>NC_049182.1:3251666-3875555 GCF_009769625.2 Cygnus olor
CCATGACTTTTGACTTAGTGACAGTTCTTCTTAAGGCTTAGAATCATTTCCAAAGCTTACCTCATTGTATGTGTGCAATTTATTTACCACTCCCCTCTAGAATTAAGTTGCATTTATTGTCCTGACCTTTTTAAAAAAATAAATCCGATTTTTAGTGTAATCTTCTAAGGCACTTACAGCATTGAAAAGATGACTTTGGAAGTACAGATCACCTGTCTAAATTAGCAAGAATAGTCTTGAGATTTATTTAAACTTTACTAAAGAATAAAGAATAAGGTTGCAAAGTCTGGGGGTGAGGCTATGTAAAGATTTTTTTTTTTTAGTTTTGATTAGTATTGAACAGTTTATATAAGGAATATACTTATGTTTTTGGTGTTGTTTTTTTTTTTTTTTGATTATCACTTAGGGTGTTACAGCAAACTGCTGCCACATGTAAACACTGACATGAAGTTTTAGAGTGTGAATTAAAGTAAGAAGAAACAAAGATATTCATAAGGTTTGTTGACAAAGACCTCATATCCCCGTGTCGTAATGCTTTGGGTACCTTTTTGGTGCCTGTACCTTTCTGCTTAGGAAGGGTCAGGTCCTGTATTTCTGTGCTTATAAGCGTCGATAAAACTTAAATATCACTGACGATAAAGGTAGGCAGAATTTTATTAATAATCGAAAGCCTGAAGATTTTGAGCAATGAGGTGGAGAGTCCCTGCCTCCGGTTGGTCTGGGAGGCAGCAGGACACATTCCCCCCGGTAATCCTCTCCCTCCCTATAAAACCAAACAACGTTGGCACCACAAAACCCCCCTCGGGCCTTCGGGGGAGCCCCTTTTTGGCGACAAATCCACCCCCCACACCCCCCTCACCCTCCGCGGCTCGGTGCCCGGTGCCGTCCCTCCCCGCCGCCCGGCTCCTCCCGCTGGCCGCGCACGGCGGGGCGGAGGCGGCGGGGCCCGGGGCGATGCCGGGCGGCGGGGCCGGGCTGCGGCTGGCGCTGCTGGGAGCGCGGCGGGCGGCGGCGCTGAGGGGAGCCGCGGCCGGGAGCGGAGCCGCCATGGTGAGGCCGGGCCGGGGCCGGGCGCTGCGGGGCCGCGCCGCCATCTCGGGCCGGGCCGGGCCCCGTCCTCCCTGCGGGGGGTGCCCCCAGGCGGGCGAGGGGCTGCTCCTTTAGTGTAACGAACGCGTGGCTAATTGGACGCGCAAATTAACGCCCTTGTGCCGTAAGCGTTGGCCGTGCGGTGCTGTTTTGCTCTGCTGCTTGCGTGTTTGCTCTCCCTGACCCTTCCATCTCGCCAAGCCCGGGCCCGCCGTGCCCTCACACGTCGCAGGCGGGCGGCATTTCCGCAAATCCTGGCTGCGTGTCCGTGCCCACCTGAAGCAGGTGGATGTGGGCACAGCTGGCTCGGACGTGGTCTGAGCTGCCACAATCGGTGTGCAGCCGGGGCTCTGTCACGCTTGGTCTCCGTATTTATATTGCGGAGGACGCGAGCGGATTGAGCGCCTCCACGCTCCTCGATGCCTGCGTGCCCCAGCGAGGCCGCAGGCAGGTGGCTGAGGTGTCCCCGAGGCCGAGCCGGTGACATCTCCCCGCCAGCCGGGGCACGGACTTTGTGCTGCCTCCTGCCCGCAGCCCTGGACTTTGCGACCTCAGGAAATGCCACCCCACCAGGTCTCTGCGACGAGCTGCGGGTTTCACCTCTTGCCGGGGAACAGCTCTCGTGAAATTTAGGCTGAGCTTCGGCAGTACTCGCATGTGCTTGAGGGCAGCGCGAGGAATTCATGCCTGCGCCTGCCGCTGCAGCGACAACACATTCAGCATTTGTGCTCTTGCAAGCCCAGAGTTAAATTTGAAGCAAAAAGAGCCTGAATAGGTTCAGTGGGGTGTCTAAAACCCATTGGAAAGGAGGTGTCCTACTGAGCGCAGACAATTGCAGTGATGCTGCCACGTATCTTTGTCCCGAATTATTGGTGAAAATGTTGCTCTTCGGCCATTGCAGAGGTTTCAATTATTTTCTCCACGCATCTGCTGTTATCTCCCACGAAGCGCCACTTGCTAATGGAGAACGAGCTTCAAGCCTTGCTCGGGCGGCCTTAATTGCGCTAATTTCTGCGCTGCTCGGGCTCACAGCACCATCTGGTGGCCCGGGGGCTGCCGCCGGGACCCGCAGCAGCTCCGAGCTGCGGAGCCCCGGTGGCGCCCTTGGGGTGCTCGGCGTGTTTTGGGGGTGCTGAGCTGTGCTGCGACACCCAGCACATCGCACGGAGCTGTTGGTGTCCGCAGGCTGAAGCCCTCTGAACGCTGCTCCCGCACGGAGCATCCTCCCCTTACAGCCTTGCTTCGTGGCGTGAACTTGGGACCAGTCTGTTCCAAAGTCTAATTCTCCACTCATACACTTGGCCTTGTCTGTGTCCCAGTGGCTTCGGAAGGGCTCCTTTTGTTTAAAATAAGGCATACCTGAAAAAACATGCTCTGCAGAATCCTGTGCTTATACCATTAGCTTGTAACTTGTTGTAATTGTATTATCATTTGTATTTCTTTTCAGCGTTAGTTAAGAAGCGCTCTGTTGCTTTTAGTATTAACACCGTGCTTGCTATTTTTAAATCTATTCCTGCTTTTCTAGGAATAACGAAGTACAAGTTGTGTATACTATCTATTATTGTTGTTTCTGTCTTTTAAAATTCAGATATTCCCCTGATACACCCTTTAGCCTTGTAATTGTACATGTAGCGTATCATGTAAATAATCTCTTATTTATATGGCAAAGTGGAATAGTAGAAAATTAATTAAAGTGCTACAGCATCTGGATAATTCAGATGAATGAGGTATTGGGCACAGGTATGCTGCTGTCTGTGTTCATTGCCATAAAACAGCCTGATGCTCTTGTCTAGTTTGTACAAAAGCATTTATCCAAACTTAGCTGACCAAACAGAAGCGGTGCTTCTTGGTGTTACAAGTTACATGAGTTAGGCTGCTCTCTGAAATTACAAAAAGTAACACACAGTACAGTGAATTTTCCACCTCTTGTGTCTTAAACGTGTACTTCTCTACAATACCTTACGGTCATTTCATCATGCAGTTTTTTTATTGTTGTATAAAGGAACCTCAGTCTCACTAGTGTAATGGGTTTTATTTTTTTTCCTTAATAGTCTTCGCAGTCCCACTGGCTGACAACAGAGGAGAGGAACCAAGTTTTACTGGATCTCAAAGCTTCAGGCTGGTCTGAGTTAGGCGAAAGAGATGCCATCTACAAAGAATTCAACTTCAAAAATTTTAATCAGGTAATTATTGTTATATACCACTTTTAATATAAAGGAAATATAATTGCTTTAATTTCCATATGATCCTGGTGGGAAAATATTTGTATTCAGAAAGCTGGGAGTATCCTGCTAGGGCCAACCCTGTTGGGTTTGCCTCAGTGAATTGTTCTCTGATTCCAGTCTCATTAGGTGGAGTAAATTAAGTCCATTTTGTAGTTGTTAAGTAGATTTATTATTCTAAAATTGTAATTTCGTGATTATAATATTAGGGTCAAGGTCAGGGTCGGTACTATGGGATTAGACAAATAATATTTAATCCTGATTTTTTTTTCATTACTAGCACTCCTGAATTAATGCTAGAAATATGCAAATGTTGAATAGTGGAGTTTTTTTTTTTGTGCGGAAAAACTGGGAAAAACGTGTAAATATAAGAATACAAACTTTTGGGAAACAAGGTGGGAAAAACATTTCACCTTCTAAACAGGAAGCCAGAAGTCTGATACATATTCGCGAATGAGTTGTTGTAGCTGATCTCGCAGTGTCTTCAGTGCAGCAGATTCCTGGTCAGACCCTGCCGGGTTTGTATTTGAAGTCCGAGTCCTGACCATTTTTCAAATCACAAGAACGTGTCTGTGACATCGGTTACAAGCTTTCATTGGAAATACTGAATTTTGCTTGAGATTTGTGGTCAGCTGCATTCTACTTACTTAATATTCCCCGTCACCCCATTTATTGTGAGGAATTGTGAGTTTGCTTAAAAAGGTGCTGCTCCAAGAGCTGGAGTTAACCGCATCAAATGTCTGCGTGACATTTTCTTGCTGCGTTCTGAATTTCTGAGTTTGTACAGAAAAGTGCATCTTTGTTAATTTCACCAAAACTAGAATTAAGGAAAATATTTGTCTACACCTTTGATGTAGCTAGCCTTTTTAGCTGGGTTTAAAGTCCGATTTGAGGAGAGATTGCCAGAAGGTGAACATATATAGCACACTGCTTTGCATGCTGAATCTTTTGAAAGCCTGCTCTAAGGTGTGCGAATGCCGCTGGTGCTCTTCCACTCGGGTCTGTTGTGTAAATTCAGTCTTTTTCTTCTGGGCAAAGTCGCAGAGAGTTACAGTATGTTAATGTTTTATTTGTAGGACATGAGGGCAATGACAAAAGGCTGATTTTCTTACAATAACAAAAAACAGCAAGAGTGTGGAACGGATGGAGGACAATCCCCACTCCGTTTTATTTCTGAGGGCGCAGTGAGCGCTTCCTCGGGTGGGAGAGGACACGCAGGGTTTTCTTAGGGCGATTGCTCTCAGAGGTGGCTCTTTTCTCCCCCGTGGGAACGACGTAGCCAGCTCCAGGCTTCAGGCCATGCATTAGTCTGTGTACAGCGACCGAGTGAGATCTGTTCATTTACGTGGCACTGCCTAAGCCCAGACCAAGGTTTTTGGGAAATCCCAATGAGCTGGATAAAGCATGATTTGTAACGCTGGCTCTGTTTGTCCTGTTTCAGGCAGTAGTTGTCATGGTTTGGGAAGCTCAGCAGCAGAGAGCAGGTGGGAGCAGAGCTCCTGGGCTGCTCGGAGCAGGGCAAAGGAAAACGAGAGAACAACGGCAGGGAAACACGGCCCAGGAGCAGGACCGTGCTGGTCGGTGAGCACGGACAGAGCCCTGGGCACATTTGTCCTGGATCGCACTTCAGTCCTGAGGGTTAATAATAGAACAAATAAAACCATATCAACTAATTCATGAGGCAACGCAGATGGGGAAGTCCATGAGAGGGAGCTCACATGAAACCTTGGGGAGGTGCAAAGGCAGCTCAGGGAGCTGGAACCACCAGGAGGAGGACAGCACGCTTGACACGATGAGATAGACCTGGCAATGCAGAGTGGGGGTTTTAGCCTTTGTGACTCAAATATTCATGAAACGCTGTCCCTGCCAGCGCACGGTCAAAATCTGTTGGTTCAGCACAACCAGAGATAGTTTTATTCCAAACTTAATGAAAAGTATTTTTGCACACCGTAAGTAAATCGGTTTGATCGGATAGACTCAGGCAGTGTGCCAATGGACAGGTCAAGAGACAAGGCAGGCGGGCCCACCAGCAGATATCTAGAAAACCCACTGCTTCAGTAAAAATCTAAAAAGTTGTGGTTTTTGAGTGCATAGATTTATCTTACGAAATAGGTAGATATTCATAGCTCTTCCTAACTTGAAGACTGATGAAGCGTATGCCAGCATAGGAAATTGAGTGTACTTACTCAATGGGTAAATTAAGAAGTATACATTTATACTTCTAACGTGTCAACTTACAAATGGTACTCAAAAAAAAATTGCTGCTTGAACTGCCTGGAAGGTGTTGGTGCAGTCCATGTGCCGTTCCTGGTTTCCCTTCGCAGACGTCGTGCCGGGGCTGTCGGAGCCAGCCTGGGCTTTCTGCTGGGGGGGCAAACCAGAGGGCAGGTCCTCTGTGTGCCTCCAGTTAGGATCGAGGCTTTGAGGTGCAACTCCTTTGATTTCCTGTAGTACATTTTCTGTTTACAATATTTAAAGTATAAGTATTCAGTAAACGTCAGAGCACTGAGAAATATTATTTCCTCAGTGGTCTTCCTTCTGCTCTTTGCAGATGGCATAAAATCAGGTGTGTAAAAAACCGAGTAGTGGAGCTGACATGAAAGGTATTTCAGATTTATGCTTTGCAGATGATATTGGTATGATTAATGTATTCATTGCTTTTTTTATTGCTTCTCACAGATAGTGTTCATGATGCATGGAAAATTCTGTGGCTTTAAAATCTATGCCAGGTTTACAAAGTCTGTGTATGTCAACAGATGTTAAGAATATAAACACAACTTTTATTATAAAGTCGTGCAAATGTGTAGACATGAACTTGGTTTATGTATATTATTTTCAGCATGAGAATGAAATGAAACTTCTGTGAAACAAGAGTTATTTAGATTCCTGAAGCTTTCAGGCTGAGATTAGCTTGGTTAAAAGCGATCAGAAATGGGCTGCCTTTTTAACAACTGACAAGCTAATGACACTTCTGGCTTATGGAATTATTTTGTAACACAGAGCTTGAAACTGCTGATGCTGTTGGTTAGTCTGAAGATACATTTTCATGAAAACGGGCTTTGGAGACACAATTCTCTAAAACGAGCTGGAAAGCGGCCTGAAGCCCCCGTTGGAAGCTGTTTGTGAGCTGTGTGCTGTGGGTGCCCACCGTGCACTGGTCCTGGGGGGAGCGGGGCTGGATCCTGCCCGGGGAGAAGGGGTTGATGCCCGCTGGGGCTCCTTCCTGGGCACGGCAGGTTCCTCTCCCACCGTGGTGGTGCTGCTGCTCGTGTCCCCATGTCCCCTCCCCGTCCCCTGCAGCTTGCCCCTGAAGCATGGTCACGTATCCAGACAAGGCAAGATTTTCTGCGTCCTCCCCGAAGACCCACGTTCTGTCTTCCTTTAGTGTGAGGTAGGCTTGTGGTGGGTATGTGCTCTAAGCTTGTAGAAAATGCAGAATGTACCGAGTAGAGGGAAGAAATACAAACACAGCTCGGCTGTAGAGGAGAGCTGCGCTGGCCGTATCGATGTGCCCGTTCCGCCTTGCCCACGCATCGCTTCTTGGTTTTCCTCTGCTGTTCCTGTTCTCTCTTGTAGGAGGGAGAATCCGGCTGCTGAAGTGTGTTGCAGGGAGCAGTTGTGGGGAGAAAGGAAGAGCAGAAGAAGTTGCCAAGGCTTTGGGGCCTCTTAGTGCCATCAGGAGGGCGTGCTGTAGAGCCTGCACGTCCCTGGGTGACGGAAACAAAATGTTCACCTTCCAGCTGTAGGGTGAGCCCTCCGCAGCATTCAGAATCGGGACAGAAGTGTAACCAACTCTGGTGGTGCTGCTGGGATCCCAGACAAGAAACTGCAGAAACTTTAGGGCTAAATGTTAAGAGGTGGTCATCGAGGGAGGGTGGCGTGCTGCAGACCTCAGAGTCCTGGTCTGGATCTCAGGAGTTTCCGCGAGTTTTCCCGGTGTGTCAGTCCAGAACGCTTTGGGAGGAGTGATCGTGCAAAGGGGACAGACCTTGCTTAAAACCCAGAAGTGCTGAAAATGCCATGCCTTCCTGTTTGCACAAAGTGCGCTTAGAAGTAATGCAAAAGTTCTGTTGAAAGTCTCTGCGTGGCTCGGTCGCTTTGCACGCAGCCAGTCGTTTCTTTTCCTCAGCACTCCCGATAAGTTCCTTGCACGGTTTCTGCGGGCAGCGGTGATGCCTGTGGAGCAAGGAAACCGCTCTGGGAGCAGTGAAACAGCTGAGACCTGGGTTTCGAGGGATTTGTCCTCCCGGCCTGTCTCCTCCATGGCTTTTGCCCCAGCTGTGTGATCCCTCCAGCTCCCCTCGCCCATACATCCCCCAGCCTCGTCTCTGCGGCAGGTTCGGGTCCCTTGTCCCACTGCTCATTTTCGCCAGACCCGCAGGAACATCGCAACGTCGGGACTTCCATGGTTCTTGTCAAATTTGGCTGGATTTGGCTGGAGGGCTTAAGGGGCAACTGCCTGTGTGATTGCATTTCCTTAGGTAATCACGCCAAAGCAGAAAATGCAGTTAGGAAATTACGAAGGTGGGCATGTTTGCTGATGGCCAGGTTCAGTATTTACAGCTGCTTTCTTTTACTGGGTAAGTTTTTAATTAAGTTTTTTTTTTTTTTTTTTCCTAAATTTCACATAGGAAGTCTCTGTAAGACCTCTAATGTCATTTTATAAAATGACAGGAAATCAAACGTTCTAAGACTTTTTAGGGTTATTTTAAATGTGTTCTCTGTTTTGGGGATGCAGGACGCAGGTGAAGGATGAGCCTGAGTGGAGATGACAGTGAGGAAACGCTTTGGAGGATGGCTCGGGGAGGGCGGAAGCATGTGTTTCGTTGCAGTTGGGGAGTCTTGTGTTTTAAGAGCTTACTTAGAGATGTGCTAAAAATCTAGAGCTGTTAAATAAATTATTATTCTCACTTTGCATGTCCTGTCCAGCTTTGCCAGCTCTCTAGCAGGAATCGGTGCTGTGCCCGTGCTCCAGCTGGAACTGTGCTGATACTTCCCTTTTCTCCTCCGGCACATTGCTTTGTCCTCTGTGTTGATCAAAGGTATTGGAAAATTTGTTTTTATATATGTAGGCAGTGGATTTCATTGCTGCTTTATGGACATAATCTTTTGGCTGTTTGGCTGAAATATGTCCACGCCTTTTACGTATTGAAAACATAATAGCCTTTAACCTACAGTCTGCAGAGTTAAAATGAATTTTATGTAAAATATTCGGTTGTGGGCCACATCTCCAGCTTTTTATATGCCACAGTGGTCTTGTTTTTTTTTTCTTCTCCATTGTCTGATAGTGAGGTCATTTTCAGTCCTCTGAGAAATTTTATTCCCAGCCAGCTGCGGGCCATATATTAAAAGTAGCACCTGTGGCTAATATCACAGCAGCTTACCATAAATTTACATGGTAACTAGGATTATATCTGTCAAGACTGTTAAAAAATGTCTAGATTTAATTTGATTTCCAGTATTGAAGGAGCTCTCCAACATTTTGCTTCATAACTGTATTTTAAAAGTTAAAATCACTCCATTGTTAAGTTTTATAGCACTCCCAGTGCCCATTAAGTTGATTTGTTAAATGGAGGTCAGAATAAAGCAAGTTGGCTACATTAGGATCGGAAACCAACCCATTTGCGACAAATTTAGTCCTCGCGTGTGAATCTTCTCAAAGCCTGGGCACTGATTGGTTTCAGGTGTGGCTCATGTCGGTTGTGTTTAGCCTCAAGGAGCGAGCAGCCTGCAGAGCTGCCCCTTCTCATCAGCTTTGGCAATCAAAGGACGAGCCCCTTTTCATTTGTTCGGGGGGGAATTTGGTATTTTTCATGTAGTATTTGTCTGCTTGCTCCCTCTGCTAGAGTTCTGCGTTAGGTTGCCTGTTGAATGAAAATAATAGATTTTTTTTTTTTATCTGCCTAGGTAGGTGCTGTTTTTCATATACTCCTTCCTAAACCGCTTCATTTTCCATTATCCTTTGAGTCCTCTCCCATATGCCATGATTTGTGCACCTGCAAAGTTATGAAAGTATTTCTTTTGGTAGTTACGTTGTTCGCTGACTTCCCTGCGTTTATGAATACAATAACTGATTTGCAATAAATCAGGATTATTTACGAGTGGCTTTACAGGGTCGAGAAAATCTTTGTATCTGAAAATAATGAATTTCTGGCGTATCTGCCTGCTGACATTTTCCTTTATTGGAAACCGATAGCGAAATTCTTGGGACTGGCAAAGGTTAACCTGTGGGCTAAACCAGCGTGAGCGGGCCGGCGCCTCGGAACAGAGCGTGGTAAGTGCACGGTATTGCTGGAGGCTCGCTCCTTCCTGGAGCTGCTGCTTGTGGGCTGAGGGGATAGCACCCAGGGGCAGGCTCCAGCTGCGGGACTGGGACCCCATCCATCCATCCGTCCATCTGTCCGTCCACCCACCCCCTGCACCAGGCTGGGTGCCGTTGCCCGGAGGTGCCGGTCGGGTGGATCATTTGCAAGCCGAACAATCTCCATCCTCAAGTTTAAAGGAGGAGGAGGCGCCTGTCAGCTTGTCCTGTTTCCAGTAACACTTGCAGTTAGCCAGCAGCGAGTGTTTTTTCTCCTGATGAGCGATACTGCAAAGCCGCGGCGGTGGAAATATGCTGTTGGGTTGCATCTAGGCAGAAAGTAAATCCTTGGTGCTGGGAGTTGGGAAACACTGGATTTATTTTCATCTCGGGGTACAAAAACATGTGTAAAGTCAGCCTGTGCTCCAGGATATTTTCAGACGAATGTTTTGCACTTGGCAATGTTTTTTCTGTTTTAAATGAAGTTGCCGTAGTGCATCAGCTGCCTCGTATGTCTTTTAAAGTCCTTCACAATCCAGCCTCCCCTTCCACGCCTGGGTATTGCTGTATTGCTGTGAGACCCGCTTCGTTTCGGCCCCGATGGCAGCTGTGTGTGTGTCACTCGGGTGCTGCCATGCCCGATGCCTCGGCTCCCCTCTGAGCAAGGGGGGCTTCTTGGGAGCCATCCCCTCCTTTCAGCCCCTTCACCCAAGTTCTGTAACGTGTTGGGGAGCTGCTGCCTGGCTGGGGACGTCCCCTCCTCGGCCAGGGTCCCGTCACGGTGCTGCAAGAACTTGAAGGCTGGGAGCGGGCTCGTGGCCGGGTGCCACCTCCCAGGGTCGCACGAGTGACATCCGCTGATCCTTCCCTAGGACCTACCCACAATTAGGGACGCTCGTGTTCCTGATGAGCTCAGTCACGGCTCTCTAGAGACGAAGCCTTTGTTTTATTGCTTGTAATCGTCCAGGGCGGTGGCGTTTCTGATCGCCGAGCCTGCCGCGCCCGGCAGACCTGTTGGGTCTTGATTTAAGCAGGCCCTGCCGACATCTGTCCGGCCGACCTCCGGGCTGCTCTCCAGTTGGCTCCAATACAAACGCTTCCCTTAAAAGATAGATTTATTATCACTTTAGTAGAAATTATGACGGCGTTTGCCTGCTGCTTGTTCCAGGCATTAAGCTGAAAGCGCAGATAGGAATTATTTGTCAAAGTGCCTTTTGGGTTTCGCAAGGCTTCTTGTAGATCCGAAGGGGAAGAGATGTTTCTCCCTCCTCTCAGCTGTGTGTTAGGCACACGGTGATTGTCCCCTCCGTCTGAATTTCTGAATTATGTGGAAGAAATGTTGGAGCAGCCACACGGGCAGGGCCACCGTGTGCCTGCACCAAAATGCAGCAAGTGTGAGCGGGTCGGTGCTGGTAGCTGGAGCTGGAGCTGGGGCTCCCTCCTGCTACCTGCCCCAGGTCCAGAAGAGGACTCACGTTGCCTCTTCCGAAGAAGATGTTCAGCCAGAATAACGCTTTACCTTTCCTCTTAGGGAAATCTCATGTCTCGTAACTCCTCGTGCATTAAAATTTATGTTTACAGGGGTGCTGGAAAGATGCTGATTAAGTGCAAATAGCACATCTCTCCCTCTTGGTTGCTTAACCTTCTGCGTCCCCTTGTTTTGGGATGATGCCTGGCTACATTTCCAAACCGTAAGTTGCTTTTTCCAGTTTCCCCACTTGCTCATAGTCGCTCCAAAAAATAGCACGAAGGAAAGACGTGCTTTGGGATGTTACCCTCTGCGACTGTAATTAAAAATGGACTCTGCCTGGCAGAATAATATAAAATAAGTTGGCAGGGCACCTATTTAAAAATTAACCATTACTTGCCAAAAGCACATCAAACCCACTTAGCGGACATCCGTTAATCCGGCGGTTAGCCGTCTCGGGCTTTAATGCACACTGTTTTACACGTTAACGGTTTTGAAGTCGCAGGCCAGCGCTGACCTTTCACATCTGCTGCTCTCACAGTAGGAATCTCCACTCGCTGCTTCCTGTCAGGGCGGATTAGAGTGACGAAGCCCAGCGCTCGTGCTGGCTGCAATTTCGTTTTTGATCAGAATTATTTCTTTCACAAACAATCACATTTGCTAAAATGTTACATCTGCTCTGAAAAGCCACTGGCAGACCCACAGTTTATCAGTGTGATGTGAGTATAATTTTTCATTCGTCTTTCATAAAGCTGTAAACCAGCTTCAAATGGGTTTTGGGGGGGAGAACTTCCCGTCCTCCCTTTCCCCTCTCTGTGCTGCCCTTTTTCTTCCTCTAATTTGGCTGGGCTGAAGACGACAAGTCGCGTGCGTTTTGAAGACCGCGGACTGGCGGATGGCTTGGAGGGGCTTGGTGGGGCTGAGCGAAGAGCTCACCCCGTGCTGAGTCAGGTTTGGAGTCCTCATTCATTCATTTCAGGGTCTGGTGTGAGATTTTCCTTGTGCTGCGATGAGAATGGCACGAGGTGTTCACATCCATGTCTGTGTAGGACCAAGGGGTGCCTTGACGGGAGAGGCTTTATTCCATGGTATGAGTAGTGGGTGCTTGCAGTGAGCAGAAGTACCCCTGGCTTTACAAGCTCATTTCGTTGTGCCTAGGCGTGCTTCTTTTAATGCCCAATCTAATGGAGAATTGGAGCTGTGCAGGGGATTTCCGTTCGTGGTGTGCTAATATGAATTTCTGAAGGAAATTTGGTGTTCACTGAAGGGCCAGGAATCAGTATTTGCCTGCTCTTGAGCCCATCTGCCTGTTTCCAGGTGCAGGGATGTACAAAATGGGGTGGGTTCCCCAGGGGAACCCTTAGTAAACACACAGCTAACGGGAGCACCCATGGGTCCTCTCATAATACAGCACCTTGAATGTACCCTGCTGCTTCCAGGAACGTGCTTGGGGCACGGGGAGGGCTGAGGACAGCAGAAAGTGTTAAACACGGCTTGTGTACTTCTATCCAAATTGTTGGCAGTTAGCAATCCTTTTTTTTTTTTTTAATAATGCAGCTTCACGTAGCTGCCTTTGTCCATTTCTCCACTCCCTGTGCCAGCCGTTCTTCCAGCCACCGAGTGCAGGAGACGAAGTGCAGGTCGGGGTGCTCGAACGGACTGCAGAGGCTTCATCGCACCGAGAGCAGCGGGTGTTGTGAGAGAGGAGGCAAACTACCCAACTGCTTCGGGCTGGGAGGGTTTCCCAAAGAGAAACGTGCCGTCTGGCGCGATGCTTGCTCCTACTCTCCTTTCAAAGCCTCTGTCACTTCTAGACTTGAAACGTCTGTCTGCAAAATAACGTTTGAATTGTACATCGCCATCTGTCTCAGAAGCCTACTGATGCTCACCCAGGGAGGTCTCCTGCTGCGTTCACTGCGCCCACCTGTAATCTACTCTCTCCTACTAAAAGAGGCATACAGGCCTGCAGACTTGCTCCGACAGTACCTGAGGATGTTTTCAGCAGCTCAGCTGGGTAAAATCCCTGAGTAGGCCTGCGAGCAGTGGTTATTTGTGGTATTTCACGGCTTTGGGTCATTTAGGCTCTGGCTTGGCCAGGAGGGTGGCCAGAAGACCCCTCCAAACTCCTCACACCTCCGTCGTGATTTCTTCTGTCGCATGTGTGAATTATTGACCTTGTCTTTTAAAAAACCAAACCAAAAAAGCTCGCAGTGTAGTGGTAAGAGGATAGTGAAGGATGATAGGATTGTGAGACCAGCTGCTGCCTTTCTTAATCCATCATAAAGCAATGCCTTTCTTATCACTCTTTGATGTTTTCTTAGGATCATAAATGGCAGAGATTTAAAGGATTATCAGAGGCAGGATATGATTGCCCTTGGATACTCAGCAAAGAATATTTTGTATATTAAACTGGTAGTACGTATAATCTTGGCCAAAAGACCAAGGAAAATTTGGTCTGAGCGCTTCTTATTGTTATCAGCGGCATATATGGCATGCAAACCTCATTTTCGTGTCTACAGAATGAAATCATCCCTTCGCATACAAATTAGAAGAAGCATTGGGTAAAAAGAGGAGAGTTTTATTCTGCTATAGCCAGATCTGTTCCATCCAAAGAGCGGTGCAATGGGATAGTGAGCTTCCCTGCTCTTTCGCACCAATTCGGAAAAGTTTTCCAGCAGAGAAAGCACCTGAGCTCTGTACAGGAGGGTTTGGGGACATTGCTGACGTTGGGGCGTCGCTTATTTGGGTTCTCATTCGCTCTGTTAGAGAACAGCTTTGTGGGGTGGGCTGGCACGGCGTGGGCATGGGTGTTTTTCTGCCTCTTGGTGTGCAACAAGAAGCCCCTACATGAGTGGAGACGTGGCACGGGTCCAGGGGTGGGAATGGAAAAGGTGGGAGCTGGGGGCTGACGGCATCTCGCTGCTAGTTTATTTTTACAGTGTTTGCTGTGACAGCTTCATTCAGCTAGAGTTTTGATTTGCTGGGCCAAACATTTGTTTTAACAAGTAAAATTATCATTGTTCTTTCAGTTGCGCAGCCAAGAGAGTTTATTATTTTAAGTTACTGATTGCTTTAGCAGGTGCTCAGTTAATGGGGGCTTCGCTGTATTATTTAATGTTTATAGGTTGGGTGCAAAAAGCTCATTTAGAAAAATCACGTTTTGTGAAATAGCCATTTTATTTGGTGTAAACCTCCTAAGTGCAACCTTCACATTCCTTGTTTGAGCTGGAGGATTTCTTCCCTGTTCCAGTTCAGTCCTGAAACCTGTGATTATTTTCTGTCTTTTTCCTGTGTTGAGCAAGTAAGAGTGATATTAAGGAGAAGGACAAGTGGAGCTTGTTAAAACTGGGTACGAATCTCTAAAATCTGACCAAACCCAATTTTGAATAAACAAAATAATATTTATGAGGCTATGTTTGCCTAGAGTACTGAAGGAACTGGAACTGCAAAAATAATTTTAAAAAAGGCATTTATTCAGAATGCTTCCATATAAAGTAATACATCACAAATGCCACGTATGAAAATCCTTGGAATTATATCTGATTTTAGCTGCCGTGGGTTCGACACTGAAGCTGCTACGATGGAATTAATTTAGCGGTGAGTGAAGAAAGTGCCACTAAATCTTTGCTTTTGCTCCCTCCTGTCATTGATCTGTGTTGACCCTGAGCCGGTTGACTTCTACCTGGAGGCACCCAGCGTTACTGGGACCGGGCGATGCACAGAGCTCAGGGTGAGGATGGGCACCGCGGTGCCGTGATGGGACTGTGGCTGTGACACGCGTGGGGATCAGCCCAGGGCTCTGCCCCTGGGGGATGGCACCTTTCAGGGTGCCCTTGTCCCAGTTCTGGCAGGGATTTTAAATTCAGGACTTCTGCGCATTTTGCGGTAGACTTTACGGGCAACTGTAATCGCTTTTATGCGTCTCCAGGCACACGATGTGATCTGGCTGTACCAAGCCTCGAACCGTTCATCCCTCGCAGAAAGAAGTTGTAATGCCGGTTTAAGACACCTCACTTCCACTCCGTTGAGTTTATAAATCTTTTTGGTGGATTAGGTGATTAACTTGGGCGTGAAGTCTGTTCCCTGAATCACTGTGCGTATTATCTGCTTTCTCTTCATGAAACCCAGGTGCAATCACTTACTGTAATAAAAAGGAGAATGGGAAAAATGATCCCCGGCGCTGCTGGAAAAGTAAAAATGTGACAAGGAAGAGGGGAACAGATGTACCATTTCGTATCATCTTGTCACCAGTAAGAGAAAAATAGGCCCAAGCTCAGCAGTTAGGAAAACGCTGACATTAGCAAAAGATAAGGCCGGGATTTGTGGGGCAGCTGGCGGGTGAGCATCTCACGCACGCGGCGGACACGAGGGAAGAGTCAAGCCAGGGGAGCAGGTCGGGGCTCTTACACCTTCCCCTGACCCTTTCTCTTCCACTGACTCCCCATATCCCTCGGCCTCCGCAGAAAATGTGTATTTTTCAGACCTGTAGAGCCTCGGACGGGGCAGGTTACGCCTGCACCTGCTTTATGGCCAGCCGCTGGCACTGCCAAGGTCGCTGCCGGGGTTGGAGGAGCAGCTCGGCAGAGGAGCGGCCTTGTTGGAGCATCGCACCGCCACACCTGGTCGGGGTCGCACCACGCGGCCGCCAAGCTCCAAGCTCCCCGCACCGCCGGCGGCTTTCCTGCGGCCAGAATTCCTGAGGCTGCCGTCTGTCATCTCCTGCGGCGCTTGACATTGTACCGGTACCTGCGTGAGCGAACGCCCCCGCTCCGAAAGGCCATGCCTCAGAGCTCCGGCTCTGCTCGCCTCCATTTATTCTTCATGTTCTTCAAATTGGTAAATCATATGACAATAAACAGAAATACCCTCAATGAAGAGGGAAGGGGAAACTGTTGTTTATCTGGTCAGGTGGTTTAGATTAGCAGTGATGCTGGTCTGTATTATGTTACTTTAAATCATAGTGTCCCAACAGGACATAAATTATGAAGATTGTTACAGTATGTTTCATCCAATGTAAGATCAACAAATTGGAATAATTTTTTTATAGGAAAATCAGTGCTTTGGCAAGGTTATTGTTGAAGAATTTAATTTAACTTGAGCTTTGCTTGCATTATTTCTTAATATATAAAAACTATTTGCATAATGTATGAAGTATAAACATTTTTAGAATCAAAGGCAGGAATGCCTTTTCCAAGATTACATAGAGTGGCAAACTACTTAGAATAGATCAGTGTTTGTGCTTTTGCTGTCAAAAATGTTTGATATAGAGCTGGCTAGCTAGTTTCTTCACCGACATAATTGTAAACAAGTGTTGGGAGACAGAACCAGCGTTCTTTGTGGAGCGCAGTGTAAAGGTTTTCACATACGCTGCCGCAGATCTAACGGCGAGCTTGGAGAGCAGTGTTTACAGCCACGATCTGAATATAAATAGGTAACTTTTTTTAGAGAGCAAAGCAACGTTTCACGTTTGTATAAATGATGTGTGCAGCTAAGCATGGGGGATGTGAGCAGTCGGCTACGGGTTGTAAAAGGGTATTGTAAATGCAGAAAAGTATAGACAATTAAGTTGGGAATTTTAGGGCTTTTTTTTTTTTTTTTTGAGGGGTTTGCTTTTTGCTTTTGTTTTGCTTTGTTACATACAGCTTCTTTACGAAGACAGCAGTGGCATCTCAGCACAGGCCGGCATGTCTGCGGCGCTCCACTTCCCCCCTTTCCTTTATTGGTGTCCTTCAGGGCTATGCTCGCTCTTGTCCCAAATGCTGAGCCGTGCTTGGGCAAAGGGAGGGCTGCCTGCATTCACAAGGTTTTGCTGCTCAAGCTGCTAAAGAGGAGAAAAAACCTTTTCTCCCCAGTTTGCTGGGGGCCGTTGCCCTCCCGGCTCCTGCTGGGGATGGAGGGGATGGGGACAAACGGCCAAAACGTGCTCGCAGCTCCCCCAGGAAGAGGTGGGGATGTGGTTTGCCCGGCTCCGGGCAGGCAGGTGAGGGGCAGAAGAGTGGTTCTCCAGGACGTGCTGATGCAGGGCACGTTCACAGGAAGGGCTGAATCACCCGGAGTTTAGCTGTGGTTTGGGGCACGGTCTCGTTGTGGTTTGGGGCACGATCTCGTTGGGTTCTTATGCAGGATGGCGCTGCTCGGAACAGTGGTAAAAGGGGGAAGAGCAATGGGAATGCGTTCCTCTGGTTCATGTTGTGTGTGAATCCAGGCAGGACAAAAGCCCCGAGGCAAGCCAGTTCCCTGGGGTTGGTTCACACAGGCCAGTGGTGCCAGTAGGAACCAGTCCTAGACTGGGCACGTGGCTTTGAGACTGAATGAATACCTGTCCTCGTGTGCTGCCTTCATCTTCTCAAACGTTAGTTAAGCACTCTTCCTTGCAAGACAGTTTTTGCATGTTTATAAGGTAGAAGTATTTCCTAGTGGAGCGAATAGAATAAAAATAAAACAAACCATGGATTCTTCTGGTGAGCACACCACAAAATGTCATGAGATTGAGTTAAACCCTCGTGACTAGCTAAACATTGCTTACTATAGCTTGCCATCAAAGAGCTTTTCCCTTTTCTCTGCTGACCCATAGCTCGCCAGTAGGTAGTAATGGAAGCTGGCTATGTGAAAGCTTGGGAATGAACCTTAATGATCCGCGTTTATTGTTGTGTCAAACTGCTGAGGAGAACACGTGCTACGTGCTGTGCGCAGGGCTATTTTTTATTTGGGTGAATGGAAAGCAAATGTGCAAAGAGTAGTCGTCTCTTGCCATGTATGACAGCATCGCCGTAACTTGTTTTATTTATTCGTTTCCCACTGATAAATGGTACAGATGCAGCCCGGATGGGTGGGGAAGGGAAGACAGGTAGCCCTCACACTACGCAAGGTCAAGGTTAATGCTACCTCCAGCGTTATAATGACAGATGGGAGGCAGAAACCTTAATGTACTCGTGATTAGCATATGGTTTCCTTGGCTGAGCGTCTGAAGGATTTAGGAAGCCTGGGTACTCTCTTTGTAGCTCACACATTTTAAAACAAATAAATAAAAAACCTTGTATGATTACATTGTTGAGCCTTTCGGCTGTTTTTTTCTTGAATATCTCCGTTTTCGAGTCAAGTACTGTCAGCTGCTAGCTCTGGAGATGCACTGCGGTAATCTATCACTGGGGACGCGCCGCGCGGTGATATATTAGCACGACACATCGACCTGCGCCGCTTTGATGTAGAACTCATCAAGATAATGTTGGCAAGCGCCGTACAAAAGCAGCATGTTTAAAAAGTATTAAGATGAATGGATTCCTTGCTTAAGAAGTGTGAGAGGAAGAATAATAGCAGATTAGCTCCGGGATCCCGCGATTCTCCCAGAGCTGTTAAGCGCGGTGCGGCGCAGAGCGTTGGATGGAATTTCATCTTTCCTCCCACCGCTGAGAGCAGCGCGGCCAGCTCTGGTTTTCCCATTCTCAGGCAACAGAAGTCACATTAAGTCTTACTTTGTGATAGCAGCATGTTTTGTCACTTTCCAGAGCGGTTTGGCCAGCCCTGAAACACCCTTTGACCAAGATGTGACAGCTGCATTTTGTTTTTTTAAAGTTGTGGATTTTTTGTTTGTTTTGTTTTTTACTTTATTAGGTTAACTTGTTCTTCTGAGAGAAGCTCTGATTTTCGTCTCATGGAAGCGCCCTGTGGCTGCTAGTGTTTAAAAATAATTTTAGAAGTGATGTTATGACTGAAACACCCGTAGTTTTCTGTTCTTTTATGATCTGAAAAGACACAAAGGAAAGAGACGTACTGCACACCTACGGCATCTCCTTGGCAGTTCGGAGTTGAGTTGCTTCCCTCCTCACTCCTCTACTGCTGTTTCTGGCTGGCTGCAGGGATTCTGCTGTCTTCTGGGGCTTTGGTGATGTGGTGAACTTACTTAGGGTAACCTGTATGTCCGGGTGTTACTTCAGCCAGAATGTCCTAAAAGGATTAGGCTGGAAATACCCACCAAATATACCTGTTACTGAACTATCAGAATAGTTTATAGTAGTTAATACAGCAAAGTCTCTTTAAATACTTCTTTATGGCTTCTAGAAAATGCACCAATCCTTTCTTGCCCCTCTCTCTTCCTTTTTCAAGGGTCGATCTGAAAAAGTTCCCGTTGGTGGCTGAGGGGCTGCAGAAGTCTGTTAATACAGTGACGCTCGTGATCATGTTGTGTCTTACCGGTGTAAGCAAAGTACTTGTCCCACTTTCATCAAGAAATGTGTGATGGTCTGATAAATTTTGCCCACCAATGCAGTCTTGACAATGATCTTGCACTGCAGACTGCTTAATAATTTTCATTATTTTTAATTAAAGTTGAAGAAGTGCAGACTCCTGCTCAAATTAAGGTTGGTTGTGTTGCCGGAATGTGGTAATTACTTTAATTGATCACAAGATAGTTTCCTTGATCACCAATTAGACCAAATTACCGATCAAGTTTCAAGACGTGAAGAAATGTCCAAACTGATTTTATGTAATAGTGTTTTCATATCTAATCAAGCCTAAATATCTTTTCCTTCCAGAGCCAATTGTATTTTCTCAAAGAAAGGTTACGGCTCTACAAATACAAAGGTGATTCATAAACAATAGCGTTCCAATTCATTTAATTAGCAGAGGAAGTATTTAGGACCTTAATGGAGATTGCGCTGGTGAAATTGCCCGCTAGAACTGTAGCTCATTTTCTTAGCGGGGAGACGCTTGCGTTTTGCGTAGAAATAAAATAAACTGAAATACGAAAAGTAAGTTGCTCGGGGTGGTTTGCAGCAAGGGAGAGCGGCGGGGCACGCACGCAATCCTTTGTGCATGGCCTCCACGGATGCCACGTGCCCCGGCTGGGACAGTCGTGGCCGCACGGCAGGAGCATGGCCGTGGAAGCCCTCCCGGTGGCACGGGGACCCTCGGCAGGGCACGTCGCCTTCACACCAGCACCCACAGCCCCGGGGGAGCGAGGTGAGAGGGGTCTGCTGGCCGGCGAGCTGCACGAAGGAAGGTTGTGGAGCGGATGGATTGAGCAGGGTAGTTCGTGTGCCCAGCTCCTGCCTGCCTCCCGTCCGTGTGCGGAGCGGAGATAAGCGTCCTGCAGTAAATGAATCACGCTTGGCCCGTGTAACCGCGTGTGTGCACGTGGGCGAGCTGCTTGGATGGGTGGAGAGTCTGGGAGAGCACAGGCAAACCTGGTTGTTTTTTTTGTAGGTTTAATCTACTTTTTCCTTTGCTGTTTGTTTGCACAGAGGCAGCCTAGCTGCAGTGGCGTTGCTGTTTTAAACTTCTGGGAACCTTTCTGCATATAGGCTGCCGCAGAAACGTACACTGTTGGAAATAACTTTCCTATCAAGACTGCGGGCTCTCTAAAACCATTTAAATAAAATTTGTTTTCGAACTGTTAATGCGTGCATGTTCCAAATTGTCACTGCCTAGTGCACAACTTCCCGCGTTCTGCTTCAAAGCGTGCTGCCGAAACATTGGAAAATTTTTAAAAGTAATTGTTCACTCCAAGCAAAATTAAACTAAACAAGAGCTTCAAGGGAAGTTAGGTTTCCCGAATTTTGGAATGTTCTTGGGTCAAAGAAAAAAGCTTTTTAATTGCTGACAGTTTGGCGATTTCCAAATGACAAACCTCATTGGAATGATTTTCTCTGATTATAACGTTTGCGTTCATTTGACTGGCAAAGCGACTAACAGAGTCATACTTCATCCAGGCACTGATTTTTTTTTTTTCTTAAAGGTTTTTGTAATTTGTGAGAGGAAAAAAGACTGAAACTATTATCAACCATTATATGTTATTCATTGACCACATGTTTGTTTGAAACGGCCATCGCTTGGTGGAATGTGGGCTATATACATTCTCTTCCATAAATTAGCACTAAAAACCTACCTAAATCAGGTAGGTCTTTGTTGAGATCGTTGTATTATAATGTGAACCAGACTATAACGTGGATGTTACTTATGCTTTGCATGTTAATTGAGGTCCTGAACCCCGATGGATGGAGCACAGCACGAACAAAGCCCATTGACTTGGAGGCGTTCTGCGCACGCACTGAGGCCCTTTGGGCCCCACTGTGTAATTGCATTCTTGATTTACATGGACATTCTCATTTTCTTTATAATGTAGTGATTTGCTCTTAAGCATTTTGGCAAGGGTATGCTATTATTTTCTTCTAGAGCCTGCGATAAAACCTGCATCCTGGGGGAAAGTGCCATGCAGAATATAGGGGCGGAGGATTGGGAAACTTATTTTAACTCACTTAAGGTAAAATATTTTCTCATAAAGCAGAGAGGCAAAGCCACCTGCCACCTCTCTCCCTGCAAGTAAAATAAATAGCAAAAGAGTTATGTGAAAGGACGTGGTTCTGGAAATGGTATCTGTCCGGTGCAGGAGTACTGTGGCGTGGCGCTTAATTAGAAGTGGCACGTTGGCAAAGAGGCAGCGAGGGATGAGGGCTCTCGGGGTGGATGTTTAAAATCACTGTCAGATGCCAAAGGTAAAATCACTGCCCCCACGCAATGGCTTCGAGTCCTGGAGTAAGTAACGTTGAGCAGAGTGATTTACCAGGACCCGAAGGGGATGATTTTCGGCAGTGCAGAAATGCATCAGTGGCTTGAGAAGGTGAGTTGCTCCCCCAACACACTCCAGAATGGGGTGCTGTAGTCTGGAGCATCTCCGGCAGCTTTTGAGATCTTGGAGTGAGCCTTGATAAGCTTCTAGAGGAACTTCCATCAGTGTCCTTGCAGGTGGAGGAGGGCTTTTCTCTCTGTTCTTTCTCTCCTAGGCTTTCGGATTTATGACACGAGTTGCTCTACAAGCGGAGAAGATGAATCACCACCCGGAGTGGTTTAATGTCTACAGCAAGGTAACGGACGTGTCCACCAGCCCTAGTCACCACCACTGCAGATTAAGTAGACCAAAACTCTAGCACATCCTCGGTGCCTCTTTTGTAGCTTGTATACAATGGAAGAGAGAAGGGAACAGAGAGAGGCTGTGCCTTTTTAAAGGGATTTGAGTCTTTAAAGAGATACTGCGATCGCGGTGCTGAGGTGGCACCAGGAACCCATTTTTTTTTTTTTTTACAATTGTTTGCTGCCAGCTGCATGGTTCAGAGCTGGCAACTGGTTAATCTGCAACAAACTCAACAATTTCGTCACCTCCAGGTGTAGCAACACACTTGAGCCACTGACTCTGCTTGACCCAAATCCTTCGTGAAACAGATATGTAGAATTTAAATGCAAAGAACAAGTTATTTAATCAGACACCTCTCCTTGGGGAAACCCAGGGGTGCTAAGCCAGTTTTAGTGTGTGGAGCTTTAGTCCACAGGTTCTGCTGAGCCCCTTCACCTACCACCTCCCCTGGGCGATGTGAGCAGTGGGACCCGGCTCGCTCCCTGCACAGCCCCCAGGGCTCTCCGTGAAGCGCTGGCCTTGCTGCCTGCCGGGCTCAGCACGGCTGTTGTAACACCTCGCTTTTCCTTTCAGGTTCAGATCACCCTCATTTCGCATGACTGCGGTGGGCTGACGAAGAGAGATGTGAAGCTGGCTCAGTTCATTGACAAAGCTGCTGCCTCAGTGTAACACAGGTGTAAAGAGTTTCAATGCATCATCCGTCTGTATCGTGTATTTAATTGGTGTTCCTCATTCACTGTGACTCTGATTTCACACCCCCCTGGGAGGAGAAGGGATTTTGTAAAGGGTGGTTTAGCTTCGTTCGCTTTTAAGACCTTTATCTGAGAGACCCCTCTGAATGCCTGCGCTCGTCCTTTTTCATTGCTGGCTCCATGTGAGGATGTAGGGGATAAAACAGCAACAACTTGGGTTAGAACAATCCTTTCTTAGAAAGCAAAAGAAGCTGCAGTGAAAGCTAGCACCCGGCCGCAAGTGTCCATGTTTCCCAATCCCAGGGGATTCGGGGCTGGTGCCAGCTGCGCCACAAGCGTGCCCCACGTCTCCCACTTCCATTTCTCAATTTGCACGCCCCTGTGCTCCGGAGGATGGGATAGGGGCCAGGCGGGGCATCCCCCGCCTAGCGGCTTTGTCAGGGAAAAGTGACACTGCGTGCCGGGGAGCTGTCCCCTGCCTGAGGTGCGGGGTCCTGCAGTGGAGGAAAAATTCCAGCTCTGGTCCAGCAAACAGCAGCACATCCCGGTGAGCTCCTGGCACTGGGACAATTAAACGAAGTGCACTTAGGTGCTGTGCTGGGTCAGGCCGTGGCCACGCGTTGCAGGATGGAGCTGTTATTTCTGCTGCAGTGCTCGTACCTGCAGGAGAGGAGGGGGAGCTTGGCCGGGCGCCCGCAGCCGCCGGCAGCGGAGGAAGAGGCATTAGCAGGATTCTTGCTAAGCTGGGCTCGGCTGAAGCTATGCTCACCCTCCTTGTAGCTGCAATTACTCACCGAGAGCCTTGTTCCGAGAGCTGCGGATCCCACCAACTAGCTCTAAAATAATTTCTTCCGCGTTTTCAAAGTCTTTGTTTTTATCCCGTGATCCTCGCCGGGACAGATTTCCCTGCCAGCAGGGAGATTTCAGCCCGCTGAAGGGCTGCGGCAGGGCCTCCCTCGTGCTGCAGCCTGCACCCGCGTGCCGTGCGAGCCCCTCGGGGCGCAGCCGCCAGCAGAGTGACACCTGTGAAATGCCCAGCACATAGCTAGAGGGGCACCGAAGGCAAGCTTACAAACTGCTGAGGAATGAGATGCATACCGAGGCGGCAGTCGCTGCCAAAATCTATATCGGGCGCGGGTGCGAAGTGTGTGGTCTCTCAGCTATTTGGGATGCAGAATGCCAATAGCTGACCCGCAGATAGCCGTGTCGGTAAAATAAGAAAGGTATTTTTTGTTAATCTTTAGCGAGCATACTGCCACATGCTAATTGTTAGCGGGAAGCAAAATCGAAAAGGTGGGGATTTACTGTCGCTGACCATACTTGGGATATCAAGTCCGAGAGAAACCCAAATTCAGGCTGCGTGCTCAAATGTTCCTTGCTCCGAAGTGCCTTTCCCCGCTGAAGCGGCGGATTTCCCTGATATGGTTTGAAATCGGTCACTGTTGTGAGGAATGAATGCAATTAAAACAAACAATCAGGCTGGGATGTCTCCTGTTACTGGTGGGGAAATGAAACGAGCTTCACCCAACGTTTTGACAATGCCTCTAATGAACTGTGAAAACTCTGTTGTTAGAAATTGATATATAATGCAGACGCTTTGAATAAAACCAATAAAATCAAATTCCTCCTTTGTAATTTGTTTCTTTATTATTATACATATGTGACAAAGCTGTTTAGTTTTAAGATAAATAATATTTAGTTACTGGGAGGTCTTTGGTTTAGAATATTGATTTTTATTTACATACTCCGAGGAAAAAATCCCCACCAACTAGTTTTCCCCTGAGCGCTGCACTGTCTCGCTGTGGCACAGAGCTGTGCAGCCCGTGTGTTCTGCGGCTCCCAGCCTGGTGAAGAGGCCGAAACAGCCCAAGAAGAGGAGCACGGCTTCGAAACGCTCACAGCAGTGTGGTTTCTGCGTTAGTGCTTGTTTAGCCACCGCTCGCTGTTAACTTCCGGGGCATCACGAAGACCTGCCGGTGCCTTTTGTGAGCATCGCTATGCAAATCTAATGACAATAAAATAAAAATAGCAAATCACCCTTGGGCTGTGCTGCGGTGCCCTGTGCTCCCACGGGCTCAGCTTGGGAAGCAGCGGCCCTGCCCTGGGGTTTGCTTCCCCTTGCAGACACCGGAGATTTCTCCTATTATAAAAGTGCTTTTTTATTTTATTTTTTTTTTCCTTTTTTAATGGAATTCCTGGCATTTTTGAACCGCAGCCCAAATCTGCGGTGAACCCCTGCTGAACTCCCTGTCCCTGCAGCCCCCCTGGCTCGCTGCTCCCTGCAGAGCTGGGCAGGGGAGCATCAACTCCTCCTCCTGTGGCTCCCTAAATCCCTGCTGGGAGCCAGGTGGGAGCCCCCCAGCCCCATTCCTGCATCTCCTCAGCTCTCCTCCACCTGCGTCTGCTGGTGGTGCGTGGCGAGCGCAGGATGCTGGGGGCACGGAGGGGATGCAGGGCACAGCCACCCTGACCGAGCTGGAACTCCACGGGAAATGAATACAGCACAGATTCAGTGACAGGCGCTGGATTTTGGCCAGGAAAGTCAGCCCAAGGCTGAGCTGTGAAGAGCATCGTTGGCTCCACGCTGAACAAAAGTAGCCAGACCCCAGGCTTTGGGTTTTTTTCCAGGTGATGGCGACTTGGGCTGCTCTGCTGGGTCACAGCGCATGGGATCCAGCGGCTGCCCAAAATACGGCGTCCCCCGCTGGTCCAGCTCCTCCTGGGGCAGGTCCGAAGGCTGCGCCGGGCTGGTGCTGGTGCCTGCTCCCCATCAGCCTGCAGGATCCCACCCTCACGTGGGACAGCTCTGCTCTTACAAACTAATAACGTTTCCCTGCTTACTGTGAGGTACAGCGCATGGCGAGCAGCCACCAGGTCAAATATTCCTCTGGAAAGAGGAATTTTCCCTTTCCCCTTTCCTGTCTTCTTCTTCTTCTTCTTCATCTTGTCTTCTTTTTTTATTTTTATTTTTATTTTTTTTTGCTTTGAGGCTGATTGTGGCATGGATCATCGATCTCAAAACAGCCTTCTCCTTGAGAATTACTTCCCACACCTTGGCCGTTCCCTCGCTGTGCCCGCCCCCCCCCCACCACCAGCCCACCCCGCGGCCCCTGCGAGCCCCTCCGACGCTGCTCCGCGGGCACAGGAAACTAAAAAGCTAAACCACGAGGCTGAGAGCAGAGCGTGAAGGACGCCTGCAGCATGCTCCTTGCTTGGGGTCACTGCTGGGGTCCTGCGAGTTTCGGGGCTGCTGCTGCTCAGCCCCCTGTGGGGATGGCACCTTCGCAGGGCAGCCCCTGGGGCAGGACCAGAATTACCCCGTCCTCTCCCCAAAATGGGAGCCCGTGGCCCAGCAAACTGCCACGGTCGCAGTGGATGTAGCTGGGAGGTGGCCTCCTCCTGCCCCACCGTGAGGGCTCTTCCTTGCCTGCGAGTGCTCCCTGTGCCTGCAAAACAGTTTTGAAGGCCTCAAGCTTTCTGCAGCTTCTGGTAGTTGTGTGTGCCTCCTCTGGCCTTTCCAACCTCAGGTTAACGAACCAGTTGCCGTTTAACTGGAGCTAACGAGATCATCCCTGTGAGCTCGTTTCAGTTTTTCACGGTCGTTTGCATCAAGTACCAAGTATTTGTTGTCCTCAGGATAAGGCAAGCATGTGTGTGTCCTGGAACAAGTGCTCGCAGTGCGGCCAGGCGAGCAGGCACGGAGATGCTGACTAACTGGAATAAATTGGCAATCGTTAATTCCCTTTCTCTTTTCCCTGAAGAAACAAGGCAGAAAGCAAACATGGATGTGAGTTATCCCGCAGACATCAAAGCCCGTGTTTATGTAAGCGCTACTCATGCTGAAGATCTGTTGCAGAGTTGGACCCTTTGGTGAGGAGCTGACAACTCGCCTGCGAACGGACTTTGGAAATAGTCCAGGCACGGCTGCCAGCGAGGCTCTGGTTCGAGCCGGGCCAGCCCCACGGGCTGCGGGGCCGCGGGAGCTGCAGCAGGGGCTGCAGCACGAGCGGAGGCTGTGCCTGGGCTCCTGCACCTTCCCCAGGGCAGACGGTGGGAGCAGGAAGAGGATGGCCCCGTAAAGCTCGAGCACACAGCGTTTGGCCACTGATGCTGGTGCAGGTTTCTGCCCCAGGGACAGGACGTGGGTGTGTGGGGAGGTTTGGTGGCTTCTGAGCATCCCAGCATGGAGCCAGCTTGGGCAGCGCTGGGGACACCGCGGCCAAGGGTCTCCTGCTGGCTCCTCACTCCTCAATAATGGAAGTGTTGCTGCCAAACAGCCGCCGTGTGCCTTACACTGAGGAGCTGGGCAGTGTCCGGCCACAAAAGAGGCAGCTCTCTGCCATGATGATGCTCCTCAGAGGTGCTGGCATAATTTCAGGTTGCACCAGGGCTGTTTCGGGCTCAGAAGTATGCTGGGGCACTGGAGAGGTGCTCGAGCTTCCCCGTGCAGACAGAGAGCCTCTCATTTTTGAGTTGTTTTCAACAAATTAGGAGTTCAGCTAAAATACAACCATGTCTGGAGGAGGCAAAGCCCCTGGGAGGCTGTCAGTGCCCCTGTGATCTGCCCCCTGTCCATCGCTGGATTAAAAGCACTTTTGCCAATAACAATTTCCATAAATCTCTAGCCAAAATTCGTATTGTTTGCCTAAACTATTCAGTGATGCGAACCCAGTTAATTAAGAATAATCAGCATCTGCCTGTGGTGCTTGTAGTGCAGAAATTCTGTTTATCCTGGAGCTGGCCCCGGTGTGTTCTCCTCGGCTGGAGGCGACCTCATAAGGCGGTGGCATCAGAGAGTAAAATTCCCCATGGAGGAGCAGCCGGCTGCTTCGGGGGGACCGCGGAGCTTCCAGACTTCCCAGGATGGATGAGACATCTCCAGCTCTCTTACTAAACCCTTCCCTTCTCTCCATGATGCAGATGAAAGATTCCCTCGCTTCTTCCAGTTCAGGTACACGCGGTGCCAAGTCCATTTAGGATGGCCTTTCTTCATTTCAGGGGCAAGCTTCAAACCTCTCCACTAATGCGATAATTATTGTTCTTAAAACACAACTGTTTGGTGCTTTCCATGGCGGCTCTTCCCCCCGGCTTGCGGTTTTGGCACACCTACCTTTAAGCATCATTTTAATACTCAACTTTCACACTGAAAATCCCTGGTGGTCACAGTCCCTGATTTTCTCGTCTCCTACAAGCCAGCTACTGTACGCAAGCCTCTGTGCCTTAATTATGTCTCCCAGTAATATAGAGCCGGGCCTGGCTAATGTCAGAAACCCAGCCACGGGCTTGGATGTTGCAGAAAGCTCCGACCGCAGCCGCCGGCTGTGCGGGAGCACGGGGAGCGTGCCCAGGGTCGATGGGGACGCTTTGGGATGTGACCAGAGCCCTCCCCGTGGTGGGGGGACCTTGGCTGGGCTTGAAATGGTCCCTAGGGTCAGAAGCTGGTTCTTGTGGATGTTTAATGTGAAACTGGGAGCTGAGGGTAAGGAAGTGGCATGCGGGGTCCAGCCGCTGCCCGGGCTCATCTCTGTGCTGCTGGCAGATGCGATTTTCTTCTCTGTTTGCGCCGAGCCCTTGCTGAAGCTGCACGTGGAGACCAGCAGCTACAGGACGAGGGGCTGCAGCATCTTGGACACCATCGTCTTCACCTCTGCCGTCTACCTGGACTTCGACCCCGTGGCCACAAGAGCCCTTCCCCTTCCTTATGGTCACCTTGTGTAAATAAATCCATCCAGACCCAAAGGAGGGGGCCAGTTCTGGCCAACACCACTAACAGCGAGCGCCCCCCAGCACTTTGCTGTGGCCCAAGAGGGGCTGATACTTGCAGTAGCTCAGAAATCAAGGTGAAAAATGAGTAATTCCTGATTTTCTGATGGACTCAGCCGTCATTTATTTCCCCAGTTTCTCCTTCCCCCACAGAGGGGAGAGATTTTCTTTTTTACTACGGCAGAGCAGACACACAAACTAAAAACCCACCCCCACCACCCTGTAAAATCCAGGTCACGTCCTATTCTTGGTCGGTGTGTATTTTTCTCTCCAGCACACCATCTCCTACTTACTATTCTCCTGACAGCTCTGGAGGTTTGTTTTTCAGCAAGGAGCTTATGTGGGCAGTGAATGCTCCGCCAGCATTTCTGCGTGTGATTAATTGGCTGGGTAGCCCACCAGAAGTGGGATGTTTATGGGCACAGGGCTCTTATAACGTTCACTTCTGAGCCTTCATTCCACTGGTTTGGATCGTAAACTTCACTTATCACCAGACTTTTATATGTTAATTATTCTGTGTCACCGGGAGAGGGGACATGGAGAAGTGCATGAAATAATGAGTGGTTTTGGCGTGGTGAATCAGATGCTCCTGTCTGGGCTGGCTGGTAATAAAGGGGCATGTGGACATGTGGCAGAATGGGGAAGATGTTTGCATCGGGTCAGGACACGTGTGTGTGCTGGTTTGAGCCTTGCAGTGCACATTTGCCTCGTGGAAGTTGCTGCCCCAAGATGCCACATCTGGGAACTGAGAGTAAGAGCTGTAGGGTAAGATTTGGCACCGTTCTCCCCCGAGGCGCTTAAAATATTGAGGTGCTTTGAAAAATTGCACGTGGCACAGATCTGCAGGTTTAAGAGCCTAAACACCTATGAAAATCTGGTCCGTGCAAAACCAAGTTTTGATGGAAGTCAATGGGACTTAGCACCTAAGGGACCGGGGCCACGGGGAAATCGTATCCTGACTTCGGGCATGAACGCCTCTAATGGCATTATTTGGGGAAAAAATGCCAAAGAGGAAAATCCTTTAGGCTCTAAGAGTCCCTTCCTGTTCCAGAGGTGCTCAAAGTATCCCGCACAGCCCTGCCACGCCGCTGCTCTGCCACCCCAGGGCACCAGTGCCCACCTTGGTGTCCTGACGTGGGGGACAAGAGCCCTGGGCCATTTGGCATCCCAAGGGACAGCACCTCTTGGCTTAACATTTGGTTTAAAATGTGATAGGGCTGTCTAAATGCATTTTGCTGAAGGTGCGGGAGGCTGTTTATTCTCTGTGTGTATAGTAATTTATTAATTGAAGTCTAAATTAGCCCTCAACAGGTTAGCAGTATTTAAGGCAGAGAGCTCAAACATGCAACACATTCTTGGCACGTTTCCCTTTATTAATTAAAAACCTCTTTAAAACACTCTGCCTTCCACCTTGGAGCAATAAATTTCCACCTTGAGGAAATAATTTCCTTGTTGTATTCCATACAGAGACGTTCTGTTAGCTGCAATCCCTCTTCTAGTGTAGGCCCCATTCATCTTTCTTTCGATTTCAAAATAAACTTTAAGAACGCCAAGCTGTTCTTTAAAAAGAAAAAAATAAAAAAAAAATAAATCGACTTCTCTGCTTTTTTAAAAAATATATTTGGGATTAATTCCGAGGTAGTTTACTACCTGTGCAGCCTGCGGGCCACAAAGCTCCTTCTTAATAAAAGCTCAGAGGGCTCCGGGGCGGTTCCCGGAGCCGCCTGGGCAATGGGCAGCGGTGACGGTCCCACGCGGGAGGCACTGCCGCTGCCGGCAGCGTTTTACGGCCCTCTCGTCACCTCGGCTCTGGGTGGCTGTTTTTCTTTACGACCATGTGCCACGGCCCCGACCTGCCCGACGCCGTGACCCAACTTGGCAAAAATGCTGGGGCGGTGCTGGGTCCCCGCGAGTCCCTCCAGGAGGTGTGGATAGGCAGAGGCTCCTCCATCCCCTGGGAGCTTGGACCAGATGGGATGGCTCTTGGACTGCTGCTTTGATTTTGAGATGCTTCTACGTGGGTTGTCCTCGTGTTGGATGCTGCTGGTGGGGCTCGGCATCACCTCCTCTGTGCTTGGAGTGGTTGGCTCCTTGCTCTTGGTGGGTTTCAAGCTGTATGTTCAGGGCCAGGACTATGGCACCTGTGGCTGAACATCATGTGGTGCTGGTGTTCACCAACGCCTTGGGCATTCGTGCAAAATTGGGCTAAAAACCGTGCTAAAGCCCATGGGGATGCCGCGAGCTGCTGAGCGCCTTTTCTGGGTGCAGCGGAGGTGTTTTAAAGCAGCCTGCTCCCGACTGCCAAAGTACAGGGGCAAAGCAGCTGCTGAAGACACTGGCAGGTCAAGAGTAGATGGAGAAACACAGTGCTTGGGGTGGTTTTATGTAAAACGCCTTTGCTGCTTTCACCCATCTCAGCACAAAGCCCAACAGCATGGCCATGAGTCTGGAACGTCTTTACTCTTGGTTATTCATGGCACAGTCAGCAACATCCCCACTGCTCTCTTCGCAGGCTTTGGTTCAGTGACCATCAGCACAGCATTTTCCAGGCTGCCTCAGCCAAATGACAAACTCTGGATCTTGGAGTGCTGCTGGAGGCCTTCAACCAACCTGTGAGTGCAGCAGGGGGAGCGTGCACTGCTCTCCAGTGAGCTCATGTTCCAGATCCCTGGGAGAATTTCCTCTGACACACAAACTTCCCTACCTGGTGCTGCAAATTCAGAGGGGAAAATCTCCCAAGCCAACAGCAACGAGGCCTGTGCTAGCTGAGCTAAACCCGAACCTCTGAGGAACAGAGAAACTGTGTTCAATTTAAAAAAAAAGAAAGAAAAAGAAGAGAAAGACTTCATACGGCTTGTGAGTTATGCTGTGGTTTGGAAGCAACTCCTGGTCTGCTTAAATACATTTGCAGGCTGATGGTTGGATGGACTTGCAGAAAGGAGTGGGTAGGTACGGGTGGAGCAGTAGCTCCTTGTTCGTCACCACGTTTGTCTTGCTGGGCCACCTCATTCTCTTCAATAGTTCGTGGCACTCGTGATTAACTCCAGCGAGGTCGGAGAGCTCTGCACGGCGGGGCTCAGAGGCCCCATCGCCGTGGTTTGCGTTGGCAGGGCTTCACTCGGGAGTATGAACGCAATCGCAAGGCAGAGGAGGTGGCTGCCTGTTGGGCCAAGAAAAAGGAGATCCTGAGAAAGCAGAGGGCGAACGTGAGCGAAGTCACACTCCGGCAGGTGGGCTGCGGGCAGCTGCGGGCTGGGAGCAGCCTCTGCACATTTTTGGTGCTGCTTAATAGGGTGAGGTATGGATGAGCCCTCTTCAGCAGAGGAATAAGTTCCTTTTCTTTCCTCCCCCCCTCTATTATAATAAAGCAGGCTGTAGCATCCGTGGGTCAGTTTGGTAGGATCATTGCATGTGCAGCTGGAAGTATTGCGATGGCTCAGAGTGGTTAAAACATTACAAAGGTCTAGGAGAACTCCTAATCAACTTCGATGTGTTTTGTCTGAGTTTGTTTAACTTCAAAGAGAAGTTAAAGAAATCCTTTCAGGTCATGTCAAGCCAAGAGCCCTGTCCAGAAGCGCCTTGGACTCGCTCTCTGCCGGTGCTCGAGGGAGGTCGCGCTCCTCCCTGCACAGCCCGGTGATGCCAAGTATCCAAAATGTTACCGGGGCTGGGAATTCACGCTGCAGAGCCTATAGGAGAGCTTCACACTGCTTGATAAAGGGCTTCTGCAAAGCTGACGAAATAAATGCATAAAGCTGTCACTGAAATGTAAATGATTAGAGCGACGTGACTCTCTGTTTCCCCCGACTCTTCTGCTCTTGGTTGCTTTTAGCAAATGTAATTTGAAAATAATCAGTTCAGGATGGCTCGGTGGTTCCTGCCCTCGGGCCAGAGAGCCGCTGGTTCCAGGACTGGCCGGAGGCACCGGTTTTGGGGGGGCTCTGGGTTGTGGCTGGGGGTGCCAGCAGGGCGGTGGGACCTGCACGGGCACTGGGGACCCCCTGGGACCTCCTGCACCAGGACACAGCCTGGCTGATCCCACGGCACCGTGGGGATGGGGTGCAGGTGGCCCCGCTGCCAGCCCTCAGCTGGTGCAAAGCCAACGGAGGGGCTGGCAGGTGACAGTCCCATGTCACCTCCTCCTCGCTAGCAGTGTTTTGTTTCCTGGGCTTGTTCTTTTTCACCCCAGAAAATCACTCCATTTAAAGAGTTCAGTTTGCTGGCGGAGGACATCAAAAAGGTTGTGTCACTCTGATACCATCGTTACAGGGGGATTGTGTTTCAGCATCCCATTTACTGACCTGTGTTTGGTGGTTCTGAGCCTCTGGGGTTACGAAATGACCAGGTCAATAACGTTGAGCATGAGAGAGACTCCAAGTCACAAAAAAAAGATGCCCTTTTGATGTACCGAGTTATTTCTTTGGAAGAGGTGAGCGTTTTGAGGCTGTAGTCCCTGAGGAAAATGCTGCTGGCATCAGCACGAGCAGTGCTGAGAGCCTAGGAAGGTCCCAATATATGGCACATGCTAGGAACAGGACTGTTTTTTTCCCACTGGAAGGGCTGCCACACCTCCCAGCTCCAGGGAGAGCCTGCGAAGGACTCAGTGCCCGTGTGGGATCGGGCTGTGAGCAGGCAGGACGCGGGTCCGTCACCAACGTGCTCAGTTTATGGCTGGTAAATTCAACCTTGAGTTGAACTGGAGCCGCGACTGGGCTCCACCCTCCCGGCAGGGCCCCCGTGCTTCTCCTCCAGCACCCCTGGGAGAGGGCAGGAGCATGTCCCGGACTCACGGGCAGTGGGGCTGGAGGAGGTGTTTGTCCCCGAATTCAGGAGGTGGGGAGGCAGGAGCACAGGGCTGGTCTTCCTGCAGCGCCAGAACAGGCTGGCCGGAGCTCTGCCTCAGCAGTGGACTCTCTGCATCCCGTTGAGGGAAACGCCTAACCCCAGGCACTTAGTTTAAACAGTGTAACCAGAAAATCCTCCCACAAATCCCCCAAATGGAGACTGCTGAATTTTACATGTCTTGGGTTAACCTTAATGCGATGCAAGCCTGTGATCACAGCTTGGTACCTATTGTTTAACCGAGCTGCGGTCTGGCCTGGTGTTCTGCAACCTTTTCAGCTGCTTCCCCTGCCCTCCGCTTGCAGAGCTGCAGACTGCCTGGCCACAGCGCCCACCTCTGCCGTAGAACCGTTATTTCCAAAATTCCCTTTTTCCCCATTCCCCAAGCAACCCAGGTTCCTCTCAGGAGTCTTAATATTACTTTTCCCCCTGTGATTTGAACGCATGGGTCAGGACTAATGCTTCTCAAAATCTTCCTCCGTGCACATGCACATGTTGCTGATCCAGTCCCAGGTTGCACTTCTGCCGTTCACATCTGATTTTGGGGACAAAAATAGACAAAAGGATGCTGAAGAAAATCTGCAGAGCAGGGGCTCATGCAGAATCAGTGGGAGATTTTCACCCCCCGGGAGAAGGGAGCGGAGTTTGAGGGGGTGCTGCTCTCTGTCTGCCTCACACCCTGGCATTTCGCATGGTATTTGAACGCGATCCAGCTGCTAGTGGCATATTTTTACTGTGCTCTTCTCTCACTGCAGGTTGCAGCTTCTCTATCGTGAACTTGCTGGCTTATTGAGAGAGATGAAAGCAAAACATTTGCCAGATGAGAAGACGACAAATTAAAAACTCTGCTAGGGGAAACTAAGGGGCTGCTTGGAGCCACAGAAAGCAGAACCGTGCTAAGGAACTGGGGCATAATATCTCGCGATGAAGCAGCTCCTTTCTGTGCTGGGGTACACTTTGGTATCTTCGAGTAACCTGGTCGGATCCATCCGATGGTTTTAACGCACACCCAGCCACGTGGCCTCAGGTAAGGACAGAGGAGCCCTGTGGTGCGGGGCGTACTGCTCAGAGGTACGGCTCCACAGCACGACGGCGGTGAGAACAGAGCTCGACCTGCCCGAGGTGACAGGGACGAGCCACCGTGACCTGCTCTGGCTGTGCAGACAGCCGGGATTAGCAGAGCGGGGCATGCTCGTACATCTCTGCTTACCTGCCACACCGTTCCCTGCTGGCACACGGTGTCAGGAACCGAGAAATCAGAGTTGGAGGGGGATGAAAGCGCCCGGGGGTGATGGGTTTGGGGGCTGGAACATCTAGAAAACATCCCCGTAAATCCCACCAGCACCAGCAGCAGCGTGCCCCATCCCTCGTGGCACCACTGGCAGCAGAGCAGCAGGCGGCAGCCCCGGGCCCTCAGCATCCCGAGGGGGCTCGGATCCGCAACGGGAGCGCCTCGTAAAAGGGCTGGAGAGAAACCCCTGACACGAGATCCTGCTGAATTTGTTTTTCATGTTCTCGGTTGTAATAATTTTGCGTTTTATGAGGGATACTTCCTAAAACTTCGCCGACATGATGGAAACACATGTGGTGCTCTAATACATGATGTGGCCTTTTTTGGGGGAGAGACTAGATCAAAACCTGCTTCTCCCTGACAGCTATATGGGATACGCTCCACCAAGCCAGGCACGCGGAGGAGTGCAGGTACCAGCCCTTCCTGCTGCGTGCCCTCACAGCCCACCCCTTCAGAAATATTGCATGTGCGTCTTTGCATCTGCAATCTCCAGGTAGATTCTCTTGCCAATACATTATTTAAATTTTTTCTCCTCCCTTCTTCTGCAGGTAACCCAGGTCTGTGCCCGTGCAGGTCCCTGTGCATCACTTGGGATTTTATCCGAAGCGCAGGTTTGCTCCTGTGCTCTCTCCAAGGACAGGGGGAAGCAAACACTCATCCGAGAGAGAGTTTCTGCAGGCTTCAAAGCTGATAATGCCAAGGTTACAGGAACTTTGCTTATCTGAATTAACAAATCCCTCTAAGGTGGGTAGGACTGAGACGTCAGTGGGACAGCATCACTGCCCTACTCTCGGTGTCACCGCCAGCAGCACCGTGCCCGCAGCAGCTGGGTGTCCCCAGCACGGGATGCGGGCTGGTGGTAATCCTGGTTTTCATTATTTTAATGGTAAGATAAAACTTTTGTGTAATGTGTAAAACAATCCTAAACCTCCCTGTGTTTATAAGAAGGGCTCAGGCGGGCTGAAAAAATGGCACACGGGAGGCAGAGACTGCAGGACAGCAAGCAGTGCAAAAGGATGCCAGGCATAAATGGTCTGGGGTTAATTGTAAACTGAAAATAAAAGTCTAAGGCCAGGGAAGTGCAGCAGGGATATTGGGATATTGATGTGTAATTCAGGATGAATGTAGAGGACAGCAATTGGAGGTAATGACCAAAAAGGTGGAGAGTGTTAAAACCTCCACCCTGCTGACGGGTTTCTGATTCGCAGCTGGAAAAGGCAAAGCACTCTCAAGTTGTTCAGATTCCTTAAAATACTTGTGGCCGTGCCTGATGGCCAGAAATGTTGCTGCTTTGGAAGAGCCCTCTCAGCCTGTCGTTTTGGTGAGGAGTGTGTGTGTGTGTGTGTGTCCCAGGTTGGGAGCTGCAGGGGGCTGGGGCGAGGTGTGTGCCATGGGCTGCTTTTTGGGTGCAAAAAGCCTCAATACCAGGATGGAGAGCAGACAGGCTGCAGTATGGCACCTGGGGATGCGTGGTACACGGGCAGAGCAACCTGTAAATTACATAAAATAACCTGCAGGGAGCAGGAGGCTTGCTAGGAGACAGGCTGTGTTTCAGGGGCTGGAGGACTCACCTGGGCAGGCAGCTTCATAGCGCTGCTTCCCCTCCCTCTGTGCCATACAGCCCCCCTGAGCTGGGCACACAGCTCCTCCTCTCCAAAAATGACCCAATTTCTCTGCTAAAGTGGCCAAAAACCAGAGCCCAAGGACCGAGCATCACGCAGCATGATGCTGCACCTCGGCTTTGTCCTAGGGCAGCCAAGTGAGAACTGTGGGTGCTCAGCAAAGAGACCCCACATATTAATGAGGAAAATTAATGTATTTGTGAGTGTGCTTCTCCTGCTCTTCGGGCCGGTGTAAATTAGGACCAGGCCAAAGAAGTCGGGAGGGCTGTACCAGTGTAAGCTGGACTCCATAAAATAAAGAAGAGAGGCCCCTTTTGTCAGGCGATGGCTTTTCCTCAGAAGCTAAATGATACATAATGTTTATATAGTGTTTTGCCTCTCCTAAATGCAGGCTAGACATTAATTGATTCCAGGTTTGCTCTGTGAAGTAGGTCAGCTCTTTCCATTTTGCAGATAAAGGAAGGGCCGAGATTGCCAAGGGGTGCAGGGGTCAGTGGCGGCGCTGGGACACGGCTACGAAATGCCGCGCCCGCCCTTGCCGTTGGACCACGCTAAATATACAACACCCCTGATGTATGTCGACATCGGCTGCGGGTCTGTAAACCCAGCTACATTAAGCCCAGTTCAAATGAAATCTGTTTATGTCTCCAACGCTCAGCGCTGGTCAAAGCAGGACTTAGCTAACCTCGCGCTGTTTGTGTTCAAAGCCTCTTAAACCTCTGCTCCGACCAGCTCGGAGTGAAATATAAAGTACTGGCTGGGGCCTGGCCGGGCTCCAGGGGGCCGCTTCAGCCTCACCCTCTGCCTTCTGCTCGTGGGGCCATTTAGAGAAAACATCGCACGTTTTAAACAGCGATGGAAAAAATAATTTTAATTCACTTCTGTTTACATAGCTTTGGAAGCCTGCGAGGGTTTTGTAGAGATGATAATTAATGGTTGAAACCGGCGTGGAAAAACGTCGCCTTGCTCTGCCAGCAGGAGGCTGGCTCTCGAGCCCTGGGGAAGGAGGGACTCGAGCGTTGGTGGGTCCCATCCTTGCCATTCATTCTGGAGTTTTGGAAGTGTCCTCCTGCCCGTCCTACTAATGTTGAGCTATTAAAGAGTGAAACTTGGATCTGAGGAAATGCCTGGCTCTTGCTGGTTGCCTCTGATCCCAGATGCCCAGCTTGCAGACCGCAGTGGCCAGCCCCTAGGAACATGAGGGGTCCCCGGGCACCGCTCTCCAAGCTGGCCCACGAAGCCCCGATGGAGCCATGCCTGTGTATGTACTGGGTGGACGTGAGCAGGGATTTGGGTCCGTATAAAGTGCCCGATGGCTTTCTGACCGGCTGGGGATGAGCAGGCGCAGGCACACCCATGGCACAAACCTGGCCCGTGTGTCACACGCATCCTCGCATGAGTCCATCAGAAGACTCAGACATGGTTTTACTGGTCTATTGCACAGCGGGAACTTGTACCTATAAAACCACTCTTAATTACTTCCTAAGTCACTAAGCAGGGTGATGCTGATTTTGTCTTATAACCCAACAGGATTGTGTCTATTTAATACAACCCCCTGCCCACTGTAACTTCTTTGCCTAGGCTTATTGCTCATAGGCTGCATGCACCTGTGTCTGCAGCTCCAGGCTCAGCTCCAGGCTCAGAAAGGGCGCCCACACTGGGAGAAGCATAGCTGGGAGCTGAGAGCCCAACGTGGAAGGTGCTGAGCTCGGGGTCCTCCCTCCCATTGTGGCTGGCTCGGATGCACAGGAGGGATCGTCCCCTGTAGCAGCGGTGCTGCTGATCTGCTTTCACTCTGCTCCTCCAGGTGACTCGGAAGCAATGGCTGTAATAGCAAAAATCCAAAACAACAACAAAAAACACTGATGGAGAGAGCAATAGCTGGGAACTACTCCATGCCAGCACCAGTTCCTGCAGCCTCCAGACTCTGCTGTGGAGCTCTCCACTCGTAATGCCACCTCCGTGATCCTCAGCGATTACCATGCAGTGTGGCAAGCAGCCGAGTGCCGACATTGCCAAACGCAGAAGCACGCAATTTAGCTGCCTGCTTTGCAAGTCAACCTTGCACAAGAGCTCCTGGGGGTGCCTGGAGGCGTGCTGGCGGTAGAGGCTGGATCACTGCGATTATTGCCACTTCTGGCTCTAGCTGAAACAAGTGTAGGGCTAATCTGCCTCATTAAGCGGCTCTGATGTATTCTGAAAACTAATCTGCAATGTGTGAAACGTTGCTTTCAAAAGGGAAATGTCCATTTATGAGGATAAAGACGTTTGGAGGCTTTTGCATACATACCAGAGGCTGGTGTTGGCTCCTTCAGGATCTCATGACGTGTGTTCCTCCGGGGCTGCAGGACCCCACAGCGCTGTGGGACAGTGACACGGGGGACAGCAGGGGTCCTGGCAATGGCATCATGGTGGGGTGGTGGTGTAAGGCACACCCGGGGCCATCCCCACCATCACTGCCCTCCACGGTCACTTGGGTGCACCATGGTTTTCGGCTGTGGACATGTCAGTAGATGAAAGACCTCTGAGCAGCACACGGGCTGAGGAATATTTTGTGTACTTAGTCATCCTGTGTGTGATTCAGCCTTTATCTGACAAGATCACTCTATCCCAGAAGGTTTTTCCTTGGAACTCTCCAAATTTGTTCTAAAACTGTGCTACTGCGTGAGTCCAGCCTCTTCCCGCACAGGAGGTCCCTCCAGAGGGACGCTGTGTTTGATACAAGGCTCACGGGTAGCATCACGCTCTGATACATAAATGCCACAAGACCCAGAACCGTCCCCAGCGCCTGCCCCAGTTGCAGGATCCTCACAGAGGAGGGGCTGATCTCAGTGGGGACTTCCCTGGGGTCAGCCACTGGGGAGTCTGGCTAGAAGGAGATTAACAAAAGGCCTACAGTTGGATTTGTGTTGTAATAGAGGCAACTACCTGGCCAAAAGATAAATTACTCGGTTCATATTCCTCCTGTGTACCAGCACACCAGGGTTAAGTTATTCTGTACTGATCCTGGCATGGGAGGAGAGTCAGTCCCAGAGTTTTCAGACCTGACATTAATGCTCAGAGGTGTGAGAGCACATGGGAGCAAAGTCCTTGGGGATAAGAAGCAAAATAAAATCTCAGACCAGCACAGAAACTGCTGTAGCCCTGGCCCGGAGAGCAAAGGATTGCGACGGACATTGCACCGCTTGCTATCCGTGGCACGGGGTATGCCCCAGAAGCCGTGCTTCCTTTCCAGTTCTCCATTTTGCGTAGAAATTGGGCACTTACGAGCACTTGTCCGTGCTGTTGTGTTGACCTGATGAGGTGGGGGGCGAGGTGGCACACTGTCCCCCTGTACCTGCCTGGGAAACCGTGCCCATGCCCGGCTCCTGCGCCCTGCGGGATGGCTGCCGGGGGGCAGAGCTTGGCCAGCCAGGGGGAGGCCGTGGGGAGCCAGGTCCTCGGCGTCTGCGCCCAGTGCTACGAGGAAGAAAATGATAAAACAAAACATTTGGAAATCTGTTTCTTATTTACTGTACTGCCAAGCTGCTCTGTGCTGGAAGAACCGTCCCAGAAAAACAGAAAGAGGAAAGGATTTTCCTGCTGATCCCGTCGGTGGTGGGAGAGAGCCCTTGGCCTGCCACTGGCTGGGGCAGGTGGGGGACAGGGTCGGGGTCTCTGCGTGCTCAGGAGGGTGAGGAAATGCTTATGGGTGTTCCATGGGTCTCTACTCTTTCTGAGAGGGAGGTTTGTTAAATGTTGGGAAGGACTGAAGGCAGACTGCAATACTTGGAGAAGGGTTACTCGAGGCACATTTAATGGGCTAGTTTTTGGTGGTGATGAGGGGTAGACATGATGTTGGACCATGATGGCAGCACAAAAAGCATCAGATGCTGGCCAAAGTGTTTTTTTCTGGATGTTTCCATGCTCAAGGCCCCATCTACAAGGGGTTCTCCACACCACCCACCTGCAGGGCACCAAGGGAGATGCAGGGGCAGCCTCTGTGCTCCGTGGGCTGTGGAGCAGAGGATGCTCGGTGGTACCAGCTTGCTCTTACCAAGGCAGTGAGGTTTTACATCTGCCCTTTTCACCTCCAAGCACCCACGCTGTCCTGGGAAAGCCGGGCATTGCCCGTGGCTGCTCACGGGCTGGAGCCTCCACCGCATGCACAGCAACCGGGGTAAGCTGAGCCGGGGGAAAGTTTCCCAGAGAGTTTTGGGCCATGACGCCAGGAGCTGTAATTGCCTTGGCAGAGGCGACCACAGCTGTTGGAACCTGCCCTCTCGCCCGTGAGTCAGAGTGGAAGTGCCTGAGCCATGGGATGGCTCTGAGCAAAGATGCAAAGCTGGGAGTTGCTTTCCGAGCTTTTCGTTTCCTCGCGGGCAAGTCTGAGAAAGGCGAGCACAGGAGCAGGAGAGCCTCCTGCCGCCTCGGGGCCTGCCTGCACCCACAGAGGTCGTGCCAGCACTGTAGAGATGGGGCTGATCCTGCCCCACCATCCCCTTCCTGCTCAGAGCACAGGGGGCACAGCCAGTCCTGAACGCTGCGCACCCGCCTGTGTGCAGCCCAGGTCAGAAAACAGCAGGAGATACAGCAGGTTTTTAGCTTTTGCTGCATCAGTCTGTGCAGTGTGTTTGGCTCTTCGGGTTTATTGGTTCCCCTCTGCTCTGTGCAGTGGGACCAGGGGTGGGTGAAGCCTCAGCACCACCTGCCCAGGAGCAGGGACGGGAGCTGCTCGCTCTCCTGAGGCTGCTGCTGTGCTTGGCTTTGTACCTTAGGCAGCATTGCATCTCTGCCCGGGACCTCACCCCCAAACCAAGCCCCAAAACCCACCTGTAGGTGTGGGAACCATTTCCAGCACAAGGAAACCATGAGTGAGTTACTATCAACCTGACTCCATGAGATGGCTGAAGTGGTCGGGAAGAGGTGGCAGCAGGGATGCTGGAGGTGGGCAGGGGACCTTTCTGGGGACGGGTGGCCATGGAAGCACCAGCACCAAGCTCTCCCCAACCCCAGGGAGGTCCTGTTGCCTCCAGGCTCCATGTTCGTGGCTCGGAGCCATCTCTCATTTAGTCCCAGTGAATTACCGAGCCCCAGGAAGCCTCCCTTACTTAGGCTTTTGTAGAAGTCGGGGGCTCAAATTGAGCAGGAGCTTGGGGAAACCATTTCCCTTGTTAAAATAAATGTATTAGTTTAATACGTACCAGGAGAGGATAGGGAGTTCTCCTTGTTAAATATTTACCAGTCAAACCCTGCTGAGGACTTACTTGGAGCAATTCAGCTTTAGTGATTTCCTTCTATTGTGGTCTAAGTCTCCAGCATCGCCGGGAAACCGCTTGACAAGGCCAGGAGGGCTGAGCCGGATCCGCGCCCGCCCGGGGTGATGGAGTGATCTGCCTTGCTCCCACAGGACAGCAGGATGCAGGACAGATAATAAAATAAACGTTAAAAAAGGATGAGCAGAGCCACAAAATATTGCTCTGTGCCTTACCTGCCTCAGCAGCCCCAGCTCATCAGCTGGTGGGCACACCGCAGTGGAGCTTAGGGAGGAGCGTTGTTTCCACAGGGGCTGATCCCTCTGGCTACGGGTGGGTGTCTTTGAGAAGAACCCAGGCTGTGAATTATCTTCATGTCTGTAAGACATCCCCTCTGCAGCCTGATGGTGGTGTTAAGCCATATTCCAGTAATCTCTCACAGCTCAGGATTTCCTAACACAGATATTCTAAGAGAAGAATTGTATATTTATGATATTTACATGTATACATTAATTTGACACACACTTATGCTAAGAATCAAATATTAATTTACAAGTTTATATACCAACAATCTTTGACAGTTCAAGATTTCTTCACATTAGTAGCACATATTTTCTAGTCAAGCTAAATTCAAATTATTTGGTGACCCCAGATTTTTTTGTAACCCTGTTGCTTCTCCTGAAATTCCTCAGAATAAAATGGAAATATAGCATATGGGAAAAACACCGGGGGTGTCCATGGCCGTGCTCAGGACCTTGGTCACTTGCTCTCCCGAGAGCAGCGATCGCAGATTTTCACAGATTGCCTTGTCGTGTATTTTTTAAAGAAGGGCTCAATTAATAACGCTAAGAGGAAACAGATGTGTCAGGTTTGCGACCAGAAACGTGGATATTCCAGGAGACATCAATTGTTGGAAGTAAACAACAGCCCCAACCCGACAAAGCCCTTAAGCAGACACTTAACTTTAAGCAGGCACTTAGCGCGGGCTTCAGCGGGCGTCAACATATGTCCTGCTGCACGAGGAGGGACTTAAGTACGCACTTACAGTTAAGCTCGTGCTTAAGTGCTTTGTTGAATTGGGGCCAACACTTCAGCTCTCCCTCTGTCTCACTCGCATTAACCGTGCCTGACATCCAGGAAACTCAAACAGGGACCGCTGCGTTCACCTACTGGCGTTGCTTTCCCCTTCGGAGGGTGGCTGCATCGATTTTGTGCTCTGGGCGGCAAGGTCAGGGTGTCCTGGGCGTCCTCATGGCCCCATTGCCCCTGGGGAGCCCCATGCCCCGTGGGGTCACCTGGTGAGGAACTGTGACACTCATAAACCTCTATGAAAATCCCTTCTAGGAGTCATCTCTCTTTACTTTTAATGTGTTTTTTTTTTTTTCTTTTTTAATTGAGATATTTTTCAGTAATATTTTGTATGTTTTTTAAAGATGTCTGTTTGCTTTCTGCTTTATTATTATTATTACCATTATTATTATTATTATTATTATTTTAACCCTGAGGACCAAGAGGTACACTGTGCAACGATTTAGCCTCTCTGGTCAACCTTAGTGCGTGAAAACTTAATTTTGCTGTTTTTGCTGTTGTAGCTTTTTCTCTTACTACCTCCCCCGTTCACTGAGTTGTGCATATTGACAGGCAGATATGAATAGAAAAGGCCCTCATGGGTTGCCAGAGACCTCCTAAACCAGCCTGGATGCCCTAGGGTCAGCCTGAGACTCTTTTTCTGGATGCTCCAAGATCAGCTTGGGACTCTTCTTGGCTGCAGGTCTCTCACCTTCACCTCCAGGCAGAGTTCGCTGGGACTGAAGGCTTCCCTTCCTGGCCACTGGCACTTCGAAGCAGCATCACCAGGAGCCCTGAACCCTGGTTTGCAGCTGTTTCTGTGGCTTGGGATCAAATTTTCACCATTTGCTTGCAGGCTTTTCTTTGCAGCACATCAGGTTCCCATGAAAACAGAGCAAACCTGGTGTCACAGGCCAGCCAGAGCAAGGTAAAGGAGGCAAACAGCGTTGGTACCTCCAGGCCCGAACCGTCCAAGGAGAATCCAGAACCAAACTTTTCCATAGTTTTCCTGATTTGTAGGTGAAATTCTGGCCTTGTTATCATCATCTGCTTTAGTAGGACCAGAATTATGTTCCCCCCAAGACAGTCTTTGGACGGAGGGTACTCTCTGGGAGAGAGGAGCCGGCTGGACAGAAACCAGCTCTGCCTCTGCCACCTGCAGCAGCTCTCTGCACAACGAGTTGTGGCCGGAGAGGCACGGTCACTGCAGAAGAGAGGATTTTGTTTTACAGACCAAAGCCAGGCGTGGCGAACCTGTGGCCTTCACTTAGACAAGACTCGGAGAGCGTCGTCTAGATCCTGCTGTAAGCTTTCTTCGATAACAGCTCTAATAACAGCCTCGAGGACCAGCTCCTTGTTACTTATTTTCCTTGCAGATGGCAGCATCCAAATTCCAGTTATTTCTGTCTTGGAAAATGAAAAACCCGACCAGAAGAAAAGGAATGTGAGCTTGCAGCACAGTTTGGTACCTGGAAGACTCCGGGCTGGGGCGCGCACTCCTGATTTATGGCGTACTTGTTAAAACCACTTGTTCTTGTCATAACAAAACAGATCGAAGTGAAGTTTGGGAGAAAGGCTCCTTCTAGTTGGCACTTCATCATGGCTTCTTACTCCTTCTTAGGTTCTGGGGGTTTACAGTTATATAAAACTTAATGAATCAGTATACTTTAGATTTCCTTCCTAATGCATATGGGTTCAATTAACTGCGCCGTTTGCTTATTTAAGCGTTTTCATTAAATTGCTTTACTATATTTTCCCGCAATTGAAGGGGAACATGGTGGGGCTGATGCCATCTGCCACCATCAGTTTAGCAGAACCTTTTGCTTTGTTCAGACCCGTTCTGTTTTATTATAAGAGACCCTCCTACCCCCAGCTCCCTGTGTGCCACGCTCTTATTGCATTCTCCTCTTCTAGCTGCAGACTGATAAATAAAAGCCTTGTACAAGGACCTTCATGTATGGTATTTTTAAGGCACTTTTTTACAAGATCAGGTTGTGTTTTGCTCCCCCTTCCCTCCCCCTGCTTGCAGATTCCTCTTTGCTCCAGCTTGTGAATAAATAATTGTTGCTATTACAATACCTAGCAGCTCTTGCTGCCTGGCTCTGTGGGATAGGGGGTTGCTTTGGCAAAAACACAGCCAGGCTACAGACTCAGCCCAGGACACCAGGACAAGGCCTTTTTTTTGCTGTTTAAGGAAAAGCAGAATAAAACCATCTCACCTAAAGCTCCTTCTCGTGGCAGAGGGTGCTCTCCTTGTCAGTGCCCCCGCTTCTCGCAGACCTCGCTTCAGTTTTGGGTCTGGTGCCTTTAGGACTTGCTGCACTGCCCTCTCCCCAGTGCAGAGGCAGTGGTTTGTTGCATTTCTCCTTGTGGCTTCAGTCCATCCTCCTGAGCTGCACCTTGCCAGCCTGGGTGCTCACCACGGGCAGCCTTGAGCTTCCCTAAGGACTGGTGGTCCCATGGGGGATGCTGCCAGCACCCCCCCGAAACAGCTCACACTGCTCTGGGGATGCCCCTCCAGGAGGGACGATGCCTGTCCCTGTTTTGCAGATGGGCAGACTAAACTGAATAAACTCACCAGCGCTGTTTGGGATGCAGACTGTGGGACGTTACACAAATCTGGTGCTTTACGGACATCGCTAATAGGAAAAACACCTCCTGGAGAATAAAAGAGAAGAAGGAAAATCGTTCATCCTAGGGGACTGTATTCCAGAGGTTGACTTTCTGATTTGGAAAGGCAGTGTCTGATAGTGAGGTCTCTATCTGTCACCCCTCGGTTAGGGAGCAGGGGAAGGCGCTCTTGGAGCAAGTTGCTATTTTGTGACACTGTCTGGGAGGAAGACGCCCAAGTGTTTTATCATTTTCTGCTCCTTGCTACAGGCATTTTGTACAAGGGAAGACACAAGGAGAATAAATAACTTGCCCTAAAGGCAATGAATCTGTGGCAGGGCCAGCAAGACAACTGTTGTTAACCATCGCTTGTAAGAGCCTTTCCCAGGCAGTAATTTTGGAGAGGGCATGCAAAGCCCAAGGAACATGCTCTGGCTGTGCAGGATGATGCTGTGGCATCCCCATTGTCACGCTGTGACCCCTTTGGTTCATGGAGCAACAAACCAAACACGCCCAAGAACAAAAAGAAAGAAAGAAAAATAATAATAACGCTCTGCAAACATTCAGTGTTCAGTAAAGGGAAATGTAAGAAAAAGTACAATGCAGCAATGTACATTTAAACTGGAAGGAAAAGCATTTCCTCAGTTACCTCCCCCCTACCCCCTGCAAAGTGTGTATGGACATTTTTCTTCCCTTTTTCTTCCTTTTCTTATTTTTATAAAGCTTTTCTGTTTTATATACATATATACCAGAAAAAAATATTGTATATAAAGTATATAATTTTATATATATATATATATATAAATATAGAAAATTATATAGAAAATTATATAGAAAATTATATAGAAAATTATATAATTTTCTGGTGTTTATATATATACATATTATACATATATATATATATATTTTTTTTTCCAGTGACAAATGCAGCAAGGGCAACACAGTTTTTACAAAACATTACAGGGTCAGCAAATCAACTGAGGGGGGAAGGATCAGCTGGAAAAATGTCAGCTGGGACCCCCGGCGGCTGCCCCGTCCCCCCGCCCTCCTGCAGCCTCTCCCTGCCTGGTGCGGGGGACCCTGACCCCTGCCAGCAGCCCTCAGGCTGCAGGGACCTGCCTGCAACTGGCTGGGTTTGCCAAAATTGTAAGGAATCACCTGGAAAAAAAAAACAAAAAACAAACAAAAAAAAACAACCTGGTGCAGAGCCTGGGTTTTCTGAGAGCGGCTTGAGAGATCTGCCAGCTCCAAGCTCTCTCTGGTGCCTTTTCTTCTTGAAGTGAGGCATAAAATAAATTGGAGCTGCTGGCTGTGGTAAACAATCCCTCAAAACATGCCCATTCTTGATACCCCAAATGCAGATACACAATGGTGGAAGAAAAGGGAGAAGGGAAAAAAAAAAAGGAAAGAAAAGAAAAGGAGAGAGAGAAAAAAACCGACGCTTCCAAGACACTAAAAATAGACTCTGATCACTTACCAAATGGTAAAATGAAAATGATTTGCTTTGAATAGTCTCCAGAAAGGCTCAGATACAATGTCTTGTGGAGCAAAATTGAATCAGTTGAAAGTGCAGACGCCAGCTCAGCCTAATCCCTCCCAGCTGCTTTGCTTTGCTTTTTTTCCAACAAGCAGCCCCTAAAAGTCGTCTCCCTAATCCTGCAAACTGAAATTCAATCTTGTATTTTTTTTTTTTAAATCAAGTTTCAAGCCTGGGGCTTGCAGGGTGGGGGAAGAGGAGAAGGGAGGGCTTTGGGGTTGCCTCCTTCCCCTTGCCCTGACTGCAGTAAACACAGCCTTGAATTCAAGGAAAAGCTTTAGACTACAATTCGCTTGGCTTGAGCCAAACACACAAATCTGATGTCTTTAAAGCCCCTCCAGCAGACGGTAGATAGCTTTGAGATGCTCACTAAATGGCTCTCTGCTTGCTGCCTTTTTGTTGTTGATTGGGGGCCCAAGGAGACCTTGTCTCTGGGTTGTTTTCTCTCTCTTTTTTTTTCTTCTTTATTTTTTTTTCTTTCTTTCTTTCTTTTTTTTTTTTTTTTGGTGTCTGCTTTTATCAGTGAGTTTGGGTTGGGCATTTACCGATACAAAGACCAAGACAAACAATTTCTGACACAGGCGGGTGATTGCGGCCGGCAGCGCCTGTCCAGGCTCTGCTATCTCGGCGCGTATCGGGAGGTATTTATGACACTTTCCCAAGAGCTTCCCGGCTCCTGCCCTCCTTGCCCGACTTGCAAGGACTCAGCAAACGTTCCTGGGGTGTGTGGATCCTCAGCTCTCCCTCGGCTCCCAACGCCATGAGCTTCCCCACTTGCTTTGTCTCTCTTTGCCACCTGATGGTTCACTGATCCCAAAGGATTTCTTGCCATAATGTGATACGGTTTGGGTTTTGGAGGGTAATTAGTAATAGATAAAATAGCAGCAAAGCATTCGAGTCCAAATTGCATGGCTCAGCATCCTGATAATCCAAATTCCTGGGTCTGAACACTTCCAAACTCAGAGGTTCAAAGGTTTTCACCCTGTCAGACATGCAGGTTCACCCTGTGCAGCTCCCGTCTGAGCCCAGGTCAGGATCCAGAATTTTAGCAGGAAAAAAATAGATGTGGGGGGTGGGGGCGGTACCTCTTTTGCAGTACACAATTCCCCTGAGAGCAGTTGCAGGCAGATGTACTTTGCCTGGTCAGGGGAAGATTCGGGAAAAAAACACTGGGAAATCAAACCTGGAAGGACGGAATGGAAAATTCACGCAGGAACCTTTGATGTCCCTTGTCTTGTCCTGATACCTCTGGTGACAGACATCTCTACAGAACACCCATGCAGCTGTCACACCTGTGAGGCTACGTACCGCTGGGGGAATGGGTCCCATGTCAGGGAAATCACACATTTCACAGACAAAGAGAGGATTATTTTGTCTGTTCCTAATGTCCATGTTTTTCCAGCTTATTGGCATGATGGTCTTGAACCCCCCCACACTGTGCCAGGAGCAAACTCCCACTTGGCTGTTAGTTCTGCTCTGAGATGCACGAAGCTGTGTGCTGCTTTACTCAGACGACATCTCTTCTTGCTCTCCATGCCCCTGTATCTCTCATTTTGACACAAGGCTGGGGCACGGATTGATAAGAGCATTATTGCTAAAGGTTACTTTGGACAGAATTGCCTCTCATATAATGAGGGAGAGCATGTTGGGCACATGGACCCAATGGTCACCTGGGCTGGCTGCTGGATTTTGTGCTGTAAACTGAAGGACAGGTTAGATAAAGTTACAGGAATGAACAGTTCGAGACACACAGACAGGTACATCAAGGATGGATAAATTAAAATAACTGGCATAATTGTATAGGAACATACAGGGTCTTTCCAGAGGGTGGATAATTTCATATTAATACGAATGAAGCAACGATGGAGGGAAAATGCATGTATTTGAAATGGAATTGATAGCCTAGCCAGGGGGTTGGGTAGGTGATTGTGGACTTAATGGACAACAAAATAACAAGAATTGGTGTAGGTTAGGTTGTGTTAGAGCAAATCCCATCTGGGTGGGTGGAAAGTTTAGGTGGGAGCTGGCTGGATAGCTAGGTAGTGGAGAGAGGTATGAGAGAGCTGACTGGCTGCTCTGTGGATCCCTGGGGTGAACACGCAGCCAGAAGAGGTTCTGTTTGCCATAAAAATAAACATATTTAAAAATGTAGAGCAAGGTGTAAGTTAGAACTATAGAGGGAAAAATAAAGAGAAAGAATGATTAGTTATGTAGCACACAATAAGCTTAGAATAGCTCGGAATAAGACAAATTAGCTAGACAGATAAAGATTTATGGGATGGATTGCAGTATACCTGAGCCTGATAGCCAGGTTAAAATGAGCAAATAGGTGTCTATATATCCCATATCAGCTTGTTCAGTAGGCGTGGACTAGATAAATGTGGAAGACACAAAGCTAGGCTGAATAGGTAAAGTAACTACTGGATGGCTGGGAAGTTAAGCAAAGTAGAAGCAATGTGGACAGAATAAATATAGAAACATGGGCTTTTGCAAATATGTAGGTGTTATACATACATAGCTATAACAGGCAGAAAGAAGAAAAGTACAGATATAACAGAAAACTTAGCAGGGCATATGGAATAAAGGGAGACATGAACTGATAAGTGCATCAATTAATATATTTAGGTAGAGAGATGTAGAGATGTTCCGGGCTAAAATAAATAAAAGAGGCCTGAGTAACACTGACCCAAACAGATCTAAAAGGGGGAAACGAATATAAGGATGATCCCCTATAAATACTGAGAACATTCTGGGGTTAGGTCAGCTGAGTAAAAATTGGATGGAAGGAAGAATAGATGGGTATGTATACAGAGTAAAGAGATTATTAGCTAAGTCTGCATGAGCTGGAAAGATAGACTAGATAAAAATGTAGAAAGCAGCTTAATAAATTAAAGGCCAAAAGAGAGAGAGATTAGATTAAGATGGACAGGTTTATGGCAGGCAGGACACGTGTTGTCTAGGTAAAGGGATGGAAAGGTAGCTGGAATGGTGGAATAAATATGTGACTAATACAGCCAGAGAATATGGACTGATAGGGGGAATAGGGCATTGATTATGGGGAATGTGGATAGAGGGAGGAACAGATAGTAGAAGTGCAATAACGGAGTTAATAGATGAGTAGTTAATAGAGTAATAGATGAGTAACACCCATAGAGAGGTTAGCTGGTCAGCTAGACTACCCATGAAGCTTTGTAGACAGAGAAGTGGGAAAAAGGAGATGTAGAAGACAGATGAACAAAAGAAGTATTGGGTAGACACACACAAAAAAGTGCATAAATGCAAGAGAAAAGTAGATATGGGAAAAAGCAAAAAAGTACTTAAGGAAGAGTCAGGTAAAATAGGCACGGAGAAAATAGATTACATATAAAATACATACACAATAAAGAGATTATGCTGAAAAGACAACCTTGGAACAATTAGGGAACTAACAGGTTGGACTAGGTATTGGGTAGATAAAAAGACAGAGGAGTATTCATGAGCTGGGAGAGTTGAGAAATTAGCCTGATGATCAAGGACGAATTAGAGGGATGTTAAACAGGGGAGTAAATTCTGGACAGGATGATTGATGAAGAAGTAGGAGGGTGCACATAGAGATGAGTGGGTACCAGGAAGCTTGACAGAGTGGGTATGGGTGAGCAGGGAGATGAATATGGATGGAACAAGCAGGAAGACAAAAATATATAGTTTACCATGTGCTATGGAAATCCAGAGAGATTAATTAGAATTTGCATGAGATGGATCAGATAGATAAGTAGTCACAGACATTAGTGTAATGAGTATGTATTGAACAGACTGCAGAAAGGATCGGTTAATAGTGGCATTAGTTGCATTGATGTCTTAGGCATGATAGGCAAAAGGAGAAGTGGTTAGAAAGTTAGTGCTTTAAGAAAAATCGAGAGCGATTAGTAGATGCAAGATAGAGCAAATGTGTGAGACACGAATGTATGCAAAATAGGCAAAGAGGTCAGGGAAATGAGAATCTATGAAAATGGAAAATGGATTGCTAAGTGTTATGAAACTCAAATGTAACCACCTGGATGTGTGAATGTGTGGGAGAGAAGAATAGATCTGCACTCCTAAGGGAAAGAAAGAGCTGTTTGCACAAGAAATAAACAGAGAATTTACTTGATGAAGGCTGAAATCTGACTGAACCCAGTCCTAAAACTAACCCTAATGACTAACCCTAATTTTAAATGCTGACACAAGCCCAACCCTAACCTTGCCCTAGCACAGCACTAAGCCTAACCTAACCTTAACCCCTAGCAGTATCCGAACGTAGTGCTAAGCCACAGCCCTAACCTTATCTGAAATCCTCACCCTAGCACAAGCCCAGATCTACCACTGACCCTGATACTAACCGTAGTCCTATCCTAAACCTAACCCAGGCATCTCCCTAACTCAGCCAGAACCCAGACATAATCCTCAATGCCAAACCAACCCTATTCCTAACTCTAAACCAACCCCCAGCCCTAACCAAACTCTGACCCCTCTGAGAGGTAAGCTTAACCCTAGCCCTAATTTAATTTTAACCTTTCACCTTTGAGGAGCAGGTAGAAATAGATGATGCATTTGTATTCAGCTGATACTAAACTGTGTTAAAAGAAAGACTAGATAAATATGCCTGAGATGGAGCTGTCAGCTAAATGTGCTATAAAGTTATATGGTATTTGTCAGCTACAGGAGGTAGAAAAGGTAGATAAATGAGTGGGTATGGGGCAGAGATGAGCAGATTAAATGTGTGTAGAAGAGTTGTACCAGAGAGCTCAGACTGTGCAAATAAATAAGAAATTCATGTCTAAGCTCTAAGATCGGGTAGGTGAAAACACATAGAACAGTGCGATATATGTAACTGGGCAGTTACATCCCACGGCCAGGTAGGCGTGCGGAAATTGGGGACAGGCAGGCAAGGAGTGAGGGAGGTGGAAACGTACTGCAGGTGGACACACGGCATGGGGGCTGTGGGTGGGTGGCAGTGTATGGTGTCAGGTCTTGCTGAAATGTACGGGGAAGGTAATGGAGCGGGTTTGGGTCAGGAAAGCAGGCAGAACTGTGGACAAGTAGTTTCTGTCTTTTACAAGTTATGACCCTGCAAATATGATGGGCGGAGGTGGCAGCACATGGGCGGTGGGGACAGCCCAGGAGCGGGACAGCACGCATCCATGGGGCGTGGTGGGGTATGTATGGGATGGATGGGCTGGGATGGACGGACAGGCAGCTGGGAAGGAGGAGGTTGGTGTGTTCAGAGGTAGGGCACGCGAAGCCAGCTCAGGTCAGTGCATCAGGTGCCTGCCTCTCCCCGTCCTCCCAAACCTACTTTTGGGCCACCTCTGCCTGCCTCCTGCAGAACATGGACGTTGCCAACCAAGGGCGTGCGGAGGGGGCCAGGGGCACTTAAGGTACAAGGACGAGTCTTCTGAGGACAGGATCCAGCCCTTTTTGCTGCCTTGCCAGGCAGAGGAATTGTGCAGGGGCTGTGCTGTGTCCAGCTGCGTGCCATTGGGTCGGTCTGTGGGACTGGGGTGGCTCAGCAGGGGAGCCAAGAACCATCTCTGCGGGCGCTGCAGAGCATGGAGATGTGCAAGCATGCTTCCCTGCCATAAAGGCTAATAAGGCTTCCTCCACCTCCGAATATCTGCACTGACTTGCGGTATTTTGTTCTCCTCACCCTGTTTCCTAGGGGAAGTGTTTTACCCAAGCTGTGCAGAGCACCGCGCTCCGTCAGGGATGTCAGCGCCTGCAGCTGGCTCGGCTCTACCTGTCTTTAAACTTGCCTTTAGGTTTAGTGCCTGTCTTTAAACACTGCCTCACGAGAGCACGAGTCTCCAAAAGGCTTCCTTCACCTTGCTCGGCTTTACCCGTGATGTGCAGCACCCTCGGCTCGCCCCGCAGTGGGGGGTGAGCAGCAGGGTGGGACCGGAGCTGCAGCTCCCCAGGGACCACCACCAGCCCCCTGCAGCCCACAGCCCAGCTCCCTGCGGCCTCGGTGGGGCCAGGGCTGCACAGCATCCTGCTGGGCGCTTTCCTGGCATGCTTAAGTGCTTTCCTGAACTGGCTCTTAAATGAGCGAAGGCTTTTTCTAGACTTTCTGGGAAAGAGAAAGAAGGGAGAACGGGATTTTGTAAAGGTGCCCAGCTGCCTGAGACACCGGGTGCTCACGGCCAGCCTTTGGAAGGTTTTGGGGTTCCCACAGTTACCCAGGCAGTCAGGGGAGCTTCCGAAGGAGCCAGCGGAGACGCTCCTGATACACACAGCACTGGGTGCTTTTAAAGATCCCACTATGTACTTAGCTGTATCTTCAGACATCTAAATCCCTCTAAAAGTCTCACTCTGAGTGTCTAAATCCCAGGTGCCTAACTCTCTTCTAGGAAAATCTCACACCAGGACTGATTCACTGAATCATTTTTTTTAAATCTGGTCCTCACTCACATAGGGCTTTTGAAAATCCCACTGCTAATCTCCTATACCCAGGCATGTATCACTTTGAAGCCTGTAAAATAAATTACTTTGCGCTCCTGTGGGACAGCAACTACTTTGTCCCTGCTCATACTAAGGCAGATTTTTGTTTCTTGCATATTAACACATAGATTTTTTGGAAGCTCTGAAGCTGCTATGTGAGACTCGAATTAGCAACCTGGATCGAGTGCTGCTTTACATCTTATTCTGTGGAGGCACCGCACACTGCCGGCAGTTTGCATCTGCATCAGCAGAGGTGTCGGGAGGAGCTGGTTCTGGGCTGCTCATTTCCATCGGAGGGGTTCGCCCGTGGGCACAAGCCTTCGCTCAGCTCTACTGATCTCCTGGGAAGATTTCTGAGCGAATTCGCTCATCTCTAGCAGAGACTGAGCATTGTTTACTGGCTTTTTGCAAGAAATTACTTGGGTGAAGAAGGGAAAAATCAAACACATATGTTCTTTCGTTTTTCTTTTTATTTCCTATGGGAATTTTTATTTGTTGGGAAGTTTTGTGTTTTTTTTTTTGTTGTTGTTGTTAAATAAAAATTTTGTGCATATGCTTTCTTCATTAGAAAAATTGGAGATGGGGATAAACAAATTATTTTTCCCTGCTAAAAAAAATTAAAAAATTCATGCCGCAAAAGAAAAGGCTGGCTGCCATTGAAACATTTTTGATAGAAAATCTGCCTGCAGCCCTACTGCTTAATCAGTTTGGCGCAGAGCGTAGCCTGTAGCTTGTTAATAAGTGCAGCCTGCCCGAGTGGTTCACACAATGGTGAGCTGCAGAGGAGGCTTGTTGCATAGCTGTGGATTTTATTTTGCAGCTCTGTTAATTAAAACATATTTTACTTTGAAGGGGGTTTTTACTGTTTTCTACGAGGGTGAGCAGAAAACCATTCTCTCGGTTAGATTAAAAGAAGGGTCTGAGGTATTTTTTAGAGGTAACAACTTCGCATTGTTCGGTGGACAAACTCTTACTGAGCAACAACAATGTGTAGTTTCTTATTTTTATTTGTTCTCTGTCCTTGTATACAGGCTGGTTTATGAGACTGAATATCTTGGCCGTTTTGATAATATCAAACTAAGTTTTCACGTACAAGTTGCCAGACTGGGTCAGAAAAGTTGTCACAGATTCTTGCTTAATTGGTAAAATAATTTTTACTTATACAATGGTAAACTAAAATAATAAGGCCTGAAACCGTGCCATTGAAGTTAATGACAAAACCTCCATAGGTTTCAAATAAAGCCTGTATTTTATTATCCCAGTTCCAGTGACTTTTGTTGCAAGTTTGCAGCAAAATGTTAGGGCATTTCTAAGTGTTATTTTTATTATACAAAATCCCATTAAAATCAGTACTGAAGCATCCCATTAATTTAAATGGGACTTTGCATAGTTTGCAGAGTTCCAGGCCACAGATAAAGAAAAGTATGCAGTTTGGAGTTAAACTGACCACAGCTTTTTATTAGAAGACATTTAATCTCGAACGAACAGCGCAGTCTGAGGCATAAAGTCTTTGTGAACTTCATCTGGGCTGTGCAATAGGAGCCTCCACAGTGCAGCAACTTCTGGCTTGGCCGCCTGGGACCCCTCAGGACCGGCCAGGGCTCCCAAGCAAACCCATAGCCCAGGTAGGTATGCAAAGTGCTCCCCAGGCAGCCTTGCCTTGGAAATGCTAATAGGTAAGCCAGCACACCCAGAACAAATGGAAAACTTGATTCAGCTCTTTCTCTGGCTCCAAGCATCCGCTCACCTCGAGGAACGCGGGGCTGCCGTCGGTGGGCAGGAGCCTGGGGGCTCTCCGCAGCCCGGCGAGGGGCAGAGACCCTCCGGGACGGAGCCACGCTGGGCCGAAGAGGGGCAGCTCCAGGAGTCCCCGCGGGGACCCCCCCCAGGAAAGCGTGGGGAGAGGGAGAGAAACTTGGGGGGGAGCCGTGGGAATACCCGTGGGCACGGCGCTGGCGGGGGGAGCTCCGAAACCCAAGTGCGCAGAGCGGCGGGGAGAGGTGGGGGGGCCTCTCTCGAGGGGTCTGGGGGGCCGTGAAATGACAGCCCCCCCCCCCCCCCCAGCCGCTGCCAGCCTGGGCACACAGCCGGGCTGCAGAGGCGCCCTCCGAGGCCATGTCCCCGTGCGAGGGCCGGGAGGTGCCAAACCGTGCTCCAACCCCCCCCCAGCAAGTCGGTGTGACAATTTTGGGGAGACCCAAAGGCTGCTGCAGGGCATCCGGACAAGTACACGGCGAAGGTGTAGGAGCTGCTTTTCTGCTCAATGCCTCCTCGAAATCTCCCTTTCCCCCAGCCCTAACTGAGCCGAGGTGCCCCCGTTGCCCTGGGTGCTTTTTCCCTGGCACACTGGCGGGGAAAGGGGATGCTGGTGCCGGCGACGGGCACAGAAACCCAAAGCAGGCTGCATCCCCCGCACACGCTGAATTTCAGGGGTTTCAGGGCTCCGGCAACAACTCGCGGCAGGATTTGGCTGAGCGGGAGCGCTGCTCTGATTTGGGACTAGCCGTGCTACCTCCAGGAGCGAGAAAAAACGAACACACAAAAACCAGGCTAAATTTACAGCCCAGGGCTTTCAGCTACCCCACGGGCTGATGAAACCGGAGGGGAAAAGCACTAATTTTCCTCTCCTGACGTGCATGCCCCCCAAGCGACCATGCTCCCGTTGAGACCCGGCTCCCACCGCCCGGCGCCCCTTCCCGTGCGCCCCCGAGCCCCGGCACAAGCCCCGGCACAAGCTGGAGGGGGCCGGGGGCTCGGTGCCCCCCCGGTGCCAGGGAACAGCTCCGCGGGGCCGGGTTGCGGAGCGACCTCCGAGCAAAAAACGCGCTTGGAGCGCGCAAAGAGCGCGCAGGGGGCGCGCAGAGGCCGCCCCGTCGGTGGCTTTTGTCGCCGCGCAGGAGGGCGGCTGCCGTCGGGGCCGGCCCCGGCGCGGAGAAATTAGCGAGGCGGTGGCTCAATTGCGGCTTTTTTCCGCAAAACGGTGATCGTAACGGTAACTGCTGACGGCCGGGTCGTCGGTGCTTGCGACGGCTCGGGAAAAAATTAAACGCATCGAAGAAGAAGGTCTGGGTCCTGAATCCGGGGGGATTCGGGGGAGCAGGAGAAAAACGCACCTGGGCAAAACGGGCAAACGGCTCAGCGGAGCTGTGACAGCGAGGGGGGGCTTCTGGGTGCGAGGGTTAGCTTTTTTTTTTTTTTTTTTTTTTGGGGGGGGGGGTTGATCCCACGGCTGGAGGCGTTATTATTCCGTGGGAGCAGAAATCCACGCGGCCAGGAGGGCTGCGCCCATAAACCCCGCCGGGTCGCCAAAACAGCAGCGGTAAAAGCCTGCCATAAAATTAGAAGGGGGTAGGGTTTCCAGCGCCGCGGCCGCCCCTGGGGGCGGCAGGGACCGCGGCCCCCTCCCCGGGGAAGGGAGGCTTCGTCCCCTCGGGCCGGCGGCTCCGGGGGGGGCGCGGGGGGGCGCGGGGAGACGGCGCAATTACCGGGAGGAAGCGGAGGGGCCCTCCCCAAACTCCACCGCTGGGCGGGGAGGGGGAGAAAGCTGCTTTCCTCACTCAGTCGATCTCTTAAACACAGCCAGAAAAGAACATTAAAGGCATTTCTAGATTTCGTTTCGTTTTTTTTTTTCTTTTTTTTTTTTTATTCCCATGCTCTTAATTTTGAAAAAAAAAATCACAAAACATAACTTATAAAACAATATATATACTGCATCCTTATCCACAACAGCATAATTGAAACATCCAGCGTAACGTTTACCACAGGTGTGAAATACACTGGGAAAGAAGTACCGTGTGCATTTTATATTATGTTTCTTTGTCATCTACAGGTAATAAGTATCGACAAAAATAAGCAACAAATATGCCTGCAATTAAACTTCATATGCGTTTTGTATGCGTATTAATAAAGATCATATTTATCATTTTTTTCATTTTTTTCTTTTTTTTTGCCAACAAGCACTTGTTAAAGTATCTACATTTACATAATAACACCTTAAGATAATAACACCTTAAGATCATTTTTGGTTCCTTGTTTTTCCTTCACAGTTAGAAAAGCAAGGAACGCTTTCAGCTTTGCTAAGCAACCTTTCCGGACGCCGAGGCTCGCTGTTTCTCTAGCAGAGATGCAGTATCTGGATTCACTTCATAATAGACCATTTTTGGTCTTTTTTTTTTTTTTTTTTAGACACTCTAAAAATGTTTTTAATTTTTTTTAAGAGAAAAAAAAAAACCTGCATTTAAATAAAGGTGAATGATAATTTCATTATCAGGATAAGACTTTGGATGGGGAAAAGCTGAACAGTTTTTGCAACGCTGGAGGGTATCTGTGCTCTCTCACAACCGGGGATACTGCAGTCTTTTGGAAAGGATGAAGAGGTAGGAACCTTGAGCTGCTTAGTATCAGGAATGACTGGATTATAGCTTCCAACTAAAGAAAAAAACATCAAGAATCATGCATTTTAAAAACAGTTTATTCAACGGCCAAGGACAATGATCCGGCACAATGTAACGGCAGATATAAATATAACCTTATATAAGTGGTTGACCCTTGTCATTATTATTTTTAATAGTTTCATACCTAATATTTTTACCATTTTTTCCCGCAGAAACTCCTCTGCGAATTATATTTTTTTATCCCCCCCCCCCCCCCTTTTTTTTTGTCGTTTTTGAGTGTGATTCTGTTTCTCAGTGGTAAACATTAACCAAACTCTTCCCGTGCGACAAGCGGCCAAGAACCGTCCCACCAGCTCTTACCACCGAGGCGTCTCCCTCCCTCGCCGCTCTCCCCGCGGGGAAGCGGCCGCCTTACAAACTCCTGTGCAAGTTCAAGTAAACACATACAACCCGCATAATCCAGAGAAAAATTGCAACTCATCCATGTACCAGATTTCGATGTCTCTTGCAAAAGTTTTCTGGTCCGTTTACGTTTTTTTTTTTTTGATGTTTAATTTTTATTTTTATTTTTGTTTTGTTTTAAAAAGCGCTGCTTTGTTGGTAGTGTCGTCGGTTTTCATTAGTATTTTTTTAGACAATCGAAGTCCGCGGAGATTTCGGGTTTTATATATATTTTTTTCTTTTTTTTTTTTTTTTACTTTTTTTTTCTCCTCTCTCACTTGCTCGGGTTTTGCTTTTAGTCATCATCGGGTTCTTATTTTATTTTATTATTATTTTTTTTCTTTTCCGTTAAACGTCGCTTAGTTTCTGCTTTGCTTTGTCGGCGGTGTTTGTCGGAGGTGGTTTGTGTCAAGTCCGTCAACTGTTGTACTGACAGGCGTTTAGACTAGAGCCGGGGCTTTGCAAACTGCTGTAGCCGAAACTGGAGTGCTGCTTTGATTTCAGTCTGAGGCTGGCTAAGCTGGAGTTGCAAGTGTCCCGGTAGACGCTGTAGGGCGAGCCCGGCGGCCCGTAGGGACAGGCCGGCGAGGACATGGCCGAGTTGAGCGAGGAGCCGCTGATGTTGTTGATGTTGTTGAGGCCGGAGTTGGCCATGCCCGGCACGGCCGAGTGGCCCATACTGGACGGCATGTTCATGGAGGAGATGCTGCTGGGAGCCGAGAACATGGACTGCGACGACAGGGGGCTCATGGAGTTGAAGAAGGTGAAGCTCTTGGTGGAGAGAGGCGCCGGGGTGAGGCTCTTGGTGGCCCAGTTGTTGTAGGGGTAGCCGGCGTACATGTCGTCGTAGGGCTGCATGAGCCCGCTGAACTGCGGCACGTAGCCGTTCTTGCACAGGTCCATCTGCTGGTTCCGCTCCCGCTTTCTCCACTTGGCTCGGCGGTTCTTGAACCACACCTGCGGGAGGGACGGACACGGCACGGTCAGCGCCGAGGCGCGCACGACGGCCGCGCAGAGGATGCGCGCGGCGCGCAAAGATGCGCGCCCGGAGCCCCCCGCCCCGAGCAGCGGGCGGCCGGGGGACAGCCGGGGGCCGGCCAAACGCCCCCCAACCTCCGCAGGGCTCCGCGGCCGCGCACAGCCTCTTGCGCGGCCCCCAGCCCCTCTCCACGGGAGCCAAAATCCGCGCATCCCTCTGCGCGGCTGTGCGCGCAGGGAGCGGTCGGCGGCATCTGCCAGCCCTGCTGCGCGGGTGCCCGCGGGTGCGCGCCTCGGTCCCGGCCGCGTCCCCCCGGCTCCCCCCCTCCGCTCGTCGCCCCTCTCCACGGGGCGAAGGCACGGCCCGCTCTGATTAGGGCCGGCTCGCCCCGGCTCCGCCGTGTTTCCGAATGCTAATGCTGTGTAATAAAAGTCCCCTGTTACAGATCATAAAAAAGGGGATTGGATTAGTATGTTTAGGTTTGAAAAAAAAAAAAAAATCAGGCCCTGCATCGCCCTTGGATGGATGCAGCCTCTGCCTTTATATCTAATGAGAATTTACAGCCCTGACTAGGGAACAGAGAAGCGGGGGCCGCTCCTGGTGTTTGATGCAAAAACCTGATCCAGGCTCTCCCGTATTTTTTTTTAAGCCCTCGGAAAGCGCTTGAGCCCCCCGTGATGCGAGCCATGAGCCGGGGCAGGAGGAGCTGGCCGGGGCCGGGCAGTCCCAAATTCTCTTCCCAGGTTCCTAAAGCAGCACGGCCCCGCTGCCGGCTCGCCAGCCGCTCCGGCCGGGCTCCCCCGGGCTCCCCGCGGCTCCGTGCGCCCGGCCCCGCGGAGGCTGCGCTCCCTCCCCGCGCCCCTCGGAGCCGGCGCAGGGGCAGCTCCCGGGGCCTCCCCTCCCAGCGCAGGAATGGCGCAACTCCTAGTAAACTGTGGGCTCAAGGATGGAAACTTGGAGGGAAGGGATGGCGGGGTCTATTGAAAAAAAAAATAACAATAATCAAAAGAATCCCGTATAAATATGAAGAGGAAACGAAAGCCAACATGTTCGAAACCTGTAATATACTCCTCGGAAGGTGCTTCCAGACAGGAATTTCCTGAAAATGAGGGTAATAGTTTTAATTACGGCTCCTAGACATTTTAAAGGAAGGCCCTCACAGCAAATTAAGGTTAGATTTGCAATCTGCAATCTCAGAACATCAAACCAAAACATCTCCACACAGAGGGAGAACGAGATTATGTTAATGGCTACTCATATATTAGTTTTATTTGCTTCCTGAAATATTCCAGCAATATTAATGCAGTTTAGTCTCCGCTCCGGCTTTGTTTTGTTTTAAACGCAATTAGGACAATGCTTTCCGATGCAGCGGCTGTTTACTCTTGAAAGATTTTAAACAAAATCTTCGCCAGCCGATTCGGCCACTCGATGTTTAAGGACCGGGACAAAAACGGATTTTCTGGGCCGGGGGGGACCCCGCTCTCCCCGCACCCCTTTTTTCTCCCCGGCTCCTGCTCCGGGCGCTGCCGCCTCGCTTTTCCACGCGGGGAAATGTCCCGGGAGGGGACGCCAAGGGGAGCTGGGCAAGCCGTGTCAGCGCAGGCACAGAGCAGGGAGGCTGCGGGTCAGCACAGCCCGAGCCGCCCCGCTTTGGCCGCTCGCTGTCTCACGAGTAAATCTCCCCCTAAATAACAGCCTATATATATATATATATATTCCGAGGTGCCATCGGCTCCGAGGCGTATAAAGACCAGGCTCCTTCTCCTTACAATTCTGCGTCTACAGGGCTTATTGCCTTTGCAGTGTAAGCGCCCCGCAGCCCTTGCCCTTCACGTTGCCCACCGACGGCCTCTGCAAAGAGCCCCCGGGGGAGCCGCGGGAGATGCGCGGCCGGGCGCGGAGGGGCCGCACGGCTCCGCGCTGGGGCCGGGGCGCGGAGGGACCGCACTGGGCCCGGGCCGGTCCCCGGGGGCCGAGCCGCGATTCCGCGGCCGCATTGCGGGGGAGCAGTGCCGTGCCACGGGAGATCGCCCTCCCCGTGTGCCGGCGAAGCCGAGGGGGCGAGAGGGGGTGCCCACCGGGGGGGGGGGGGGGCTTCGCCCCGCTGCCGGCTTCCTCCGGCCGCCCACCGGCTCCGGGCGCAGCTTTTTCGGGGGCAGCATCTCCGAGGCCGGGAGGTGAATTTCTCCTGTCCGGCCCCGCCGCCGAGTTTAGCAATTCAAAATCGCGGCCAGGGAGGGCCGGAGCGGCTCCCTCAAGGGGTTGTTCCCCTGCCCACCCCCCACCCCCCCCGCACCCCTCTTACCCGGACTCGGGGCTCGGTGAGGTTCGTCCAGACGGCGATCTCCTCCCGCATGCTCATGTCGGGGTAGCGGTTCCGCTGGAAGGTGGCCTCCAGCTCCTGCAGCTGCTGGCTGGTGAAGTGGGTCCGCTGCCGCCGCTGCTTCTTCTTCTTCGCCGGGTCGTCGGCGGCCCCGTCCTCGTTTTTCTGCTCGCCGCTTCGTTCTTTTTCTGCGGTGGGGTGTCGTGGTGTTTTGTTTTTTTTTTTTTTCCTTTTCTTTTTTTTTTTTTGTTTGTTTTTGTTTTGTTCAGACAGAAATGCAGGCACACAAAGCAGACTCGCCGCCCCACGCCCCCGGCCCTGCCCGCCCTGCCGGGGGCACCCACCCGGCTCCCGGGGGCCCTGCACCCAGCGCGGCACGGAGGCAGGGGCTCCCCGTCCCGGGGGGGGGGCAGCGCCCAGCCCGGCCCGGACCCAGACCCCCGGGGCGTCCAGGCTTGGAGCGGGCACGAGGGGCGAGAAAAACCGGGGGGGAGAGCGGGTTCCCTGCAGCACCGGCCTCTCTGCCCGACCACGGCACCTTCTTACTCCCTTAAACCTAAGGCGCGATCTTTGCTCCATTTTCTTTGTTGTGCTCGGCCGCGACAGGAAACTTTGGCAGGGTAGGGGTGTAAAAGGCAGCAGCAATTAATTGCAAAAGGCACCCTCTCTCTACCTCTCCACTCCCCCAATTTTTTTTATATTTTTTTTTCTTTTATTTTCTTTAGCTGCTTTGAGGATTTTACTGTTTATTTTAACCCGAGGCTGAGCAAAGCCCACCGCAAAAAAAAAAAAAAAAAAGAAAGAAAATCGTATCGAAAGAAGCAAACAAACAAACAAACAAAAAAGCCAGGCGCGCTTTCGCGATGGGGATTTGCGCGGCCTGGAAGCAGGAATCCCTCCCAGACCCCACGGCCACGGGGGACAGAGCCCCGCTCCCCTTTCTTATCGCCCCTCTCTGCTCTCCCAGCCCGGCTTTTGGCCGCGTTTAGGCGCGGGGAATGGAGTGGGAAGGCCGGAACGAGACGGGCCGGGCCGGGAAAGGTGCGGCCGGGGGTCGGGGTCCCCCCCGGGCACGGCGGTGCGGGGCTGGGGGCTGCCACCCCCCTCTCCCCCCGGCCCCGTCCTGCTGCTGCTGCCTAAGGGGAGCCGGCGGGGCTCGGGGCCCGCTGCCCGGCTCCCGGGGGCGGCTTGCCCGGGGGGCTCGGGGGCGTTTGTGCAGCCCCGACCCCTGCGAGGTGGCCGGGAGGCTAAAAATAATCGCGGGTTGCATCCGATGGCCGGGAGGGCTCGTCCTTGCAAAGTCACCCAGCGATCGCTTTTCGCCTCCGTAATAAAAGGGGGGGGTGGGGTGGGGGGGTGGGTGGGTGGTGGGGGAGAACAGAGCTGAAATGGAAACCCCAAAGCGGTGTAGGGGCCGACTGCAGCCCCTGTGTGCGGTGAGGGGTTTGCAGAGCCAGCACGGCCTGCAGCAGCAGCAGCACATCGCTACCCGGCCTGGGCTGGACCGGCCGCGCCGCGGGAAAGAGAAAGCAAAATAAAAGAAACCCGCACGGCTCCGGTTCGGGGCTGCCTTTGCTCTCGTTCCCGGCTGGGAAAGGCTCGCAGGAACCGGGCCGAGAGGGTCCCGGGCAGGGGGAGCACAAGGCAAAGCGCTGCGGCCGCAGCCCCCGCGCCGGTTTTAGCCTGGCCGTGATTTCGGTAAAAATCCGGCCTCCGAGCCCGGCCCTGCTACAATTTCAAAACATAACACACGTTACGTTTAATTGGCATTTGTGCCTTTAAAAATAATAATAATAATAAAAAATAATTAAAAAGGAAAAATAAAAAGAAAAAAAAAACGAAAGAAAAGAAAAGAAAAGAAAAGAAATCGTGGAAGGTATTTTGTAGCTGCTCGGAGAAGAAAAGCAGGCAGGTCCTGAGCCCTGCCCCGGCACCGAGGGGTCACATACAGGGGTAGTGCAAAATGGAGCAAATCTCCCTCTCTAATCTCAAATAATCCCCTCTAATCTCGCAGTCCCTTCCAGACGCCGGTCCCTAACTTTGTTTGCGAATCAGCCTGGGAGGCACAAACCAGCCCCCGTTTATCACCGTGTGCCACTTCGGGACTGGCCCGCGCCGCGGCCACTCTCTAGACTATAGGACCTGCTAAAAGTGAGAAGAGCACCACCATCTAGGAAAAAAATTTAAATGAAATGAGACATAAACTTCTCCCGAGAAGGTCTCGGTGGAGAACGGGTATCACGCTCCTTCCTGCAGCTTTTGTTTCCTTCTCCTAGCTTTCCTTGTCATCCTAGAAATGTTGCTACTTTAATTGAATACAAACTGGGAAACCACAGCTTTCCCTGCAGCCCTTGCACATGGTGCTCAGGGCGCCCGGAGCCTCTGCAGAGCGCGCAGCTCTGCGCGAAACCTCTCCGCGGCCGCGCACATCCCCTCCGCGGCGGCCCCACGCCGCCTCTCCTGCTCTGCGGGGCTTTTTTATTTTATTTTTAATTTTTTTTTTTCCTTCCCCCCCCCCCCCCTCCTTTGACAGAGAGATCTTTTTCCATGCCTGCACCTCCCGAGCTGGAAAACAAACCCGGGCAAAAGCTGACATTACTTCAGAAACCTCCGGCAAAACCGCGCTCCCCGAAGAGTCCCCCCCTTTCCCTTCGACCCGATCGATTAATAACTATTTAAACAATAATAAAAAAATCGAAATGAAAAAAAAAGGAAGAAAAAAATAATAAAAAAAAGCAGCTCGTGGGATGGGCTCGGTGGCCACGCGTGTCCCTCGCCGCGGCTGTCAGCGCGGCCGCTCCGTGCGGGCCCCTGGCCCCCTCTCGCCCCTTCCGTGGGTTTTTTTTGGGGATGGAGGCACCGGGGGCTCCCCCGGGCACCCCCACGGGCTCCGGTTGCGCGGGGGGCGCGGGCAGAGCAGCGCCGGCCGCCCGGGGAGGGGAAGGAGCGGTGGGGAGGGGGCGGCGGCGCAGGGGGGGAGCGGGCCGGGGCCGCGGGGGGGTTACCTGGCACCTCCGTGTCGGAGGATTCACTGGCTGAGTTCTCGATCGGGTCTCTGGGCTCCGAGGATCTTTGCAAATGGAAGCTGGAAGCCATGTCATGGGAGGGTTGGGGTCTCAAGCTCTCGGGCAGTCTCTCCAAATTCATTCCACCTTTAAAGGAATCCATGGCAGGGGCGCCGGGCTGCCTGGGGGAGTTTGCAGGTGTTTATTCCACACAGAAAGGAACAAGGAGCTTTTTTTTTTTTTTGGTTTCTTTTTTTTTTTCTTTCCTTTTTTTTTTTTTTTAAGAAAAAAAAAACAACAAAAACAAAAGCAAATCCACTTATTACTAACAGTATAATTTTAAGGGTGTCGGAAGAAGAGATCTGGGCAGTGCCTGGAAGCCGCTTGTCTCTGCTCGGGGAGAGGCACGGCACTCCGGCCGCATAGGCAGGGAAGTGGTAAAGATCCCTTATAGAGAAACGCGAGTTGCGAGTTGGACAGTTTAAAGCTAAAGAGATTAAAGTGACCTGCCCTAGAACAAATGCCTGTAGTTAAACGCGGCTCCTCCCCCCGAAGGTTAAAACCTCCCCGTCTCGCTCATGCATCACTCCATCTAGCGCTCGCCCAGCCCGGCCGGGCGGACCCGGACCTGCCCGCGCGCTCCCCGCCGATGCGCGCTCCTTGCGCGGCCGCGGCCGAACCCGCGCAGCCCCCCGCGCATCCCCCTCCCGCCGGGACCCCCCCCCCCCGACCCCCTCTCCCTGCTCCCGCTTCTGCTGCGAGGGTGCCGCCCCCCCCTCCCCAAACCCGCCCCCCCCCCCCGCCTCCCGCAGCCTCCCCCAGCCTCGGCGGGGTACAAAAAATATTTCAGAAACGAATGGGAAGGTGGAAAATCATTCCCAGCCGCTCGCAGGCCGGCTGGCCTCCGCCCCCCCAGCCTGTCCCCAGCCTTTTTTTTTTGGGGGGGGGGGGCTGACAGCACCCCCATCCTTTCCCCCTCCCCGTCCCGCCGGCAGCGCGCAGGTTGCGCCCGTGCGCACGGCGGCACCTCCGCACCTGGCACCCCCCCTCCGGCACCCCGCGCAGCACGCAGGGACCCCACGGCGGGTCTCAGGGGGATTTCTTTGGGGTCGGCCTCCTGGGATTTGTGCCTGAACCGGTTTTAGCCTTTTTTAACGGTTTTTTTTTTTTTTTTTTTTTTTTTTAATTTTATCCCGCCCCGGGGGTTAGAATAAAGCTCCTGGCCGGCGCTCCCAGGGCAGCATCTCCCGGCGCATCGCGGATAACACCGGCTCTCCATCCCAAAGCAACCCTCTGTGCACCCCCCCCTCCACGGGCCGGGGCAGGGCCTTGGGCCCTCCCGGAGAACACCTCGGTGTGTGGGGAGGTGGAAAAAAAACACGGGAAGCCCTCGGGTTGGGGGCAGGTGAGGGGTGCTCTGGGGGACAGGGCGAGGGGATGGGGCAGAGGGACCCTGGCTGCGACTCCGCCCGGGGAAAGGACCTTCTCTCCTCTTTATTTTCTCGGCTCGCTCTAACTGATCCATCCTGACACTCTATTTTGCTTTCAAATCAAGTAAAGATGTGCGAGAGAACTTTTGAACTGTTTTATGGAAAGTGGAGGGAAGCAATGTTCCAGTCGTGCAGGCTTTTTTCCTACCCCGCCGGGGTGATGCAGCCGGGCCCGCCCCGCGCCCCCCGGCAGAGCCCCCAGAGCCCGGGGGCTGCAGGGGCCGCCCCCCCCTGCCCATGGGGCCGGGGGATGCCCAAAACTCTCAGCCTCAGCCCCCTCACCTCTGATCTGCAGCGCCTTGTGCAGTTAAGGGTGTGCACAGGTAGGTGCTGTCGCACTCAGGTCTCTACCCCCCCCCCCTTCTTTTTTTTTTCTTCTTTTTTTTTTTTGGTGGCATTTTGGTGTCCTTGTGTTAGCCAAATTCAGCTCAGGAGCTTGCAAACGACGGGGGGATTTCGGGCACCCGAGGTGAACCAGACAATTTCGAGGCCGCTCAGGCCGGACTTGGTTTAATCCGCAGCTCTCAGCAGCTGGGGCCCTGGGGCCGGGGGGGCTCAGCTGATGCAGGGGAAGGACGGGGGCTCCTCCCGGGGGACAAGCGAGAGGTGCTGTCGGCCTTCCTCTGGCTCTGGGGTGAGGGTGACAGGACTGCAAGCATGCACTCTTCACAGTCCCATCTTTTCTTTTTTTCTTTTCTTCTTTTTTTTTTTTTTTTTCTTTTTTCTTTTTTTCTTTTTTTTTTTTTTCTTTTTTTTTTTTTTTTTTTTTTTTTTTTTTTTTTTTTTTCCCTTTTTTTTTTTTTTTCTTTTTTTCTTTTTTCTTTTTTTTTTTTTTTTTTTTTTTTTTTTTTTTTTAAATATATATATTTTCTGCGGGGCCGGGAGCGGCGGCAGCCCCGGGCAGGTCTCCGGGGGCTCCTCCGCTCTCAGCGGGAGCAGGATGGAGCCAGGCGAGCTGTGCTGGAGGGAGGGAGGGAAGGAGCCTGCCAACAGCCCGGCTGCTCCACTCCGGCTATTTTAAACCTACTGCTCGCAGCAGCCTTCAAACCGGAGGCGGGATTTTTCTTTCTTTTTCTATTTTTTTTCACTCTGCCTAATTTACAGTTTTTGTTCTGCTCTATAAAATATATTTTAAAAATTCGTTCTAGGCTCAAATCCTCCCGCCGAGCGAAGGGAAAGGCTCAGCTCCGGCCACGAGCGGGTTTTCCCCGAGGTGGAGGCAGCGATAAGGCCGGGGACAGCTTCTGGGGGGTCCCCGGGGCCAAGGGCCGGGAGGGGGGGACCAGCCCCGGGCACAGCCCCCGGGGTTTGATGGAGAGAAACGGGCCGGTCCCGCCGCTCCCGGGGGGCTTTCGGGAGGAAGGGACCGAGCAGAACCCTCCCCCGGTCCTCTCCTGGCCTCCCCACGCGTGTCCGTGGCCGGCCGTGGGGCAGGCTTGTGCCGCACCCTTGCGCACGGGTCCGCGGTGCCACGCAGCGGCTGAATGTCTTCCAGGGGATTTCTGTGGGTCTGGGGCATCCTCTCCCTCCGTGCTCTGGGAGCCGGGAGGCTCCTGTCGCACAGGGCCGAGGCCGCCGCTTCTCCCCGCCGCTGTCGGGACAAGCACGTGTCGCGACAACCCTGCAGGGCGCACCCGCAGGCCCCAGCTTTGCGCTTTCCCCTCTCTCCTCGTGCCGGGCTCGCTCCGTTTCGGGGCGCGGGGCCTCGGTGTCTTTCCCCATGACGTCACGTCCCCCCCGCGTGACGTCACGCCTCGCTCCGTGGCGTCACACCTCGCCGTTCCGCAGGCCCGGACCCCAGGCGAGCCTCGATGCCCCCCTCCGAGGGGAGGCCGGCGGCGGAGGCCCGGCAGCCTCCCGTCCCCGCCGTGCCGTGCCGGGGGAGCCGTGACCCGCGTGGGCGTGGGAAGGGCCGGGAGAGGCGGAGGGGGGATCGGGCTGGGGGGCTCGGGGGGGCTGCAGAGCTCAGCCGGGGGTTTTGCGTGGGAAACCTCCGCACCAGGGGCTCCCCCGGCCGGGGGCTGCACCCCCGAGCTGTAACAGGCCCCGCAAATTCACCGCTCCGCTGCCGTCTGCTATAAATAATCCCAGAACGAGGGATGGCGCTTATAAATAAATCAGCGTCGGCCACGGCAGTGATAACTCCGTTAAGAAGAGGTCAAGACACGTCTGAATGAGGGAAGGACCCCCTGTGCCTCTCGAAGGGGCGGACAGCTCCCCCAGAGGCCCCCGGACCAGTCCCGCACCGGGGATTTCTGTTTTCGGACAGGAGCTCCCACCCCGGCTGGCTGCGGTGTTTGTAGCCAAGGCAGAACCACCTGGGCCGTATATCAGGCAGCGAAGTTAAGTCTCTGCCAGCTTTTCCTCTTCAGGTTTATTAGCATTGTATAGACTCAGATTCAGTCTATAAATTATTGGGAATTGTTACAAAAAAGAAAGCATCTCCTCCCGAGCGCACCTTTGCCCGAAAGGAGGGAGAAGCCCTCTATAAAAAAAGAGCTGCAAGGGGGGAGGGAGAGTTTCTCCAACCCAACTCAACCAAACCCAAGCCCAGACAACTCAACCCAATCCAACTCGACCAAGAAAAACCAAACCAAACCAAACCAAACCAAACCAAACCAAACCAAACCAAACCAAACCAAACCAAACCAAAATCAAACTAAACCAAACCAAACCAAGACAAACCAAACCAAATCAACCCAACCCAACCCAAAACAACCCAACCCAAGACAAACCAACCTAAACACGACCCAACCAAACTCAATCAAAGCAAGCCCAGCCAAAGCAAGCCCAAGCAAAGCCAAGACAAGCCAGTCAACCTCCACCTGGCGCTCCTTGGCGGAGCCCCGCGGCTGGGAGTTGCTGTAGGAAAACAACATGAATAATAAAACCCTCCCAGAAGTGCCCGGCGGGAGGTGCGGGGGTGGCAGAGGGCTATCGCCACTGGCTTAAGCAGGAGACATCGACGGGGAGGTGACAGCGGCTGGAAGTGCGCAGCTCCTCTGCGCGAGGAGCCGGCTGCTCCTCGACAGGGCTCAGGGCCATTTTTAAAGCTTCCTACCATGAAAATGTCCCCCGCATGGGTAAATGAGTGGGTTTTACCCTCCAGCCCCTGCTCCAGGCCTTTGCTGGTGCGTGGCTCTGGCCCACGGCTGCCCACGCGTGTCGGGAACAAGCAGACGGGGCGACGCGCGCAGGGATGCGCGCAGGAAAGCGCAGCTCCCCGCGGAGCTCCGACCGCTCCTCCGGGCCGGAGGTTGCTGCTGCGGCGTACCGGGGGAGACGTCCGTCGGTGCGGTGTCCGTCGGGGGTCCTGCCCCAAAAGCATCCCCCCCCCAGCGTACACCCCCGCGCAAGGCAGAGCCCAGCGCTCCCCGCCGCCGCCGTGGCTGCCCCCCCGCTCCCCTCCTCTGCCACGGCCCTAAGAGGAAAGCCGGCATCCCCCAAGTCACGGCGGCCACGGAACGAGCCCCGCAGCCCTGCGGGATGCCCGCGGCGGCCGGAGCCGGGAGTCCCCGCGGGCGGCCGGGACTGGAGGACGGACAGAGGGAAGCAGAGAGAGGGGGAAGAAACCCAGCCGAGAGAGCATGTTAAATCGCTCAGGGAAGGAAGGTGGAAATTACGCTGGCTCCTAGCCGGCCTGTCCTCCTCTGCGCAGCCAGGAGAGCAATTTTCCTAAGGAGCTGAGCAAAACGAAATCAGCCCCTTTTGGATCTGCAGCCCCCGTCGCTCCCCGGCCCCGGCCAAGCCTCCGCCTCCGCGGGCGCGCAGGGCCCCTCCGCGCAGCGCTGCGCCGCTGCTGCTCGCCGGCGGCTTTCCCCGGCCCCCCCCCGGCCCCCCAAAGCCCCCGATGCTCCTCTGCCCGCTGCCAAAGCGCAGGGGCCGGGGGGGCTCCGCGCTTCCCTCGGCCCGGCCGGCCCTGCCCCACCGCCCCGGCTCTCCCCGCTATTCACACCCGGGGGGGGGGGGGGGATAGGAACTGAGTTTTCTGGGGAGAAAATGACCTTTTTTTTTTTTTTAATTTTTTTTTCTGGGGGCGTTCGGCCGGTGGCACCTCGCAGGACACCCGGTGTGTGCCGGAGCCTGCCGGAGCCCCGCTGCAGCTCGTCCCGGGCCCCGAGCCCCTCGGACCCCCCCCCGGCCCGGGGCTGCCCCAGGCGCCGACGGCCAGCGGCAGCGCTTGCAAAAACTGGGGATGAAAAAGCTGAAGGCTTAATGTTTTCTGACAGATACAAATGATACCCCAAGGCTTTCTTGAAACGCAGCGACTGACGGCTGGAGGAACGGTTTTTCCTATTCGGGTTTGTGCAGCTGGAAGCAGGCAGGGGGGTTCCCCTCGGCCCTCCTCCCCCGACCCTCGCCCCGAAACTAAAACCATCTCCCGAGCCTCCTCCTGGGCTGACTTCTCCCTAAATGCCAGGCGGCACGGTGCCACCCCGAGCTGCTTTCCCGGCCCTTTCCGCATCCTTCAGGCCACGAACACCGAAGCGTGCTCCGAGAAAAGGCACCCGAACAACTCGCTGCTGGCAGCCCATGGGCAGGCGCTGGGCAGCCAGGGGACCCGGGGGGCTTTTTCTCTGCGTGGGGGGAAGAGAAGGGGAAAGTCCACTATGGTCCCACAATTCCCTCTCGGAGCAGAGGGAACATGCTTTTCTTATTAATTGATGGAGGAAGGGGCAGCGGCGCTTACTAGGTAGCCTGCTCATGTTACTCAGGGCATCTTTAGATCCGAAATGTGTTTTGTAGACCCAGAAAAGATGCCTCTGATGGAAGGTAATCAAAGGCCCGGGCACCCCGTTGGCATGTGCTCGGATCTTTCTTCAGCAGAAAAGGAGGCAGCGTTTGGAACCACCGGTATTATGTTTCCTTGTGGGTTTCCCCCACCTTGTTTCAGGCGAGCAACCTCTTAATTGCTGCAGTGGATGGATGGGGGAAACACGTTTCCCCTAAACACAACATTTCCTGAAAGGCTGAAATATTCTAATAACGCGCTGGGCTCTTTAATGTTCTCAGAACAGCAGCGAATCTCTGCAGAGCCCCACGTTTCCTGCTTCAAAAAGCAAAATCGGAGAAACAATTCACCTTTGTGTGCATTCAGCTCCGATTTTCTTTTCTTTTCTCCCCCCAGCTCTCCCCCAGCGCACGCTGATTTCCCCCGCTGCCGGCGGCCCCGCTCGGTCCCGGGGCCCGGGGAGCAAACCCCGGCGGGATGAGGCTTGGGGACACTTTTGGGGCCGGTTCCCCTCGGGAAGGGCCGTATGGGACCGGGACATCTCGGGGCGAGATAGGAGCACACCGCCTGCAAGAGGGCTGCGCTAATCAGCGCGCGGGGTTAGATATAAAAGTCGAGGGCAAATAAAACGAATTAGTTTTATTAGCACGTTTAGGAGGCGGTCTAACGAAGGAATTCGGCTTTACTAGAGAATGTTTTCTCCTCCCCTTTTGTTATTTAAAAGCAACATCTATCTGGGCTGCTCATCACGGGAGGGAAATAACGCATCGCTCACCCCGCAGTCATTTTCTCGGAGCAAGGCGCTCCTTTCTCTAAGCGCGGCGAGCAGGCTGTACCCTTGGAAATACACGAATTCATAATAAAATCTGCGTGAACAATAAAAAACAACTGTAAAGGACGGGCTGCAGAGCCCGCCAGGTTATTGTTCGGCGGTGGGTTTCGGTAGGAAATATCTGCCTCGCTCACAGGCGCGATTAACTCGGCTAAAACTTTCTCGGGAAGCCTTGCCACAGCTCCAGCAAGGGATTTCCAGGACCCTGTCCGTATTTCAGGCAAAAGAAGGATTTTTGAGGAGGTTCTCCAAGCGAAGTAGCTCTCAGCAGTTATTTGGAAGTCAGGTTTTAGATCAGCGGCTCAACCTGGCGCTGGGAATGGCGCGGAGAACACGCACCTTGGTTTGTTAAGTAGAAATTATGTATTTTAAATTTGTTGTAAAACAAGCAAACGGCGTCTCGGTCCTCGGTACATGCACTTGAGTATTGTTTTGTGTTCAATTCGTGCCTCGGCGTTTGTGTTCTCTTACGGTGAGGTTGGCAAAATTTAAGGAGAAAGGACGAAATAACAGAAAACTCTCCTAGGGACAATTATTTTAGCGCGACACCTAAAAAACTCTCCTAAAGATGCCGTTAGTGGGGAGCCTCGCAGGCTTTCAGCAGGGCTAACACGCCGAAAAAAACCCCTTTTTCCACACCCTCCGAGAACTTCGCTCCCGGTGTGCGCAGCGTTATCCCGGATAACGAGACACTCGCGCCCTATGTAGCTCCTAAAAAGTGCCTATTTTTTTTTTCAATAAAAAAGAAACAATAAATAAAGCGAGAAAGAAAGAAAAAAAGCAAAGCAGAGGCACTGCGGAATATTCTTTTTCTGAGCAGGGAATTAATTCATCGACGGCCCAGGCTCTGTCCCTCGAGTTTCCTCCGCGGCCGCGCAGCCCCGGAGGAGCCTCCCCAGCAGCCGTCTGGGGGGGCACCGAGCACCCCCGGCCTTGCCACCTGCCCCCGGTTCGGCCCGGGGCACCGGAGCCCCCCCGCTCCCCGCCCGGTGCTGCTGCTGCCACCGGTACAGCCCCGGGGCCGCTTTGCTCCGCGCCGCGGAGAGCCCCGAGCAGAAGGGCTGGGGGCTGAAAACGGTGTGTTAGGGTAGAATAGGGTAAAGAGAATAGAGGAAAAGAGAATAGAATAGAATAGAATAGAATAGAATAGAACAGAACAGAACAGAATAAAATAGAATAGAGTAAAATAGAGTAGAATAGAATAGAATAGAATAAAACAAAACAAAATAAAATAACATATAAAATGAAATAACATATAAAATGAGGTAACTCCTCTGGAATTGCATTTCCCAGCGCATTTGTCAGGGCTGACGAAGCGCAGAGGCCCCGAAAGAATTTATGCGCGGTGTAAGAAGATGTCAAGGGCCGCGGCCGGGCGCGGAGCGCGGAGCGGGGCCGGCGGCGAGGCGAGGCGGCGGCGAGGGGCGAGCCCCCGGCCCCGCTTTGTCTCCCGGCCCGGCCCCGGGAGGCTCCGCACCTCCGGCCGCCGCCCGCGGAGCCGCCCGGGGGAGGCGAGTGAGGGGAGCCGGGGGCGGGCCGGGCCCCACGGGACACGCGTGGGGACTCGCGGCGGGCGCCGGGCACACGCGTGGGGGCGCGCACCGGGGCCAACGCTGGGGGGGGGGACGGACGGCGTGGGGGACACGCGTGGGGGCGGTCCGGGCGGGGGACACACGCGCGCGGGGGCGGTCCGGGCGCGGGGGGGGGGGGGGGAGGACACACGCGTGGGGCCGTCCCCGAGCACTTACCGGGCGGCGCGCTCGGCGGCGGCGGGGGGCCGGGCCCGGCGGGCGCTGTGCGCGCCCTGCCCGCCGCTCCGGGCTTTTCTTCGGAGATTTCCCCGTCTCCTCCTGACGTCAGCCCCGTCCCAGGGTGCCGCACACGGGGGAGGGCCGGGGGAGGGCCGGCAGCACCGGGACACCAGCACCTCCGTGCCCCGGCTGCGGCATCCCCGGGCTCGGCCCCCTCGGAGCGCGGCCCCGCCGCTCCCGGTGCCGGTGCCGGTGCCGGTGGCGGCCACCCCTCGGGCAGCTCCGTGCTGCCGGCTCCACGGCCCCTGCCCTCCTCATTTCCTCCCGGCTGCTTCGCTTCGTCTGAGGGGGGAGTGGAAAGCAACGGCCACTTTTTTCTTTCTTTCTTTTTTTTTTTTTTTTCTTTCTTCTTTTTTTTTCTCCCCCCCCTCCCGAGGAGATGCCCTGAAAACGCCCCCGGTGCAGGGTTCAGGGCGGGGGGAGGCAGCAAACAGCGCCCAGAGCTGGACGGGGCCCGGAGGACACACGGTCGGGGAGCTCTGCTGCCCCGCCAGCCAAACATCCATCCCCAGGCCCTTTGTCCAGCTTCATTTTCTCAGGGAGCTTCGGAAATTTCAGACACTTCACTTCTGACATGTGCCCCCTCTTGGGGTTTTTGAGAGCCCAACGGGTCATTTAGAGGGGCTCGGCCCCGGGGAAAAGCACACAAATGATGCAAGGACCTCACCAGCACCACGGGCATGGCTTGTGCTTTGCTAGCTGAGCGGGTTGCACACACGCACGCACACACAGCCCATAGCCATAGCTGAAAAACAAGGACAACGAATATGGAATGGATCAGAAAGATAAATAGCATAAAATCAGGAACAGTCCAGTCCCACACTTGCCATTTGTTATAGAGAGGAGAAGTAAATGGGATTCACATGTCGAGCATTAGCTGGTTGTTAGTCTGTAAGATAATATTAACTTTAGTGCTTGCTGCTTTACTCCACTTTTCCAAAGGCAGTTCCAGGAGGCGCCCAGCCTGTAATTTAGGATGGCACATACTGTGTGAAAGAGGCTTTGGCACCGGGGCCTACCAGCACATCAAGGTGATATTAACATAATAAAACGTTTGGAGAGCGAGTAGGAGCTCATAAATTAATGCATTCTACTGTTTTAATGCTAGGAGCTAACAATGCGTTTCCTGTGCGGCTGATCGTCCCCGCTGCAGCCTAACAGCTGTTTTAAAGGTGCTGTGAAATTAAAGAAAGGGAAGATGATTGTCTTTAAATCAATGTTTAATGATGTGTTATTAGGAGAAAAGTCTTCCTCCAGCAGATGTTTACATGCTGAGGATGGAGGGGAGCTTCCCGGGCTGTCTGCTTGCCTGAGCAGCGGGGGAGATGTCCCCACGGCTGTCCCCTCCTGCAGATGGCCCCGATGTCCCCAGAGCGGGGTCACAGCTTGCTTGGCACTGGGCTTGGCTGGGCGCTGGCACCGGGAAAAGCTTCACCCAGGTCTTTGGGTGGGTGCTGGGGGACCTCCTCCAGGATGATGAGTTGCTGCAGGTTTTCAAGTCATTTGAGCAGTGGCTATGGGCAGGTGAATACAGAGATGTTGCCAACATCCTGCCTGTATTCAGCGCAGGTCAGGGCTGCCAGGATCCGTTCCCCATTAAGATCAGATGTGCACGCAGGAAAATCCCCCGCCCGGGAGCTGCTTTCTGGAGGGACAAAGCTCTGAGTGATGTCCCCTGCCCAGAGAGGCAAACAGCTACAGCCACACACGAGGGAGCAGCAGGGCTGGGGCTGCCCAAGGCCTTCGTGCTGAAAGGGCCGATGATAGAGACCCCAGGCCTCCTGGCCCAGGAGCTGGTCCTTGCTGAATGGGTACCGTGGGCTGAAGCCTGTCCAAGCTCTTCCCTGTGAAGGAAGAACAAGACTTATAGGTCAGTAGGACTGGGGCACTGGGGCCATGCACTAGCAGCAGGCTCCAGGTACTAGAAAAATACACGTACCTTTGAGGCAAGATGTAGGGAGCTCCTAGAGTGCCTAAAATAAGGTGGAAAGAGAATCTGCAAGTGTAAACCTCTCTGTAGATGCCCAGGAGCTGTTATTTCCTTTGTACTTGATCCAAAGGCATACGAATTAGTGTCTGTGCTTCAGCTTCCAGTTTGGAAGATGGCCACCACAGAGCTTCCCACCCACAGAAGACATCCGATGGATGCAGATGCCAACCACACATGGGGGTTGTGCCCCAAAGACACCGAGGAGTGCCGAGCTGCGGGGGGGCAGGCGGGAATGCCCATCTACTGCTGTGCTCCTCATTGCCAGGTGATGCTCCTGCTGCCAACCAAAAGGGCACCAAATCATCTCCACCCCAACCCAAGCAGCTTCCGAAAGGATGGTTTCCAAAGCCAAGCTCGCATTCTGCATGGCGGTGGCGGCGCAATTTGTTCCTGTACAAACAAAAGAACCCTGTGCAATTGCTTACTTTAATCATCCCAAGCATTCATTAATGTCTCCATGTATTCCCAAATATAGCAAAGAAATGGCTCCCCAAGCCGACCCGCTCCTTCGTTCGCAGCCTTCCCTGTTAGTGCAGCCTTGGAATAGTGTCTAGGAGGCCACACAGCTTCTTTGGGAAACTGGGATGTTTGGAACATGAGTGGATTCGAGCATTTCTAAACTTCCCAGAAGAGGCAAATCGTAAAGGAATAAACTTCTTTCTGTGCACGCACTTTTGCTTTGGAGCCAAATGGAAAGGAGAGATCAGAAAAAAAAAATGACAAATTGTTTGGAAAATATTGTCCTTCCCAAGACAGACCTAACCATATGGGGGGAAGGGACTCAATACGGATTTTTTTCCCTTTCAATTCTAGTCCAGCAGCCCTCCCATTCACTCCGCTGGGAGGTTTGTGTGAGTCAGACCTGCAAGATCATCCATTCAAGGCCAGTAATATTTCCAGCACTTCAGTCCACTCCTATTCCCTGCTGAAGCAAGATGGAAAGGGTTCCCCCCCCCACAAATTTGTGGTGGGAGCGGCAGGAGGGGGCTGAGTGCTCTCCTTGCTGCCTCCCAACTTCTCCCACAGCCCAGCATCGCTGAAGATGAGCTGCAGGGAAGGAAAGGGCAAAGCTGCTCCAGCGCTTAGAAAATGTGTCTAGGAGTTTGTGTGGATGACTGCAAAAAGCAGAAAGCCTGCTGGAACATGGAGAATAAAGCATGAGGACGGGGAGAAGCCCTCTTTCCAGCCCTGCCCCAGCCTCCTGGTGTGAGCCCAGCGAGGTGCACGAGGTTTTTGTGCCTGCAGCCAACCACCCCCACCTACCCCGGGACGCGCGCAGGTTAAGGCAGGAATGAGGCAAATGGAAGAAGCTTTAAAGGAGCAAAATGTACTGATGTTTCCATCATGCTTGTGAAAGGCTGCTGTAGCATGCTGGATCAGTTAGGACAGACCTGGGTTCTTCTTGGACAAAACGAGTGGTACGTTGTTACCTTTGTGGTTAGCTGGAGCACAGAAAATACTTGTTGTGGCAAAGAAATCCCTTTATTTCTTTCAAATCACTGAAATTATCATCATTGTCATCTTCAAGTAATAAACCAGCTCGATATTTATGCATGCCCAACTACTAGTGGTGACACACATGCAACAACAACAAAAAAAGCCGAAGCGGTTGTGTACATCAGCAATTAACGGCAGCGTGCGGAGCATGCAAGACGCTTTGAAGGAGATGTTGGGAAAGAGACTTTTTTTGTGTGTGGTTGTGTTTATCCCCTGGTGACATGCTGCTAACAAGCTGCAAACCAAGGATCACCCACAACAAACAAAAACAAACAAACAAAGTTTTGTAGAGGGTGGTAATACTTAGTTTAATTCTCCGAGGCCTTTAAAAATAATTATAGCCCTGCTTGTGACAACTGGAAGGGCTGCACTTACTCTAATAAAACTGCTTGTTATTCTTTAAGAATGACATTTGGAGATGTTTCCTTATACAATGTAGACATTAATGGGAGGAGATCTCAATCAATGAAATATTGATGCATTTCTCATCTTTGCACTAGCAGGATTTCTGATGCTGCAGCTTGTGGTCAGCTGTTTACTTGCCAGTTAAATCACAGCACTTTTAATGACTTTCTAGAGATCTGCCTGAGGACTTACTGCCAAAGAACAGGATCGTGGGGATTTCGGCATTACTGAAAAGTTACTCAAGGTCTAGACATCGATCCAAGGATCTCTCTACTACAATTTTATTCCATGCATTAAAGGTATGGGGGGAAAGAGACGAATGGCACATACACTTGAGAACTTGACTACCTTCCCACAAGGCAGCCATCACCTCTGGCCCCAGAGCTTGCTGCCCTTAGCATCACCCCTTAGCATCACCGTGCTTTGCAGTGCAGCAGTGCCACAGCCGTGCACCTGCGGGTGTAGTGCTGGACCCTAACACGCCTCGTGTCAGACCTTGAATCTTCTTAAACCAGCTTCTTAGGCCTTGGTGGGAAAAGGAACCCTGTGTAGATGTGGGTACTCAGTTCTACCTTCAGCTGTGAAGTGTTTAGCTTTGGCTTTAGCAGGACTAAGAACACACTTAAGGGTACTCACTCACAGAGAGGTGACTGAGGGCAGAGAAGTGCAGTGTTTGGGAACCTGTCACTGAAAACTCACTTTATTCCTTCCTCTTCCCCAGGGATGAGCTCCAGGCTGTGATGGGAGGCAGGAGAGGGGGCTTTGGCCTGGCCCAGCCTCTCCCATTCCTGACGTGGGATGGTGCCATGGAGGAGGACTTCCCCAAGCCAGCCCTGCCTCCTCTCCTGCCGTGGGACGTCCCCGTCGTGTGCTGTTACTGCTGTATCTGCTATGATTGATGACTTCCAAAGTTGCTCTAAAACTATCCGAGTGCCTGCTGAGCCATCTGAAACTCATCTCCACTCTGTGCATGGGTCCCCAGCACTCATTTTTCAGGTGACCATGCTGGCCTGGGAGTGGAAATGAGGAAAGCACACATTACTTGGCAGGAGCTCCGTACCGAGAAGCGAGACGGACGGCGCTTTCTGGCAGCGTGCGCGGGGCCTCATGCAAATGAAAACTGATGGCTTAATATTTTGTTACATTTTCCCACCAGAGTGATTACCTCCTAATTGCGGGGATGGATTAAACCGAAGATATGGTGCTGGTTCAGGGAGAGCTGCCATGTGTCAGCCTTGAGCTGTCACCGGGAAGCGGGGGCCGTGCCTCTGCCCTCCCGCTCCTGCCTTGTGCTGGGTCTTGTCCCTCCTCGTGCAGCCTCCCCACGCCCGGCTCCTTGTCCACACGCTGAAACTCGGGCACACACAGAGTGCGAGGTGGCATTTCCGAGGGAATGTGCTCTTTCTGTGTGGTTCCAGGGGTCTGGGACAATGCAACAAACTCCGCAGCTATTTCTCAATGTGCATCTCATTGCTCGGGGATGGACGGTACAAAGCTGTATTTAGATGACCTCTTTCTTTGCCAAACCTATCCCTGAGGTCTGCTGAATTCAGCAAGGCAGAAATGAGAGGCAGCTTCCAGGGGAAGCCTGAGAGCAGTCGGCGGAGCTGATGTGACAAAACATCACTTATGCACCTCTGAGTATTTTCCAGCAGAGCTTGGCGCTGGGCTGAGGATGCTCAAGGTAAATTTGGCAGCTGCACACGCAAAGACCTGCAGAGTGTTGCTACGCCCAAAAACTTTGCACTGCATGACTCCCTTGAAGAGCTTCTGGCAGCGCTCCTGCAGGATCCTGCTCCTGGGCCAGAGGACAGGGTCCTGCTGAGGATGCTCACACCTCTGCTCTCCTCGGACCTGTGTCTGTTCCAGGCTGCTGTTTCAATGCTGCATTGCCAGCCTTCTGGCCCAAGGCAGATGTTGATGTCTCCGTCTTTGATTTACCACGATCAGCATCAGCAGCAAGAGCCCAGGAGCACCTACATTTTAAGACAAACAGCACAAAATAAGGGTTTACACCATCTTCACCCTGCCTGCTTTCAAAACCAGAAAAAGAAGAAAACAATAAGTTTACAAATTGTGTTGAAAAGTTCTGTTGCTGTAAACTATTTGTCCATTGAAAAGATTGCTTTGGGAGAAGCGCACGCCATCCCAAATCTATATATCCATTCCCATGCAGGGGTACCTCTGGACCTCTCCTCTGGTTAAAGGCTCTGCCACCCCTCCACATCTGTGCCCAGAGCTGCTGCTTTTACCTGGCTTTTAATATGCAGATTTACATAGTTCAGCATTTCAGCTATTTTTAAAATTGCCTTTCACCCAAAGCTGCTATTTTATTACACGCTGCTCTCAGCAGCCCCCTGTTTCCTTCAAGCCCTCTTCCCCAAAAATTCATTTGAAAATCCCGAGTGAGGAACACACAAGGTCTGAAGTCACTGCAAAGAGGTGAGAAGGAGAGGTGTTTCTTATGCCTGTTTTAATAATGCAGACAAAATGATGACAGACCTCTACAGAGACAGGCTTGTCTCTGCCACAGGGCACAAGCACGGTTCCGTACCCTGCTCGCACAGGGCAGAGCTGGCCGGTTCCTGGTGCAGGGCTGTGCCTCTGGAGGTGCTGTCCCAGGCTGGGAACTACCCGTGGTTGGGGAGAGGAGGCATTTCTGGCCACTGCAAATACAGAGCGTGCCAAAAACACGTTTCCTCCGAAGGTATAAAAGGGCTGATCCACCTCCTGCCAAAGCATGATGAAACTAAATGAGAGATGCTCACAGCAATGAAAGAGAAAGAAGATAAATGAGTCTGGGTGCGGATATTTGGCATTTAGGAAGCCAATGAATTGTCCATGTATGCATATTAAAAATACCTTTAGCATTTTTGCTTTCCCAAAGGGAACATCTACAGAAGAAGACTAACCTGGGGCTCTCCCAGTGCTGGGGCTGACCACAACATAATCACCAAAACTAGGTTGAAGGTTAAAATTAAACACCTGTGTGGAAAGTGTTTGCAGCAGAGAAGTCTGCGTTTGCCTGTGAGCAAGAGAATAAAGGCATTCATCCAGCTCGATGAAATACTGGGAGATCTATGGGTGGAAAGTGCTAAGTATTACAATTATTATTTACTATATATTAATATTAGTTATTCAGAGGATTTGTGTGTGGAGGAAACTTGGAGGATCTGGTCTGGCTCTGTGTGTGCCAGGACTCTCAAGGGATTTTTTAGTGTCTACCACAATTATAGATGAGGACTGAGTGAAACCTTGTGGTTTTACTCTACAAAACATTAAATTCAGCGACTGCCCATGTTTTCAGGGAAAAAAAAAATATGAATGAAAAAAATCTTTCAGAATGTATTTAAGCAGCAGTTCAACGGTGTGGCAGGAGTGGAGTCTCTTTATTAAAAGGGATCACCATAGGGAAAACCATAGGGTCAGGCTCTGCATTGTAAAAGCAGGCACTGCGCTCAGGGTGTCAGCTCTTTGAATTTTCCTCTCTGTCCCCAAGCCTGCAGGGAGAATCCACCTGCACGTCCTGCACACGGAGCTGGTTTTGCCTCTGTGTTGTCTGTAGTCGTCGGTGTTTTGTGTGAAGATGTACCTGAAGAGCCCCCTCCCGCCGACCTGGGGACGTTTGCTGTGTTTTGAAAGACGACACGTCTTTCTGGGTGACCTGTAAAAACCGCCAGAAAACAGTTAAGGTGTGTTTGTATAATTGCTTGTTGTAAGTCTCGGGATTAACGAGTGCATTTAGATGTTTAGTTTTAAGGACCAGAGTTTATTCTGCTTCTCGCTTAAGTAAACACTGGGAGTTTGGCTCCTCCATACCGGATGAGACCTCTGGTTCACCAGGTCTGGTATCCTGCCTCCGGCCCCGGCCCACGTCTGACAGTGGGAGCTGTGGGGCCGGCGGGGCACGGCGCTCCCCGCGGCTGGGCAGCGAGCCCTTTGGTGTCCTGTTAGCCCTGAGGCACCACAAAGAGCTGGAAATGCTTCTTCCGAAGAGCTTCAGCTCTTCAAAGGCTGCACCTGCAGACCTGCCGGTGCCCAGTCTTTTCCATACCTTGGCCATGCCAGTGGTGAGAAACCTCCTGCCTGCTCTTGTCCCTGCTCCTGTCAGCATCACGTCTCTGCAGAGCTCTCCCCAGCATGCCGGGCCCTTGGTGGCAGCTCACACGTAGAGCAATTCCTGGTGGTTACGGACCCCAGGTTCCCTTCAGCCCCCATAGCCACTCCTCCCACTGCTGTGCTGTGTCTGAGCTGAGCTGCGGTCTGTTTTTTTTTTTTTTTTTTAAATTTCAACCCTTATGTGACATATAATAACTCTGAGCTGTATTATAAGCCAAGATTACAAGGTACGACAGGAGGTGAAACACTATATGGGAAATGGGGATGCATGAAGGATTTTGTACAAAGGAAGCAACCCACTGTGCATAAACTGGGGAGTTGCTTGGGGCAACCTTTGGGATTTGATGGATTATTATCCCTGGGATCTAGTGTTAGAGAGCATTTACTTATGATAGCACCCCAGTCCTCCTCCTTCCATGATGTTGTAGCCATGGGGCTCTGAAGGACTCAGGACTGACACTTCTCCTGGTCCCCCTCTGCCCCGATCCTCATGGCGTGGGGATCCCCGTGCAGGTCTGGCACTCCTACACCCGGCCGGGCACGTGGGGTGCTCAGCGCCCTGTGCCCAGCCCTGCCCACATGGCAGCCCTGCACCCCACGCTTTTCGCAACCCCTTGGAAAGGAGGTATCGTTCCTGTTCTGTTACCACTTCATGTGGTAACAATGCTCAGCATTTCCAATCCCCTAATCACGATGCAAATGCAGTGACTCAGATCCCGATGGACGGCTCCTCCAGGCGTCTTCCTCTTGTTGGGTGACTGACTCCTCCCCGCCCGAGGCTGGATGGAAGCTCTCCTGTCAAAAATGCCTAAAAATCTTTATTTATTTTATTTTATTTTATTTTATTTTATTTTTTTATTTTATTTTATTTTATTTTATTTTTTTAAATTAAATTAAATTTAATTAATTAATTTTTTTTTTTTCTGGTTGGGGTCACTGTTTGTGCAGTAGAAGAGCTTCCCAGCTTTGACCCAAGGACTGCTCTGATGCTGAACTGAAGCCAATCCTTGTCACTCTCATGATGACACAGGTGGCAAAAGAAAGATATAAGCAGGGAGCTTGCAGGACAGATTCCCATTCCTTTTTTTTTTTTTTTTCCCTCAGCTTTTTATTTGTACTGGTTTCTTTTCCATTTCTCCACTTCATGTTATTTAGCCGCAAATTTGAAAACCATGCAAAAAATTACCCGGGTCTTTTCTTTTTTCTTTTTTCTTTTTTTTTTTTTTTTTGAAGAACAGGTTGTATTTGTTTTGGTTGGAGCCTGGGGGAAGTGAGGGTGCCTTAAAGGCAAGAGGTGTGACCCGCAGCGCAGGGCACGTCCCTAATCCGCTGACTGTAGTGACACTCGTGGCAGGGCTGGGAACCGGCAGCCTCTTTTGTCTGTGACAAAAGGAGCATCATGTCAGAAGCATGTATTACTCGATAAGATATTCCTTCTGCAGAGACAGAAAGGAAATAACCTTGGAGGCCAGAGATAGAAATTACATTATCCATTACGCCTGGCAGCACATAGCCCAGGGTTTAGTCATGGGCAGTCGTAACCATCCGAACTGCTGTGCTCCCGTGGCTGCTCTGGGAGGATTATTCTGCAGCCTAACGCGTTTCATCATTGGGAAATGTTTCCTGATGTTCAGCCTAAACCCTTCCTTTCTTAATCTCGTCCCATTACTCTTAGTTATGCCCAATGTATAACCATAAATAATTCCCCTCCCTCCTTGATGTTTACGGCCTCCAAATACTTGCAGGCTGTTACCGTGTCCCCTTAGCCGTCTCCCAGCTAAACCACACATATTTGGCTCTTTTAATCCCTCCTTAGAACTCAGCCACAGCCTGCGTCCCGGCTGCCTTATCGCCGAGTCCCACTTTCCTCCCAGCCCCTTCTGCAGCTCTGCCCTGCCACGAGGAGCCAAGCCCGGGCCAAACTTCAGCCCGCATTGCCTTTCCTCCTCCAGACCCCTCCTCAGCCCGTCTCCTGCATCCCAGGGAACGGGGAGCGAGTAGCCACTGCCTCCCCCTTCCCTAGCAGCTTGGGATGCTGCTCTGCAGTGGACTTCTTATCTTGCCACTCCTTTGTTTTCTTACCACGAGGAGAAGTTAAATTGCACAGCTTATTTGCAGGGTTATTAGTGTCAAAGCTGGTGGCTGGAGAAGTGCCCCAGGGTGTCTGCATGTAGAAAACCACCTGCACCCACTGCCTGGGAGCTGTGGGGTGATGCTGCGAGGGGCAGGGTCCCTCTGCCCCAGCGCTCGGCTCCCAGCACCCAGCAGCTGCAACCCGAAATGGCTCCTCCCAGCCCACCGCCCGCTGGCAGCTGATTCCTGGCGGTGTAAATTTACACCCGGAGCTGGTTCCTGACAGTGGGCCGAGGGCACGCCGGGAGAGGGCTGCCCAGCCGCTGCAAGTCGGAGCGCCGAGCAGCAGCCCTGGCGGTGATGCTGCTCCCTTCCCCTGACGAGCCACCTGCCCGAGGCTGCTGGCTCTTGATGCTCCTTGTAGTCGCCGTGGTATTTCCCCCTCGGTGCACAGCAGTTAATTATTTCTGTGTTAGGTTGCAGCTATCATCTTGCCCTGACCCACAGTGCCTGCAGCGACGACACGAGTGAAAACAGGCAGGTGACCGGGAGCTCTGCGTGCTGGGAGCAGGTGCTCCGTGCAAGCCCCTTCCCTCCAGGACTGCCCTGCTGATGCTGGGCTGCTGTGTCCGTGCTGGGATTTCTTCTGAATTCATTGCCATGAATTCAACAGGAGTGGGGCTGGGAGCCCTGCTTTGGCTGGCAGCAGCCAGCACGGTGCTGGTGATGGCCACGGGGTGCTGGTCCTCCCCCAGGAGTCAGGAACCCGGCAGGATCAGGCCACGTCTGAGTCCTCTGGTCCAGCCAGGCAGCAGGGACCTGCAAGGACTCATTGCAGCCCTCCACCTGTGCATGGCCAAGGGACAGCTAATGGCTGGGGGCAGTGTGCTGGGGAGGAGCCCTCGCTCCAGGCAAGCCCAGCCCTTTCTGCCTCCTCTCCTCTACAAATTTTTAGCTCCCTTGCCTGTGAAATGGGTTGGTCAGCCTTCCTTCCAGCCTTGCAGCTCACTCCTTCACTACACAGGTGGCAGAGGAGGGAATTAGTTGCATGAAATGCCTGGGGGCACCCCCCACAAGGAGTATCTTGGAAAGCCACGCTTCGCTGCTTTCCTTTGTAACCCCTTGCACTGCTGCTGGGCAAGTGTCAGGCCAGGCCAGGATCTCACTGCAAGCCCATTCATGCTGAAACACCCACCATGGGCTGCGTCACAGTTTGTCACCAGGGAGCGGGACACAAGGAGGACACAGCTTCATGCACCCCATCGGGCGGTGGCACGGGTGGCCGAGGAGGAGCCTGGTGGTAGCAACGCCACACAGACCGGCCGGAGATGTGGGCAGGTCGGCTGTCAGGTCCAGAAAGCATTTTGCCATTCAAGATACGTTTTGAATAGGACGAAACCAACACCTCCTTGTGATTCTGAAGTTTGGGAGTTGTATTGACAGTGTGAGTCACGCTGCTGTATGCTTTGTGAAATCAGTTGACCGTGTTATACACAAAGGCATTCAGACACACGCCTAGTGTGAAGGCTGCTGTCACGCTTTCTTCTCTCTGATTTTAGTAAGTTAATACTATTAGAAATGCACACAAGCTCACTAGGTAGCATTGCTTGTTGCCATCCCGTGAGCAGTTCCCTGCTTTGGGAAGCGAAACTTGGTACATTTCTGCCTAAATTTACTGTAACCCTGTGTTTTTTAACAAAAGTCATTGCATGACCTTTTTGTTTGTGTGTTTCAGGCTTATTGTTTGCAGTCAGATAAATCAATAGCTGCTGATTTGATAGGCATTGACTTTTGTATAGGCAGGGACTGTGTGCATGTCACCAACAGGTTTGCTCAGCTTCAGGGGCCAGGACCTTCCTTGTTCTGCACCATGTAACTCTTCCTCTCTCCATTTTATTCACCTGGACCCGACTAAATTTGGAACTTAATTTACATTTTACTCCTTTTCAAGAAGAGGTTTAGTTTATTGTGGGGAGTTTTATTAACATCTGGGAGTTTTGTGTGGAAAATGGCTTGACGTTGCATGAGCCCTAGTTTTCCAAAGGTTTTGCTCAGCTGCGTGTTTGTACAGCAGAATACTTTCTGCTATTCTTCCTCATATCTATTCTTTCAATAAATACCATTTCACTGTGATCTGACAAGCTCATACTGTTCCAATCGCAACAACTTGCCCATACATATTGTGGTGTTGTAGTAAAGAGCTCCCTCATTATTTCGGAGCAGTGTATATCTCCAGCATTTGTCAAGGCTTGTTCAATTCAGACATGTTTGTCTTATCAGAGGAGAAAAAACAACCAACCGTTTAGAACTGTCACTGAGGATAATTAATAACATTAAAACAACAAAATGAAGAATAGCTTTCCATAAGTAATGCCTTGCTGTTATGGCAAGAAGGAAATGAGGTTCTGGAGCCAATTTGGAAATGATCTCAGTGTCCTGGACTGAACACATGCCCCGGATGAGGGGCATCAGGCGGGAGGTGGATGGAGGCTGTGGGGATGTGACACCTCCAAGGCCTTGGGGACCGGTCCTGCTGCCCTTGATGGGGCATGTGTTGTTTCCATGCCATAGGGACATTTTGTGAAGGTTAAGGCGTTTGCCAGGAAAACTTGAAATCCTAGTGAAAAATCTCCAGCAGTGCTCAAAAACAAAGTGTCACCAGCTCCATGACTGTTTGGAAGACCTACATTAAACATTTAATAGATACAGCCTTCCGCATTCCAAATTCTCATTTTTAGAAAAACGTGGCCAAAAAGCTGAATTTCATACTTTTATTTTTTCATTTTATATCTTCATTTCACTTATATTTTCATTTTAATTTTTATTTTCATGCTGGTGAAGGAACTAGCAGGTGGAACAGAAATAAGAATTCCAAATCCTTTACCTGCAAGGCTTAACCCTTATATCACTAATGCCAGTTTAATACTGACATAATCCCATTCGGTTCAGAGGAATTATACCAACGCCATAAAAATTGTGCAGGTGTCAGCCCTGCTCCAGAAAGCTTCTGTGGAGCCCTGGTGAGGTGAGGAGCATGTGTCAATCTCCCATGCAGGTTTTACACCTGCAGAGCCCCCGGTTCAGTTGCTCTCCAGGGCGAGCGTGGACTGTCACTTCTTGCCTTTTTGCCTCGGGAGCCCATCAGTAAATGGGTGTTGCCATATCCCATTTCAAAACGCTCTGCAGTAGCTGCTGCTGGTGATATAAGGATATTTCCAGGCATCTGTTTCACTGGATTCATTTCATTTTCAAATGATAAAAGTATACAGGTTTTCGTTTGTCAGGGTATAGTTTAACTTCTAACTGCTTTATTCAAAACCCTGTTGTGACCCCAATCTAAGCCGTCCCTGTGAACATCAGCTCTAACGTCTGAGGTTTCAAATACGTGTGTGGTGCAAGCTGAACAGGTAAGTGAGATGTCTTTACTATTGCTAGAAAAAAGTAGGTCCCTGGCTTTGGTTTAGCACTTGTTTCGCTCTTCCTGTCATGTGGTGCAAACCAGGATCCCTCCTTCCATACATACTTGAAGTTACTCAGCCTAACCCTCTGTATTTTGGAAGCACTCTGAGCAATGCAAAGCCAAATTTTGCTTAAATCAAACTGGTTATGAAAACTGCGGAGCTTGGCTAGTGACTTCTAGCATTTGGAAGTGCAGAGCGTGGCTGATCACCCTCTACTTGCAATCTCTTTGGTGCCTGGGCTTTTCACTGCTGTGGATCTACTGCTCTCATTGTTCTGTGCTGCGTGGGGAGCTTGGGGGGTCCTCTGGGAGGTTTTTGAGACAAAGAGTGGGCAATACTCCAAGGAGAGACAAGGTCAGCCTGCAAGTACTGCCCTTTCTAATTCACAAGGGACGGTTTAAAGTGCGTCACACCAGATATTGCCATGGTGTGGGGCACAAACACGTGTCTGGCTTTTTGTGAGACTCCCCTTCTTTGCTTTCCTTTGCCTGCAGAGATTCCTGGCTGTGGGGTGCGGGGCTGTTTGTACTACTGATGCGGTGCTCTTGCACGCTTACTAAATGGAGCAGAGCAATTCCCATTGCTCTCAACCTGGATTGCGTTGCCAGCGCTCAGTTCTCTTGGAAAGCTTCGCTCTGATCACACACAGCACATGGCCTTTTAAGTGGTTTCCAGCACTCTCCATAGAAAGAAGGGGAAGGGATAATGATCCTGTGGAGCCTTTGGAAGGAACCGAACATAACCTTGGTGTCCAGGCTGACATTCAAGATCTTCAGGGCAATGTGCTCTGCTGCTCTTTTGCACTGCTCCAAGGCAATGGAACAAGGCAAAGATAATCAAAGGTAGCTGAGCTCCTCGTTTCCAAGGATCTCTCCATGCACAGGCCCATCTTGTCATCGGTATTTTGCTGATTGCTCCCAGTGTGTGGAGAGATCTTGCATAAAAGCAACACCTGGTTTTTCTCCTTTCCTACCATTTCATTCCATTAGATGCATTTTTTCCTGAAATGTTCCAAGACTGGATTCCAAGCCTGACACACTTGGATTTTACTGGGTTCTTCGCACATGTCCCTGGCAATGGTCTGCGACCCCTAATTATGATGGTTAGCAGAGGTTCAGTACAACTGAACTCAAAACTCACATCCCAGGGCTGGCTTTTCTGCCTGAAACCATGATTTCATGACTTTTTAAGTGGGCATGGCTGCTAAGGAAGCAGGTTTGTGCTTCTCCAACATCAGGCTGCTTCTCCACCACCACCCCCTTGGAGCCCCGGTGAGCCAGCAGGTCCACCAGACCCAGGCTGGGTTAAATCAAATGAAGCGTGAGAAAAAAATGAGGATTTCCCTGATGTTTTTCCCTAGGGGTGGTGGACATGCCCTGGAAAAAATGTGCCACAGGCAGGGACACGGCAATGCGGTCCCTCCTGGGAACCAGGGCACACTGCCTGGGACCAGTTTCCACCCTGCAGCATTAGGTGCCAGTGCTGGGTTACTCAAAGCTCCCTCTTTTTTTGAATAACCAGAAAAATTTCCAGTGTGTACTGCTGTGCTGGTAGGAAACACGGTGACTGTAGCTGTTGTATCCGAGCTCACTAAATCTTTCAGGAGTTGTGGGTATTTGGCTCATGCCCTGAGGAGCATTTCCATCCCTGGTGCTCTTGCTGTTCTTTGGTCCTTCAGTAGCTCTACTGATCCCTTTTTCTAATTCATTTTCCCATTCCCAGAGGAAATAAAGTGCAATTGCCCCTTGCTTCCTTCTGGGAGTCTCTCTGTTTGAGCTTTGAACTTTATGGGAAACATGAGCAACTGCTGTAAAATCTCAGTCCTGAGATGTCCCTGCAATAACATCACGTACATAGTGAAATGCATATCCAGGGCTTTGCATCTTTGAAACCTTGTTGTAAGATGATCTTTGCGCTGTCTCTTCCTAGACATCAAGATCAGCCCCATCCTCCACTGGAGGTTTGAGTAGCTGAGGCTCTCAGGCCCTCGTTACGGAGGATGGTCCAGGTTTTGAAGGTGTGGTTCTCAAGTTCAACAGAGCCTCAGGCCAGGCTCTGCTTCAGAAACTTAATTCCCTTTCCCACTAGACCATCTGATTACAAATAACCGTGACTGGATGTTGTATGTCGAAATCCATAATCCCCTGCAAATTGTTTAAAGTCTTGTCCATTGAACTGCAGAGCATTATCAGACATAACAATTTATGGGATTCCATGTCTGGCAAATGCAAACGTAACGTATCCTATGACATGTTTTGGTGTCAGATTCTCCGTATTATTGGATAACATTATATAGTTCCAGGCTCATGTGAATAATAATCCCAATTAATGTGGTCTTTGCCAAAACATATAAATAAGTCTATTTTAGACAGCTCAAGTATTTCCTTGTCAAGCTATTTTATTTTTAAGTCCCCTTTTTTATTTTACAAGTTACTCTTCTCTACATTAATCTGTGAGCAGCACACTGTATCACGGTCTCTTCTTTTATTCGCTCTAAATGGCAAATGGGGAATAACCCTTCCACATCCAAAAATCCTTGCCTATGCTTGTGCTGGATGACTTTGATCAAAAATTGCACAGTTGTACTATCCTGTGAAAGAGATTTACAAATCCCGTTCCTTATTTTTTTGCTGGGGTAAACTTTGCTCTTCCTGGAAGGATGTCGAGTCTGTGCAAAGGGTTTTGATGAAGATATCCTCAAGCAAGATCTGCACGAGCTAACAGTGAGTCAAATGCAACAGAAGTGGACAATGTCTTGTTGCTCCAACATGTTATCCTGGGCTCAGGGCTGCTTAACAGGGCCATCATCCTTTTGATACCCAAGTCACAGGCTCCGGGCAGTGTGATATGTTTTATAGAGGCATCTATATTTTGCTTGGAGCATACTCACAGATCTCAAAGTACCTCATTTTTTTTTCAGTGGAGACATGCTAAGATGCTTAAAATGCTGTTTGCAGCCATTGGGCTTTAGAAGCGGTGTAGATCTTTGGAGTTTGCTTGGCAGGGGATTGTGCTAAGTATAAGGATTTACTGCCTGCTCTGCTATGGATCCTGTGACTTATTCTACCAGTAAATAATGAGGGCAGAAGAATTGCAATTTAAATTCTTAGAGAAATTTGGTTCTTAATCTCTTTTGGATGGCTGGTCTTGCGAGAACAACTCATTCCTTTGCTTAGACAGCTGAAAAGTGTGCAAGAAATGGGCACTTCAGGCATTTCTGTTTGAACAGGTAGAGTACATGAACATTTCCATGAACCTTATTTTCACCTGGAGGAAAACACAACTAGAAAGTGAAAATGAAGAACACAAATGGTATCAAACTAGCTGCAAGTGTAAAGCAGGGTAGTGTTGTAATATCAAGGTGACTTAGAGCAACTCTGGTTCAACGTGGGAAAAGTTTGAGTGAGTTGAAATGTGAGGGGTGCCAGCAAAGTCACGCATGAGGGAGAGAGCCCATGTCTCATGGCACATGGAGAGAGCAGAGACGTGAAACCCTGTGGAATCACGGCTCTGCAAGGAAACCCCACTGCTGCAGAGATGGGATCACTCTCCTTGATATCCAAAACCAGCCCCGTCCTCCAGGGCCTGGCTATGGCTTTTTACTTGCTGTGGACTCGAGTAAAGCTTAGCTCTCCATTTGGGTTTCTGCTGGCTGGGGAGGGTATATTTTTAAACAGCATTAATGGAAATTTTGAATCAGGGCTTTCTGAAATCCCTGGAACTGAAAGCTTGAAGTCCAGGCTGCAGCATGATTTCCCTGGACACGTCTTCTTTTTCTGCTTGGAAATTTTAGACTGGTGAAATTAGGGGATTTTGCATATTTATCCAGGACTTCCAGCATCTGGTGCCTGGCGGGAGCAGCAGCCCTGCCTGCCTGCTGCTGATGGAGGCTCTTGGTGCTGCAGCATGGCCAAGCAGAGGGGGGAGCTGGGTCCCTCCAGCACCAGCTACAAAACACACGGTTCACTCTCAGCAGCCCTGCAGAAACACGGTGGCCGCGTTGCCATTGGATTGCAGCTTGAGCTCAGTTGTCCTGGGGGATATCAGGACCAAGGGACATGGTTTACCCATAGGAAAGTAAGAGGAGCACCAGCCACAGCACTGCCTCGTGTCACGGAGCATCTGAGAGCATTAACACCACAGGAATGGTCAGGGCTTTTATTCTTGTAGCTTGTCATTTGCTGCCACAGCCCACAAAGTGCTTTATCATCAGGTACATTCTCAAAGAGAAATGTTTTTCACTTTTGCTTTCAGACAGTAGCTCAGTCTGGGGGAGCTAAACTGAACCAAGCAATCAGGTATGGGAGGAAAACCAATTTCAGGAGAACTGGTGATAAATTTACACTGGACTTGGCAGAAAGCTGCATTGCTGGATCCAACCAAAAATTGGCTCTGTGGGTGCCGAGACATGGAGCTTCCTCGGCTCTTTGGCTCCATCTTTGTGAACTGATTTCAGCTCTGGTCTGAGGAGACACGGAGGGTTTCCAGAGCCCACCCTGGCTTCATCCCTTGTCCTGTCTGTCTTGCATAGTATGTGACAGCTGAGATGCCACAAGCACTGGTGGGCTGGATAAGTCAAACCTTCTGTTTGTGCAAAGGATGACCTGAAGTCTTCTATTTCTGAAGTATTTTTAAAAAAACAACACTTTTCCCTCTTTGCCAGATTTCTTTCATGGATTTTGTTTGACGCATTTCCAAGTTCTTGCAGAAGCATGAGAAAAATGCTATTTAAATGGCTCTAGGCATTTTAGTTTACCAAAATTCTGTTCATTCTGCAAATTTGACAACCGTTTCAATAAGGTTTTCAAAGCATGTTGAAAAAGAGGATGGGGAAACAGATGAATTTTTTCATCCAACATAAATATGTTCAATACAATGAGCAAGTTTTCCTTATAGGTCGTTCTGGAGACAGAAGCTATTCCTCAGTAAGCAGTAGTCACTTTTTTTTTTTTTTCTTTTTACCAGACCTAAGTGATGATCTTTTCTGTGGAGAATGGTACTGGTTAAACCTGATGGCTGTGCTAACTCATAACCAAGAAGAAAGCCAGAATCATAAAGTAACAGAAACCAGTCAAGATCCAACCACCATATTTATAAATCTGATGGCTTAAAAATCTACATTTTTTTTTTATTGAGAAAAAAGTATATAACACCGTCTTCTGTTCCAACACCGAACTGGATTGGGCTTTAAGGTTTGGATGCTCACAGTTCCTTGATCTGTCTGGTTTGGAGCATCGTTGCACATTTCAGGCATTTCCTTGCTGAGGAGGTGCCTAAAGCAGGTGGTTAAAAGCAGAAATCTCTGTTCAGAGCCCTCCTTTTCTGTTGACTTTTCCTCCAAGTCCTGTTTCAGGTTTGTATCTTGCATTTTAAAATTGAAAGCTAGAACAACTGGGTTTTAACCTTTTTTTTTTTTTTTTTTTTCCTCAAGCAGTGTTGAAAAACAGTTGAAAGGGCAATGAAAATTTGTGATTAAAGGTGATTTATGCTTTGGGTTAAGGAAAAGTAAGAAATTAGGTAGTTTTTATGTATTTGAACCTATAGAAGAACTTCCTGTGTAACAAAGGTATCCCATTTCTGCAGTTCTACTATGGGCCATTCATTAAGGTTCCACGGGAGATTAATTGAATTCAGAGAGATTCAAAGCAATGAAGATATTTACTGCTATATGGGAACTGAAAACGAACACACTGCTGAAGTGAGACAATAGAAATCTAGTTAATGAGTGAAATCTGACCAGAGATTAACTTTGTTCAAGATATTTTCTAATAGGAAAGAAGCAGTGGGGTCACCCAGATCCCTTTGAAAATTTATTGCAGTGCTCAGGAATTCCTCGTACATACCAGGACTGGGAATCTGAGTAGCAGGCAGTTGTGGCAAGTAAAAAAAAAATGGTGTTATCTTGATAGCCAGATAACACAGTATCTGCTCACATAAAGTCATTTGGAGAATATTGTTTGTGAAAACCACTTTGCTTTGGATCCGTTCCTTCTTCTTTCCGTTTTCTGATAAAAAATCCTAAACACCAAGCAGTTAAAGGCTGCCATAAAACTGAGAAGAAACACTGACACTGGTGCTTTATCATGCTCCATCTGGGAGGCAAGCCAGCTCTTCCTACTTCAAGTTTATTTCTCCTACTCTGCTTTACCTCAGATAATGTCTCATAAACAGTTAAGAGGGTCATTTATAAATGTCTCAGAATGGTTATTGCTCTCATCATGGGCTTTGGATCTTCGTGCTCTCTGCTAGCGAACATCAAGGTAAAAAACAACACAAATTCCCAAACCCAGGGCACTGAGTATTTGGGAATGTGTCCTGCTCACAGGACAGAAAAGTTGCTATTTTCTCCACCTTGTTTTTTTAATTTTAAGGTTCATCTCTCAGATTAGGGCAGACTGGCTATCTTTCCAACCTTAGCATACAATTGAACTTCTGCTAAATCAAGGACTGAAATACCCAGACTAAGAGCTTAACTTGAGCATTTTCATAGAATAGGGTCCCAAACCGAGTGGGCTACCCAGCAGTAAAGTCTCTGGGGACAAACCACTAATTTCAACCAAGTTTACATATGTTTTAAACAGGGTTTTGTTCCAGCTCTGCTAAATGGATTGAAACCTCTGGTAGCCAGCATGCATTGGGAGGGTGCAGAGGTTTGCTTGCAAAACCCAGATGCCTGTTCCCCATTAAATGTTGTGTATTTATCCCCTGACCCTGCCCATCAGCAGACAGTTCCCAGGGCTGTGAATGAGAGCAGTGCCCCATGGGCCAGTCCCTTGGTGCCCATGCCATGGGGGAGCAGGACAAGGACACGCAGGAGGGAGCTGGCACAACACAACCACAACCTCACTTACAAAAACCAACATCCCCGTGCCCTGTTTTGACCAGAGGCAGCAGCACGGGCTCCTTCCCCATGCTCCTGTGCTCAGAGAAACCTCTGTGAAGACAGTCTGGCCACTGTGAGAAGTCAGCGCTTGGCTAATTTCTTGTGACTGTGTTTGAAGAGGCAGGCTGCACAAAAAGACGTTTACAATAATCTCTCATGTTCTCCAAAGGAAAAGAATCCACCTGTGTAATCTTTTAAGTTAAGCTTCCCTCAGGTCTTGTTTAACATTATGAAAATGGCAGCTCATATAATTTTATTACCTGAGCTAAATATGATTCCTTCTCTGTCTTCCAGCTATTTCTCCTAATCCATATCAATAAAACTACTAGGATATAATGATTTTATGGGCTGCTGCTTCTTCGTCCTCTTTCTTTTATTACTCCCAATGTATTCTCTTCAAACAAACTAATTAATCTCACAATTAGAAACCCAAAGTAGCATTGTGCAATGTATGCAGCTACATCACAGGCAGCAATGACCGGATACTCACTCGTGGGGTCCTAGCTCCAAAACATTTCCGTGGAAAGCAGCAAACACAGTGTTGGTGTGGTTGGTCTGGACCAGCTGAGGACAAACTATTTGATGGCCTCTGCTCTGAGCATCTCTGAACTTCTTTGGCTGTGGGAGAAGGGAAGATAAAATGTTCCCCAGATTTATTGTGTATGGAGAGTTTCAAAGTCAGTTCATGACTCGGGCAGGAGGAGTGCTGCATGAGGTGGTTGCAGCTCCTCAGCTCCAGATGAGACAAGGAGAAATCAAACTGCAGGAGGCACAACAAAATAGAAAAATTATTTACTGCAAATGCCAAGGAAAAAACAAGTGCTTTGAATAATGAGACACAAGGTTGGGACTTGTCATCTCTAACCTGCCCTGTGATGCTGGCTTTGAGCAAATTGGGCATCCCTTCTGTCTTGTCCTTCACTCCATAAGATGGGAGTGAGGAAAGATACCTACAGCCACAAATGCCAGAGATTCGAGCTGAGGTTTGCAATGCACTTTGCAGCAGTCACTAAGTAATTATTATGCATTATTTTTATTCAGCCTGAGCCTGTAGTCCCTGCTCACTAAGGGGCACATTTTGTCTTTGTTGCAGTCAGTGTGGTATCACCGCTAAAGTTGGCAAGCATGAATGTATTGTGGTCTGAGCTTCAGTGAGGCAAAATCCCTTCTCGTGCAACACAATGCATGTCATTGTAGGCAGGGGGTATTGGTTATCACTACGTACATGGAAAATAAATGACCATAAAGCTTGCTAAGTCACACTGTCTGTATTGATTGTCTGCGTCGGCAGAGATTCCAATACTGGACATCTGTGATTTAAAAACAAAATTAAATGCTCCATCTAATTATAGTTCTGTGCACATATAGTTGCCTTTGAGTATTTGCAGCTGTCAGGTTCAAATATTTCTAGTAACTGTGGCTGTGACATTTGTTCAACAGATGAGGTAAGAATAAAAGATAAAGGGGCAACAGCCTTGTTTCAGGAATGGAAAGAAGATCAGATGCATGACTGGATGCCATGCAGCACTGTAACATAAGTTTGAAGATGGGTTTGAATGCACCAGGTTTTGCAACCAAAATAATATAGCAGGTGGTATGGTAGCAACACTGGAAAACAACACGGGAAAAACACCTTGTGGAGGAAATTGCTGAGAACCACACGTTGCTCCGAGTCCAGACCTGAGAAGGCCGAATGTCAAGGTGTCTCTCAGGAAGGGTTTAAGATCCTGGTGTAGCTCGTGTCATTTTCCCATGGAAGGAGGGCAGCAGTGTACAGAGGCATGCATTGTTCTGAAATACTCAAGTGCCAAAATCTCTGTGCAGACACGTGAACCCTGCAGCCCCGCTGGCTGCAGGGCATGGCCAGCGTGGGACCCCCAGGATCCCCAACACGAGCACAGACCTTCTGCTTGTGCCCACTTTTCTCACATGCTTTGCCTCCAAGCTGTGCTGATGTTTCAGGCCTGGAACACCCTACCCCTGTCTCACATAGCTGACTTTTCCCTTTTTTTTTCTTTTGCAAATAATTTTTTACACATTTCTGTCCTCAACCGCTGTGATATGCTGTGTGTAAGCCACGAGGTAATGACAGAAATATAGTTTTGCAAAGACTTCCACTGAGAATTCCCCTCATGACATCGCTGACAGGAGATACCTTAAAAAGAAAGCACCGTAAGGAAAAACACATGTTTGGGTTTTTTTGGGGGGGGAGGAGAGGAGGGAGGAAAGATTAGTAGACTATTCTCAATGTGTCTTAGATCTATGCTCTTTGCTGCAGAATCCAACTGTGCAGATCTATCAAGTTCAGCCACGCTTGAGTATGCCACACAGGTGGATGGTTTAATCTTGACAGTTGAGCTTCCAACTGAAAGGAGACAAAGAATGAGATGAAAAAACATGCTAAAACCTGTTTGGCTCCTAGTCGGGCTTCGGAGCCGTGCTGCTGGATAACTCTATTGCTCGTAAAACAAAGGCAGAGCAACGGGTGGCGGGTGGCTCTTTCAGCGTAGGTCCCGTATTGGTTTTCCTACAGCAGTTGCAAAATAGCAGGGATCCTCCCACCTGACAATATAAAGGAGACGGGTTCAGCTCTGCTCTGATGAGGAAGAAACAGCAATGCGGATATGCCCTTGGAGAAATTAAGATTAAATGCAGCTGAGATCCTTGAGTGGAGCATGTGTTTCACAGGGGAATTACAAGATGCCCAAGAGCTGTATGTTTAGGGTCGGATCTTCAAAGCTGCCCTGGTCATGCATCCATGGTGTTCCCAGCTCATTTGAATGCGGCACAACATCCAGCTCTCAACAGGAATATTTCAGAGCTGCCTCCCTCCCACCCCGCTGCCTCTGCAATGCACGTTGCATTTCTGCTGCAAACTTCTAGCCACATAGGAAGAGTTAGCATGGCTTGGATTAACATTAAAAAAGGGAAATGTTAATGAAATGCTTAAGCACATACCTATGACACAATCTGAAACAGGTGGATGTGGGGCGATTGAAAGCCTCACGCTTCACTCAAACCATATGTGAAACTCCTATTGCCATCCTTGCAGCAATGATCAAGGGCAGGAGATGGCTGTTAGCAAGCATGATTTAAAACTGACTTTGGAAAGAGTAATTTATGCTTTGGAGTCTCCTCAGATGTGTACCCAGTAGGAAAATCTGTAGCTACACCTGTTTACACATCTTTTCGCTCACTGAGATACTAATGAGAAACCCAGCCCTCGTGGGCACAAGAAACTGTAACAATTACTGAACTCCAGAAAGAAAATGGGTTTCAGTGACTGATTTATCAGTAGGCTTTTCTGTCAGACAGAAAATTCATACCAGGATTTTTGAAGGGTGGCTGGGCTGCACTCAGGTTTTGGGGTGCGAAGCATCCAGCAGCCCTGGTAAGCATCCAGTGCTACAGAGCCAGGAGCTGTCCCAGCCAAACTCTCTTCCACCTCTCTTTTTGCTGGCACCCAAATGGCCAAGTGTCCTCTGGCTGCCCTTCATAATTGTGAGGTTTTAGACTTGATGGGGCTTCAGATCATTGCTTCTACTGAGATGTTTTCTTCATTCATTTATTCTTGGCATTGTGTGCAGTTGAGGGCCCTGCATTGCTCTGCTGTTCACTGGGGGTTCAGCATCTATTTGATGTCCCCCCCGACTAAGTGCTGCCTCTTTGGTTAAGCAGGGAGAAACCAGTATCCTTACCAGTATCCTCAGACTAGTTGCATGCAAGGGTGAACTTCCAGCTCGTCACACTCGGTTCCTGAGGGTCCTGCGGTGGCAGATTGATGGTGTGTCCTGGGACAATATTTTGGCTTATGCTTGGCACCGCTGCCTGGAGAGGTCTTTGCCACCTGCAGAGAGAGCCGTAAGAAGTCGTCTAGTTTTGGCAGAAGAGAGCCATGCAGCACTTTCTCAGAAACTACAAAGCAGTGGCAACTACTGCTTCTACAAAAGGCAGGAATAAGGTTCAGTGTTAAAGGATCTGGATCCTTTTTCTGATCTCCCCATGAATTTCCTCCCTGAAAACCTGGGGCTAATAACAGAGACTCACCTTGAAGAGCTGGTGGCCACCTTCTGGAGGTGTGCGGAGACCTTCCACTGGAGGTGCCCAGCAGCGGGGCTGGTGGCAGGACAGAGCCAGCACCCCTCTTCATGGCCACGGGTGCCCAGGCCTCTTCTTGCATGAGGAGCTAGAGCTGGGGTGGTGAGAGTGAGGAAAATGCTCGGGGAGGTTGTAGGATCAAAAGGGTTGCTTAAGCACCAGGCATTACACTCTTGTTTGTGAATCATCATTTTACTTTGTTAAATACCAGCGTGGTAAAGGAAGAATAAGACGTGGCCTTGCATGCTTAAGAAACTGTGCTCCTGCAGTGTTTGGATGTGATTGCATGGTATGAACACGCTCCCATCAAAGCCACCGAGAACCTTTGGGAATCCAACCCTGGTGTCATCATTCCCTTTCCTAAAATCAGACTGCAAACAAGCAACAAGACTTCTGCCTAATGATCGCCTGAGGAGCGATGTTTGGGCTGTGAATCACGTTAGATTTCACACTGATAGACGACGAGTACATACTCTGATACTATCTGCACATTTGGCATGGTTCAGGGCGGCGGCGGCGGCGGCCTCGCGGAGCTGTGAGCCCTGGCAAGGAGGTTTCCTGCTTTGCTTCATCCCTGTGGTCACTGTTCCCAGCCACACAGCCCTGGTGGTGTTGGCAGCCCCACTGGGACCCCCGAGCACGTTTGTTCCCTGCATTAAGGGCAGCTTTCCTCGCTGCTCGCCCTCCCTCGCCTCGCCAAAAGCCTTGGGAATAGGAAGACTCCTTTTTCTCTTTGCATAAGCAGGACATAAATTCAAAGGGTTCTGCTGAATATTTGTTAAGATGCATATTTACATGTAAAACCCTCCCTACCCCTCAGAAACCATTTAGTTAAAAGAGGATAAAGATGATTTACTTATGCCTTAGGGCTGTTTCTATTTAAACACTGCACATTTATTTCTATTTACTCTGGTATTTACTAAAAAAGCACAGTTAAATTAGCAATCATTGCTTCTCCTAAGCTGTTTCTGAAGGCTGCTATGGCACTTCTTCGAGTGAACAAACTCTGGGATGAGCAAACCGCATCCTTCTGGCTGTAGGACAGTGAAAGCAAACACCGTTTCCCAGTGGCCACCGGGAAAGAAAACGATGTCCTGGGATTCCTCAGTTTGGCAAACTGCTTATTTTGGTGGAACACCCAGCTTTGCAAACCACTGTTGCTGCGTGACGCGTGCGGCATAGCCGAGATGGGATGCTCCATCGTCTGGGTTCGCACAAGGACTGCAGTTTCCAGCCAGCCCACAAGCTCAATAAATACTTTCTAAGGGGCAAAATCTCCTGCTCTGAGCTCCATGAGGTTTTTCTGCTCGGGGATATTAGCAGTAACGATGCTGGTGCAGCCGATAAGTGGCTGGCTGGGCTTAATGACCGCAGGCAGGCCAACTCCTCTCAGCTGGCTCCCAATCCCCAGGAAACGCACCCCGGGCTGATTGCTGTCGCCTAAGGAGCCACACGTGTATGGGGGAACTTCTTTTCATTAGCTGAACCTGTGCCCAAAGAGCTGCTGCAGAAACATATTTTTTCAATCAGATAATGCATTTTCAATTAAATGACTTGGTTTCTACCCCTTTTCTCTTCCTTTCCCGCTGTACAGGAGCTATCTGTGTTTAAAGTTGTAATGGGATCTTACAGTAAAGTTGGCTGTGTTCTTCTGAAGTGATGGTAACGGTAATTAGGATGTGTTATTGTTTTCCACCGGGTATATTTGTACCATATGGACGTGCAGCCGGACTCTGAGCAAAGTGTTCCTGAAAACGCAAGGCAAGATGCGACAGATGAGACCTGGTAGGGAGGCAGGAGGAGGGGAAGTCCCTGAAGAAACCACACCAGCAGGAAGCTGCGTGTCCCCTACCTGCCTCTGCGGAGTTCCCCGTGGATGACTTTGGCAAGGGCTTAATAAAAGAGCACACAGGTTTGTTGTAAGCGTTATGTAGGATACATGGCAAATGTTTGCAAAGCAGCTGAGAAGAAAAGCTGCTGGGGCAGGGCTTTGGGTTTTGGATGCAGCAGAAGGAGTGTGGCCTGAAGATAATGGGGCTGTGGGGAGCGCCTGCTGAGCTGAGTGAAGCATGAATCAGAAATCTTTGATAAAGAGTGAGGTAAGAAATGGGGAAGGATCTTCGCTGCAGAAACCTTCACCTTTTCCCTCTAACCATTTCCCAGAGCTCTTAAACTGTGGCTGTGCCACTTTCCAGACTTTCCTTTGTTAGAGGGTGGGAGATTGCCTGTGCTCCTGGCCCCAAAGTCAGGAACAGGAAGGAAACTGCTCCCTCCTAGGGAGACCAAAACCACCAGCACCCAGAAAAAGGGCTGGGGTGGCCCCAGGGACCAGCCCTGTGCAGGGTGGTGGTGGTGCTGCCCCACTGCAGCTGCCATTGCCTGGCCACTTGGGCTGGTGGCGAGGGCACAAATGGCATTTGTCAGGTCTCTGCAAGTCAGGTCACATCCACCTTGCAAAAATGAACCCCTCAGGCTTGGTACCCAACCACGTTTGGTGATACTGATGTTGGTTTGCACCTCTCCAGGCCCTGTCCCAAGATTTGCAGCTTGTCAGAGTTGACACTGCAGCATGGGGATGACTCACCAAGACCAAAGACACCTGCAAGTGGCAGTTTCAAGATGCATTAAAAAATTCTTCTCCTTTATTATTTTTTTTTCTTGAGTACACACCAGCTCTCCAGAACCCTTTTGTGTTGAAAACCCAGTTTTGTTTCACTGCAGACAAAGTATGGAAAGAGAGGCAAGGAAATGAGAGGCACTTCCAGGCAGGGCAGCCTGCAGGCTGAGCACCGTGGATGCTGAGTGCATCTTTGCCCACATGTGGGAAGAGGGCAGGAATATGGGCCAATTTATTCTGCTTCCTATTTAGTATCACCTGGAAGTTACAGAAGATCCTTGGTTCTAAAAGAGTTTTTTGCTTTGTTAATGTGACTTCAGCAGTCTTCTGAAGAAAGTGGTACAAAAGAAATAACGTTTGAGGCAATTTCCTGTGTATAACAAGTTAAATAGCTCTGCAATGAAACGTGAAGTAAATAACTTTGAAGCATAGTTAGTCTTTGTTCTTGGTTTCAGTGGTGAATTTCTTAGAGCTCGCATGGCATGGAGGAGATCTTTTTCCAAGAAAAAACAGTTAAAAAAAAAAACCCTTGGCATGTTTAATGGAAATCAATCTGAATTGGAACTTCAACTGTGAGTAAATCAATGCCATCCCCATGCTCTCTGTGCATACTTGCCCTTTCCTTAAAGATGATGCACATATTTATTTAAAAAAAAAAAAGTCTGTACAGTGTTTGGTACACAGTGAGTTAGATGCCAGGAGTGCTTTAGAACAATCACAGCAGAGTGTGAGCTCCTGCGAGCCACCCTTGAGAGAACAAGCACCACGTGTGCCTGCGCTCAGAGCCTCCCCCTGCTGAGGTCGAGCTCATGTCCCTGCGCCAGGATGCTCCGGGCAGAGCGGTGGTGGAGAAGCTGTCCATGGATGTTCCAGAAAAGACTTTTCCTGTGGTCTGAGACCTCTGTAAGTGGCCCACACAGTGCCGTGTGGCTCCACCTCTCTGCCAGCAGGGCTCGGCGAATTGTGCAGCGTGCCCTGAGCTCTCCGTCCTGGGAGGTTGTCACTCATCCCCTGTGCAGCTCCTGCCCAAAGCCATCCATCAGCACGTCAGCGGCAAGCCCTCACTCGTTCCTTTCTGTGGATCAGAAGAGAAGGAAAGGCACATCCAGGGAAGGGAGGAACTGCTCTACGTGTCTCGGTGTCACAATCACAGACGTGTTCTCCCAGGGTGCGTGACCCAAGGTGAGCACCCACCCCACCCACCCGCTGCAGGGATGGAGCCAGGGTGTCACAGGGCACGGGCAGGTCTCTCCAGCTGATCGCAGCTCCCCTGGTGGGCTGGGATGTGCAAGACCCACTATCCACCAAGGCCAGGTCATGGAAATGTCACACAGTCCATCTGCCATCTCAAATATACCTTCTGGTTTGCCTCCTTTGGTTATGTAGCTGTTGTTTATTACTTTTGTATCCCTTGCTTTTACACATCCTACAGTGTCATTGGTCTTGTCTAATATATGAGCAGGACAGAGGCCTAGGAACACCAATGTCCTGGAAGAGACCAGTTTTGCCCAGCCCCACATGACCTGGAGGATTAGCCAGGGGGTCCCTGAAAGCATCATGGGAATAGGGGTGGGTGCTGCAGCAGCCACCTGCTGCTGCTTTTCTTGAGTATTTTTCCTGCTGGAAACATGCAAGGAAAGGATATTTCTGGGCTGTCCGTGCAGGTATTCGTGGGTCCATGTGTGAAATGTGCATCCCTCTGTGCTTGCACCACAAGCCTAGTTAAGGAAGGGAAGTGGTGGGAGACATGCTAAATCCACCGGTGCTGTTCTGCACTGTTCAGAAGCTGACTTCAGCCCTCGGTGCGAGGAGAAGGCTCACTGGTTCCCAAAGCTGGTGATTTGGCTGAGGGTTGTCCTCACAGCACTGCTACACCCTCGCAAGGACACACTGCTGAACCTGCCTGCGACCCCCCCATCTCTCTCTGCTTCTTTAAATCCCCACACCTGAAAAATGTCAGCCTGTGCTTTGGGGCCAAACACATCTTTCTTTCTGCGTGCGTTTTTCCCCCTGTGGCAGCCTTCCTGCCGCTGCGGACAGGACAAGCTGGGGATGCTGCAGGAAGAGGTGGTCTCTCCCCCATCCTTGCTCCTGGAAGAGGCGCAGGAGGACTGCACAGTTAGCACTTGCATTATCTGCCCCATATGCAGCCATCTGGTTCTGCTGAAGTTTTTGATCTCTCAGCCGGGTTTGATTTATGCGGCAAGAGCAGCGGCATTCTCATCGCAGAAGTCGAGCGCGATGGTTAACGTTGCCACTGCTTAAGGGTACGGCCGGATCCCACCAAGGCAGAGCTTTACATTGCCCTTATTGGACACATCTGGAGGAGGAAAGGCGCTCTCCTCCCTTGGCCCGTGTTGGCTGGGTTTGGGCCAGGCAACGTGAAACCCTTTTGCATTTGCGATGCCTAATGCCTTGGTTTGCGGGCACGCTGCTTTCCCGATGATCGAAGTTCGGGAAAACGATACTGAAGAGGCCGGTATGTTTTCTGCACTGCAAAACACAAAGCAGGGATTTTTAACTTGGTAAAGGTTTCCAAACTCTGGTGTGAGGGTGGCAAGCTCGGCGTCTATACGTTGAAGAGCCTTGATGAAATGTTTCGTGAGGATTGTGCTCACACGGGCACATTGGCATCTTAAATTTGTGTGCGTGGAATAAAACAGTGCCCCATGTTGCTCATCTCGTGCCCTGGGTTGTCTTTGTAGACATTAATGATCTTTCTCCTTTTCCTTCACTTCACTAAGGGTTGTTTATTTCATCCTTCATGCTCCGTACTTTATGCTTCATTCAAGTGTTGCATAATCGAAACTACTCTTTGTGCTTGTTTTTTTTTTAAACCTATCTTGTTAACATCAAGTAACATGACATATCATGATGCATTATCGTAGCATATTGCACCATTTATTTTATTACATGACATTTTGCAAAGTTTGTGAATGAACACTCATTAGTTCCAAAAGAGAGACCTGACTGCTCAAGGGATCCTTTCTGACCAAAAGGTTCCCAAAAGAAAAAATGAAATATGAAATTAGTCAGATGCAGAGATCTTTATCTTCACTTCCTGGTGAAATCCATCTGATTCTGGGCAAGACGCAGTGATCTGCATTAAAAGGGCATTGTACTGGAATACGATATTTTAGGTTGGGAACTGAAGAGAGGCAATTTCAATTGCAATGTCATAGGAAAGCCAGGAAGGCCAAACACAGTGACCCAACCTGGAGCGAGTGCAGAATGCTGCAGCAGGCAGGGCTGGTAAGCCCTGCAAAAAGTGATTTGTTAAGGTTTGGGTGAATTTCTGTGATGTAGACACTGGAAGGAATTTTTATGGGATCTGGCCCGGGAATCGAAAGGATTAAATAGCAAAGGAAAATCCAATGCGCTGTCGGTAACTGATAGCACACAGAAATGATAGTTCTTGTTGCAACGGGAATTTGAGTCACTGTTGCCTGCAGCCAGCCCCTTCCAGCCGCCTGTGCACAAAGGCAGCCTGCGAGTCTGGGCTTCAGCTCCATGTCGGGAGCAGTGCACGTTGTGCAGGGCCGTGCAGACACTGTCCTGCTTGTTTGTCCTAGAAACAGGTCCCCATCTGGAGAAATAAGCTGTGGTAGCCTGCACCGAGATGGATGTCCCATGGAGGGAAAAGGGACTCAGCCCCATGAGTATTTCTGAAGCTGTTAGTCCATGTAGCAAAATTTAGTCCATGTGGCAAAATTAGTCTGTGTACTGGTATGGAGGTGCTGAAGGGAAGGTCCACCGCGCAGCGTCAAGCAAGCCAGAAAATGCACAGGACAGGAAACAAATCATAAAAAGCTCTCTGCAGCGATGCAGCCCACGCTCCTGCCCGAGCGCTGTAAGATGCTGTGTATCATATGCTGCCATGGAAAGCTAGTCTGGGTTTCATCAGCGGGGTTTGAGACACTTCTTGCACTTTTTGCTGTTGGAATTAAACCAAAAAGTAACAACATTGTGGTCAGGCTTACAGGGGAAAATAAAGGAGGTAATATGGTCTGTGAGGCTGAGCACAGGACTTGAAATCATGTCAGGGTCCAGACGTGTATCCTGCTAAGTCAAGGTGTTCTCTGGGCTCAGCCCATACCCTGACCATGCTCCTGCTCTCTTCTGTGCCGCTGTGATCCCGGAGCAGGGCAGAGCCCAGCTGACCCCAAAGTGTTTGGAGGAATGCCGTGAGTACGGGAGGGAAGGTGGTGCAGGGCCAGCATCTCCTGCACTGTGCATGTGCACTGTGTTTGAATTTTGCTGCCAGAATGGATCCCTGAGCTGACGTGTGGTGTTGCCTGCATAAAGACACACGAATATCCGAGGTAGGGTAAAAACTGGGGACCAATCCCACCACATGTTTGTATGTGCTTGGGCTCTGGGAGGTCTGACCCACGTGAAGAGACCTAGGTTTGAGGAGAGGGTGGATGCTGAGGACACTGAGGACACCCAAAGCTTACAAGAGCACAATGTCAGGCAAAGGGTTACATTTTCACATGCTAAATGTAAGAAAAGAAGGCACTTTTTAATTAAAAAAAAAAAAGTGACTGGGATTTTCCATAAGAAAACTGGTGGGTGACTTACCTTTTCTTTTCACAAGTTGATTTTATACATTTTCTACAAAATATGATTCATATCCAACAGACCTACAGACCCAGGCTGTCCTGTGTGCTTGTCTGAATACCTGAATACTTTACGTGGTCACAGCTTAGTCAGGGCATTCAAAATATCACCCTGAATATGGTGCAATGCTAGGGCGAGGGCAGAAAATCCCTCATGAGACTGTCCCGAGTGGAGGGGGGAACATTTCAGTGGACAAACCAATGGTCTTCACAAAAGACCTTCAAAGAACTGTGACAGGGAAGTTCACCTAAGCCAGCAGAACCAGGATTTGCAAAGGCAACCGGCTCCTGCTGAGCCTCTGGGAATAGTAAAGGTGCTTCCGATGACTTGTCGAACCCTAATTAAATGACTCAGGCAGCAGCATGCCGGGAGCCCCGTGCCCACTGCGGCAGGGATGCGCGGTCCACGTCTCGGAGCCTCCTGGTGCCAACCGAGCTGGGGCTGCCCTCGGAGCATCATTCCCCCGGGACCCCTGCCCCTGCCATCCTCCCCTGCCACTCAGGCGCTGCAGCAGGCGGTGGAGAGGAGGGAAGGGACGCCAGGCCTGCAAATTAGCATCAAAGGCTTGGTGCGAGGTTTATGGGGACATTTACTAGTGTTGTTTTCATTATTTACACCGGCCTTGATTCTAGGAGTTCTCATTAAAAGTGTAATAAATGTAAAAATATTTTACAGGCCAATAAAAGTTCCAAAGCAAAAATAACTTTATATAGTGCGATTTTTTTTTTCTTTTACAAAATACTGTGTGGTATCATATTGAACCTGCTGATTGCTGATGGGATGAGAGAAGCCCCTCTGCTCTGGGGCAGCACGAGAGGACAGGCTGGGGCTCAGCACTGCTTTCCTGCTGTCTGATTCATCAGGTACTGGGCAACTTTCGCTGTCAGAGGCTTAGAGGAGAGTGTAGCAGGCCAGAGGCAACCTTTCTTTCTGGGGAAAGGAGACAAAACCAGATCATTTGTATTATTTTATTTTTACTTATTTTTTTCTGGTTTAAAAAAAAAAAAAAAAGAAGTACATGAAATATATCCAGAAAGGCACTGGAAAATATGGGACTGACAAAGGGAAAATACATTAAGGTTTTCAAGTTCCTCTATAAAATATGTTTGCATAAACACACTGTGTGTAGTCAGAACTAGCCTATAGTTTCTGGAAGTATGTTAAACAAGGAGAGTGATATTTGCCAAATCCTCTGTTATGGTTTTGGGATGTGCAGTCCTCTGCAGAAGGACAGAACTAAAATGAGGAAACACTTTGGAATGAACTCAGCTTGGAGGCAATCCAAAAACCTTGTGGAATGGGTGGAGATGAAAAAAAAATTGGATTTAACCATTAAATCATCCAGCAACTTGGCATCTGCCGCACTTATCTTTTTATCCCAAAGATAATAATGTTCCAAACTCATAATGACGTCTAAACATCTTTGATTGCAGAGCAGATGAATTGGTCCAAAAATGCTAAATTTGGCTGTCTCACATGGGTTATCCTAATAAATACTGAGTCAGCTTCGCAAATGGAGTGGTTTTCAAAAGAGTGGAATGAACATAGATGTGCTTGACCTAAAAGAAGCTGGAGGTGTTAGTTACAGCAGCCAGTGAGACCTCCACTTGCTTGAAAGCAAATTTAAGATTCCTGGTTTTTAGGCTCCAGCATCTGTGAATACTCTGAATGTTTTTTTTTCACACTGACTCTAAAAGCTGTCTTCATAATTTTGTGTGAACAAAGACGTTTGCCCATGCAGTGTTCTAGTCCCAGTTTTTAACACTTTGAAAATCCTAGCTGGTGCGTAAACCTGTGCTTGGACAGAGGGAATGGGAACGGAATGGGTTTCTGCTAGAAGCAGCCTCGACCCTTTTCCCTGCCCATTTACTGAGCTGACCTGTGTCCAGGATTATGAGAGCAATAACTAACAAGCATTGGAGAGGTGCCATCCTCACAAAGACCACTGACGGCACAATCAGCCCAATGCTGTTTTTAAAACCCAGTCAAAGAACTGAGTGAAGCCAGGTGAGAAGGCTGAAGCATTTGCATCCCATCTTGCAGGTATGAGCTGAAAGCTCAGGAAGGCAGTCTAATTGCATGACGGGTGAGTTTGGCCTCTTGAGCTGAATCATCCCCTGCTGGATTCTGTGTGCGTATGTGTCTGTGACCAGAATAGGGAGTTTCTCTGCAAGGATACTGAAAGGGAAGGCATGAGCCAGCCAGGAGTTGTGCAACATTTTCTTAGCAGGAAATAAATTTAGACCCTTGATTATTATTTTTTTTTCCCCTGAAACATTGGAAGGACACGTGGGGCTCCAAATCGGATGATCGTTGTGAGAAAACATGGCTGGTTTTACTGTGCCTGCTATTGCGCCCCAAGGCCACAATTAGGTCTGGAATCCCATTGTGCCAGGCATTGTCCAAGTGCAGAGCAAGGAACAATCCTTGGCTTGGAGGCCTGCAGTATTGATTAACCTTTATTTGTTTGTGCAAGTACTAGTTTATTATTAAACTCTGTTATTTGTGTTAGGAGGCAAATCTTCCCAGTTCAGCCATAACGAGTCTAGGGATCAGTCATAGCATAAGCCCTGTAATGCACAGAGATAAAATGAAAATATTTTTCTTGTTTTCATAGATGCCTCATTGAAGTTTCAGGTTTTCAGGCAATCTTGGGGAGTTAGACTCACATTCCCTGAAAGCCTGTGTGACCAGGACAGAGAAATCCCTGCAGCCCCTTGGGAACCTGCATCCTAAAATGACATGCCCCAAATCCTGTGTGAGACAGCAGCAGAGCTAATACTATCCCATATCCCAAGCTGGTTCTCTTGAAATAGTATCTCTTGTTTCTGCAAAAACGTGGATGCTCTGTGAATATGCCTCCACATACAATTTTCCTTCAAGGTACCCTTGCCTACACTCCCAGGACAAAAGGAATCTATATGTCCATACCCTGGCTGCGGCCAAAATACCATTTTCTTGTCCAGGCATTGATTTTGGCTTTCCCATTGCAATGCAGTTATCTCTTTTGTTATCTCACAATTTACAGGAAATTCAGAACTGAATGCAATCACAACTCATAATTTGAAATGCTAATCCTTGGGCTGTCACTCCAGCTGTAACGCATACAGCCTGCTCTATTAAACTTTAATGTGCACCCTAATAGCCATGTGAGGCTAGAAATCCAGGGATTAGCTTTGATTCCAGTTTAACTACTGATAGGCGCCTGTAGTATTATAAAGGACTCTTTCTCTTCTGAGGAGCACTGAACATCTTTGCTTTGGTTTGTTTATAAGCTACTGAAAGTCAGTCTAACATTGATTTTGTCCAAAAAGGACTACTATAAACCGGGCTTAATCTAGCTGAAGAATGGTGAACTCAGAGCAGTAACAACTCGATTTCTCACCCTCTGCATCCCAGGCTAGGGAAAGAGGTGACTTTTCTCTCACAGTGGGGCTAGGCTGTGACATCCAGGACCATCTGGATTCTGTGAGTGGGCGGAAGATTGGGTGTGAAGCAGCTGGATTGTGTAAGATGGGTAAAAATCTGGCCCTGTTCAAACGAAGAGCAGCACTTCCACTAAATTTGGCAGGGCCAAGACTACCCATGATATTTTGAAACAGGGTTAATGGGCTTTGGGCTGTCCAAGGAGGTGCTCGCAAAGGAGGTAATTATGGCTTTCATCTGTGTCTGTCACTCATGTCAGTGTTGTCTCCGTGCCATGTTGGTAGTAAGGCTAAGGTAGGTGTAAGTGCAGAGGTCAGGAGGTGTTCTCCTGGGTCAAAAGTAGGTAGGATTTGTAGGAATATAGTCTTCTGCACAGTTGGCACTCCTGGGTTATATGCTGGAAATAGGAGGCTTCTGTAATTGTTAGCTTCTGGGGATGTAACAATATCTATTTGGATTGCGGATTGGCAGCCCTTGTGGTGAAAATGTCTTGTTTTGTTTGCAGAGGCAGAGTTGGTCACCACCCCAAAGAATGAGGCTGCAACCTGTTCTTCAGCGTGAAGATGCCACCAAAACGCATGCCTGTGGTTACTTCAGAGCAGGCTATTGCCATCTGGGCAGCCAGGCAGCTCCTCCCAAAGACCACCAAGCACAACTGAAGTAGCAGAAAGAAATGCATTTTTTTTTGTGCAGCTTGCAATGGGAAGACCTCTTTTGGACCAGAGTGACATCTCTTCCAAAACACACAAAGCCCAGTAAACTGAAGAGCCTGGCAAGAATGGCACTTCCCTTCTCTGCCAAGCCTCCTGGTTCGTTCACTTGAGCTGCGTGGTTTGGGTAGGAAACACAAATATTCCTCGGTGTTGTAGCTTTGGGCTGGAGATACTCTGCATGAGGCAGAGCTTCTCACCGTGCATCATTCTTTCCTCACAGTTGTTCAAGGAAAGATTTCAGTTTCGCCTTGATTTGGAACAGAACCCGTTGCTGAAGCTTGAGTTTTTTCTTTTATTTTTTTCTTTTTCTCCCCCCCCCGCCTTTTTTTTTTTTTTCAAAACTGAATTCTTGTTGTTCAGCCAGTCCTCACTCTCCGGAGGGTACAGCTGCACCCAGTCAGCTCCAGGTCTCCATTTCCACATAGGACCTATCTTTTAGGACCTGTGTGCCTTTTTCATAGGGAATACCTTGTTCTTTGTGCTCCAAGACAGATGCAGAGTTCAGATGGGATTTCTGGGATGCTGCACAAATTTGTTCCAATCCTCAATAGATTGTGAGGACGGCCTTTGGCTGTGAAAAATGCTCACCCCTCTGAATCCGGGTTTATTGGCTTCCTGAGTGTTTTATGAGGATTCAGTGCTGCATTTTCTTGGGATTGTGTTGAATGGGTACCTGAGTTACTGGTGTAGATAGATGGAAATTTTTAATGACTGGTGTGTGTGGTTTATAGCTGTTTTTGTGCATATTTTCAATAGCCACAACGGTTACGCCCATAAACTGAAAAAAAACACACTCTTTCCCGTCTGCTGGATTTTCTTTCAGCTCATGTATATTCTTGTTTATTCTGCTGGGCTTCCAAGATGGAAGTTTGTACAAACATTTTAAAGTTTTGAGAAACAACAACCAGAGGCAAAAGGAGAAAAAGAAAAACAAGAAGCAGGGCGATCGTCTCTCAAGTGGGTCTGTGCATCCTTTGCTTTATCGTCCAGAGCTTCAAGCTGGCATCGATTTTTATAACACTTGGGAGATGCGGAAGCTCCTATTTGCTGCTCTGCGAATGAGCATGACATACTGCTTCTTTCACGTATATTCTTTGGAATCCTTCCCCTGGCTGCATAGCTCCATGTTTCCTGCAGATTATATACATATGAAGGAAATAATCACAGCAGATGCCACCCAAATACCTGTGGGTGATCAGATAGCCCAACTTGCTTTACGGCTTTAGAAAACCCTGAGTCAGGTGTTTGCTATCCAGAGATGTTTCCTGAAAAAAAAAAAAAAAGAAATAATTTCTGGGGTTTGCACACCCAAACTTGTTTAATCTCTTGTGGCTTTTTCTGCAGTCCCCAGGGACACAAGGACAAGGGCTAAGGGGAGTGTGAGGAGGGAGGTGGGTGGCAGGAAAAGGCTCTCCAGCTGGCATAAAGGGCTGGGAGTCCTCTTGTGAGCAGATGAATTTTATACAAAAAGGAAAAGCAAGTGGAGCTTGTTGATCTAGTTTGCCACTTGTGCCTGATCTAGCAGTATCTGCAATATCCATCGAAAGTAGAGTTAATACTATTTTGTATAATTCTTTGATTTCCATAAGATCTCCATTGGCCATGCTACCTGTGCAGGGAGCCAAGCATGCCAACGACTTTTTGATAGTAACTTTAAGCTGCAAAAATAAAGTTGCACTGCAGAGTGTCTGATTTTCACAGTGAACCACCCCAGCTGCAGGTAGATGTTGGCATTAGCCAAGGATGCTGGCTGTTACGGTCCCCAGAATCTCACTCAAGTATTAAGGGGCTGCTTCCCATCCTCTGCAGGTTTCATGCAGAGGGAGTTTGGTGTGGCCACGACATGGCAGAGGCCAGATTCCAGCTGGAGCAACCCTGCTGGGCACAGAGGAGGACCCGCTGCTGGTGGCAAGGGCACGGACGGACCCGAGCGCTGAAAGGGCGCAAACAAAATAGCTGAGCGGCACAGAGCCACGTCCGATGGGTTGCAGCTGTCCCTCCGCCTCCCGGCCGCCCCCGCCCTGCTCCAAATGTAAATCATCACCCTTTTCCCTTTTAACATAACAGTTGTGTCATTTAAAAGCTCAAAGAGCTGAGAAAAAAGTCTACTTGTTTAGAGAAACCATTAAAACAAATTATGAGCATTTAATAAATGGGGAAAACTGTCTGTTTGTCATAACACAGAATTTTTCCTTTAAATATCCAAACAACCGCCCAAAAGGTTACTCGTAGATGGGTGTGTATGGGGGACATTTCCAGGGTCAGTCTGCACCGGGGTCCTCACTGTGAGCCTTTGGCCCAAATCCCGGCTGTAGGCAGCACGGCTGGGTGGAGGTCTGGGCTGGGGTGCAGCCGAGCTCGCTGCAGGGCTGGCGGTGCAGCTTTGCCTCCCCTGGCCCCACAGTGCCCATTGCCTCTGCCCTGGCAGAGGAAGGATGCATGCAAACAGCAGTTTTTTAAAGCATCCATGCGCTTCTTGAATAAACAGTAGCTTGGCGACTGCGTTTGGAAAGCAGTTGGATGCTTTTCTCGCTCCTCATATGCTATTTCTCTTTCAAAACATTTCCCAATCCCTAGCTCCTTCCTCAGGTTGTGGGAACGTTCAGGTTCGGATCTGCAGTGTGTGGGCTGGCCCCTCTCCAGTTGTTTAACAGATGATTGCTTTGAATAGGATTATCTCGGACAGGCGGAGAATCATCTCCGCAGCGCCAGGGCCGCCTTCGCCCTGGGAGGGGGGGAGCGAGCGGGCTGCGCTGTGAGGTGCCGGGCTCACCTCGCTGGCAGGGGTCTCCTCCGGGCAGCTATTCCAGCTCTGGAGCTGCCATCTGATATTTAACAGCTATTAAGTCCTTGGTCCTTAAGAATGATTGATTACCGGCTAAACCTCCTTGTAATGAGCCTCTTTACCTTTAGGAACTAGCAAAGTTTGGGAGAAAACCTGTTTTGTGTCTTGCTGTTGGGTGACTCAGGAGCCTGGAGGTAAAGAAAGAAGTCCTTAGCTCTTAAGTGCACAACATTTTGTTCAATCACAGGATTTTAAGCATGAGGCTGCCAAGCTCCTTGCCATTGCAAGGCTGGTGTCGCATCCCTGTCACTTCTGACGGTGACCAGCCAAGCACTCCAGGCACTAGTGCCGTACGCCCTGTGAGGAGGTTGACCAGCTTGGTGGAGGTTTCTCAGCTTGTGGCTGTCACCCCTACATAATGCTTCGGTGGTTTGCCTCAAATGCTCGGACCTGGCAGGTTGTACGAGGTGGCCGGCCACCGAGGGGACCAGGTTGTGTGCTGCTGTCAGGGTTTTGCTGAATTTGTGTAGATCTGTGAACTGGGAGGTGGTGATTCCTAAGGGCCTGTTTCAAGACTTCTGTGCAGGATTCATGTGGAATGAGTCCTGTGAAGACCAGGGTGAGAAAGAGCCAGAGAAAGAGCCTTCACCCCAGAAGGTGATCCATGGGCAAGGGCAGTGCCGGGAGCAGGAGCCAGCACTGCTCAAGCAGAGCAGCCAGGAAGAAGCAGGGATGAGGAAAGCCATATAACCCAGATTTAGGATGAGGACAAAAGATAAGGCCTGAACAGGACTTTGGGCTATGCGAATCGAGGGAAGAAGGGGCAGAATCAAAGACATGCCAGAGGGACAAAACAAAAAGGTTTTGAAAGATCCTCTGTGTGCATCCCGAGCACAATGCTAATCACAGCTCAATTATGGGCTTTGTTGGGCAGGTGGAGCAGAGGTGGCTCTGCTCCCTGATATGCTGTGTGCTTGGACATCCAAGGGCTGTGGGGACTCCTCTCCTCCTGCCCTGCTTGCTGGCCACAGGCTTGGTCCCAAATTATGGTGTAAAGCATTTTTCTCCCTCGCATCTCCCTCCTGTGAGCTGAGCTGGTTCTGGCCCAGCCCTCCATGTCCAGCTAGTTTGAATTTGGCATTTGGGATAAAGCAGTGTGGAGACATAATCAGAGAAGGGCCTCACCTAAAAATAAAAGCACAATCGAGAGATGGTGATTCAAGGGGACACTGCCTTTGGGCGCACCCTGTCCCCGGTGTGAATATTAACTCCCTTAATGAGAGAGGTGCTGGGTCAGGCTCTCCATGTCAGGCTGATAATGAGCATTTTATTACCTCCCTATCATTAAATATGAAGAAAACCCTTTTCTTTTAACCTCTTTGGTTCTTTAATCTTGGAGTCCTCCGCGGTCCGATGTGTGAAGACTTTTCTTTGTGAATCGAAGGAGAATTCTCCAGCTTCTCTCCCACAGGTTTTAATCCCTTCTTTTGTTTCACCATGTGGTTGTGTAAGCAGTTCCCTTGAGAACAGGGCTCCAGGAATATGTAATTAAAGCAAAAGTTTGGCACTAATAAGTGATCTTATCACTTTGTTAGGCTTTTTCCAGGTCTTTGTGTGATATTCCTAGGCCGCCCATTTGAAGTTATTTAATTACAAGGCCCCCACAATAGAACCAGGGCCTCGGATGGTTTTAATTTTTTTTTTCCATGGCACATTATATCATGTGTTATGATGCTTTGTGCACCAGGTGACCTAGGAGGGGCTGACAACCCTTCAGGACCGTCACTGACAAAGCTGACGCTGCAACAAGTGTTTTTGCCATGAGTAATTACGGAGGAGAAACTCCTCGTCAAGCCCTAACAAAGCGAGCGCTTGGGCCCCAGAACGGCCCTCACCGCGTGCTGGAGCCTGCTGGGGACCGTGGGCAAGAATACAGGGGAAAGAAAGCCAAAGCATGAGAAAAGTGTTGCTGCCAATGAGTTCTCCTACGCCTCGTGTTGCTCAGAGTGCTGAGCCTTCCTCCACCGTCGGCAAGTGGTGGAGATGTGGCTGTGGTGACCCCCGTGGGGTGGGTTGCCCAACGCAGGTTTCTCCGTGGGCTGAGCCTCCCCATTGTTCAGCCCCGAGCCCGAGCCCGGTGAGGGATCAGGGAGCAGCCCTCGCCCTTGAGAAGCCTCGGGGCCTGAGTTGACTAGGTGTGAAGCTGTTTAAGCACTTCAAGATAAAGATAAGATATGGAGATTTTTTAAAATGCTCTTAGAAGCCTGTAATCTACTGAAGAGCATTCTAGGCAATGGGTTACGTGTGCTTAGGATGGAGCTACAACTGATAGGAGATCGCTGTCTGAAAAAAAACCCTCCTCTGAGCGGTCTCCACATCACCCAAAGCAACTCTGTCTCTTTTGGGGCCTAAATAATGTTGACAGCCGACCAGCAGCTCCTCCCCAGAGGACGTGCAGCGCGATTCAGGGTGATGCGAAACACGAGAGCAGTAACTCAGGGCAGGCATTGGTGTGATGTGGTGGGATGATTACATGGTGGCATCGCAGCATGTGCAACCTGGTGTTTTTCAAAACCCCAAAGCATGTACTTGCTTTTTTTTTTTTTTTTTTTTTTTTTTTTAAGAGATGATATTTTTCCAACCTTCCTCTCCTTTCTAGCTCGCCATTCATGATGGCTGCTGCCCAGGGGGCTGAGGGTTGGGCACGAGAGCCGGGCTGCCATGAGGAGGGTGGGAGTTGGAGGTGGTCAGCTTTCAACCTCTGGTAAGACCAGAAGGAGCCACCAGCAGGGAGCAGGCAGGAGTACAGGCTTCAACCACGATCCCCCTGTTAGATAATATTTTCCTCAGCGCAACCAAGCTGTGTTTTACCCTTTTATTATTCCCTTACTCCATAAAATGTCAGAGAGCCCTCTGCATATCTGAAGTTTTCAGCTCTCAAATATTACGCAACCCGCGATGGAAAAGGGCTTTTAAACCCATGTTTGCTCGAAAAAGCTTCAATCTCTCAGCACAAACTGCCCCCGGGAAACCCTTCCCCCTCTTTAAACAGCAAATCTGTCTCAAGAGCTTCAGCAATGCCAGCCCTATCTCTGGGCATGACAGTCGGTGGAAAACGTTCTGCTTTCCGTTTGCCAGGTGACGTGGGCTAAGACCTCGCTGTTGTTCTCCTCCATCCCCTGCTGATTGACGCCCTGCAATGCCCTGGCACACTGCTGCGCACCGGAGCCCCGAGCAGGGTTGTGGAGCCCCATCCCCGCGCTGTGCTCGGGCAGAAAGCGCTTGGTCTGAAAGTCAGGTGCTAACGAAATAACAACCGAACGGAGATCAGCATACCCTCACGGTGTCATTTTCAGGTCTCATTTTGTTGTTTTTCTGCCCTCTTGGAATGCTGCTCCATTTACTAACTTTGTATTTGCTTTGCTCCCAGCTTGCTTACCTATCATCACTAATTACAGAACAAACAATTGCAGTAATACAGTAATGAATAGCAACCTTTTGGGCTTTTTTTTTTTTTTTTTTTTTTTTTTTTTTGGTAGGTGCACCTGGTTCAAACATTTAAGATAAACAGGAGTGACTTTCCAGTTCTCTTCTCCTCTGCCCAGCAGCAGAATTTCCATCAATCTGTTTGGTGCCAGTGTGAGCCGTCATCAGCAGGCTTTGCCAGGTAGGCAGAAGGGAAGGTTGTTCTGAGATCTCCTGTAAACACAGTTCAAGGGCTGCTGCTGAGTGCCATCCCCTTCCATTTTTGATTTCCCCCTCCCCTTGAATTTGTGCTGGCATCACTGTGAGCAGCCCTTTGTGACCCCAGTGCAATCCACCCTGAATTACCCTGGCTTTGGCTGAGCTGAAGCTCCTTGCAGCAAGCCTTAGTGGCACTCCACATTTGCAATTTCACCATTAGATCAGAAAAAGGAGAAGTCCAGAGGAGAGCCTAAAACCTTCCCTGTACCAGTGCCCAGTGCAGCACAGCGCTTTGGTTAAGGACAAGCACAGCTTCATTGATTTCTCTGCTGCTCTGTGTAAACTTCTGCATTGACACAAGAGTATCGCTTCGATCTGGGTTTAGGATTACAATGGAATAAAAAGCAACGTAAATCCACTATTAAGTGCATCAATAAAAGCATCTCACAAATGAAGCTTAAGTAAGCCTTAAAATGTACCTGGGAATAGGAAATTGCCTATTGAAAACTAAATGAATGTTGATATAAGGCATTTAATTAAAATGGAATTAGTGTTTCAGTTAATCTTTCTGTATTTCCTTTCACTGCTTTACATGGTTGGGCAGATGCATGCCTCTGCCTGGACTGGGAATGACTCTGGCTGGGGACTGGCTCCCACCTCGGGCCTCTGCAGCCTTTCTGATGAGTGTTCTGAACAACAATATGATTCAGGAGAACAGTTCACTTTTTTTTTCTTTTTTTTTTTTTTTTTAATTCTCTTGTACTCTAATGATATCCATGGCCTCCTGCCCTCTGGAGTTTCTAACACTTCTGACAAGCAGCTGTACAATTCTGCTGCAAACACACTTACGGGGAGGTATGATTTGTTGAATGGAAGCTACCTGGGAGTCACCTGCTGAGCTGGTTTGATGATATTTTGGTGTGGCACCACCTAGGGATGCACTAGAATAAATCCAGACCTACTTTTTGAGGATGCGAGCATCCACCATTTGCATGACTGTAGAGAACCACCCTCTCTGTCTATTGAAAAGGACCATTAAAATTATTTCCAACTCCAGAAATGATAAAAACATAGGAAACAGGCCTCAGAAAATTGTGAATCTGGCTCAGAGGTGTTGAGCTCCTCCACCAATAGTAGAAGGAAGGTGTTTATAACTTGTATTCTCATTCCTGAGCCTTTAGCTTAGAAGCATAGTGGTATTTTCTGTAGCTGACTTGGCTGAAAATGTTCCTTTGAAGACAGGAAAAATGCACTGCTCACCTCTCCATGTGACTCCAGCTGGGGATTTAAGAAAAATGCCAAGTATTGGTGTCACTCAACAGGGGCATGGCAGCAGCTGGGTGCAGTGTGGAGGATTGGGAACAACGCATCTGGCAGATGCTATCTGCAATCAGCTCTCAGGCAAATGGGATCTCTCCTCTTGAAATGATGGGGACCAGGTGGGGAGGTGCAGCACTTGTGCAGTCCATCATATGGGCACCTTCAGCATCCATCACCTCCCTTCTGGGACTTGCCTCCTGCTCTCCTAGGGCTCACACTGCAAAAGCGTGAGCCAACAGCAGAGCAAAGGCAACAAAAGAGAAGGTTTCCGCTGCCTTCCCAATCCCAGGAGAGGGTAAAATGCTTCAGGAGAGCCAGCTTGCAATGCTGGGCTGTGGGACAGGTCCCTCCCTGCAAACTGGGTGTTTGTCACCGGGACTTGAACGGCGGGGACAGGCTGGAGCACTGCATGGGGATGCAACCCAGAGGGAAAGGCTGCCTGCCCAGCCTGCAGCACCAGCATCTGCAGCATGCCGATTAACAGGCTGCACCAAGAAAGAGCAGTCTGACACCTTCTGCAGATGGAAACACCCTGCCAGACTCCTGGGATTAGGTGGGATCCTGAGGCTGGTGAGGACATGCTGAGGGCAGGCACCGTGAGGTGCAAGGGCAGGATCTGCTCTCCTCGGTGACCATTCCCCCACACACCAGGAGTGGAAATTTTGCATCGTGCTCAGCTCGTGGTTCCAGCTCACAGGAGCAATGGGGTATCCTGCTGGGCTGCCTGTGTGCAGAAAGAAGGGGTCTGGGTGTCAGCATGGTGCTCAGGGTGCTCCTCTCCCACCTAGGGGTGCCCACTGGGCTCAGCAATGCAGGGGCGAGGGGCACAGCAAGCGACTGCAGGCACCATTTATATGTCAGATAAGCTGCCCAGAGAGGAGCGGGGAACTTCTGGGAATTTTAGACATCTGGAGAACTTTAATGCAGAAAACACAGATGTTTATGGATGTTTGCTGCAAGGTCAGTGAGAATTGAACATCATCATTCCGTGCTTGGGCATCTAAGTCCTTCTGCAGATTTCTTGGCTCCGCTGTTCTCTTCTGCAATGGCAGGGGAATGATTAGAATTAGGGCAGCATGCGAGCTGCTCAGGATAAATGGGCTTGCTGCATCCACATGGAACAAATCTTTCTGCACCTCACTTTCCTTGTAATTAAGAGTAACATATTAATAATTGCAGAGTTGTTGGGAAGATGATTAATGTGTGGCCAAAGTCTGAGTCTTACGCATGAAGTTGCATAGGAGTTCAAAGTACTGTTACTGTCATTTTATCACTCACTACATCAAAGCAATTAATTCATGTTCTTCTTCACAGATTGACTGGCACATAGGCTTTTTACATGTTGATTGGCAGACATTCTACATCGGATATTAAATAAAGCAAATTATAGCTATGGTGCATTTCCTATTGTTTTGTGTGAGAGCAAATCTCCCCATTTGGACACAACTCAGGCAAATGAGATATAATGGAGATATTTCAGCAAGAGGCGGAGTGTGACTTCCTCAACCTGGATAGACTGTGTTGGGGAAAAAACAACCTGAACCAACACTTCTGAAGAGGTAAGAATAGCAATAAATAACCGGGTTTACTTTTCTCTTTTGCAACCCCTATTTCAAATTCTCTCTCGCTCTCTCAGACAGCAGCCGACTCAGCAGGGTCTGCGCCCAGCCTGAGCACCCCTCGGTGCTGCTGTGGCCATGGCTGGGGCACGAGGCACATCCCCAGGGCTGTGAGCACTGCAGGGAGTGGGGAGGGAGCGAAGGAGGGGCTGCAGTGGGGACGGACCCCAACCGGTTCCAAATGGGAGCTTTGAGCTCACGCTATCCCTTTGCCATTTAGTAACAATACCGCCTTTTGCTTCCAAGTAAGACTTAGATAGGATGCATTCAAAATGTTCCCCATTAATTAGGCATAAAAGTTAAGCCTTCCTTTCCTCCTCGGGCCCACGGAGCTGAGGGTACCAGGCTCCCCAGCCCGCGGTGCGAGGTGATTTACTGTAGCCTCAGCACAAGTGGTATTTTCTGGGACCGCAGCACATAGACACGCCATTGATAATTCTGCCTTTGTTTTGATTGCTTCCAACTGCAGAATGAGGGAGACTTAATTGGCAGAAATGACCTCATTCCTGGCTTGATTAAGGTCTCCATATGTGTTTTATAAATGAAGTAGTCTTTTCAACTGTTTTATCACTTGGAGGTTTCAGCAGACTGAATATGATTTATGGCGTTTTGCCTCTTTCTGTGATCAGGGACGACTTCTGATCAGACAGCTTCTCGCAGCCACGGCCGGGCGCATCACTGCCTGCACCAGCTCTGCAGCGGCATGGATGAGGCTTGCCCCAACAGCAATTGCAGGCATTGGTTGCACTGGCTGCCGTTTGAACTCCCCCGCTCCCCTTCTTGTTGTGTTATAATAAAGGAATAAAACAAATCCATGCATTGAATCGGGCTTGCAGTGATTATTTGGGCTGCGCTGTGCGGGTCTCCCCATGTTGGGAAAGGCTCTCACAGGGGAGCCCCGGGGCATCTCTATCCCAGCAAGCTGTCAGACCAAGGGCAGGGGCTGAAGACAAGCACCAGCATGGGACACAGGACATGCCACCGAGTGCCCCTGAATGCCCCCGAGTGAAGTCAGAGCCAGAGGAGGAAGGGTGGGGAGAGGTGGGATGGTGCAAGCCAGGTGCTAAGCTGTGAAACCTGGCATCATCTTTTTGAAGACACTGTTAGACAAGCAGCTATGGAAAAAGGAGTAAATACAAATAAAATCAAGGCCTTGTATGTCAGACACTCTGCTTACTCCACTCCGCATCATTTCAGGTCTCTTTGGTTCCATGCAGCAGTATTGCTTAATCCGAGCTTTCAGAAGTCATGAGCAAGGCTTAAAAATAGAGCTAAGAAATGTTACATAGCAGGTTCTGTTATTTGTTCTCTGAAGGCTGAACATTTAGTACTTGTGTGCATAAGCTCTTCATGAAGGCTAGAAATGTGTTAAAGGAAAAAAAAAGAAAGCTTAAATTGTTAGGTTAAAAACTGATCCAAGCTCTAAATCACCAGGAAATATGGACAACTCACAATAAAATGTTGAGAATTGAAAATATTGTTAGACTTTCAGAGGGATAAAGAGAGGAGGTATATTTAGCAGGATTCTTGTGTCTTAGCATTTGGTATTCTGAATTGCCTAGAGAGAAACATGCTGATTTCCTCGGATTACTTGATCATGGTTCACTGAGTTCAGGTTTTCTTTCCTTTCTTATTTTGTCACTAATTCAGTAGCAGAGAATATTCTTGTGAATGAATTCACACAGCTAAGCACATCTTTCAAGAGAAAGAATATCTTTTCTGTCAAACATCATTTCCTATCTGAAATACAGGCCAAAAAAAAAAAGTGTTTTTTTTTTTTTTTATGTCATTGTTAGCCCTGAATTTTTGAAAAACAAGCAAAATAAGGAAGCTGGCCTGAAACAGCTGGATACAAAATTGTGCACGAGAGGATCTGGGGTTTTGTGGCTGAGCAGATGCAGCTCCACAACCGGGTGGGGGGGCATCAGGAGGAGCAGCTCCAATGCCCCAAGCTTCAGCTGGCTCAGTGCAAAACACAGCCAAAGCATGGGGCCCCGTCCTGCAGTCAGGTCTGCGAGAAAGGTGCTGCCCCATTAGTGCTGGTCCCAAACAGGGGCTCCAATGGCCAGATGTGTCTGGTTGTCCCCACAGCTGATGTCTGTGATCCACCCAGACACCAGATTTCGTGCCGAGTATCTCCCCTCCCCACACAGCAGTTTTTCTGCCCCTTACTCAGCTAGCTTCATCCAAGCAAAACATCCTAGCTCAACCCCAATTTCCTTTGGGAACAGAGGGTCCATAGCAAGGATCAGTGGGGTGTCTCACTCTGCTGTCTCACGCTTTGGGACAGCACAGGTGCTTTAACCCTTCCTGCTCGCTACAAGCCATCGAGGCAGCACAGCCTGACAGCTTCTGCCCAGGTTTGTCTTGGGGATGGAGAGGTGGGAAGGTGACATGGTCAGAGACAGGACACTACTGTGGCTGGTGCCGCAGAGCCAGGCGGTGCTTCCCCCAACGGAGGGAAGGCAGAGGCACCGCCGTCAGGTTTTCCACGTGCCTCTCACCACAAGGCATGCTGGAGGGAGCCAGCTGACGTTGAATGCAATCCTCCCTTTGTGGCTGGCGGGGAGAGAAGCCCTGTGTTATTTCTGTGCTGACGACATATCCCCAGGAAGGTTGTTTTGTTGTTGGCTCTCCTTCCCTTAAAGGAATGGCGCCGTGTGGAACCCGAGGTCCCTTTGAGGCCAGGAGCTTTGGGTGCGAGGTGAAACAAAGCACGCTCCTGTCCTGCTGAGGTGGGAAGGGAAAATTATCCAAAGAAATCTTTGCTTTTTCCTCTTTTGGAAGTTATGACAGTAGCTTCTCTGCAAGCAGCAAACACTGACAGCAGCCCTTGGGAGCTGTGTGCTTGCTGGGAGGAGGATCACGGACCACACCAAGGAGTTCCAGCTGGAGTTTTGTTTCTGAGTAGCAGGGGCTGGTGCCAGGGTGAGTAAGGGAGCACTCCTGAAAGTCACCGCTGACACAGCTCCTCGCAGACGTCATGGAAGGATGCTTTCCCTCCTCCATGCTGCTGTTTGCAAACAGGATAAGGTTACGACGATTTTCAGCACTCTCCTGGCCATTTGGCTCAGCAGGGCACTGGTCCTCCTGGGTCAGGATGCCCACGGGGGTGACTGTCACACCACGTGTCAGGGGCAGGGGGACATCTCCTGGCGATTGATACAGCCAAGTGAAAAACTCCTAAAAGTGCCCCTCCTCAGCTGGGGGGTGAATGAGGGGGTCTGGCATGAAGGGCAGGAGTGCTGGGCTCTGGTTGCTTGCTGGCTCCCGCGCCCGTCCCCGCCTGCAGAAATCTTGGTCGTCCTCCTCTGGCAAAGGTTAACTGCTCCGAAAATGGATGGCCTATTGATTAAGGTTTGCTGGACAATTCGTGTGCCTGTCCCATGTGGATCGGAGAAATATTCTGTCTGGCTCCTGCCCTCCATGCCGGAGCCGCTCTTTATTCAGACGTTTTCTCCCGAGAAATCTGGGGTGAGGGAGTCTGCCTGCCAGGGATGTGAGCTGAATAACAATCGGTAAACCCCCCTCGTGCATCAACTCCTGCTCCCGCTAGTGCTGTTCCATATTCTCTGTGGCAGAAACATTGGAAACAGATTTTCTGGGTGTAGAAAAAAGAAAAATTGAGCAGCCGTCGAGATGCCAAATGACAGAACACATTTTCCTCGCACAGATAACGTTTCTGATTTTGTTAACGAACACCCAGGTTTCCCTGAAACCTCTAACCATTGCAGAGTTTTTATAATAATGTTTGCATTAGGCTTCTGGTGGGTTCAGGCTCTCGGAATTATATTTGAGCTTCCTTAGCTTTCAGCACCATTAAGCATGTTTTAAAAACACATTAAAAGGAATATGTCAACTTAGTTTAGGCTGAAATTTAACTTTGGAAAGGAAAAGAAAAGTGGTCAAAAGATAGAATTTTACAAAATGCAAATAACATGGAATAGTTTTCATTAAAGGAAAAGATAAATAAAGTACATTATTCCAAAATAAGTTCCTTTCTAATTTTTTTTTTTTTTTTATCGATAGACTTGGCAACTCAAACACATTAGCTTTTTACTCACAAATGAGGAATTAACTGGAATTCAACTGGCTCCAGGTGATGTGAAACAAAACAAAACTTCTCGTCTTTATGAAATAAAAAGCAGGAACACTGAATAAAAAAAAAAACAAACACAAACCAAAAACAAAAAGAAAACCACCAGAAGCACCTGCAAGTTTAACAGAAACACTCAGTTGAAACATGGTTTATTTCTTTGGCAAAGAAAGGAAAATTTCCTTTTATTCAAACATTTCTACCAACCAGAAGACCCAGACCGTCCCTGGATTTCGGGGTTTTGGCTCCAACCTCCAGGGGATATTACCAAGAAGCCCAACTTCTCAGCTGTAGGTGTTAGACCCCGGCTGTCCTCCCCAGCTCCGTGTCAGTGTGTGCCCGTGCTGAGCTCAGAGCAGGCTGCTGCTCTTCACCACTGACTTCTCCTCTCTCAGGAAATGATTGTGTGAAATCCCACATTTTCTATGGCTCCTAGGGCAGCATGGGTGGTCACAGTGGAAGAAGAGACAATGTTAAGGAATTAATAGTGGTACAAAGCCTCCAAGAAGTCATCCAGAGGCCTTGCTGCACAATAGGCCCATGGCCTCCAGGCTCCAAAACACAGTCTCCTTGGAGACTTGGTGCACCCTTCAGTGGCTGCCCTTTGCTTGCGTTCTTCTTTAAATCTAGCAAAAGGCAATGTAATAACTGATAAAACATGCACAGGCTTGCTTCTTCTCTGCATAATGCCCCTGGCTTTCTGTTTGTTTCTACATCAGGCCTTCAGGTGTCCAGGCCGCCATGGAAGCAGGAAGGGCAAGGCCTAACCATCGAGCCCTGTCAGGACTTTTCATCAGAGACCGATTTTTGTAACCAGCATAGTCAACAGCTCCCTGTTTGCTGCCCTGTATATGGCTTAATATGGGAAACACAACACGGTCTGCCAAGCTCTGTGTGCTACCATGTATGGAGAAAAGGAGTGACTTCCCCAAAGCAGGGGCATAAATTCTGCTTTCTACGTATATGAAGAATAAAAAAAAGATAATATGAAGCTCCAGCCCTCGCCTTGTTTTGGTCAGCAGTATAGGAATGCCTAGTTACAAATAGGAGAAAATGTGCTTTCCAGAAGATAAGAAGAGCAGCAGTGTATACTGATTTGGGGGAATAAGCTTTTTCCACACAGAAAGATCTGCAGCTGGAAAATCACTTTGAATGTAGTTGAAAGGCAAGAATAAAATAATAACAAAGACAATATTTTAAAGTCCCTAAATATATATTTATCTAATCCTAGAAATTCTGGTTAAGTTTATAATAACAATGATAATGATAATGATAATAATAATGGGAAAAAGATAATTCTGGAAAAAAAAAAAAAGGATAATAATGTTGAAAAATAATTCAGAATTTACACAAAATGGTTTAGTGTTAGCTCCTCTCAGAAATCTGGCACTGTCAGAGCATACATCTTAAATCACCAGGTTGGGAATAACTGAGAGTGGGAAGACTGGTTGTGGTACTGCCTGTTCAAATTTCGATGTGCATCCTCCCTGAAGCATTACTGAGAGGAACTCGAGGAGGGCACAGAGCCTGGCTGCCTCTGTGCCATGCAACCAAAGGTGGATGGGCCAATGTGCTGCTGTTGTTCCCCAGTTTGCTTTTCAGTTGAGAGAAAATGTCATGTCCTGTGTGCTGCAGGTTGTGGCTACTGGAAAAAGCTGAGAAGGACAGAAAACTCTTCCCTTCCTCAGGGATGCTGCGACACAGCGCAGAACGCAGCTGCATGCCCAGGCAGTGCTGAACAGAGAGGGAGGTGGCTGCAGCTCCAAAAGCACTGCCCAAGAAATGCAATATTAAAAAAAAAATATTAAAAAATATTTTTAAATGTTGTGATATTTTCTTAGGCATGAACAAATGAGGAATCTCCACAGAGATGATCTCAATTTTTTCTTTTACTAGTTTAAATAGCTTGATCTAAATTTTTATCCAAATTTGAGCAAAAATAGTTCTTTGCAGGTCTTTGAATGTACCTGCCAAGCTGCAGCCAAGGGGAGGGATTTTTTATTAAGCTATGGCATTGGAAACCTTGGTCCTTAGGGAAGAGAAGAAGAACTTAAAAAATCTTCATTCCCATGTGTTTACACAACAGACCCTAACAGCTCCAAGGGGGCCTTTAGAATTAATTGGGAGAGAGCTGTCTGCTGTAAAAGGTCCCTAAATACGTATTTCCCTAATCCACGCTATGAGCACTGCTCATATTTTTGCCTGTGTCCAGCTGCCACAGCCCCGGGCTGCTGGCACCACGGGGGCTTGGCAGAGGGGCTGCCCCCCCCCGACGGCACCCTGCAAGGCGAGGGGTGGGTGCCCCCGCTGAACCTGGCCCCCCCAGCACCCTTCCAAAACCCAGTGCCGCCGTAAAGCAGTGCCTTCACAAGCCCAAAAAGCTGGCATGCTTTTTGCCCATTCCCACGTGTGACTTCATTAGCAAGGGGCTCGAATCCTCATTTACTGCCAAAAGATCTCGAGGCTTACCTTGGGAAGAGTTCAACCCAACTTCACAAGATGCTTTCTTAGTTAAACCCCAACATCTTTAAGCAGAACTGGAGTAATTTCCTGTTCCAGGGCTGGTTTTCACTCAGAAGCATCCCCAGTAACTCCTGCTGGTTGGATTTGGACTCACCTCTTGATTTGGGGAGAGCAGTGACTTCAGCCCTGTGTCTGCACCAGGACAAGGAGGTTCAATGGTCATTCTCATGGTCCCTTTATGCAAAAGAGAATGGGCAGCATTGTGTGGTCACTGAGGGGGACACTGCCTGACCGGAGCTGACAAACTTTGCTGAAGTGGCAGCATGAACGTCCACCTGCATCACACGTAAATATTGCACACATCCACACAGTACAGGAATTATTTTGCTACTTTGGTGCATACTTGTTCCACATAGCTGACATCCAAACTGAGCTAATGCTGCGCTGCAGAGTCTATAAAGAAATCTTTGCTATGACCTTTATTGAGGACTCTGCTCTTTGGGAAAAAACCTCTGTTCAGCAATGAAATGGTTAAATCAAAATAACAAGGGCGATTTATCTAGTAGCTTTTCCTAGCTATACTCAAGGGGGGCATATCTACCTATTTGTCAAGTCATTGACAATAGGCTATTTCTTTCTTCCTACCCATATGCTTTATTAAAGAAACACTTGACCTACCTGTCATATCAAACTGCTTCCTTTATCCAAAACAGAATAATATAGACATTTCCCTTAAGGGAATCCTGATGCAAATATATAAGGACAGGTTGCCAATTTGTTGAGCGTATTAGGGTACAGAAAACTGTCAAGGGAAACAGCTGTAATACAGACTGTTCTAACAAGCTCATTTTTCTTTTTTTTCAGTGGTACTTTTGGTCTCTCTTTAGTTTATATTATACGATTTGTACGTTACAATTTTTATGGACAGCTGTCAGCTGCAACCCTTCTTTTTCACTCTGGAAAAAAATGAAACCTTAAGATTCCTGGCTGTATCTCTGATCTATTGTTTAGTCTCTGACAATAACAGTCACAAAGCCTTCAACTGCAAATAGCTGTGAACAAAGTTATGGGACAGAGGAAGGAAAAAGGAGCAAAACTTGTGATGGAGAAGAGAACTCTCTGGCTGTGATTTAAAAGTCACATATTTTCACATGAAGCCACTTAAATCTGTGGTGACACTTCCCATTTTCACCTGTCTACTTCTCTGTTACTGAAAGCACTCCCTGTCTTGCACTGAGAGAGTGGTCTGGGCATTAAGTCAATTCTGAAATGATGCAGAAAGGTCCAAATTTGGAGCAGTGCACAACCAAGCTTTGCTGGCTTTGCTGTGGCTAAGTGCTGGAAGTGGGAGCCAGGCTGCAGGAATTCAGGCTTCCTGGCGGCAGGGTGGTTAATCCTGAGCCACTTGGTCCCCAGCGCTGCTTTTGGTGCACGGGTCCAAAACGTCACTGGCTTCCCAGCAAGGCGTTTTGGTGATGTTGTGCAGACCCTCCTCAGGTTCGAAGTGAAATCCATAATTTTCAGCAACTGAAATCTCCCGAGACCAGAAAAGATTAAGAGCAAAATCCATATAATTAGAGGTCTACTTTGACTCGTGGACAAGGCAAAGGCTGTGCTATGGGAACAAAGAGTAGATTAAAGATGTCAGTCCTGTTTCACTTGGGCTGCTGCTCCACTGAAATCAGCAGGGTTACCTCGGGGATTAATTAGTCAATTTACGCTTGTTTGCATACAGGATGACATAGATCGTCAGCTGAATAAAAGTGACTCAGCAGGACAGAGCAAAAGTTCAGGCAGTGCAAGTCAGGGCAAGAGGGGAGAGAATTAACCTTGTCTGGACCGGGGCCACGGCTCGGGCTGATCCGGTCACCGTGTGGTAAGCATCATCCTGATCGTGTGCCTCCAAAAGTGACCTGTGCTGAGAGGGGACCACGGGCTTCTGCGCCTGATAAAGGTCAGAGTGCCCTAAGAAAATCTCTTTAAAGACACGTTTGTGTAGAGGAGGAGTGGAGCACTGGGATCACCTCTTGAAAGGATGCCCAGCAATGGGCTGATATTGGGCTGAACTTGGTTCTTGGGGTGAACTTCTGCCCTCTTCCTACTCAACTTCCCAGCAATGTTTGGTTGGGCTCCTCAACTGTGTGAAAATTGATTCCTAATCCTATTGTGGGAGCACCCAAATGAAGACAAACAGCAGTAGGTGGCATCAGAGATGACAACGTGTAGTTGCAGGGTGTATTCAGAGGCGAGGAGAAGATCCTAAGAGCATATCTGCAGCACCAAGCCTGGCTTTAGAAAAGGACAGACTAGTCTGAAGTCATTAATAAAATTTCCGTGGCAGATACTATCCAAGCTAGAAATGAAATGTTACCACCGCAGTTTACCAGAAGTGGTGCTGGCAGCAAATAGCTATGTATTCCCCCGGGACAGTGCAGAGAACAGGGGAGAGGGGCTGTCAGACACCGCTCTTCCGCTCTGGCTATGTAAATACACACAACCAGTACATGCTCACCAGCTGACGAGCATTTTCTGACAGAAGTGAAAACATTGCCTCGTTTTTGTACACATTTTGAGTCTGCAATGCATTTTCTGGGGCCAAACTGTAGCGCAGACATAGTGAGAAATGCAGACGTCGCTAGAACTGGAGCGGGGCCAGAAGCTTCTCCTCTTTTACCCTGCCACCGACACACATGATGACACTTAATGATCTCTCATCTAAATAGCGATGCGCTGGAAAAAAACAGACTCTGCTCCCCGGGGGGTGGCGTGGGGAGGAAGGCGTCAGCGGGCACGGCGTGCTTGGCGGACCCCAGCCCGCGCTGCAGCGCAGGATGCCCTGAGCGTGCACAGCCCTGGCACGTGTCAGAGCAGCAGATGATAACAGGGGGCTGAAGGGGATCGGTGACAGGGGCAGTGATTAAACCTTGATCAAATGTTGGCCTGGGAGCTGTCTGTGTAAGTCACAGGAGGTGCCCCGTGGGCCAGATCCCCTGGAACAAGCCCACTGGGCTCCTGCAAGGATCTGAGTCCTGGGTCCTGGGCAGTAGCTCTTAATTAGCATCAGGCGACTATTTCCTGGGGGAAGCTTGGAAAGCAAGCACGTCTCGGTCTTGCTTTTGAAAAGCCAACAGAGGGGATTTTTAATGCTTTTTCCCAAAGGGCTTTCAGGTAGGGCTCATGAGATGTCCAAGCAATATTGGTGAAAACGTTGATTTGGGAATTTTGTATTATGGAGAGGAATAGTTCAAATACTGCAGCATCCTCAACAAAATCACGCCATAAGCTGCTTATGTTGAAATGTAGCTCATTTGGTTTTAATTCATCCTGTACCATGAGGTTACAGCCTGTTTTAGTTCCTGCTTTCTTTTTAGCTGCTTTCTGTTACTTTCTTTTTTTTTTTTTTCCTTTTCTTCCTTTTTTTTTTTTTTTTGTTTTTTTTTTTTTTTTTTTTTCTGGAGCTTGTGAATTGCAAGGTCAAGCTAAAGTCAAACTTTACCATTTCGGTGATGAAATGCAAGCAGATGTGGCTGTTTCATGTGACACGGCGCTGGGGTCCGTGGGTGGTGCCTGGCACCCGGGGCCGCATCCACTCCCTCGCAGCTCAGCGCCCTCCTTTCTGCGATTCGGATTTCAAAGCGGGTGCCAGCCCGGCCGAAGCCAAGCAGGGAGGCTGCTTTCAGCTCCAGCCCTGGCACGGAGCGCGGCGCCCACCGCCGCTGTCGGTGAGCATTACAAAGAGTGGAGGCAGGTGGCCAAGCTGCCACGGTGCTCTCCTTAATAACGTTTCATCGCATCCCAGCCTGGCTTTTTTGGGGCCATCAGCTCTGCCTGATGACAAGGAGCTGCGTGGCACCACGCTGCCAGCTGGGTTGTGCGCAGCCTCCTTCGGCTCCATCACTTCCTGCAGATCTCTGCATCTTTCTTACAGGTTGCAACTATCAAATGGTACACGCTTGGCGGTGAGCAGGATGGAGTGTCCCACCGAAATAAAGCTGAATTAACTCCTGCTGGGGCTAGTGACAATTTTTTTTTGCAGAGGTGATTGTACTGCTTGTTGCTATCATTGCTCATGCCCATTGGTGTCTCCTCACCCATGAAATAAAACGCTGGTTCCCATGGGATGAGGCACATGGCTCCAAGCAATCAGCTTCTGCAGTTCCCCTGCCCAGTCCTCCAACCATCTCTTGCTGTGGGCATTGCCTCGCATTTGCCAGTCATCGATGGGCTTCACCACCATGGTGCAAAACACCCAGGAAGTCCTCCTGTGCCTCTCTCTTGTGACAGAAGTAAAAGCACAACTCACAACTTACATGAGGTTGTGGTGATGGTGAAAAATACAAAGTTAGAAGCATTAGTGAGAATTAATGGATTTCTAAAAAAGTTTGAGAATTTGCCCTGGAAATTTTTCAACTCTTTTTTTTTTTTTTTTGTACATGGCTTGTCAACTGTTTGTAGAATAGGATGTAAAGCTTTTTGTTAATGAAAACTATTCAAGTAATGCACTGCAGCATATTCCTCCTTCAGAAAAATCACATCCAGACAATATTTTTCTACCTACTTTCATCCTTACATTTTTCTAGGTCTGGGCCAATTATTTTTTTTTCCTATTTTAATCAAAAGACGTATTCCAAGCAGAATGCCAAAACCTCAAAATTCCTCTGAAAATTTACAGTAATCTCTAAATAGAGAAAAAAGGGAACGCCGGCTGGAGCCCTCTGCTTTGGTCACCACGGATGCTGCGGAGCGAGGCTGTTTTCCCCGCTGCCGCACTCTCCCCTGTCTCCCAGCCCCGTTGTTTCTCTCCAAGGCCCTTGCGTTATGTTGTTTTGTTTCTATTAGGATTAGCATGACCCACTTAGTGGTCTCAGAGGAAACGCTGTTTAAGTCTGAGGGAACGGCTATGTATACAGGCAGGAAAGATGGTGTCCCACGTTTTAGGAACATCATGGTTTTATCGCCGAGATGCATGGAGCTGGAGCGGTTTCCAGACATGTGTTTGTAATTTCTTGTTTGGTCTGCCTTGGTTCTGAGAAATGGTGCATTTTTTGATTTGCCTGCTGAAAGGGTTTCACACTTTCGGATGCCGGCGTTTGATTAGTTTTGATGATAACCACGGTAGTACAATTCTGACTTCCAGATTGCTTTCCAGCGTGACACTAAGCAGCCACCCATCTCCAAGGCTGCAGAAATTCACACGTGCATTTGATCTTTCCTTTTAATAAAGATGCAAAAAAGTGTAAAATACTTGTCACCAGGAAAAAAAAACCACATTTCTTGTCCCTCCATTTAGGGCAATGTCTGCTTTGCCTATCCTGATAAATAGGATGGGATCAATCAAGAACAGAGTAGCTCCAGCTCCTTCATTTATCGTCTACAGACACTAGTTATCTGCTTGATCAATTTTTACAAACTTTGTTCAATGAAGGGCTGTATTTGTCAAACATGTATGATTTAAAAGAGAGTTACTGGACTTTGGAAGGAAAATTACTGGGAAGTCTCACCAGAGATAACATAATATGAAGATGACAGAGAAGCGCAGCCTAGCATTTCCATCACCTTTTTTCTCTGCCTACTAATGGTTTTGATTCTCATTATTTCTCAAATGCCAAGAGAAAAAGCCCTCCAGGGTACCAATTAGCTGTGCCCAGCCTGGATACAACTGCTCTCATCCAGGACATGTTTTGAGATGCTGAAGCTCTCTTTGGGAAAAGGCAATTTGTGTGCAGCTATGTTTGGTATTTTTCAAGGATTTCATCTTGTAGGGTAATAGAGAGATGGGCTTGCACTTAATTTAATTAAAAACAGAACTTCTTATTAACTGACTTTAAGTATAACCAATTACCATAAATGGGAACCTGGGATCTGTGTCTGTAGATCATTTTTATCTGCCTCACTTATATTTTATCAAGGGTTATTACTTTCCTCAAAACAGAATAAGAAAGTGGCACTTTGAGTTTACTTCTGAATGAGCTTCTTGCCTTCTCTACAACCTTTTCCATCTGCTTTCACATTCTCTGAAACGTAGCCAGTTGTAACAATGACAGTGACAGAATTAATGGCAGCGTCCAACTATGTTTTCCATTTTAGTTGCTTAAGCGTACTGTATATTTAAGGCATATTTGCTGATTTCAAACAGAAAACATACATAATTTAATGGCCGAGGTGAAGGCATTTTGGGTCCCGCCTCGCCACAGCTGCGGTGTCGGCAGCGCTGCGCCTGGTCCCTGGGCTCCGAGGGAGGTAGGTTGGTGATGCCGGGGCTCAGCCCTTCCCCTGCATTCACTGATCCTACTAGCCCACTCCCGAGGTGCTGCTCTCCCTGCTTAGGAGATTAGGAAGCAGATCTGCTAAGACGGGTGCTTTACCCACATGAATAGCTCCATTGAGTCCAACATGGCTATTAAGTGAGTTAAGTTCAATAATATATTAAATCTTTGCAGCGCCTGAGGCAACGTGGAGGAGGCTGTTTCAGAAGTCTGCCCTAGCCTTTCCCTCAGCCACAAAACTGTCCTTGTCGGAGCTGCTGCTCTCCCACTCCTAAGTCCTTGGGTTGAACAAGATTTCGCCCCATGCCTCGTGCTGATGTCGCAGCTCCCGGGAGCCTCCTGCCTCCTTCCATCACTCCCCTCTGTCCCAACGCATCCCTCCAGCCCATCCGCATTGCCTTGGCTTTTGTTTATCAGTGTTTTGTTGGGAGCAAACAAAAAAAAAGCAGCACGGAAGAGCAGCCCACTTCCAGTGCCCCTTTACAGCCAGAGCAGCTCCGGCTCACGTCGAATTGCAATACTGGCAAAAGCAACAGAGGGAGCTGCTGCCGGTGGCTGGGCTCCAGCAAAGCACTATCAGGCTGGACTTGCCTAATCCCTGGCAGCGATCTCCCCCACAGCTCCATCATTTAGGATTCCTTGAAATGGATTAAAAAAAAAAAAAGAGAGAGAGAGAAAAAGCAAGGGCTTCAATGAGGCTTCTTTGGATCAATATTTAATGTGCTGGAAAAATTAAGAGAGTCAGATATTTGTAAAATTCCAAAATATTTTCTTAGCCTCAATATAAATATTTGTAGAGAAAGCAATTATTGTGCATAAGAATTTTCTGTTGTGCCTGTCTGAGTTCTTTTAGCGAAATGATTGCTTTTTTGGCCTATCCCTGAACAACTAAGTAGAGGTGATTAAAAACCTTCAAGTCCTTCAAATTTATTGTAATGTAACTATTTTTGAAAGCAGATTTAATATCAGCATGCTATTTATACTACCCGACAGCTAACATTTCAGAGACTATACCAATATATCAATGCCTGATGCAAAGCAGATTGCACTGAAGATGTACAAATGTATACAAGAAGAAAACTGCTTATATTTAATAAAGGATTGGGATATAAACATATTTTAATACAAGGGCAGAAATGGCTTTGAAATCACTGGGTTCCTACTGGTTTGCTCCGTGCACCTCCCTGGCATTTCTCTTCCATGTACATGTGCAGCCAGGAGTGGCAGAGACCCAAAACTCAGTTGCACCTAAGGGGGATTGCAAATGCAGCACTGGTGTTTCCCCAAATGATGCAGGAGGCCGGCTTCTTCTGTGCACGTCAGGCTTGTTTGGATTCCAAAATGCATTTTTTGCTCCTGTCCTGCTGCACTTGCTGGCGCATCAGGTGCGGATGAAATGTGGCTGCTCCGTGCCGCACCGGGCTCTGGTGGGGTGGGAAGGGACGGGATGCTGCACAAGTCCTGGCTGCTCCCGTAAGCTGTTCTGAGGCTGAGGGCAGGAGCAGGGAGGATGCAAACCCATGGTAGGGAGGCAGAGGCATCCATTTACTGTTAGCTGCCAGCACTGGGAGGCTCCTACCTCCAGGCTCGCTTCTGGGCTTGAAGGACCGGGAACCTCCATGGCGGAGAGTAGGTGATGTTCTTTGCATACGTTTGATTTCCTTGCTCTCTATGGAAAGCAGTGGCTGTAGGGGTTTAAGGACTGCACCCAGGACACCAGTCCCAGGCTGGCCATGCTCCTGCTGGATGTCCCTAGTGCTATGCTGAGTGCCCGGCTGTTGCAGAAGTCTGTGACCCATCTAACCCCTCCTGCCGTGCTCTTGCCTCCTTTGCATCTCACTGCTGCGCTCCTGCTGCCTCCACACTCCGGTTTCATTCTCGACTGCCTCCATCTGAGTTAACCTGCAGAAACCTTCTGGCCTCCCTGTTAAGCCCTCCCTCGCTGTGTGCCAGGATGGGGCCCAAGCCGAGCCGTGCCGCCCCGCAGGTGGCTGCAGCTGGCTCCCTGCCGCGTGGTGCCTGCAGCCGAGCTGGGGGCTCGCAGGTTTCCACTCCCGTCCTCACCCCTCTTTCCAGGGAAACACGTTCCCCCCCTGCTTTGACGATTTATCTGCATTTTACCTCCTCCTGCTCTTCCCAGGAACCTCCCTGCGCTATTAGCTGTCCCGTCCAGCTGAGCATGACCACGGCAGCACCCTGTGACCCCAGGAAGATTTCACAATCCCCACTCTTTTAGCCACAGACACCCGGTTTGTATCAACTCCCTCCGTATTTCTCACATCGCTCCATCTCTGCCTGGCCAGGCTGCGCCTCACCCATCATCCCCATCATGGGTGCCCCACTGTGAGCATCCCCACCTCGGTATTGAGGCCCCGCTTGCGCCCCAAAGGGACCTCCAACGCCTTGGCCTCCAAGCAAACCCCTCTGCAAGCCCAGCAGCACGCACAGCACTCAGCCACACGGCTGGAGGGGTTAGGCAGGAGTGACCCAAGTCCCAAGATCAGTGCCTCTGCCAGGACAGGCGGATTTTGCCTGGTGAGCAGCACGGGTGCTGCTGGGACTCTCTGCCCCTTGCCGACTCCCCCAGCGATGATATCACTGGATGCATTAATATTTCAGCTGCTTTCCAGCGGGGATTCCCTTCGTGCCACCTGGTGGACAAAGGGGACATTTTCCCCTTTTGATTTCGCAGAAGATGAAGGCGCTCCTGGGAAAATTCATTTTCAGTGGAGATTCTGGCTGAGCACTGCCCAATACTAATTTCTCACCCAGAGGTGCAACGAGAAATGCAACATCACGCACCCCAGGGGTGCTCAAACCACCCCAGAGCTGCTCAAATCCTTATTTCCTATCAGCTGCTGGTGTTTATATGGAAAGCAGCCTAATTGTAGGTAAAAGCTGTTCAGTAAAACTCAGTTCATACAATCATCTTATCAAGAAAATAACAGTTTTCCTCCCTGAGCTGGGGATTAATTTATGTTCTTATTTGTATTTATGCTCGAGCAACACTTTTTTGATTTTTTAATAAATTTGTCTCTCTGCTGTTTGAATCCCTCCTGTGGCCAGACCCGGGCAGGCTGCAAGGGAAGGAAATGCTGGTAAAAAGTCCGTGGAAATAGAAAAATTTAAGTAAATAATAGTGGATGTTCCTGGCAAGCGTTGTTTTTCTCAATTTGTGAACACAAACATTGCATGAGAAACTCGGTTCGGAGAGATATTTTCATTCCAGGATTAGAAGCAAATCCCTGAATTGAGGTGCTTAATGAAACGAACCAAAATGGCTTTTACTCCCAAATCCCTGTGAGAAGAAGTGCCCAAACGGAGCTGCAGAACAGCTTCAGATCACGACCAAGTATCGGGAAAACGGCAGCGGGCTCACAGCACGTTTCGGGGCAGCAAAGGGAGCTGCTGCCCGGTGAGGACATTTGTTGTTCCCAGTTTTCTCTCACTTCCAGCAGCCAGCCATCCCCTCTCCGATCCCCTGGGAGAAATCCTGCCTTTATTGAACTCCATGGATATTTTAACAGTGATTTGACCCAGGATGGTATTTTGCCCCGAATCTTTTTGCGAACTCCACAGAATAACTCCACAAATCTCCCCGGCTCGGACAGAGCTCACGGGCAGAGCTGTGAGCGGGGCACGGGCGAACCCGGGGCACTCGGAGGCAACGCTACCGAAAATGAAGATTTGCTTTGTGTACATAACCTGCAATTGCAGTGGGCAGAATTAAGCTGAAATTTGCCTACAACCCTCTAAGCAATACCCTGAGTGCTGGAAAAGGACTGCCACGAAATCCTTCTGCACACATTCGGTTTGTGCTGTGATTTTGTGTCTCGCTGGCAAGCCGACATCTCAGCACCCCGCGTGCTGGCGGGCAGCGGCGCTGCTTCCCAGGACGTGCACTTCAGCCACCCAAAGCCCTGGCTTTATTTTTCTAAAAAGAATGGAAAATGAGCACAAATTAAAAATATTTTGACTTTGGAATGAGGAAAACCGCATGTCTTACTTGGAAAAGAAATGGATTGTTTTTGTTTTTGTTTTCTTCAGTGGCAAAACCCATACAGCTTGGACTGTCTGGAAACGGAAAGCTTTTCATTTTTTGGTGAAACAACCTCCTTCCCTCCCAAAGATCCATTTTTTTACTGACTCAGAATAACTTGCTCTCTCTGAGATTAAATGAAACATTTTAGATTGTCTCAGGCTGTTTTAAACTACCTGCAACCGTTTTGAAAAATAAAAATCTGGCTAAAAGATAATAATAAAAATATGAAACACAAACACATTTCATCCATGAAATGCAGACACAAAAGTTTTATTTTTTTCTCACTCACTAACTCCTTTTTGCCCGCTTAGAAATTTTTCTTTGGTGAAATGTTTGCTTGGGAGGCTCAGAGGGCTTGGCTGGGACAGGAGCTGCTGTGCTGGGAGGTGCCAGCACCGCTCGGGGGACAGGAACTGTCACCAGCCTCTTGCCTGCCGGGTTGGGGACTCGGCTGCCTGGGGAGCTGGGGAAGGGGGGGACAGGAGCGACGGGGACGTTTTGGGATGGGGGAGCACACGTGGCTTAAAGCGGCTTTATCGGCGTGTTGTGAAGAGGCAATCAGCAGGGCTGGGATTTGGCAATCAGCTCAGAAACAACCTGGGGAAATGAACCTGGGACCTGCTTACGGTGACCTTTGGAAGGAAGAAAAACAAGTTTAAAAGAAAACAAATGTTTTGCAGCGGTGTTTTAGGCAGCAACCTTTACCTGAGGGTGCGTAAGGACATTTTCCCCGGGTGGGTGCCTGCAGGTCGGTGGTGACACAGCGCGGCTGCGGTGGCCCCACCTGTGCACGGAGGGGGCTGCTGGGTCCCCTGGGACATGTGGGACAGCTGAGAAGGAGGGGGAGGCAGCTCTGGGCCTCTGCTGTTTGCTCTCTTCCCAAATGAAAGCAGCAAGCAAGTCGAAATTCTGCTAGCACAGGCATCGCGACCCTCGGCTTAGTCCGGGGTTTCAATTCCAGTTTGACGTTGCACGAGATAATTGCACAAAGGGAAAGACCCCAAAAAGAGCTCGTGAGCTGACTTTCAGTGCCGTGAATCAGCCGCTCCACCACCCTGGGACTGAATTCCTCCAAACCCCCATTCCCCAGCCCTCAGCCAGGCGGTGCCTCCTTCTTTCCCCCAAACAGACCCAACATTTTGCAACCAATGGCCCTTTAAATGTAGAAAGCCGGATATGAAGCCCTGCTTCTGCCCAAACTCTCCCTAAAAACCTAGCGAGGAATATGTGAAAAGTTTAAAACGGGCTGAAATGGCTCAGCGGCGGATGGCGTGTAGCAGGCACACTGAAAGGTCTGGTTTCTGTTACATGTTTCTTTTCCTTGCATTATCTGTATGAGAACTTATAAAATGGGTGATTTGTATCAGCTGTCCTGCTTTGTTGTTACTGCCATGTTCTGCTAAAATGATAACAAACCTCTCGTCCCAAATCTCCCCCTCCCACAAAATATCCCAGCTATGTGAAATAAAGGATGGCATCTTATTAAGGACTGAACAGAACTGTATGGGCGAAAAAACAAAGGGCCCAGGAGCAGGGAAGCAGAGGGAAAGTTGGAGACGATGGTCACAGGGAATGAAAAATCGAAAGCATTTAACAGCTTGGAAATTATTAGTCATTTTGCAACCACAAACAGAAAATTTCAATGTGTCGTAGCTTGGAATACTTGGATTGTGGGATTACATGCTAAAGTATTTTGGAGAGAACTTGTGACTTGTTCTGTGAAACTGGAAGCATCTGATTTATGTGAATTTCAAGGTATTGGCTAAAATTAATTCTCGAATGTACCTAATTTCATGAGGCCATGGAGAGTGGGATATTTGGGATCTGCTCACCTAAATGTGTTTCTGGTCCTGTCCCGGTGAGAGCCTTGTCCAAGCCCTTTGCCAGGCGACCGCAATCTTGCATTTCTCTACAGTAATTCAGTCACTTATGACCCAGAACTTTTTTTCTGCAGCATCTGGTGATGAGGTTTTTCAGGAAAAAGGCAGCAGAATCTGCATTTATGCGTCTGTGAGCACACAACACTCCCTGTGGGTGATTCATTAGATCAACAACTGCTTTTTGCAGGCTGTTGGAGCCCCTGTGCAAACACACGCTGTTATGCAGCACATCCTGGTTTCAACAAAAATTGTGCCCCGAATTACAAGGTTATGGATGGCTTTTGTCTGGCTCCTCCACCAAAATTTTATGGAGTGTCCTCCTCTTTGGTGACCACAATTTCCCTCAGTTCTTAGTGTGTTTACATCCCTTCCTCACTTTATTTCTTCTTTCTACCACTCAAGTTGTGCAAGATTGGCGCACGCGTGTGTAATCTGGGTTTTACAGCCTACAAAAAGGAGGTTGAAGTGATTTAGCCTCAAAGGAATGGAGGTCAGATCCAGACCTACAGCTCGGAAAAGGCCGTGACTACTGCTCCTTTGCCCGAACTGTTGAGCTGCGTCCTTCTTATCTTTGGTAACCACATGATAGACCAGTTTTGGAAAGCACTTATCTTCTGAATTGCAAATACCATGACATTTCAGATGAAATCTCTTTGAGCAAGTCTACTTTTCAGAGGAAATATTAAGGAACTTAAAAACTTAACACTTCAACTGTGATAAAGACATATTTGTCTTTTATGCGGAAAAGGGCTGACAGCCAACTTCTGTAATTGAGAATGCTTCCTTAAATATGTAACACCCCACGAGCAGCAAAAGGGTCAATTCATATTTTCATGAAAACAAGCAAATGTGACTGTTCTGTTTACATAATATATGCCTGGAGCACGGGCATCTCCTCTCACTCGTCTTTGGAGGCAACGTGAGCTGCCATGTAACTTCAAGGAAAAGCTGGAATGTCCGAGTTAAAAATATATACCGAAATTGATGGTGAGACAATAAAAGCAATAATTTATCATCGGGAAAAGTGCTGCGGCCAGAACTTTTATTAGCACTTCAGTGAGGTTATACCAAATTGCATCAGTGGGAGAGAGGGTTTTAGTGAGTATTATTTTAAGTGGCCTGGCTAAGGAATATCTCCTTGCATGGCTTTGCAGAGGATTATTAACTATTATTTAAAATTCAGCAAAGCTTTTGTTTCTCCATCTTTCTGTTCTCCACAAAAATGTACCTCATCACAGAGTTATTAAAACCCTTCTGCAAACAGAGGGCGATGCGTTTTCCACTTTAATCAGTCGTTTTCATTTGCCTCCAACTTCCTGTTGCACACCACCGACTTCAAAGCATTGAAATTCTTAATTCTGGCCTGACAACAAAATAATTGCTTTTTTTTTTTCTTTCTTTTCTCTTCCTTTCTTTCTTTTTTTCTTTAATTACCAGAGTGAGAATAAAAACTGTATTTTTGCCCCCCTTTTCTGTATGTTTTAGAGAAGACTTTCTTTGTAGATAATCTGGAAATACTCATCACAATCTTGTTAGCAGAGTTAAGTGCTAAATGCCCCAATAGAATTAAAACCTAATAAAAGATGTCACTTATAATAATTATTTTTGCAACTGTTTAAAAAATCTCTTTTCAGTGGTTCTTGGTTTTCTTCTGGAAATGGTTTTCTCCGTTTCTTCTCTTTCCCCTAGATGCCAATGCTTCTCAGCAATAGCAAATGTGACATTTTCTATCTCATTTCAGGAGGGTTCAGGCCAAATCTTCCATTAAAGAAATTTGGTGTTGTTCCTTTGCACTCACAGAGCCCTGCTGCTTCCTACCTGCTGAATACTGGTCTGTAAGGCCCTATATCTACCTGTTAGCCAGAAGAACATTGCAAGGAGTTGGTGGAATTTGAAATGAAAACTGCTTGTGGGGTCAGCTGGGTATCACTCTACAAATTTGTCTTCAGTTGTCGTTGGACTATCTGGATTATAAAGTCAGGGACATGGAGGAGAAACTCCGTTTAATCCCAGATTCAAAGCACCGGTGGAAGGTATCCCATAAAATACAGTGTGTGTGTATGTGGGTTGGTTGGAAAATTCTGCCTCATCGAATTGCAATTGTTTTTTCATGAACATGTTCATTAAAACAAAACAAAACAGAAAACAAACAAACAAACAAAAAAACCAAACCAAACCAAACAAACAAAAACACAAACCAAACCAACCAAACAAAAAAACCCTAAAACGCCATTGCTAGGAAGATTTTTCAAACCCAGGATGCAATTTTCTGCCAAGGCTAAAAGAAGCAAGGACTGTCACTGTTCCTCCACAAGAGCCCATGCAAACCACTGCCCAATGTAATTTCCCAGAGATAAGGGGATTTAGATTTCAAAAATTTCCTCTGCCTCTAGTTTTCCCTTGAAAAGTGCCAAGCAGGCTCGGCATCCCTTTGGGCTGAATCCCAAGGCCAAGTCCCCATTTCCATCAAGAAATGCAGTTGGTTGACAGCCAGCATGGTTTGGAGATGTGCTTCGAACAACAGGGATTAAACTTTCATGCCAGATCATATGGTTCAAAATAAAGGAGGTGCAGTTATTTCCCAGCAAGAATGCCTCCCAGCAAAGTACCCAGTGTTTGAATTTTAGATCAAAACAGTTGCTGTGCATCCAAAGCCTGCCTGCAGCGCTGCGGCTCAGCCATGCCTGCAAACAGAAAGGAGGCCAAAGGAGAAAACCCTTTAAGACACAAGTTGGAGCGGGGAGAGTGGAATAAAAGCTCCTGCTTGAAAATGCAACCCAGAGCACGGCGTCTGACGTCCTGCAGCTGCCAAGCAGGCTGCATGGGGAGTTGTCTCCAACGCTGAGCAAAGGGCAGGAGAAGACGTGGCCACCAAGGTGGGCCAAAGACGGGAAGAATTTTCTGCAGGGATGCTCCTGTGTTGACTTGCTCCTGCTTCAGCCCTGCTGCTTCCAAACCTGACAGCACTGCCTCGCAGGGAAGTTGTCCCCTGCCTGCCCCCAGGAAGGTGGCTTTAGTTTCCAAGCGCTTTAAGGGGAAGCAGTGACACCAGGTAATTTTATGGTGCCCTGAGCCCCATTTCAACTGGCAAGTTACAAAGTGTTATATGAAGTTTTATTAACTTTCAAGCCATTGGATGCATGGCAACTGTCAGATTAGGTAAATGTAAATCAGAAATAAATAAATAAATAGGGAACTGCAGATACAATGTGCCCAGAGACAGCTGACAAATGCTTGTCCCTGGTGCCCAAACTTCTCAGTGAGAGAAGTTTCTCACTCTCAACCAATTTGTTCACTGCAATCCTCTCTGATTCCTTCATTCTTCACTCTTTTAATGGGAAGCAACATTTTCTGTATCAGCATTGCTATTTTTTTTTTTTTTCTGGGGTGGGGTTATTTTTATTGTGACCATCAAACATCTTAAGGGAAGGTTTGCCCTAGTATAGGTAGATGCAAGAGCAGGTGCAGCTCTTTGTCCTCAAAATGCCATGGTAGCACATATACCTCACTCTCAATAATAATATGATTATATTTTTTTTAAGCAGTGCTCTTTGGGGTACTCCCCCAGGAAATGGCAAGCAACAATAATGTTGGGAGGAGCATTACCCACAACCATTTAGCTTCCCCAAGTCAGATGACCCGCTCCATGTCTTCTCCTTGTTTTGGCAGCAGAATTGCGGCCACCTCCAGTTTTCCTGCCCTATTTCTATTTCTCATCACCACCCCGCAGCACGGCAATACCTGTGCGTTTGTAAAGCAACATCCCCCGTACACACACTTACCGCAGAAAAGCTGTTTTACAAATGTTTGGGGTCCAAGGTGGGGGGCACGGCGTCGGCACAGGCATGTCCCAGCCCAACCTGCATCTCCAGGAATGCAGCTTTTCCTCAAACCTGCCCTCCTCGCCCCGGGGCACCCCGGCACCTCTCCTCCCCGGTGTTCCCTCGGTTGTGCATGGAGCCGTGCGCTGGGATGTTATTGCTGGATAAAGCTAATAAAACATTTGACTCACCGCGAGGAAGCTTTCCCATCCCAACGCACGCCTGGTCTTCGGGGTTACCCACGTTTACCTCCTCACCTTTGCGTTGTGTGGTGTTATTCTAACCTCTTTCATCTTTGGCTTTTGGCAGTCTTTTCTTCTCTAAGTGTATGGTTATCTTAAGTTGAGCAAGATGTTTCAGGCTACAATAACTGGCCAGTGTTTTAAATTGAAATCTCCTAATATGCATTCAATTTATACGTACTGAGGCACTCATTCAATCTGAAACACCAACCGAGTATAAAATAATAGTGACACTTGACATTTTCACAGAGATTTATAACTTCAAAGGGCTCTACGAATACAAACAAGCTCTCTCTGTTCTTATGAGATGGGTGAGTAAATACTATTAAGATGGAAAACGGACAAGGAGAGATTGTAGAGTTTGCCCAAGGCCAGAGAAGGAGTCGGTGTCAGGGCTGGGGGTCCCGACCACCTCCTGTGTACCCAAACCGCTGGACAGATGTTAACTTTAAAGGTCCAACCCCAAGCAGCTCTGCATCTCAAGCAGATGTAGGGGAAATGCGGACACTGTAATTAAACGCTGTCATCCAATAAAACACACTTTTTTTTTTTTGTATTATTATTATTTATTTTCTCATCTGCAAGCACGGGCTGGCTCCCACCGTGTGGCACTCCTTCGTTCCGGGGGGAGGAGGCGCTTGCAGTGCCTGCTCCAGTAGCCTGAATTAGAAACCTGCGCGCTGTTTGATGGCTGCTGCTATTGTTACCGTAAATAAATGGGTGGATGTTTCATTAATCACAGCCCATAAACCATTTTGACTAACTGAAAAAATATTTCCTCTTTCTTATTCATGCGATGGCTTCTCTGAGCCTTTTAGCCCATTTGTATGGGCTAAAGAATGAGTTGCTACCCGTTATACAGCATGTCCTGCCCTTCCCTTTCTTTGTAAACACAAGCAGCTCGATTCCATGATGTGTTTTGATGAACTGCCAAGAGCCAGCTAATGTACTGTTTGCTGACAAGTATTTGTTATTAATCCAAAAGCACTGAGCTTGTGGGTTGGGATTTTATTTTATTTTTTTAAAGAAATATAAAATCTAAATTAAACAAGGGTGTGGAGATTCCTCAAATGTAGCTACTGTTCCTTCCGCAATGCAGTTGCAAATATGCAGCCCCTCCAACTCCAGGGAATTTATTTAAGCCATTTTGCTTCTCTATAGCATTTATCTTCCTGCAGAAATCACAACAGATTAAATGGCTGTTCTCTTCTGATGACTGTTTTCATTAGAAAGCTAGGATTTTAGAGCAGATAAGCCCGTGGCAGCACTTTCTTGCACACCTCTTGCTGCTTACACGTCTCCTTGGGACCTGGTGGTCCAACATCACCTAATGGGTTTCTTTTGATGTACACAACCTCCATGGCTTTTTGGGATGTGCTCAGGACTTTGGGCTGCCTGGCTGATCTATTCTGCATTAAATCACTGCAGAGGGACCCTACAGCACTGACTGCGGCCAGGACGACCCCAATCCCCTCTCCAAAACCAGCCCAGGGGTGGGAGGAGGAGGAGAAGGAGGAGGAAGGAGGAGAAGGAGGAGAGGGAGGAGGAGGAAGAGGAGGAGGAGGAGGGGGCAGCTGTATTTGAAAGCATTCCCAAGCCAGGCACGGTGAAGGCGAGCATCTCAGCAGCAGCCACTGGGCTGTGACGCTGGCTGCACCAACAGGTTTGTGCAGGGGGACCCCCCACCACGCCAGGCAGAGAGCACCCCAGGGCAGATCAATTTGAAGCCTGATGTAAAAAGATGACAACTCTATATGAGCCGAGCATGCAGAAAACACAGGGGCTTTCATTTTCATGTGCATGGCACCGTTTGCCTTCCAAATGCGACCGACAGCTTTTGAGGCAGTTCTTTCAGGTGACAAATGGAAATAAAGCTCCTATTTACACTGGCTGTTGACTCATCTTAGGTGGAATTATGTACCGAAATAAGTAAATAGCTTCCTATTCAGGGTGATCCATATACAGCTATGGGCCACGATACAATGCAAAGCTCCTGTATAGACAGGACTCTTGTTTATTGTGTGCTTTTCTAGGTCAGTTAGCGCTTTGCTTCATAAACGTGCTTTTAGGAGTGAAACTCCTGGTGTGAATGGTCTTTCTGCTGTACAGAGTAATTCACCCTTAAAAGCTAGCAAAGCTATGATTGCTTTTTAATTTGCATTGTAAACACATTAAAGATGGGTTGAACAAAGCTGGACAACTTGGGATGCCTTGTTACATACCTGAATATTAGGGTTTGTGCAGTTTATTTGGCTAGTATCTCCATATATCTCTTGAGGTTTGGGATTGTTAGAAAAAAAACTATCTTGAAAAAGTTTCTCAAGAGAATTGCATTTCGGATGGTGCAATTGCTGGACCTTACATGTGTAATTAGTGCTTTGTAGCTCTGCTTCTTCTTCAGTCAGACTGGTAGAGGGGGACAGAGCCCGTTTTTGTGTTATGGCAATGTTTCACTGGGGGCTTGGATATTTAACCCAGTTGAACATGTGTGATTAAAAAATCCCTTAAAAACCAAAGAAAACAAACTCAAATAGCAAGTCTGCAACATGAAGAAAAAGTGTATGTTTTCTCTCTTATAAAGACTTAAAATGCAGCATAAGCACTTTTGAAGTGGACTCCACTCCGTGATGCTGCCTGAGCCCCTCAGAGCTGCTCCTGAATTGCGAGTTAGAAATAAGGAAAACTAAAGAAACGTGAGATGAGGCAACCCAACAACCATTGTGGATATTTGAGCTAACCCAACTTGCTTATAAGCAACTTTTTTCCACTGCTCATATGGCTCGGAGGGACATTTCAATCCAGTTCCTGCTGGCTACATGAAACTGTCTTTCTCTTTTGGCTCTTGAAGGATGGTGAGAAAGCATTGTTTTATATTAGCTGGCAAAATACTGGGGTACCCATCCTCTAAGGTTCCCCATGAGAAATCCTGTTGCTGATCTGATGTTCTCCATGTTCAGAAGGCACTTTTGCCTCACAGCCTTTGTTCAGAGTGGTTGCCACTGCAGCCATCCATGACGGAGGATGGAAAGTGATGGAGGCACCACGCTGGGGTGTTTTGGGTTGCGATGGTGCCAAAGTGAGACCAGGACCACTCAGCATCCCCACTGCTGGGGGGCACATCATGCAGAGAAGATTTAAACTGCCACGAGCTACTCTGTGAGTTTTGTCCATCTCAAAATGCTGTCCTTTACTCGCTGTGCACTGGGAAAAAGAAGCCTATCGGGAAAGCTTAAGGTGGTTGAGTGAGATGGGTGAAAATGCATCCAGATGGACGCATCCTGTAGAGCCAGGGAAAGCACAAGGGCCTGAACACCTTGGCTGTGTTGTGGAGGAACAGCTGCTTTAGAAGAATTGCATGGGAGGCTTGGGTGGGCAGATCTGTGGGGCTGTGTCACGGCCAGGGAACACAATGTTTTTCAGTTTGCAAAACTGTCCCAGAGCCAGACCAGCCCCAAATCCAATCTTGTCATCTGTATTTACAATTACTTGTGATTTAATCCATTAGTCCCATGAGGACAATGAAAATTCTGGCCAACACTATGTCTAGAAGCTGCAAGAGATGCAATATTACATTTTTTTCCATATGCACAGCTAAGCTCAGGCGAAAATAGCTTACTTTCCAGTCCGGATACATACCTACAAATGCAAAAAAAAAAAAAAAAAAATGTGATTCCTCATGACCTCATTCCTCTAGTAATCGAGGCTGCTTCATCAAGACTATGTAAAAATGGTGATTCCATGAATGAAATTATTCTGAATGTTTCCCAAAACTGTCCTCACCTACTGAATGATGTTTCTGCTCCCAGAATTTTCTAGGCCAACCAGTCTTCAGCCTATTTTTCTTTCATCCATGTTAGAAGCATTGCAGCAGTTAGAGAAGATGGATGAGTTGTAGCAAACAGAACTCACATTAAAGATGGCTCAAAAATGAAGTTTCTTACTGCTTGGCACTGGAAATTGAAATTGTGTAGGGAACTGTATGTGTTTGTAAGGATTTTAAAATGTAACACAACGATTTTCTTCCATTAGACTCTTCCAAGAGTGGCAGCGATAACTGAGCCAGCATGTTCGGAATAAGACATCGCTGGGTCAGCATTCAGCCAAAGGTACATGACAGCGAGCTCCTAGCTCTGCTGATCCCTTTGGGGTTCGGGGCTTGGCTTGGAAGCCCCAGCATCACCGGGCTGCCTGGAGGTTTCAGCACTGGGGAAGGATTGACCAGACTGAATTTGCAACGAAGCTTGAGGAAGCCTGTCCAGACAAGGCGAATGTTACTTCACTTCCACCTCAACTTCTTTCTCTAATATTTCTCTCAGAAATCACCAATTTGTCAAGAAGCCAAGGTCAAATGAACGAGACAGGTATTAGTGTCACTTCTGAGACCTGCAGTACCACTGCCAATGCATAGCTAGCTGTGTCTGAAGCAGAGGAACCCAGGTCTTCAGTGCTGCTGCAGGATCCTGTCCCTCCATCTCATGGGTGTCGATGCTATGAGGAATCTTTCAATCTAGAAATTCGTGCAGTGCATACAGTTTCTTTGCAGAGATGAGCATACCTCTGTGTTTGGTGCATGCATTCAGCCATATGGATGCACACACCTTGCTGGAAGACAATAAGCATTGTCTTCTCTTGCTGGAGAGTGAAAGAGAAGCAGGGAAAGGTGTTGCAGCTCTCCAGAGTGCAAAGTGACCTACAGCCCCACAGTGGGAGGCATGAAGTTATGTAGCTCATTAAACCTTAAAAAAGCAAGGAGAGAAGCTGCTTCCAATTATCAGGATGAAAATTAATGAAATAAAAACTACAGACAGGCTGCAGAATTATGCAATAAAAAGGGCTTTGCTGGCATTAACAAGGCAGTGTGTAATATTTGTGTGGTTCTAGCTCTGTCTTGGCTTGAACACATGGTGATTCTGCACATAAAATGTATCCAAATTAATGAATTAAAAATCCTTGATAATCCCACACAATTTTCTGTTCACAGTGAAATATTATTAGTTGGGAAATCTCTCAGAAAGGGAAAATAAGGTTGTGATCTGTTGTCTGAGAAAATAGCCTCTTTGTTAGCACCCAAAGAGTTGCGTGCTGCAAGGGCTGGCCAGGTTCCTGGAGAAGCCCGGCTGCTGTCCTGCTGCTGGAAGGACTGAAGGTCCAGCAGAGCAGAAGCTGCTTATAATGGGCCCAGAGAAGACCTACATTTGTTGGACATGGGATCGAAGCATGACAGTGAATACACATGAGAAAAGGTGCCTTCAGCTACATGAACGGTCTTACTCAGAGGTTTCACATCAACCCACAAGGACATTTTCCATAGCGTTAGCTCTGCCTTGGGATCCCGGCAGTGGGGCCATATTAAAACACATCTAAAATCAATCCTCGTGTGCTCTGCTATAAGCAGAGGTCATAGCCTACAGCAAGCTCATAAGTGAAAATCAACAGACTGCATGAGCGTGATGCTGGATTTGTTGCTTTGCCCTCTAAAAGCCTGGACCACTCTTTCACGGTCACTTTCCTTCTCCCAGTTTCTATACCAGAGCACAACTGCCTTTCTGAACAGCTCAGCAGAAAGCGGTCCTTCTCTTTGCAGGCTCCATAAATGTCACCTTTGTCTCTGTTGTCCTGATGTCTGTCTGGCATCGGCTACACATATGAAGTGGCAAGCAAGGTACAGTGAGAGCAGTATACATGGCAATGTGTTAGTGAGGTTGCTGTTCCTGCGAGTGTAGCTACAGCATCTCCAGAGAGAGGAGAACGTTGCAATCTAAACATTTATATTATAAAAAAATGGGAAATCATTTGCCTAGACATAAATTAGCCCCTTCTAGACAGATTTATTGCGGCATGGAATGTTTTAATGAGAAGAGGAGGTTCCACAACCATAGGATACATTTTGCATCAAAATGTTTGACATATGAGTAACATTTGGGTGAAATTTTCAACCCTGCAATATTTAGCACTTAACTGGGGATTTGGAAGGAATTTAGGGAAGAGAGATGTGTAAACTGGTTTTTCAGTTGCGTTTGGAGTGCTCTGAAGGCTGACGTCAGGCTTACGCACAGGAGCCCTGCTGGGACGCTTGCTGCGGGGCTGGGAGAGGTGAGAGCTGAGGGCTGAAAGGCTCACAGAGGTGAGGGTTGTGGAGGGCAGCTCGCCCTCCCTGCCCTTCCATGTAAAGCCCTTTCTGTGTCTGCTTCTGGTGACAAGAGAGATGACAGGAGCACAGCTTTAGAAGTATTATTTCTCTTTCTCTGATACCCCAAAGCCCGCGTTTCACATGCTGCTAAGGGACTGTTTGGTTTAACAGGGATTATTCTTGGTGTAGTAATCGACTCCAAGCTCCCTGCACGAGTCTGAAAAAGGAGGTACGATTCCAAGCTGATAGATCAGGCCCTGGCTGTGGGGTAGTGGTGGGGAGAATTGGCAGCAAGTGATCCCCAAAGTGCAAAAAGTAGGATTTCATACAACTGTAAGCAGTGAGCTTTATCATCCTCTGTAAGAAAATGTCAACACGTATCCAAAGTCACGAGCTGGGTACTCAGCTGAGAACATCTTATTTCTAGCCTCCAGTTCTGCCAGGAACCTCTTCTTCATGCTTACTGGGTCCGTAAAAGATGACAACAGCAACACCCAAAACTGTTGTTCCAGGTCTGATTTGGAGAAGTGCACCTGGGTAGGAAATGGTAGGGAAAAAAGGGAAGAATTATGATGTCACGATGCCACTCTGATCAGTTACTCACCACGAAATCAGAAATATAACAGAATATCAAGGAACCCAAATTCACATTATACCTTTAAGGGCTGATATAAAGGCTGATATAGAGGGCTCAGGTCCCCAGAGCAACTGATAACGGAGTGTGCAAAATGACTTAGACACCTCAGCACTGTCTGCCTGGATTTCCTTTGGCACTCCTTAGAGGTATAAACCCTGTTTTCTTATCCATGTTTTTTCTTCGTCTTTACTTTTCACCACCTTTCACTGCTGCTGGTATTTCAAAGCCATGTGTAGAAGAACCGAGGAATTACTACAGATAAAACATGAAGGTTTTATTCAGGAGCAATACCTTCAGTAGCACAGTATTTGAATCAAAATTACAGTGTGCAGCTTTGGAGTTATATAAATTAGGGGAGGGGGAACAAAGGATCCTCTTTCCTATGGTGTTAGAGCAGTTTTTAGCAGAACAAGGAATATTGAAATTTGACCTTGAGTTTGTTGTGGTTTTCCACAAGAAAAGGTCATGTTTAAACAGCATAAATGCACTGTCTTTCTAGGAAAAGCTGTTTTCACCTAATTCATAACATGTTTGCAATTTTTGTATTGGTAATGAACTGCACTGATTTTGCTGTGTAAGTAATAAATTCACTGACTAAATTTTGCAAGAATAGCAACCTTTGCCAAATTTGCTAGATCTTGGGAAAGTCATGAAAACCATCAATCTTGGCCTTCAAAAGTTTACAAAGCAAAACTTTGTTTTACACAAGTGCTGTTATAATAATTTATACATTTAATTTAACATTTCTTTTACTTAATAAGTATATAATTCATACAGAACAGAAATTAAATTGTACAACACTTGGTTTCAATTTTGCAGTTCCTATTAGGGGATTTTAATGCTCTCCTATTATTGCTGCAGAGTTTTTCGCTGTTATTTGTCCGTGTCGTGTATGTTGGTCAGCTTAGATGAAAAGCCACATTGCATGCGCTAAACGTTAATACTAATGCCACCAAATTAATCAATTCCTATTTTCTGACTCCTGAACCTACCCTAGGGTGAAGGAAACACAATCCACTGAGGATCATCTTGCAATTAAAACAATTCTCTATGAATCAGCATGACAATGCAGGTGCTAAGCAAGCATCTGTTCAATTAAGTTGGTTTAGCAGTTTTGGGGCAAGTCTATTTTGCTTTTTTTTTTTTTTTTTTTTTTCACATCATTAAGCTTACGCTTAATGCTCGCAGCAAACAATAGCTCATTAGTGGATTAGGGGTAATTACCAACAGCAGTCATTATTCCTAAGGCTTAATGGGCCAATTTGCTGCTGTAATAGTACCCCAGTATTGTGGTGCTGGAGCAGTGAAGCTGGGGGTGCTGGAATGAGCCAGCCCCTTGAAGGCCCTGGGGATGGCTGAGCATCCCCAGCCCTTCCCAGCAGAGCCCACAGCCGGGTGGCCGGGGCCTTGCTGCCAGCTGGGGGGGTCCCGCCAGCCCCCAGGCTCGCAGACTGGGAGCAGGGATCAGTACGACGGACATCCACCTGGCCACGGGGGCCTGGTCCCAAAGCTGCCCGGAGCACTGTTCATCGAAAAGTCCCAAAGGGGATGGGGACACCAGCAGTGTCCCTGCCCGCCCCGTGTTGGAGCACTTCTCCATTTTCTTTCGGACCGAAAGACCAAAAGCGCTGATATCTGGGTGCTGCAGAGGCATGAAGTCTTTCATGAAGCTCTGCAAGAGGTTCCAGTTTAGCTGAACGGCTGTTGGGCTGGAGGAGATTTTTAGGATTATTTATACAAAACGTTAAGGGATATTTAAGGGTTGGCCAGAATGGCCCTCGCCCGCAGCAGTTACGGGGAGGAATTAGCAGACTGACGTGCTGTTGTGCCACCTTTCAGTTGTGCTTATTGACCATAACAAAAAGCAAGTGGCAAAAAATGTTCCTGAGCTGGCAACCTGCTGCTGTAGGAATAAGGATGAGCACTTTATAAATCCAGCTTCAAATTCCCCAGGCAGCTGGGGCTGCACGAAGGTCTTAGCATCACCACCCCCCGTACCCTCCATGGGCAGGGGACAAGCACGGGTGATGGGGACCTGAGTGCAGAGGGCTGAATGCACCATCAGAAAATTCAGAGTATGCATAATTGTAGTTCCGTTTGCAAGCAGAGAAAAATGATATAGACAGCTATATTTTTATTCTTAGCATTATATTTTCAATCACTCATTTTAACCTAGAGTGCTATATCATTTTTCTGCTTTTAGGAAGGGGATTAAGGAAGAAAAAAGACATAATGCTATAGTGGAGTTAAGTGGCACTTCTTCAGGCTCCTGTCAAATCTCGTAATTTGGAATAATTGCCAGTGTCAGGTTTGGGGAAGGATTTTGATGTAAATTGCCTTGATCTGTACTCATCTTGTGAAAAAAAGAAAAACAGTGTGTTGGAAGGTAGAGGGCTGAACAGGCATCACCAGCAAAAATTGCAGTGCCACTGTCATCCCTAAATCCTGGGAGCCTGGGTCACACAGGGAAAATCACTCCTAACTCCAGGAAAGCTGCTGCTGTGAGGGGTTCCTGGATTTCAGCACAGGTTGTGCTGAGGTAGGATCGATGGGCAGCTGGAGGCAGGGACCTGAGTGTGCTTTCAGCACTAGCACTCGTAATCGTCTCCTGCTCTGCTGCCAGCCCTCAGGTCCCATCTCAGCACTAAGCACTGATGATTACTGGAGAGCAAGGAATGAGTCCTTCAAGTGACCGGGTACTTCATAAGAGTTACAGACACATACCAAGAACAATCAAGTGCCAAATGCTCTTTTCCTCTTTGGAAGTCCTTTGCTTAGGGCTGTGGTGGCACTGGGGACAACCTGTGGCTGTAGCAGTGCCCATCACAAGATTTCTCATGCCTGCGCCCTCTCTGATCATCTCGGTCCCTGCCAAAACACCTTGCTGGGTCAGAGAAGTGGAGACACGCTGGTCTGGAATGGGAAGGAAAAACTTACAGTGGTTTCTTCAAAATTAATTTGATTCTTTTGTGTGGGTGCCAGGGCCTGGTTTGCCAAGGATCTGAGAGGAACTTTGCACTGATGCTCAGCACTGGGGTCCCTGAAGGTCTGCTGCACCACGGCTGAGCCCTGAACACACCAGAGGCCTGCTACAAAGGATGTCAATCCTGTAATGTCTGCTGGCAAGAGCAGAGATGTACTGGGAGGAGAGACAAGTTACTGCACGGGGCTGCCCTAGTGTCTTGTGGAATTAAATAGGCTATAAATCAGGTCTGACAGAAAAAAAAAAAAGATTTTTAAAAATTGCATCATGCTCATTACAACCATGCACTACAGTTTACCAAATCATACAGCGCTCTCAGTGCTGTTATGTGGGTTGTTCATCTAAATACTCCCTTGTTACAACTCATCTTAGGCAACAGATAACCTGATACTATCATAACATGTGGGTAAGGCAATCAAAATAGCATTCATCTGTATCAAATGTGACTGGTGAGAGCAGGAACCCAGCCAAGCAGCAGCCCCGCATCGCCCAGCATGAAGCTGTGAGTTTATGGCTAAGGAGCTCGGCAGTGGTTAATCCTGTTGTCATCTGAATTAATTTTTAAAGGTGTGTGTGGGGGGAAACCGGCAGCTGCATAATAAGCCTAAGATCTTGAGATGGGGAGAAATGTGTGTATTTTATGTGTGCCTGTTTGGCAGCAGCACCGTGAATGTCCTTTTGCTGTAGGAGAATTGTTTTCCCGGATGAGACAGGCAACGATTCCGCTTGCTCCAGCCACAAGCTGAGCCTGTGTGTGCTGAGAGCCTACGACGTAAATCAAGGCTCTTATAATATAAGCACTGGCCAGCACTGCATACCTCAGGGAGTGATTCCGGTCAGCACCCCCCCTTCTGGGGCAGGTCTTGCTCAGATCGGAGCTTCCCGAAGGCAGCCTTGGCAGAGGCATTGCAGGCTGGGGCTGCCCGATAGCATCTGGCACTCCTGGCAGGATATTCCAGGTAGGTTTTCAAACAAAATGAACATTTGACACATCATACAATTATTCACCTGGCTCTTTTAAAGCTCTCTTGGCCCTTTCCAGTGGAAGGAAGGTACTCAGGGAGCAGCCGGGTACGGGGTTGCTCAAGGGTACATGCACCAGCAGTTGCAGCTTTTGGGAGATATCTTTCCATCAGCACTTGGTTTTCTTTAGAATAAATCATTACCAGTATATGCAAATAAAACTGACAGAAGAAGCCCAGAGCTCATGGAGAGGAAGGTAAATCCCTACGTTATACTCACTTTTAATATTGCACTTTAGGAAGAATGAAGGAAAATGCAGCTGGGAGAAGTGTTCCTGTAGCTAGATATTTACTGCATGGACTGGACTTTTTCTCTTATGGACAAAACAGAGAAAAAAGACTGGAATTCAGCACTGGAGAAGGCCATTTACTGGGTCAAGATGCTGTTGAGTGCATGAGTGTGCTTTTGCATTGGGACCCATTTACTTGTCACTGTCAACAGGAATTATCTCCAGCCTCTGCAGGCGCTGTGCTCAGCCACGCGTGAGGAGCTTTGGCTCCCGGTGCACATATTTGCAGCAGGGACACTGGCATCTGGCCGAACTTGAAAGCTCATCATCCTCGCTGGAGGAAGGAGCTCTCTCCCAGGACTTGGGTTTCAGGTGAGCTACTGCTGTCTTGTGAAAGGGCTGATTTGCAGTAGCTGGCCGAGTGGAGGGTACAGAACAGCATCACCCGACGGGCATCTCATTTATCCAGCTGACTCCTGCTGCAGGTGGCTGCCGGTGCAGCCGAGTGATGGGCTCGGCTCCTGTGGTGCCAGGGAGCCTGCGGCTTGGCTGCTCTGCCAGGGGGTCTTCTGCTGAGAATACGGGCTGGTTTCTCTCTATTTTATTTTATTTTATTTTATTTTATTTTATTTTATTTTATTTTATTTTATTTTATTTTATTTTATTTTATTTTATTTTATTTTATTTTAATTTCTGCAAACAGATGACAGAGCTGAGCCCTACTGAGGGTGACTGCCGTCCAGCGGCCGAACGCAGCCCAGAGCTGCAGCCGCTGCTCGGCTGACAGTTTTGTGGGTTGGCTGGCCATTAAAATGTTTGCCAATATTTAAGGCATGAATTATTGTGGTTTAAACTTGGGAAGGAATTTTTAAGAAAGCTTCATCTGGGGAGAAATGTCTTCGAGCCTGCCTACAGCTGGCCACGCACGCAGATTCGGGCCAGGCTCCCGCTTACAGCAGCGCTTCTCCCCCGTGTGGGGCTTGCAATGCGCGTCTGGGGGGCCGAGTGGTTTTTAGGGAGCTTTTCCTCTCTCAGCTCGATGGGGAGATGTTTCTGCCGCTGTGATTATTTCAGAAGTCAGAAATGGAGAGATCTCGCTGATAAACGGGCTCGCTCCGGCTCTTCCGCCCCCTCTGCTGGCTGCCGGGCGTGCGAGGTGCGAGGCCGAAGGTCTGGAGGGGCTCGGTGGGACCCCCGCTGGGCCAAGGGCTGGGGCTTGGCCAAGGGCTGGGGTTTGGCCCTGCTGCACCCAGCCCCTGCACCACCGAGGGGGGAGGCTGCTGGCAGGACACGGGGCTGGGACGAAGTGGGGGACTTCGGCCGAAAATCGGTTCTTGCGTTCCTTGGGTCTCCCACCTGGTGTTCACACAGATCTTTTGGTGGCTTGTAGCACAACTGAACTCACTGTCTGTGTTTTTCCTTATGGTGTAAAGTCTTTCATGCCCGTTCCTGCAGATTTTGTGGGAATTCAGCCTCTCTGAGACCTCCACAGCTCCGCCAGGTTTGGCTGACCAGGACCACGGGTCTGACAGGAGCAAAACGAGGGAGAGGTGGCTCGGCCAGGGTGAGGCTGGCAGCTGGGGGAAGTAAGGCAAAAACAAAAACAAACAAACCCAAATCCACCCCCAAGCCCGTCAATAACACAAACAATCCCCAGCTACCTTCTCGATTTATCGGGATGGCTCACGATTCCCAGGGACTCTCTTTAAACTTTCTGCACATGTTTTTGGAGGTCTGGTTGTTGTGTTCCCAGCTCTGCTATTGCAGTCCCTCACAGCTTTGGCAAGATGTTCAATATTCTCCCATCTAATACCTGTAAAATGGGAAAGGGAGAGGTTCTTTTGCCAAATGAGCTAAGATTTAGATATCTAACTTTCCCCTTTTTAGTCTGTGCTTTGGGTATCTCAGGAAAAGGGGGAGTCCTTCACCGGGAGCACCATGTGAAATTCATGATTTACTCCTTTTCTGTGGTCCTGCAGGTTCAGGGCGCTTTGCTTCAATTTCTGTCAACCTTTGTGTTTTAAAATAGCAGCAAGTCCTAACCCCTCTGACGGCTCTTCTCCTCGCCTTGGTGACTCGCCAGGGAAGGCTTTGCTGCTTTTTTTTTGCAAGGCGAAGAGGAACCAGTCCCTCGGTTCAGGAAGGGGAGGTGGAGCTATTCTCTTCCAGAGCTGATGGTCATTTCGTGATAAAGTGATAATACTAATAATCCCCAGGTCCTTTTTTTTGCCTTTGAACTGAACACTTTGCCTGTCTCAACTGTGGTTGCCTTTTTGAACTGTCAGTTTCGGAGGATTAGATGCATGTTTAGGCTGGGTGAACTCATGAATGAAAATATTTTCCTTGGCAGTTTTTAAAATGCTTCCCCCCTTTAAGAGCTGAACCCTTTGGCAACAATCTTCTTTTTGCCCAGATTACCACTGTCATTTTGGGAGGTCTTTTCCCGCAGAACAAACAATGGAATTTTAATAACACAGTGAAATAGATTCAGGCCCGCTTTATTTATATTTTCTTTATTTATGCTTGAATACTTAGTATGCAGCTCCAGCAAAGACAAATTTAAGCTTTGTATTACTTCAAAATGATGAATTAAGCTCTGGGAGATTTACTTCCCCAGAAAAGCATATTTTGATTCACTGCTTTGAACATGTCTCATAAGAACAATAAATATCAGAGAAATTAAAAATAAAATTAAAAAAAAAAAAGAGTAAAATTGCGGATGCAGATACAGACACAGTGCTCCTCTATCTGTGGGCAGGTCTGCCAGCATTTGAACTGCAATTCCCTGCTTTAGTAAAAGTTTGACTCAACAGTCCAGTGATCAAATGCAATGATCACCCTAACAATGAGGCTGAACTCATTCTGACCATTTATTTTGTCAGGTCCTGCTTGGATCTATGTACTGAAGACCTCAAACCAACACCAGTTTTTGCTGCTGGAGCAGATAGGCACTGGGTAAGCTCCAAATGCCATTGCCTCCAGAAGGATGCTTGCAGAGCATCCTTCAAAATGATCTAACTTCATATAGGGGCCAAAAAGTCAAGTAATCATGCAAAGTGAATCAGGAATCAGCTGAAGTGAAGCATAAAATAGCATCTATTAAGGCTTTTAGCTGGTTCTAACTATTACCAAATGGGAAAACAAAATGGTTCGTATCTTGTACAAGCTCTTCTTTGAAATTCCTATAGTTCTGAATGCCAGCTTTTTCTATGACTGGGTTTGCATTGGTTGTATTTAATATTGAGCTTGACTATTAATCCCTTTAGGCTGTGAATACAGCTTTTTTTCCCCTCAAGAGAATTCTGCAGTGCTATTTTCCCTGTACACCTCCTTTGTTCCTGATACACCGTCCTCCCAGCCTGAGCAAGGAGCCAAGGGATGGAGATATTCATAGACGATGTATAAAAAAAATCTCTTCCAGTGCTAGAAGTGTTAAATAGCTTTCTGTCAGATAAGCCACTGATACACTGCTGTGTTCAATTAAGATAGATAGCATATGGTATAGATGGAAAGCAGCCAAATGTATCAGCGCTTTGGATCTGGAGACAGACTAGACCAGGAGAGCCAGAAGTGTACGGGAAGGAAGGGCTGTGCTGCTGGACGTGTGGGGAGAGGGGAGGAACGAGGGAATTGCACTGTTGCTATTTGTGCCTCCCTGCTTTGTTTTTAGCATTGCTGATGATATCCTGTTTCCCTGAAGTCACTTAAAGTTATTTTAGCACACACGGGGCACAGCAGGCAGCGCATCGCTGCAGCCCAGCAGGGATATAAAGAGTCGGTGTGCAGACGTGGAGGACAGCAGGTTGCTTTGCTTCCCTGCAGCAGCAAGGGAAAGCACAGTGCTCCTGCCAGCCAGCTCGGATCTTCACTGCAATGCTCGTTGCATTTTCTTCAAAACCTACAGGGAACAAGCACGTTTATTTTACAGGTCCCAAAATAGGCTTCTCTTTTCTTCCAATTACTAACCTGGGATTTTTCAACCCCAAACCTCCTCAGCACTTGCTGGAATTTGATACAAACAGGAGTGATGCAGGCACTGGCCCTCTCCTGTTTTGTGCCATTTGCTCCCTTGCACTGGCTGCAGGATCCGTGCAAAGCCCCGTGTGCACCCCGGACATCGTGCAGGATGGAGCAGCAGCTACACCCTGCGAGAACTTCACTTGGCTGCTGCCAGAGCAAAAGCGAAGGGGTTCAGCCATCTCGCCACCGAGACACTGCAATTACCGAGCTACTGTAAAAGAAGATCTGCCAAGGATATTACAGCTGCTTTTCCCTTGTAAAGTCAAGGGTGAAGAAGCTGTGGGAACATGGCTTGTGTCCAGGAGCCTGATAAAGATGCAAGGAAAAAGCAGTGATTCCCAGGGGAATTAACCTCCGTGGCCACTTGCTGCAGCTCTGCCTGACTGAATCATGGATGCTGCTGCTGCACCCGTGCTGCACGACTGCAGAAGCTGCTCTTCCTCATGGCCTGGGTCACTGGGAGGTGGTTATTGCTTAACCACGATGGTCTGTTTAAAGCAGAGCAGCAATTTGTATACGGGAAAAAGTGCTGTTGCTGACTGGGGACCTTTGATTAAGATTTTAACACCTGCTAAGGAACCTGTCTTCATGCCCAACAGGACAGAGCAGCTGGAGCTGGTGGGGAGCTTACAGGAAGGAGAAGAGCTCGCCTGCCCTCCCCAAAGGCTGTTGTGTTTCTGCCTTTGTGTCTAACACTGGTTTGGGGCAGAGCACGGCGATGAAGTGCTCTGTGCTCTCACCCTTGGGAGGGGGCTTGGTAAAGATGGCAAATCCCTTCGGATTTGGGGCCTGGCAGAGTTGTCAGCTCCGCTGCTCTCCCAGGATCCATGTAAGGCCAGCAGGAAGCAGTGTAATTGGCCAAGTATGCACAAGACAAGTGCAGCACTTAGGGTGGTGAGTGACTTAAAGAGCAAAATGTACAAGAAAGCAGAGCTTTTGGACACTGAGCTTCAGCCTGTGCCAGTACAGCCTCAGCTGCTTCCAGGCCAAATTAACCAAGCAGTGCTGGCTTTCTGCTTGGAGGGCGGAGAGAGCAGGTTATGATATAAAATATTTACTTATTGTAATTTATTATTTATTGAGTCGAACCTATTGCAGCTCTCTAAGTGGAAGCAAAAGTATCCTGTGTCTTACATTCTGCCAAAGACTTTCTTGCCATGTCTGTGATCCACTTGTGTTTAGATCAGTCTTAAGAATAAATCATGTTTTACAAGGCTTCAGGTACATTTATTAAAAAGACCAAAGGAAAAATGCACTAAGCATTAAATAAGGGGCCTGAGTTAGGGACTGTGAGGTCAATGGCTCCTGAACTGGAGGGACAGCATCACTCACAGCAGCAAAGATGGTCGGTTTAAAAGCTCCACTAGTGTTGTAGGTCCTGGTTCTGTAAACCCTCAAACAAGTAACATCATAACCGTACAAACAGTTCCTGCTGGAGTCAGTGAGTCTATGTATGAGAGCAGAGTTAATAAAATGCCCAACATCTGTGGGACCACTAGTTTCAATAAAGCAGGCACCACCTAAACATCGTACCATTGGTAGATGAAGAAGATGCATTTTCCGTGCCCTATTTATAGTAAAAAATTGTTTAGCAAAATCAGTATGCCTCCATGCTAATAGGGGAGAGAAGACTGTGCTGCCACTCCTAAACCCTCCCCTTGGTGACCTGCCACATCCCAGACTGACAAAGCCACTGCAGAGCTGGGGACAGGGCAGGGGAAGCAGAGAAAACACCTCCCTGCTAGGAGCACGGCTGGAGGCATGGGCAGCTCCACAACTCACCCTTCCTACGGCTATATCCAAACCTGCCCAGCAATTTCAGGAGAAACCAAGGACACCTAAATAAAACAAAGTGTAGTGTTGAGTTTACTTAACCACCCATCATTTAATTTTTTTCAGGCAGTCCTGTAATTTTAATTAGTTGGGCCAATAGCTTTAATTTGTATAATGGTTCGATTTCTTGATTTCTGGTCAGTGAGGTCAGTGAAAACATTTCATTTTTTAGCTAAGGCAAAATGTGAGGTCAGTGCTTTGTTTTCCTTCCAGCATGCTGTACCTGCCTTCCACGAAGTCTCAGATATCAGAGTTTAATCAATATTAAATCATCCACATAGTCTAAGTGTTTGCTTATGTGCTTTGAATTGTTGCTCGCATCATGAACAGCAGTGATGCCCCTAATCTGCTTTTTTGGGCTCCCCAGTACCCTAATTATATCATTTAGAGAAGGACATTTCCTGGCAGCAGTTCCTCAATTCACTGCAACAGCCACTATTGGAATATGGACAAAACATGGCCGTAATAGCTAGCACATGTGCACGATAGCTACAGGGACAATTAACCTTCGTTTAAGAGTGAGCTCAGGTCCATTTTGTTTAATATTTCCAAATGATGTTACCTTGCTACAAGCAGAAGTAACGTGCAAGCCAAGCCCAGTGTTTAGCTACCCAGCGTTATGCTCTGATACGTGGTTACTTTACGCCATGGGCTGTGGTAAGCTCTAGTAAAGGGCACAGATATTCCGTAGCTATCCTGAAATGCCGGGTACAGCCAGGATCCTCAGCACGTGTGAGCCTGGGCACCACAGACAGCTTCTCTGCAGGTACAAGCTTAGGCAAACACTTCTTAGCAATGCGCTGTGGGTATTGTGAGTGCAGGGTAAATAATATGTTCAGGTGCACTCGTTTTCTGTTCCTAAGCTGGATCCTTGCAGGGTTAGAGCGATGGATGAAGATTTTAGCTCACACAAGAGCCTGGGATTGCGTAGTGGTGGAAGACACTCGTTTTGCACTAGGGAAACAGATCCTTTCTGAGTGCGTGAGTTTGAGTTGATTTAACGATCTGTAATACTGCCTGCAAAACTTGGCTCAGGAGTACCAAAAGCGTGGGCACCTGTGCAAGAAATGGGAACAAAACCATGGCTACTTGAAGCCCGCTCCATGCATCCCCCTGTTACGGACCCAGGCCAGCTTCATGCTTCTGTGGGAAGTCCAAGTGACTCCTTTGTATGGTTTCTCCTTAAAACCATCTGCTTTCTCTCCCCAGTTTTGTGCTCCCTCTACCTTTCCTGCCAGTGTATTTCTACAGCAGCATTTTTCTGCTGGGAAAATGTGGAGCTCATGAGCGTAATAACGAAACAAAAGTACCCCCAGATGGTTTAGCTTATTACTCCTCCTTTCTGCAGCTTGGCTGAACAGCCAGGATTTATGGAAAAAAAAAAAAAAAAAAAAAAAGAAATTAAATTGTCACTCCTAAGAGATAACATTAGCAGGGACATTCAGGTTTCAAAAAAGAAAGCTCGATCAAGAATTACAGCTGACCCGTGGTCGCAGGAAAGGCCAGCCCGTGGCTGCTGCTCCCTGCTGCCGAAGCCAAGGATGCTGCTTGGCTGCCTGAGAGCAGCTGATGCAAAACTTCCCGGGGCTGGGACCTCGTGTTGTGAGCAGGAAAATTAGGGGGAAAAAAAAAAAAAAAAGAGGAAAGAAAGAATGAAAAAAAAGGAGGCGGATAAAAAATGTTAATATAAAAATGAGGGGCAATTTTCTGTGATTCGTTGCACCTAATTGACTTTTCCTGTCCTCCTCCTTTGACCCGGCCTGGCAGAGCACGGGGCAGCGCTGAGGACGTGCAGACCCTGCAGAGATGCCGAGGGCTTTGCTGCTGTGAGCAGCTCTGCTCATCTTGGATGCCTCAGACGTGGCCACGAGTTGGTGACCCCTTGGGAGCTGGCAGGAGCTGCAGTTTGCAGAAACAGCCTCATTTCTAACAAGCAAATATCCCCGTGTGTGTGTGAGCCCATCACCTCCACCAGCAGCTTCCACAGTGTCAATATCATGCTGTTGCTACTCCTTCTGATAGTGTTTACTAAATAAATTACCTTATTAGTAAGGGTTGTGACATCCTGATCAGGTCCTTCTAATTAGCAAAACATCAGCCATAAAGATTAATGGTGAATATAACAGAGATGATGAGAAATAAAGCTGATATAGTTTGCACACTGATAAAAAAAAAATCCTCATCTGTTTTACATTCACATATGGTACATATTCCTAGGGGAGAGGGAACGACATATTTTTGGGACAGTATTTCATCTTAGCAAATCAATGTACAGGCTATTAAAACTCCATTTTTCCATGAATGATAAGTGTAATTACATCTCTCTTGCAATAAAAACTAGTGCTTATTAAATGTAAATATTTAACAATGATTAAAATACATTTGAAGGAAACTTTATGGCTTTATTTTATATGTTCCCATCTGGGTTGCCTTTCCTAAACCACTATACTTTTTGGAGAGTTATTAAATTATTATTTTGAGAAGGACTAACACTCTACGTGTCCCTTGCTTCAATTTTAATTTCGTACACTTTCAGAATTTATTGAAGTCTGGTGAGTTTGAGATTCAATCAATGCTCTATTGTATTTGTAGAGCGTGCATCGAGGGGAAAGTGGCTTCACGGGGTAGGAAATGCCACACTGACATGTCTTTTGTACGTCCAATTTTGATGGCCAGATATAGTTTCCTGACTCCACATGCTCCAGCTCTCATTTGTTTCCAGCAGAAGAAAGTTGGTTGCTTAAGTGGGTTTCGTCAGCTTTGTGTACAACCCTTCTGTGGCTGCTTTAAAAGTAAGCTTCAGTGAAGGGTCCAATCTTATAAATTGTGTATATGTATAAGGAGCATTACGTGTGCAAGTTACTGACCTCAAGTTGAGCTGCGCGCAATCGAGGGCCGTACGAGCGGGGCTGACCCTTCACAGAGCGACTTAACGGGATTACTCGCGAGGAGAATTCACGAGTAACCGAGGGTTTGTCAGATCCAGAAAATAAACCCTGTCTCCAGTGAAAATCTTTAATACGGAAGTTCCCCTCGAATGCCCAGTGAAGCATCCCTGTAGATTTTAAGAGAGTCGAAGTGAGATTTGTATAAAATGCTGCAGTTGATTTAAAAACTGCATTGCAGGGATATAAATGATCGCACTGCTATGGAACAGCTTAAATACTTCCAGAAAGGACACCACTCCCAGTTAAATTTTATAAGCTCTTGATATAATTTGTGCTCGGATGTGGTGCTTTCACCCCTACTCACTTTTATAAGATCTTTGCTCTTCCAGCAATCCCAATTCCTGGCTCTTTGTTGCAAGTTTTTAAGGAAACTTGTACAAACTTCAGCATCATATTCAGGATCATTCCAAAAGGCTGCAGTGAATTTTTAATTTGACCAGTAATTCTGCTCATGCAGCAATATTGCCAGTTGCTTACTTGAGAGAGTGCTAACAGGATCAGGCTGCTGCGAGCTCATTAAAACTCCTGATCCTGCAAGGAAGCAGAGCTCAAAGCATTGCAGAGTTTCTTGGAGTCACCAGGCCCCTTCTTGCAAAAATCACACTGAAAAATATCACTGCTTTTAGAATAAAAATTAAAAAAAAATGGGGAAAAAGCCTGCCCCCACAGTGGGCCATGTGGCATGTTGAAACTCTCTTTACATTTTGCATCCTCCTCCTTTCAGATTACTAAAGTTCTTTAGCAACTTCAAGATGTTGCGATAGACAAAGACTTGATGTGTTTTCCCTGAGAAGGAAAAAATTCTCTTTAAATAAATTCCCCCTCCCTCTTGAAATTAGTACTTAAAAACAAAACAAAAACAAGGAAGAGGTTATTTATTTCTGAAACAACACAAAAGACATCATTCTACAACAATATATTCAACGGTTTATGTTACATCTGGTAAAAGGAAAATTAATTTAACACAGTGATTTTTCGCAAGATAAACCTTTGGAAAGTAAAGGTTTCTCTGGGAGAAAAATAAATACTAGTAACACAAAAGGACTTCGCAGTGTGGGCATCCTTAATTGCTTGCTTAATTAAACCTCTTGACTAAATTTTCATTTATTTATTTTTTACATATTTTTGGTCATGGAAAATATTGGTTAAAGTTAGAACATATGTTTGTTGGTTTTAATTACAGACGTATTTTTCCGACAGAGCAAACTGCACCTCCTGCATAAAATAACGAGAGAATAACACAGGCAACCTTTCCTGGTGACTATTGTGGTCAGCAGCACAAGACAAATATTTGTGTATTTTTGGCTGTTCCTGTTGCCATTGAAGTCAATGGGGCGTGAACCCCAATGGGAGCACGAGCAAGTGCTTTCTGAGTCAGATGAGACAAAACAATTGAAAGTACTCGGTTTTCTTGCATTTCTGAGCAGTTTTCACACTAAACATAGCACTCAGTCAGATGTGCATAGCTGTGTGTGCGTGAGCTTTTTTTAAAATATGTTAGTTACATTTTCTCAAAAAAAGTCAGGTACTTCTGGAAAATTAGGTGTGCCTTAATAATCAGTTCTGTCTGTGAACTTTATCTACACAAATAACGTCACTGAAATCTTTGAGTCTACTTTCAGGGTGAATTCAGAAGGATCGGCTCAAATGATACACCATGATTTTAATCTTGGACCCATGGTTTTATTATATGCAGCCTCCATCAGTTTTAACCTCTCAACACGCTTTTGAAAAACAAGCAATGCCCATGAACAACGTTTCTTTGCCTTCAGAAAAATAATTTTTCCTTTATTTCTAAAACAAAATTTTGATTTATATATTTTTTTGGATTCATTATTCTTCTCTTCCATCTTATAAACCAGCCTCTGGGAGGTGCCTTAAATTTAAAGTACAAAAAAAATCGTGCATGTATTCTGCATTCAGACATTGGGAATAAGAGAGCATGAGGATATTTTCACGAGCATTGAAAAGAGAAAAAAATTGCCTTCGCTCCTCTCTTTTTTCTTCCCCCACAATAGTTTCTTGAATTTTAACATTATTATACAGTGTTCTGTCTTTAACCTATATATTTTGCTCTGTGTGAAGCTGCTTTTATGTTTCCTGATAAGAATTAAGTATCAGCCTGCCAGTGTTACAAAGAACTTTCAGCACGGCTGGTAATTGCCCTCTCTGTAATTCTATAATGATAGATTTAGTGCTGAATAATTATACATCTCACAGATAGCACTGCCTCTAGAAAAACAGAACACGATCCAAGCCCTCCAAAACCATGGCAATTTTTCTCTGAACTCCTCAGTTAGAGTGTTTGAACGTTAAATGTGAGCTGAGCCAAAGCCCACGAGGCACCAGGTTCTGCACTGGGTCAGCGTTCATCACGGGGGAGATGGACACCGTGCTTCAGGGTGCAAGGGCTGGAGGACTCCCTCTGCACTTTATTATTTAATATTGCACAGGTAAGAGTAAATGTGTCTGGTGTAGGCAGAAAACTTACCAAAGCAGTTAACCTGTGTTCTCTGTGCTGTTTTCCTTGTGCTGGTCAAGTTTGTGATTGCGAGTACAGGCTTCGATACAGAATTTGCATTTTAGTTGAATAAATCATTTGCAACTGAAAACATTTCCACGTCCAAGCTGTTTGCAGTGGGCAGCAGTAAAGCGGAGGCCACTAAAACAGACCTACCAACAAACTAGGAAATTCCACAGGGCTAATAAAAACCTCTCTTTCTAATGAATTATTTCATCACTTTGCTGTCTACCGCTTTCTCTTTGCACTTTGCAGTAACCAAGCGATTTAATCTGTGCTTTTCTCCAGCAGAGATCCCCGATGCCTATACTTTTTGGGAGTCCCCATGTATAATTTAGCTCCTTATGCAGAAGTCCTGGAGGATAATATCTGCAGCAAGACCTGGTCTCGGAGCTGGGGAGGGAGCAAAACCCTCGGGTTTGGAGCCCCTGGGCGGAAAGGCCAGCCCTGTGTGCCTTTTTCTGAGGGTTTTTGGCTGCTCGCTCAGCAGCTGCTGCATCGCTTTGGGGAAGCGGGGAAGGCGCTGAGCACTGACAGCAAACCGCTCTCCTGACTCACGGCCTTTTTTGAAAGCAGGGAACGCATTTAAATGCATGGAGATTTCTCACTTCTTGGTGGAAAAACATTAAAAGACGAACGCTTTAATCTTGCTGTATAGCCCCAAGTTCGGAGCTTAAAGCTGAAAGCTTGCAGTTCCAGTTCCTGCTCTTTTTGCAAAGATTTCTGACAGGACATAATGCAGCTCACAGAGGTATTAATCCCCTCTATAGCCTCTCTAATAGTGACACCTCCCCATACCACCCAAGCTCGACAGCCCCAAAGCTTGCGGCAGGAAGAGATAAGGCAGCCCTTGCTCCTCCGAGCAAGTGGAGCCCCTAATTGCTCTCATTTATTGCCGTTAGGAAATTTGGGAGAGGGCCTAGCCCAGGTCTTTCCTGTGCTTCACTGAGACGAGGCCCACCAACTTCAGCTGCTGCAGGACCGGCCCCAAATTTCACTGTCTGTTACAGCGACAAATCCAAAGGAGCTCCTTGCCTTGGGAGGGAGATTTAGGAATCCAGACTTATACTGCGGCAATTAACTGCAAAATTTGGCCCTAAAATCCCGCTGATGTAAACAGCGGGGCTGCAGGTCAGCACCACGCACACAGCCCAGGATTAGCGGCAGCTCACTACTGGAACAATTATCTCCTGGCCAAGCCAGCCCCTCCTCATCAAGCAACCGTGGGGCTCGCCGTGCTCTGCCTGACACCTGTAAAACGTAGGGAAATGCCACCAAACCCGGGGACATTTTTCTAGGGTTTCACTGAGAGCAAGTCAGTGAGCAGCGTGTCTTTAGTATTATTTGGAAAATAAATCTTGCCAGCCTCTGAAGAAGAGTGGAGAGCGAGCAGAGTGCCTGGACCTGATGTTTACCAGGAGAGTTAACAAGCCTGGCAATAAAACCCTGCGTAATGATGCCTCTGAAGAGTTACATTTGCTTTGGAATTTACTTTTATAAAAGCATGAAATTTTATGTAGAAACAAGATCTCTAACCACCTATATAAAAGGGTTTTTAGTACCTCTGAGAATGATGGACCAGGTTTTGTGCTGCTACTGCAGGGCAGATCTTGTATCGGGGCTGTAGGATGGCAGCTCAGTGAGTAACTCAATAGTGGCTATTTTGTAAGCTTTTTTTTTGGTGAGCATAAAATATTGTTTTCTTGAATTTATTTTATTTTTTTTTCTGCCAATCTTCCCCTCCTGGATTTATTCCCAGCATTTACTGTTGGAAATTCAAGCTGTTTTGGTTTCTTTGTGCAAATACAATTTCAGAAATTATTATTATTTTCTTTTCCCGTGTCTTCTGTGCAGCTCCTTGTTTCCATGACTGTCAGTCAGTCAGAGGATTAAGGTACAGGAGGGGTACGTTCACAACTTGTTATAAGCTGAAACAGAGATGAAGGAGGAATGTTTTGTGGGGTTTGCCCAGCTTTATAACAAACATCCGGGGAGTCTGCAGAAAAAAGGCATTTTCCTCAAATACCCAATTCCCACTTAACTCTGCGTCGTGCCGCAACTCAACCAAAGGTCTGCTTTTACCCAGCCTCTGGGCAAAATGCCCCCTTAGCTGAGACACACCTGAGCAAACGGGGAAATACCGAGGGCGATATTTCTCTCTCTCAAATCCTGAGGGAAGAGAGCGAGGAAGGATGCCGGGGAGAGCTCGGAGGGCTGTGGGAGCTGCCGGGGATGCTCTGCCGCCTGTCGGCAGCGGGCCGGCCCCGGAGATGTTTATTTCTTGCTGTGGGTGATGTTTGTGAGCAGGGAGCTGCAGGCAGGCGTGGGTGTGTGTGCAGGGAGCCGCAGGCAGGCGTGGGTGTGCTGCTCACACCAGCAGTGCAACGCCGCGCTGCAGCGGCACGGCGAGGCGACGCGCAGCGTGGCCATCCTCTTGTTACTATAGGAGCAAAATAGACGTAAATATTTAGGTGGATTCCTTCCAAGTGCAAGGGGTAGCTCCGAAAACACGCAGCGCCCTGAGCCGGGACGTGCTCGCACCCAGGAGGGAGGCCCGGGCAGGTGAGCAGCCCCCCGGCTTTCACGCAGGCGCCGAGATGCGCGGTGCTGCAGTGGCGGTGGGACCCGTGTCTGACGGCTCGCGGGGATAATCCCACCCAATCCCTGTAATAAATGCTTGCGGGATCAGGCCTGGAATGGGTTGGGAGAAAGTTTCCCTTTTGTTTCTTTTCTGTCTCCGAGTGACAGATGGCCTGTGCGAGTCGGTCTCCGAAGATCCCGTGCATTGCAGACAGGCACCAGCCATAAAATTGTCCCATACCTACAGGTCTCTGAGCCTTGCGTTTCTGCAGGGCCTGATGTCATGTTTATGACAGTTGGGGGGAAGCCGTAGCCTTCCCTCAGGCTTGCTGCATAAAGAAATAAGATTTGGAACAACCCCCTAACTTTTAACCTACTATTATTAGACAGAAGAGGACTTTTTAGGTCAGGAAGAACACAACAAAGCAAAAATCCTAAAGCTGCCTCAGTTATAAAAGAAACCTACAAAGCATAGGCAAAGGGGCTGGATTTACCTCCCCGTTCCAATGGAAAACATATTTCAAGTGGTTTTAAATGTAATTTAAATGGCTCTTTCTTACCTGTCTCTATTTTTTACTGGAGAGAAGTTGGTTTAAGTCATTTAGACAGAGCACAGGGTTTCTTGTCTGACATTAGCGTACGGAGCGGCTGGTTGCCTCTGTGCTGTCGTTTATTCATTGTTCTGGAGAAAAGAAACAAATATTGGCTGCTCACCAATAGTTGTTTGAGAAAACCAGATATGTGCTGCAGATTTTGGCTATGTTGCTAGTCCTTATATAAGCAAAATGGCTTGTTTCTAAAACATTGTGCTGCTCATTGAACCGAGCACACAGATTATATTTGTACTAATTTAGCAAATTCTGCCCGCCACGACATCCACACGGGGGCCACTGCCAAGTTTGCAGCCAGACAGTGCAGATTTATCCCACCTGGGAAGTGTGTGCCTGGAGGTTGGGTAAGTTTTGGTCACCAGAGAGGTACACCAATATGCACAGGGATCTTGATTTTCCCCAAAAGTTTCCCAGTAGGAAACAGATAGGAAACGCTATAAATCTTCCCGTGGCACATAGCATTGCAGCGCCCTCAGCTCCTAAATCCTTTATAAATCCCTCCAGCCCTCCCGACTGAGCCATGCACTCTGCTACCTACGGTCCCGCTTTTCCACGGGAAGGGGATTCCCACATGGGAAGGGGCCCCCCAGGGTCTCCCATGGGCTGGGACCAGCACGATATCCCGATCCCGCAGCAATCATTGCAGCCAGGGAGGGCTGATGCACTGGCACGGCCCGAAACTCCACGAGCCGGCTTCAGAGAGAAAACCAACAATGGTGCACTGTATTTAACACCGCGCGCTGTGGGAAATGGAAAGAAGACAAATGGACTTTATTTTACAACATCAAGAATGTTACACCCTTTGGTAATACGTAACTAATAACTTAAATCCATTAAAAAACTCTGTTCTCTACTATACCGCTGACGAACGGAGCCAAAGCTGTAAAAATTCACCAAGGAGGCAGTAGCAGGCTGGCTGGGGTTACAAAGTCTACAGAAACTGCAAGAAGTCACAGCTTTCTCCACGAAAGTCACGGCCATAACAAATATACCACACAGCTTGCTTTCTAATCCATTCCCAGGAAGCTGCATTGTGTGCGGCTGAGCTGATCCCAAAATCGGAGGAGGCTGGGAGGCAGCAGGGCTGGGTCCATGGGGTCCCGCTGGCTGTGGGGTGCCACGGTGGAAGCTCACCCCAAAATTTCCCCAACGCTCTGGATGTTGGACTTGCCCCTCTCCGGATGGCACGGGGCTGGGAGATGACTGATCGCCCTGGAAAACAAAAGCAGTGCCTGGAAGAAAAGGGCTGCCTTTCATTTCTGTTCCCCGTGTCAGGCAAAAATTAATGACTAAAGGCACCTTTCTCTGATGTTGTCCATCACGCAAATACCGGTGGGCAGGAGTCAATATGAACTTTAAACACACCTGACACAGGTGGCTCTTGCCTTTCAATGCCGAATGGCCACTGGCCAACAATTCACGGCGCAGCATAAAGGAATCCTTGTGGCGAGCAGCCTTCCCTCTGTTTATATTTGTTATTCCAGAATGAAGCTATTCATCGGGGCTGAGATGAAACTGCCCAGGTGAATAACTTCCTGAAAGCCAGAGCTCCTGCAGGAGCGCGACCAAAATCAACTGCAAAATGAATGCGGTGTGTGAGTGCGAGAGCTGGGGAGAAAGCAGAGGAATTAGAGGGCCGGTGGAGGGCAGGATGCAGCCCGCGGGAGATGCCCGGTTGTCCAGGATCCCGCTGCCCTGGCATCCTTCTCGTGGTGCCTCTCCCAGGCACTGCTCAAGCTGAGCCATTGCCCTGGGGATTTGTATCTGCCCAGTGGCTCTTCCCCCTGTCCTCCGGGCCACGTCCTTCTGCCAACAGAGCAGCACCGACACAAACATAGACAGAAGGAAAAAATCAGTGAATGATGCTATATTTCCTGATTTTAGCAGTCAGTCTGTGGCTTTTTCCAAAACCAGCAATCTAAATTAAAATTCAGGCATTTTTTTCCTATAAAGCAGTTACCGCTTATCTCAGACATAACCATATCAGTTGTACTCCATACATCTGCAATTTCACTGCACGCCTGTGCATCACTTTTTGTTTTGGATGAAGCCTATCCTATTCTACTATCATTTAATCAAAATGAAAAATAGGCTGCACTCTGCCCAAAAAGGATACGCAGCCAAAATGCGTTGGTGTGTAGTCACTGAAGTAACTGTAAAGGGGAATTTGCAAGCAGTTTGGGAAGTTTTATTTCAGCGTATGCATAGAGAAATCTTTACATACTATCAGAGCTGGGATTAATTTATCACCAAGCTCAGGAACTGTTCCCAATTGGAATTAGCCACACTAATGTCTGGAGCTGACAAGCACAGCTGCAGCAAGCTCGCTCATGTTTATTATTGTACTTTTTCTTGTCTTTTAACAGTTTGTACACTAATGGAAGAGCACGAGCTAAAACTGCTCATCTGTGCTCTACTATTGCAATGAGTTTATTAAGACAATAAAACACCTTCAGGGCTGGTTTTTATGCTTCTTCTGGCATCAGCAGTAGGAGCAGAAAATATCTGCAGCTTCCTAAGTCTTTTCTGAGTGTTCTTGTAGAAAATCTCTGAAAGTTGAGTACAGAAGATTGCATTCAGCCTCACATTTCTGTGTTGCTTGATTCCTGTTTTATAGCCTGCTTTGGAAAATAAGGGTCTGTAGCAAAGGACTGGAGATACAAACCTTTGCTGAAAGGGGAACACAAGCACAATGAAAAAAATTAAAAGGAAAAAAAGAAGGAAACCTGAATTTAGCTGGTATATATCTTTCAAATATTGTGAGTAGTAGAAAGAGGGTATTGCCTGAGGCAGCTGGCAGAGATGGGATATTACGGCACCAAAGAATGCTTTATTTTCGTTGATGTTTGTGCAGGATGCAAGTCACCCTGCCTCTGAAAAGGAAATGAACTGACAGCATGAAAATCTTATTTATTCAATAAGAAATTGTCATAGATCAAACTGACAGGTTATCAACTGGTACGTATTAAACCTTCCATGCAATGTGCATGGTCAAATCTGAACCTCGGGGGTTACACAGGGGCGAACCTCTGCACCGGGAGCTGTGGCCACGTTACTTGGCTAGTGTGGGGGCTCTGCCGTGGCCTTGGGCCAGTGCACCCAGGTTTTTTTCCCATGGAAACGTGGGAGCAGGACAAGAAAGCAGCTCTGACATCTGCCTCACCTGCCATGGAGCTGGGAGGCAGCCAGGACTTGCATCTGGACCGGGAACTTGGAAGCAATTCCAGGTCCTGTATTTTAGGCAGCATAATAAGTCAGTAATGTGTTTCTATCCCCAAGTTCATTTTGAGCATCACATGCGCACTAATTCAGCTGGAACACGTCCAGATTACCTATCCATTTATACGAGAAAACAGCCAGAGGCAGGCCAGCCGAGGTGCAGGCGGTGCTGGTGACTGCCAGATGTCGTGTACCCAGCAGGGTCGGTGCTCGTGTACCCTGTGGGGTCAGTACTCATGTACCATGTAGGGTCGGTACTCGTGTACCCTGTAGGGTTGTTTCTCGTTTACCCTGCAGGGTCGGTGCTCAACTCGCACCCTCATCCCACCCGTCCGGACCCCACAACCCCTGCAGTTCCCATCCCCTGTCCGCTGCAGGGCTCTGGGGGTCGCAGCAGTTTGCTGGGGAAGGGTGGAGAAGAAGAAGGGAAGAGATTGCAGAGGGGGAGGAATGGGGGCTTCTCCCGGTGCCTGCTTCTCCTGGCTGCCCACCACAGCCTTCCTCCCGAGGGAATTTACCGTGTTTTATCCGTCTCGCCTTCACGTGGCAGAAGGATTTGTGCTGCCAGTCTGGCTTGCAATCTCTGCTGCTCCCCCAGGTGGGAAAAACCAGAACTAACTCGGGAGCAGCCCGCAGAGGTAAGGCACTTGCCCAGCAAGCCAAGAGCTGATAAAACACTTCCCCACTGCTGACAAATCCATCTTGCAAGGCTGGCTGCGTGTGTGTGTGTGTGTCTGAATTGCTGATTCAGGCTGATGCTAAACGTGCTCACCGTTTTCCATTGTGTATAACCACATCGGTCACCTCAACGCCCCGACCTGTCACCTGCGGGCACTGGGGTACTCTGAGCACGTTGCCAAGGGGTTCACGGCGCCCTTTACCAGCAGCTCAGCAGGTATGAATGGAATGGGGGAAGGTATAGGGTCAAACAGTGAATCAGCTGGGAGGGGAGCAGCTTATAACGTTTGTTTTGGCTGATGGTTTTGCAGGAAAGCTGCTGAGAGAAGAAGGCTGAAATACTCTGGCAGAGGAAGGAGGAGGAAAATAACTAAATGAGTCTGCCCGTTAGGGAGGTGGGGAAGAATATGAATTGCGTTATCACTTTTGCTTCTCTTCACTATTTCATTTCATTTCTGACAGATCATTGCAGATATGTCAGGAGGGTCATGGGTACAAACACGGGTTTTCCCTGTGCCCTGGGTGGCTGCAGGATTTGGCTGCTCTTCTGTGCTCCAATGGGCAAACCCGCCGTGCCTGCTGTGGCCCCAGCTTTCACTGCTCTGGCTTTTTTTACAGAGCCAAAAGCAAGGCACAAGCAGGTAAGCGAATAAGCTGGAGTTTTTGCCTCCTGCATTCCTGCCTACCAGCATTACTAAGCTCTGGAGCGAACCTGCACAGCTTCCCCTGTGCTGTACCTGCAAGAAGTGACCACCTCGGCCTGACTTCTGTGCCTGGTGGGGGCAAGCCCTGGGGGTGGCCACAGTGGGACAGGGCTGAGTGTGTCACCCCAGCACCCCCGTGCTGTGCCGCTGGGCAGGATGGCGTCATCAGTTACAGCAAAGTCCTAATATCAGCAGAGGAAGGCTCTGTCCCTTCCCTTTGCTGATTCCCTGCAGTTATTTTCATTTTAGCCGTATGCCAAGTTTGAGTCTTCAAGGATTTTTTCTGCAGTGACCTCTAAATCCCTTCACTGGTCAATACGATGCATCACCATTTGGTATAATATCCTCCTGGCTGGTTCGCTGGCCCCAGACTTATTATTTTATGTTTCTCTACATTAAACTGCATTTTCCATTCACTAGCCCAGGCAACCAGTGGATTCAAATCCCTTGTTCCTCGTTATTTGTTCCCTCTCCAATTTTGTGCCCTTCGCAAACTATCAAAGTTTGCGGAGGTATTTCCATTCAAGTCATTTGCAGGTATTATAAATGAGGGAAATCCCTCGGTGTTCTCATTTGTCGAACCTTTACTACCCAGGATTACCTTTTCAAAGGAGGACAGAGGGGTTTAGCAGCATGACTAGTGAATTTTAATAGCTACCTCCTGGTGCAGATCCTCTGACAGACGCTGTCGCTGTCACGGTGGGTCTCTCACCTTTGCACAGATGAAGGCGGGACACGTGGACAAGGGCTCATGTCTTCTGCTAACATTGCTCTGGAGTGTAAGGTCAACAAAAAACGAAGAAAGAAAAAGGAAGAGAGAACCTGCGGGCTGTATCAGGGGACCTCCCTCTGTCAGGGTGTTTATTTGACCTGCATGGCCATCACTATCAGCTTTTAGCCCACCTTTGGTCCTCTGGCAGTCCTCATGTGGCATCTGAAGAACCAGAGCCATGAGCACGGTGTCCCGGCCGGAGCCCCGTGCCCTCCTGCGGGACATGCCCAGTCCCTTAGGGGCCGTGACAGCCACCTCGGCACTGCAAAGGGAAACAAAACCATCTCCCCATGAACCTAGCAGGTTTTATTAAACATGTGCTTTGGTTCGAGGCCAACCCGTGCTCCGTTTTTTTATCACTGTTTATTCCTGTCTTTCCCAGTCTTTATCAGTTGTCCGAATCAGACCTGTGAGCACTGCAAGGGCTGAGTCACACAAATAGTACTTTTATCTGCAGTCAAATCTATAATCAGGCAACAAAACCCCCTCGCCTCGCTTCTATTTAGAGTCCCAACTCCGGCTCTTAAAGAAAAAGGGACTTCACAAAGGAATTTTGGTAATTATCCTCTCCCCTCCGTCCCCCAGATGTTGTTTTGTAGGATAGAGGTACCTGTGGATACTTGAAAAGAGCGCTCCGAGCTGCCGGCTCCTTAATGGAGGACTTTTAGGAAAGTGAACTTTAACTTTTAAACTTCCCTATGAAAACCAGATCCATGTTAAGTTTGATACCATTTGCCTCAGGATGATCTCAGCTCTTAAAATATGATGGTTTTAGTCGGATTAAGAGCCTATATTGTTGCTGAAGAGAAAGAAGGGTGCCTCTTTAATTGCAGCTCAAATCTACCTAACAATTGCCACATGTTGAACAAGATTTAAGAGTTATTAAATATGAAAGCCGCTATTGCTCCTCCACCATGAGCAGCCTTTGTTTTTTAAACCTGGAATGCACTAAGAAAAAGAGGAAGAAAATGTAAAAAACAAAGCAAACCAATTAAAAAGACCGAAAAACTGAAGTCTGCAGAAATACATTTGCTTTCTGTGAAGGCTGAAGTTTCTGCAGCACATCTCTCTCCACAGCAGCATCTGCTGTGTTAACTGAAACTAACTCCTGGCAGCTCTGGGAATCTTCTTGCTAGGAAAATTTAGCACAACTTCACAACATTTGTGGGTTTGCTGCCATCTGTTATCTGAGGTTATTTACAAGCACTGGGTTGATAGCTCGACCCGAGCCGTGCTAAGCAAAGCCTCCTCTGCCTCTGGTGCTGAGTGTGGGAGCTGAGCCGGTGCTCTGATGCCTTCCCCTGGGCTCTTAGTGGAAGGGTTCCCATGGGCTTTGCAGCCTGGCACAGACCAGCAAAGACATGGGGAGCCCTGTCTGTGAAATCTTCCTTAAACCTCACCTGCTCCTTGGCTCCTTGGAGGAAAAAAATAGAAAGAAGAAGAAGAAAAAGAAATCCCCAATTAATTTTTTCTTGATTTTTCTTGAGGGAGTAGCCCCAAAGAGGCAATTATTATTATTGTAGCATTTTGACTTTCCATTGTAACTCCTTGTGGCTGAGTAGACCTGAAATAACCTCAGCCCAGCAGCAGTGCTGGCTACAATTTACTCTTGGGGATAAGCCCTTGGCCAAGGACCACTTGAACCCACTTGTTCTCCTTAGGGTCAGGAGACCCCGGTGCCCCAGAGCATGGCAGCAGTAAAATACAGGGACCGAGGGTGCTGCTTGCACGAGGACAACATTTGCCTTATTGCTGGCATATTCACTTGGTTCCCTTTATGTCCGTACAACAGATGTCATGACCGTCCCCTTGGCTGCTCAAAGCAAGCCCACCGGCTCTCCTGGCAGGGGGGATTAGACTGCCTCAACGCCGATGCCGTCAGTTTGGGTCCCTTGGCTTTGCAAACCCAAGCCCAGCTCGATGCCGAGGTGCCAACCCCAGGGCAGGCAGGGGCCAGCCGGCAGGGCACGGAGGAGATTTGTGTACTACCAGCTGCAGTACCAAAGGCACACGGCAGCGTGTCTGCGCAGCTAACCGAGACCACGGGGTACAACCATGGAGGTGAGAGCAGGCAGAAAATAGGTCAAGGGAATAAAGAGTGTTTTTATAAATCATCTGTTATAATTTGTAGAAAGTCGAGGCTAGCTTAGGTGGGGAATTACAGCAACTGTATTCACAGAGAAAAAAAACAACTACAAAAACCCCTATGATTTTCAGAGACCAATGATTAAATACCTTTTAAGATGTCAGCCCTCTACTCCCTTTCCATTGTGCCTGATAGTATTTCAGAGAGATCCTCAACCTCCAGCAGTGGGATTTTAAAGTCATGGTAATAAAGTCTTCATAGAATACATTTTTTTTAATTTTTTTTTTTCTAGGGCTCCATCGAGCGATCCTGGCAGCTAAGTAGGATGGTATAGTTTAGGGCAGGGGCCACTGCAGATCTCTGCCGTCTGGCAGAAGAACTTGGCTAAGCCTCTCAGGTTACAAAGGAAAAGCAATTTTCATTTTCCCTCCTGCTCAGCAAAGTAAAACCCAGCTCCTAATTTTCAGTAAAGAAATCACAATGGTTGGAGTTTTAGCGTCTGATCGCAGATACTCCCCTGTAAATCTGGAGATGCTTACAGAGCTGGGAACCCGGTTCCCTCTTTGGCAAGGTGAGGGAAAAGGGAAAGCAATTGGCTTTCTACTGTGTTTTTAAGCTTCCCTTTCTGTAGGAATAACAGAAGCCATTTATTTCTCCCAGGCAACTTCTACTGGCTCAGCATTGCCCCCTGAAATATCTGCTGGGGAACACTCCTGTAGCACGTTCTCCAGCCAGTCTCCAACCCGTCCTTGAGGCTTGATGTCAGCCTCTTCCCACTCCCCCAGCTCTCCTGTTGCAGACTTTTACTTACTTTTACTTTCACTCCTTTGTGCCAGACGTCAGGTCAGCTGTTCATGGAGCTGAGTCCTGGCTGAAGGGGTGGACATTTCAAAGAGGCTAGTAGAGATGCAAATTTTTTTTCCACTGCCTAAAATTTCCCCCATAAATTACAATTTGTGCTTACAAGGCAAAATTAAACCCCCTTTCTTACAGTAGGTGGAAGTGTTGTTTAGAGTATGGGATTGTAGTTTGGACTCCCAGGTTCTGCCTTTGTCTATTCTGCTGTGTTTCTCTGGATTCCACTTTCCCAGACCTGATCATGATGTTTTGAGAATTTATTTGAACAACTGGACCAACTTTCAGAAAAAAAAAACTAAAAACAAACCTTTTTCCTCTTATCCATCTCCATGATAGAGCAAGAAAGCTGGAAGAAAGATTTCTTGACTAATCCCCACTGGAAAGGGAACATTTAGTGCATTCAAGGAATAAATCAGCTTTCCTGAACTTTCAGTCTTTGGCTCCACCCTTTTCCTTAATAATAAAACAGATTTTCAGCTTTTGCACTAAGAATTGTGTGGACAGAGAATTGGCATTGTTTCTTCTTCCTTTTCTTCTTCGTTTTCTTTTTTAACTTTTAAACTTTTTTATTATTATTATTATAAAATTCCAACTTCCAGCTGACCCTTGAATAATTGGTTTTGTTGCAAGGGTTATTTGAGGTCTAAATGAGCCCGATGACATCTGTTTAATTTTAGATGCCTGGAAAATGTTCTAAAATTAATGAAATCCAAATGTATGACAAACTAATAGAACAATTTTATTTATTAAAAAGACGGTTAAAAATAATTCTAAACATTTCAAGAAAACAAAAGAGGTGAATGGGATTTGTCATTGTTTAAATTGTACTTATTATATTACATTTCAGTGAAATGCCCTCTTGACCTTCCACAGTTTGGTCGATTTCCTCGTCAGGCTCCTTCCAGCTAATTTGCTTTGACATAAACAAAAAGAAAAGAACTCAAGAATCAAATGCAGTCGTCCAATATTTGGGGTCTCAGTGCTGATTATAGCCAGATACAAATAAGAATGAATGGAACTTGCTAAAGGCAGGACCATGTTATTAATTCTTCATGAATATTTGGATGGTCATGGGAAATGTATGAAGCCACACAGATCTGAAACGTGTTACAAAATGTAGTTTGAGTGCTCGTTCCTTTTAAAAATGTGTAGCTGAAATGCATAATTTGTCGTTTTCCTCTTTAGCAAGTTTTACTTCACGTCTCTGGGCTGCAGAAACGTTTGATGGTTTAAGTGAGCAATCACAAATCATGAATGAGGAAAGGTGATTTATCCATTTTATGCATTCAGTTTGCTACATGTATTCTTTCAAGAGGAATGCTTAGCCAGAGGAATTACACAGACATCACGGATCAGCCAGGAGACAATTTCCACTAACGTTTGTAATATTCTCAGTGCAACTGGTGCTGGAATTCTCTTTAACTAGTGCCTCTTGTGTGGCTTGAAACTCTCCAAAAAATACAAATTACAGTCTGTGAGAACATCTATGCACACGTATAATTTATGTCTTACAGGAAATCAGACAGACCAACCTGGGTTTTTACAGTGCTTTTCACAGAATCACCTAGGTTGGGGAAGACCTTCCAGTCCAACCGCCATTTTGTACACTATGGGACTGTGAAGCAAATAGCACACTGGGCAGCATGAGTGGCTCTGGAGGTAAACACGGTATCTTCAGTGAAGTAAGTGATAGTTCTCACACAACTCCACCTTTGAAAAGGAAATGAAACATAATAGTATGGATAGAGTCAGCCTCAGCCTAATGGTGCATCTCAGGAACATTTGAAATAGTGCATTTAGGAAAGGCCTTACTACATAGAAACGGAACGTCCCCAGGATAGGTTGCATGTTTGTGTTTCATTTACGGCTTCACTCAAAATTACAGCAACTGTGGCCCAGGTATGGTACCTCGGAGTTACAGTGCAGAACATCTGAATGCGGTGTAGTGCATCTGAATGAGGGACGGCCATCTGCCTGAGTCACTTTTTAAGTTGTCCTCTCTTTCTGGGGGCACACCAGGACTCCCAGGTCACTTTTGTAATTGAATTTCAACTCTGCCTGCTTTTGAAATATCAAATTTTGAAAATCTAACTTTGGGGCTAGGTATCTGGTAGCCTCTAAAAAATTATGGGGAGCAGAACTGCCCAGAGAGGGGATCAAGCTAAATAGCTCCTTTGGTTTCCAGCCACATTTTTTCAGAGCAAAGAAAAAAATTATTTTGTAGATAAAATCAGTAATGATCCTGAAGAGCCATTTGTGCTGATAGTGAACCTTACATGGAGGCAGTTTGGTTTATGCATGTAGGTTGCTTTTTTTTTTTTTTTTTGTCTACAGATTAGATTTATACCTTTCCCGTTTAGAAAAAGCCAATGAAGAAACAAAATTGCAAATGTCTTCATGCCTTCTGGCACTAGTTCTCTCTCCAGTTATTATATTTGAGATCTTCTATTTTGGGAGGCTTTTTTATTTTTTATTTTTATTTTTATTTTTATTTTTATTTTTATTTTTATTTTTATTTTTATTTTTATTTTTTATTTATTTTTATTTTTATTTTTATTTTATTTTTATTTATTTTGATTGGTCTTTACAGTACCTTTTTGCATTGCTTATTGATAGGCTGATAGGAACACAACACACATATTTACACTCGCTTGCCTACCAGAAGAATGCCAATGTTTATGCCATGGAAAACATATTCAGAACACAACTTTGGCTATACAGCTGACTGTGATGCTGGAGATCTTAAAAGGACAATAGAAACTATGACATCTTGGGGGTCACCTGCCAGGATGTATTTTACTCACTTGAGCCCTATTTATCAATGGAACAGAAAGGGATGCACTTCTCTGTGCTGAGTGAATAATTGACTCCTTGGTTGAAGTTGCCAGATAAGATCTGCTTTTGTATTCTGGTGATTTACAATTGTTGTTGAAAGTTACCTTGCTTTCTAGGTAAAGGTTATCCCCAAATGGTTACTTGTCACTTAAAAACTGCCTAACCTGTTCCCAAGTGTCTGAATTCTGTTGCTTGAGTTTGCTACTTTCTCAAACAGCTGTGGGTATTTGAAGAGAATATTCCACCTTGCATGGAAGCTGCGGGCAATTTTTTGTGAACCTCCAAGATTTCTGTTGGGGCAGCCAGAACCCACTGTGGTGCCTGAGAAATCTCCCAGGTTCTTGAGAATCAGTGATCGACTGTTAGCAGTAAATTAGGATAAAGCTGACAAATACATAAAAGATTGGAGGAATCATAGTGATCAACATCATTCTGGAAGCTGGTTTTATTTGCTATACTTATATCTGATAACAAAGTAAAACTATTTAACCATAGTTTATTGGACATTTCTCTGTAGCACAGGTGCTGAGCTCCAGATAACTGCGTTACGTGGCTCAGTGCTTAACCTTATCATTCAGTCATTTTTAGCTCAGTTGACAGAGGGATCACTGGTGTAGCTGTAATTGGAGTTTACAATGTTTGCAAGTATTAGGTGACTTGTAGCTTAATGCCGTAACTATAGGGACAATAAATTACATGGTCATTAGAGGGCTTTAGGTATTCATATAGTATTAAGCATAAGGAGGACAGTAACATTTCTCTAATAACACATAAAATGTATATTCCAATTAAAACCATAATAGGATAGAGCTGGCATTATATTACAGCCTCTCATGAATTTCACTGCTTAGAAATTATTACCGTTAAAATCATGGTTTCAAAGACTTGCACACAGGGATAATAAATTCTCCCAGGCAGGTTCAGACAGAAGCATTGCGCCCCATGGAGGAAGACCGTGTTTCAAAGCTGTGAAAATTCAGCTAGTGAGCATAGGGTTGAGGGGCTGGATTTCTTGCTTCCCTTTTTGTTCTCCACATTTGCCTGGCTTTCCGTGCCAACTGAGGCTTAATTAAAAGCAATTGAGTAAACAAAAAGCAGTCAAAAATTATATTTAGAAGCTTTTATCTTTTTCTGTCTTCTTCTGCCACTGTACATTACTGTATACTTTGCTGTGTTCTTGGAGACTCCTTTGAAAGGCTGTTGAAACCATTTTATTTTCAAATCCCAGTCTGTATTCTGTCCCTGGTACGTGTAGTGTTTCTTTTATGAAAAGGCAGATCCAAAGAGCGTAGTCAGAAGTGGACTTTGACTGGGGAACAGTTTCATGCAATATATTCTTCGGTTTTAAAATACAATTTTTTTACCTCTCTTTTCACTCACCATTGACGTCCCCAAGGACAGCACACAGCTGCTACGTGTGTGCATTCAGACCTCACAGCTTGTTAAATTCATTATCCCAAGGGTATGTTTCATTTATGTTTGAAGGTTCTGAGTCCTATGAAACTCAATCATTTGCTTCACTGCAAAGAAACAACTATGTGCTTATATGACCTTCCAGAAGAAGGCTGCTGGTCAGAATGGGACCCCCCTTCTTTATTTGAGATTAGGCCTCCTTGTTTGTTCATCAGTCACTTCATCCTTGTAAAGCTGTAAGAGATACGGAGCTGTTTGGAAGACAAACTGAACTGTGCTTCCTTGGTCAGTTCTTCACCCCTCTCTCCCTGCCCATCCTGCAATAACCTCCATCAGTCTTGGTTGTTAAAATGGTTATAAACTTGCTTTGAGAGATTATGGGTTTGCATCACAGTCATACAAAGATTATTTGAAGTGTGGTTAACATGGACTTGGAATTATCTCCCAAAGCTCTTTCACAACAAGCAGAACTACTAAAGACCTCATTCCAGATTGTTAGGAGATTAGAAAGGAAAGTTAAATGGGTCTCCAGGGGAAAAAAAAATCAAACACCTTTTAGAAAACAAGAATGTTTCTTGAAACACAGTTGCAGGAATGATTAAGAGACGGGTTGACTATTTTTCTTCAGGCACGTTCAGCACTAGAAAGAAAACAATGACAAATAGGCAAGGCTGAAGCCACCACCAAGAAGAAGAAAATATCAGAGCCCTGTAGTGGATAGGAAAATGCTCTTTTCCCTAGGGATTACAGCAGACAAAGTGGTCTGTCAGGGGATTCGTGTCCTGGCAGCTCTGGCTTTGAGGCCCAAGTTGCTGACACTGAGGACGCGTTTTGTTCACTTGGGAATGAAGACATGGGGCAACTGTGCCTCAGATCTCTTCAAGCACCAGCCTGGGTATAAAAATTTTTCTTCTTGCACTGTTGAGGACTTGGAGGAACTATGCAGACTGGATAAGGCCAATCTGCTGTGAGTCACATCCCTCTGCCACATGTCTCCATAGTGGACCTCCCCCAGCTTTAAGAGTTGAAGTGCAATCTGCTCTGCTCTTTAGTACAAAAGTCTCTGGTATATAATAAAAATAAACAAAGTATAGTCTACAGTGCACAGGCCAAAGATCTTATAGTTGCTGTAGGAAACATACACAACTATCTTCCAATGGAAACAATGTGATGTCTTCTTGCATGTCCAGAAATTTTTCATTCTGTCATAACACTGTAGTCTCTCCACTCCTCTTCATAAGCCCTTCATCCCTCTTTGCTAATGGTTTACAATATAGGACAATTTAACTGTATATGTTGATGTAAATCATGTCACCTTCTCCGTGAATTATATAAAATAATTCATACTGAAGAACTCATGGAAGGGTTTTTAAAGCTGCAATTAATCTGCTCTTTTCCATTACTCCAGGCAAGAATAAAAGCCAGATACAAATTTTGCTCTTTCCCTCGGAAAGGAAAAAATGCAGTGATTTAATAACTGAAATGAGTAGTTCCGCTTAAATTGGACCATACAAACTCTGAGGAAGGCTTGTTAGTCCACAGAACCTCCACTGAAATCAGTGGAACTATAGATGAGAGACAGCACAGTTTATGTTTGTTTGTAAGGTGCCAGCTAGACAATAATATTAAAATAATTACAGATAAAGCCAGCTTCTTATCAATATTTTGACTACCTGCCCAGTCAGAAAATCATTTTATTTCATACCAAGTCTAATCTTTTGGTGCCTATACACTTGGAAGATGCCCCTTTCCCATTCATCTATGTGTTAAAGTGGATATTAGTGAGGTTGCACCAGGCTGCATTTCATTCCTTGCCACAAGCTAGCTAAGCTGTACTACAAACATAGGAAAACTTTGGGTATCTAAGACTCCAGCTTGTTGTCACTGTGTACAGCTCCAGCACCCTTGGGGTGGCTGTACTGAGTGGTACCAGCATGGCTTTCCAAAGTGCTGTGACAAACACCCATGAATTCCCCCAGCAAGAGAAAGGAGGAGGTATGGGTTGTAGAAGCTGCATTGCTTTGGGAGTAGGGAGTGGGGATCCTGCCCTGTGCTCAGCTGGATGCACAGGGCTCAGATTGGCATCGTGGGCTGGCCAAGATCGTCTACTTCCCTCAACCAGCCCCTGCGGCTATAACCAGGAATGACCCTGCAGATTTCCCAGGCTGGGAAGAAACAATTTTGTAATCTTTACATCCTCGTAGTTATTTGGAAAGTTTCCAGTCTTCTTTTAGAAGGGTCATATTTTATTCAATTTCTATTTTCCCAACCTCCAGTTGCCAACATTAGCCCACAGGGCTGGCAGATTTGCACTTAAGATCTGATATTGAAATACAGGCACTTAAGCAAGTATTGGGCATTTAAACGGTCCAATTTAAGTATATGAAATAAGACTTTCATACGTTTTTTCTCAACCTCACCACCCAAAAGTGAGATTTAGATACCCATTTAGGTGGCCACATCTGAGAAACTGGCACTCAAAACATGTACAAGCTCATTAAGGATGCAATTATGGTCACCTAATTGTGGTATTCTACACAGGGCCAATTGCTTGGATTTCCTGTGGGGAAAAATGAGCATACGGCCGCTACGGAACAAGAGAACATTCAAACTGTGTGCAGCTGTATGCGTGCGCACCAAATGCATGGAAAATCCTTGGTGTGGGGCATCTCCGTTAAAACCAGAAAAGAACAGCTCCAGAAACTCAGGTATTAGGAGTTAATATTAAAATAGCACAACTTTTGAAATCCCCCCTTGTACTGTCACTTTAAATGTTTTATTGATTAAGGCCTAGATTACTTAACCTAAAGCCCTATATTTATATTTAGCCAAGGTAAGTTATGAGTCACGAGTAATCCTTTTGATCCAGAGGTTGCCATGGGTCACCAGAGAAATGAGTTGAGTTATAATATCCTAGCAAACTAGCTGTGTGTACAGAAGAATAAATTAAATAAACTCTCCTTTAGAAAGCCTCGGCAATACCATACTCTGTTTCTGTTTAACCAGAAAAAGTTGTGTTTGTTTTCTTTTCTCCTCCCATCTAAAACTGAAATATATTTGTGATGACAGATGCAAATATGGTCGCTGATGTTTGTAGCCAGCTGAATTGTCTTTCTGGTAAGGGCGTCAGCACTTTGCTCTGGAGCCTTAGCTGCTCCAGCAGAGAACTGCAGCCTTCAAAAACACGTGAATGAATTTGACTCGGGTTACTTATTCGTGTTAAACTCCAAGTTGAAGTTGCATTACTCAGGTGTGTTTGCATCTGTCTGGTCAGGTCTGCTGTTGACTACAGCTGCAATTCAAAGTTGATCTTCATAATCTTCAGAACCTGTGAAGTATGTGAAACACAAGCTTGGGTCTAAGTATTCCCCTATGCTTGCAATCCAAATCTAGCTGCAGTGCACTAAGTTATCTAAGTTATTTCAGTTCTCAGGCAGGCCAATCCTGCCAACCTTAATGAGAATAAGAATTTTTCTTTTCTTTTCTTTTTTTTTCTTCTTCCCTTTTTTCCTTTTTTTTTTTTTTTAATAGTCTTTTTTTTTTTTTTTTTAATAGTCTTCTAAATAGTCTTTGACCCTGTTAAGCAAGGTGGTGAGTACCCATAACTCCCCTTCAAATCCTGCAGGCCTGTTTTTGCATTAGCATCCCTGCCTTACAGAGGCTGCCTGTGTCAGCACTGGATGCAGGGAGTACCCTCAGGGCCTGTGTTGAATGTGCTATGTGTCTGCACACCCATTCCCCATCCACGCAGTTGGACCTTGCACATATAACAGTATGAAAAGACTGAGGTCTTTGCATACACTGGGGAAGGATGCAGTTACTCTGGAGCCCTGCACGAAGCTGTGCTCGCAGGTTCCCTCTGAACACATAGGAAATTTTGTCTAATGTTGCCTTGCTGTCAAGTTCCAGTGCAGACATAACTAAAGTCATAGGTCTGAATTCACTTTGAACTGAAATTGGTATCATAAACTAGCAGAGGCTTTTTGTTTACTTTCTTTGGTGTGATTTATTTTTAAAATGTATGCATATTTCCAAAAAGTATCTTGAAAATTTATTTTTATCATGGAAATGGAATGCCTCCTGGGTTTTTTGAGTGTCATGGCATAAGCTGATGTCCTTGATCAAATTAGTGTTGGCAGTTGTGTACAAAAACCATGTAGGAGAGATTGAAATTGATGTGACTTCCCATCCAAATCAGGTAGAGCTTGCCCATATGAAGCTGGATGTCCAGAAACTCAGGGGACCATCCACTGGGTTCTTTTGACTCAGTCTAGTAACCTACTGGGAGGGACACTGAGCTTTGCTGGGCTTGCTCAAAATATGAGATTCTTCATCATTGTCAGAAAAGAGATGATGAGTCCCAGATGTTCAACACTCATGGATTACTAAGGAAAGCAAATAGAGAGAACAACTTTAAGGACCTGAACAGTAAAAGTCTGGTCTGGTTTAGGTTCCCATCTTGCTAAGGGAGTGAGTGCTTGTTCATATCCAAGTAAGTGTGGGAGCACCAGGCCTGTAAAATCATTAAATTAAAAACTCTCTGTGAGCTGGGACTATAGATCACATGCAAGCACTGCAGCTGGCTGTGTATAACTTCAGCCTTTGAGTCTTCTCTTAACAAGCACTCCAATTCTGTAGCAGAAAAATCAGATTAATGAAAGAATCTGCATCCCAAGAAATGGGGGGGACTGGGAACCCTCATGGACCATTGAAAAAGTGTTGCCCTCAAGGTTTTTGAAGGACATTATTATCAAAACTTCTGTTTTTTATTTATTTGCTGTTCCATCCATATCAGAGTGTGGTTGTGTAATTTAGTGGGCTTAGCTGCACTTGGTCTTTAAGTATAATTCAGTGAAAAACTTGACCTCAGGAGATTCCTTGTTTCCTAGCGGTCTGTTTCTGAAACAAGAGAACAACAAACCAAGCAGTACTTTAATATCCCAGTTCAATGAATGGTTCCATAATGACAGACTCCAGTATCCAGAGATGGAATGTCCATTTGCTCTTTTTTTTTTTTTTTTTTCATATACCAGCAACATTTTCTTGTTCTGTCCATGGGAATCTGGATATCAGCTTTAACCAAAAGTAAAATCGGTAGACCAAAAGTCTGGCAAAAGAGTCCCGTGCTTTTCGCCTTTGTGTATAGCCGAGGAGCCCCTCTGTTTCTCTGAACAACTTCTGTCTTTCTTTTGCATGTTTTTTGGCGCCTGATTAGAGAGCCCGAGATTAAAATACAGAGAAAGAATTCAACAGATCTGATTTGAATCTCACAAAACTTTCTGCTTAGATATTTCATTGAAAACTCTACCCCAAATCTGTATGAATCAAATGAAGTCCTGTATTGCAATGTTCAGTTTTACAGGTTAATAGTTTGTTACTTGCTTGAACACACAGGAACTCATTGGCAATTCATCATTCTGCCTTAGTTCCTTTCATTGAATAGGCAGGTCCTGGTACATCTGACCTTTGCACAGGTTTAACGTTTCCCCTTCACACCTTCAAGGCTGAGGAGTTTGACTGACATCAATAATTAATTTTTGAACAAATACGACACACCTTTTCCTATGGTTCCTCTCAAAGATATGAGCCTTTGTGCATCGCAACAACAGGCATGTTACAAAGGAGGGAGTCCAAAGGACACTGGTGGGGACTGAAGTATAAGACTCAGCCTGCTCACTTCTGCTATTCTGTCATGTCCTTTTGGGTGCCGTAGACAAGACAGAGAAGTATGTGCGCACTGCAAAGTTCAACATAGGGCATTTTCCACCAGCTGCACCGACCAACTCAAAAGCCAAAAAAAATATAAAAATATCTAGTCAAAATGTTCACAGGGGAAAAGGAGGGCTCTGTGTGGAAGCTCCAGCAGATGGTTATGCCACTTCCTTTGCTGTTCTATCTTGAATGGCTGGTGCTGGTTTGCAGGACCACATTCTAGGTGATGTAGATAAGACGTAAGCCAATTAAATGAAAGAAAACACCCATCTTCATGGACAGCATGATGGGAACTAAACACTTCCATAAAGAGGTAAAGAAAAGCGGAAAAAATGATCCATTGAACCAGAATGTTTCATTCTCCTAAATGGCTGACCATTCCTCATCTCTATTTTATTGATTTGAACTGGTCACCAGTATTGAAACAAACAAAGCTTTTAACTTTTGGAGTTTGAAAAACTTAGTAAGTATGAAGATGAATGATGTAAACTTTGAAAAGATCTTTGTTACGCTTGCCTTGTTGACTTTTCTAACCTATATCAGCATGTGCTAGCATATAAGAAAAAGAAGCTAAAACAAGAAAAGCCACAAGTAATCTGTCACATCTTTTGTTGGTTTGGTACTTCTTATTCCTAATTCTGTTCTTATCAAGGACATGTCAGACTAGACAGCCCGGCTAGCTCTAACCATTATTTCGTCTCTACAAATTTTCTCTACAAATTTTGACTTGAGTCCTCCATTCCTGTGTACTAAAAAACACTAATGCACCCCCTCAAAAATTTGTCTAAGCAACTATCCTCAATGTTTTCAGCTTGCAGAATCCTGTGACCTGAATGCTAAACCATGCTGGGCATGACTTGACATTGAAGGACACTAGTGTGGGGAGACGGGAAGAATCTGGACAACAGGTGCTCTTGTCAGCATCCCTTGCCTTTGAGGAAAGCATAACTTATGATGCAATTTGTATTGCAACATAAATCATGGCTGCCTCTAGCTCAGTGTAAATCCTCTGGTGCGGAGTCTGCAGTTCGTGTGATATGGCAGGGGCTGAGGCCTGATGGTGCAACAGATGTTGGTGAGGAGGCTAGGGGACAAGTGACTGCCTCCATGGCATCCAGCCTTCAATAAGAAGTGACAGACAAGGACAGCTTTCTGGTAGTGGCAACTCCTCAACAGAAGATGGGCCAAGCGCAAAATTTTGGGAAGACTTTAAGGTCCTCCAGTTATAGGAGGTGGTACACAGATGCTTTGGAACAGCCCATTCAGACTTCTACCTGCCTATTGAGAAGCTGTTAAAAAAATGAGACAAAATGGAGGAAACCTGAGATGAATGAGGTCAGCCCGTTTCTTCTGTGTTCAAAACAGAGGAGATTTTGTTTGGTTTTGGACATATAGCAACATGGCCCTTCTTTTTACATACTGAAAGGGAACATTAATGTGCTTAGATGTCCAAGAGAGCTTCTGAGCATGTAGCATGTGACATTATGGGTTCTTTAGGGCGATATTCAGTGAATTCTGTTGCAGGTGGCTGTTTCAGCCTCCACGTGTAGGAAGTGGGAGAGGCCTTCTAGGTAGAAGAAGCCTGTACTGAACAGTCTCTGGGAACAACTCTACAACCAGGTCTGGTGAGGAGGTCTGTGCTGTTTCTGGTATTATGTCATTAGGAAATACCATGCACATAAAGCTGGATTGTAGCAGAGGGGTCCATGTGACTGTACAGTGTCTGTGGCTGCTTTAGAGAACACAGGAAAAGCCATCTGCTTCTAAACACTCTATATTTCCCTCTTGTCAATGCATACAAATGAGTTTCCGGACAATCAGCACCTGGGTCTAACTGAGGTGCTCAAGTCTTCAGACAGAGCAAACTCAGCATGAAGCCAGATCACACTGGTGACTTATAAAACCCAAGAACCCAGTGTAAGACATTCAACCACCACCATTCTCTGTACTTGAGTATGGCAATGCAATTATGCCACAAACCCATGCAACAATTTTGAGTACTGAGGCAGAAAATCCCTTTGAATCTTGCCGTCATGGTGTTTTGACCTCATTCTAAGTTAACTCTTGTATATACTGTTTGAACATGATGTGTTGTAATGTGCAGACACCAAAAGAACAGCAAAAGTTGATATTTCATGGCCTTTGTAGAACTAACTCAGACATACAGGCTATGGCTAGTTAACAACGACTAGTGTTATTTTCTTTCTTAAGAATATAATTCCAGAGGGCTGGAGAGGAAACTGAGAAGTAGCCACTACTCCTCTGGATATGAGAGGATACTTGATCTGAAACAGCTGATAAAATAGTTGAGTGTTCTTATAAAATAAATCCCAGCTTCTGAAGAAGCTGCAGAAAATGGATTTTTCGCAGCTTCCACAGTCTTAGAGCAAGAATCCAGAGGATGGAGGTGGGACATGTTTCTCATCTAGTCATGCTCTTAAGCAATGTTCTTGTCACAAAACCCTCAAAAAATGGCAGTCACCTGACACTGGAACAGATGTCATTGTTCTTCAGCCAAACTCAACTTCTAATACCGTTTTTTTTTCTTTTCTTTTGTGTTTGAGACAGACTATAAGCAAAACAAAGGAGAGAAAAGAAAGGACAGAGGAGCTTAGAACTTTAATGCACATACCACAAAGAGGCACTAGAATGGAAAGCTCTGCTGAGCTTTGAGGAGCCAGCAGGCCTGGAAGCCTGTAGGCAGGGTTGTAGGCAGCTTCCCCTTTTACTGAGACTTGGAAAATTCATTAGACCTGAAAATTGCCAGATCTACTCTGAAGGGAAGGGAGAAGGGTCATGTAAAGTTTGGAGAAAATTCAAACTGCCTTTTTTTTTTTTTTTTTCTTTTCTTTCTTTCTTTTTAATTTGCAGATTGTGCAAAATTGACCTGAGCTTCCAATTGTAAAATTTTGTCTAATAATAAAGCTGGGTGGGGCTGACCCAGGCAGGAGATACAATGATGAAGTGTTGCGCCTGGGCAGTTTCCACTGGCAGAGATCTTCTGGAAGCCAGACTGGATTTTAAAGCTCCCCGCAGGAGCGAAGCTGGCCACCGGTGCTCATTCTGTTCTGCTGCTTTGTCAGCGCTAATCCATACATGCAGCAGCACCCCTGTTATTTATAGTTGACCTATATTCGAAAACTGGTTGTGATTGTGTATAAGAAAGACAGAGAAGGCAACCTGTAAGACACCTAAGCCAGAGAGATGTGCAGTGCGTGTATCCAAAGGGAGAGTAAGGAACAGGTTGATAATGAGCTTTGAAGGCCAGGATTTGTTGGCCACTGATTAACAAAATGAGAAACTGAGGTATAGTGCAATTAGGAGGATTACTGTGAGCTCATAACTCCTCCCCAGCTCCTGAGAGAATGATTTGTTAAACTGACCTTTTCCAGGGCTGGGCTGGAAAGATATAAATTAGCTCATAATGCAAGAATATTTTTGTTTAATAAAACTACCCCCAAATTTGTTTGGAGTTCCCAGGCTTCTCAGGAGAAAAAGACAGAGCTATTATGTTCTACAAAAACAATGACATTTTACCCTCTGTATTTACTCTTCCCCATAGAAAATCTGCAGTAGGCCAAAGTCTGTATGACAACGATGCTTGGCACTTCTACCGTGTGCTTCACATGCCCTTACAAACAACCGAACATGCCTGGAGAAGCACTTCATTAACCAGTCACTGCTCCAGCCTTCTCTGCAGTAAAACAAATTACTTGAAAGCCTTGATGATAAATAAACAAGGTTGAAGAAGGGTGGACTAAACATAGATGGAGAAAGCCACTCAAAGGCTTAAATATTAAAGCTTTAAGGTGAGCTATGAGCTGTGTGAAGCCATCCCTCCTCACTGCTTGCCACAGCTCCTCTGGGCCAAAGCACACACAGAGGTTTTGCGCAGATGCTGGCCAAAAGGCACCGGCCAGAAATCAGCTTATTGCTTCTTCTGTGTCCCCAGTTTAAACCCTACTTGCTGTTTCAGAGCTAATTTTGCAGTGCCTGAGAAGTGCATAGCCACAATCTGACTGGAAAGGATAAAAATGAAGGAGCCATTTTACACCTAGATGGGAAACGGCAATCTGACCAAGCCACAGGCTCTGCCATCACAGTCACCCTTGCTGGATCAGGGCTGGCAAAGAGTATACAGCAAGGTGCCATATGGAGAGGTATTTTAGCAGCTTTGGCAGGGGTATCAGTGTTGTATTTTGAGTGCAGGGTAGGAGCCATGTGCTTAGAAGACAGGCTTCAGGTGGGCTTCAGGCCACCACAGGCCCAGGTGGGGCCTGGTGTCACCATGGCAATCACTGAGGTGAGCCTGCGGCCTATGCGCCTCCCTCTGGGCTCTGCCTTGTCTTGCAGAAGTTTAACTTTTACTGTCTCCTTTGGCTGAGTTGTTGGGTTGTTTCTTCATTTCAGCATTTGCTCCATGCCCTTAGGAGGAGAGGTTGCCACTGCTTCCCTCTTCCATGCCATATCCATTGCTGGTGTGCACATTCTGGGCCGTTAACAGAAAATGGCTGCCTTTACTTCAGGAAAGACAGGAAAGATGAGGAGAAACATGGCGTTGATAGGGATACTAAAATATCCCTTGTCCTTTGAAAACCTCACAGTGTGGTTTGCTTGAGTACCAAGCAACTTAATTGTTGAGTGTATTTAAAAAATATTAAGCCCTTTTTTTTTTTTTTTTTCCCATGTTCAAAGAGAAAGAGCCTGTATTGGTATAATTCATTTTTTAAAGCCTTTTAAAAGTTCTCTTTGGCAACACCTCTTTGAAGTCTAATCCAATTTGCAATATATGTCTTCCAAGTTAATCCAAATTTTTTCATGGCAACCAGTAATGTTACATAAAGGCCTTCCAAAGAATAACAAGAGTGCAAGGCATAATATAGTTAAATCTCCTGATAAGGGGAACAATTCTGCAACAGCATAAATCCACAGTCGCTCAGGCAATGGACTGACCATGCAGGATATGCCTTGTGGAATCCGACTTATTTCTTACCTTTGCTGAGCTCATTCTGTATTTAGCACTCAAACTGAGATTAACTTTAAAATGTTAATTTTTAATGAGGCAGAAATTTTCTTTTAGAAGGCTCCAGGAACTCGTTCTAGCTTGTGTTCATTGCAGAGCTTTATAGCTTTCCTTAGAATCACACTAGATTTTTCATATGCATTTTCTAAATACATTTCTATGCAGTCTGAGCTGTATTAAGTTTGATCTCCAAAAAGGGAAAGTTAGGACTTCTTTTTCTGTACAGAAGAAGACACTGATTAAAAAAGGGTGGAAAATCTGATAAGTGGAAAGAAAAATACATCAGTGGAAGTGAACTACAGGGTTGCACTACCAATCCTTAAATATCATAAGTAGAAACCTGTTTAAGGCTGGCAGACAGAACTCCCTGGCTCAAGACCAAACCTGGAAAAATCAAAACTAGAACTAAAAAGTAAACTTTCAAATGTTGTAAAAATCGTTAATGGAACATTTTTCCAAGGGACACAACAGAGTCTCCATCACTTCACTCTGGTTTTATTGCACATGACAATTTTCCTCACACAACCTCCTTCTCCAGATAAGCCTCCAGAACTCCAGCTGATCATCTGTCTTGGCTCCTCAGATACCGATACTCTTTTTGCTCTTACTAACTAAATTACTAACATAAATATACCACAAAGAGAAGGTTTTTTCAGTCCACATTGGGCTTGATGTCAATTAGTTCTACAAGGGCTTTTGTACCCCAAAACTTCTCTGATGTCTTAGCAAGACTATTTGATCTAATGAAAAAATGTCTCCTCAAATATTGTGCCTCTTCAAAGCATGTCTTTTGAAAAATACATGCATTGGTTAAGCCATGTTTTATTGAATTTGGTGCAAAAATAATTGTTTTGAATGAAGAGAAGGACCATCCCTGTTATTGGTATGCTGCCTTGGGCCTTCAAAATGGACAACTCTTCACTCAGTGTTGATACCTGTCTGCCAGACTGAAGGTTATTCTGGTAAGGTTTCCCCCAAAGTACCTTAAGCACTGGACAACATTACTGCTTCATTGTCATCCGAAAAAAATCTAGGCAAGAGTGGTGTCTGGTTCGAGGTGTTGCGCATTTGGTTGTTGCGCTTTACATACCTGAATGGTGGGCGCAGTGGTATGTAATGCGTGCGAGCCAGCTTTTTCTGAGCCATATTGGCTTTCCAGGACTTTCATTATGTGGCCCATGTGTTCTACATTATAACTCATTTTTCATTCACACGGCAGTAAGAAGATAGGGCAGTCCTGCTTGTAATTGTCTTTTTTTTTTTTAACAAATAATCTCTATTTACCCTTTGCTGATGGCTCATTTGCACCGTGAGTGGTATGATATGTCTAGTAATATGACCCAGCAGATTTACTGCACAACTGGCAACGTTAGAGCACCCTGAAACATCAGCTAAAAACCTATGACATCCAGAATAGATTAGGTAGATTGTTATCGCAGATACAATATACTTCTACAACGTTGTTTTCAGGGTTCTTTTGGATAGTGTTGAGTGCATTTGGCTATGAAGCATAAACCTATTTCCATTTATTTACCTTGCAACATGTATACGCTATTTGTGTGTGCATTATACCTGTGTACACACAAGTGGCTGTGTCTTCATATATTTGGGTATAAACACATACACATGTATATCTCTATCACTGAAATATTTTTCAGTTCAAGAACCCCTCACGTGCCATTGCAGTTATTCTCTTTTGAAGATTTAAAAGACGTGTCCACTGAAAACAGTTAATTTTCCCCCACTTTATTTCCTGGAAGATGTTCTGTTGGTCTGCAATGTTAAGAGAAAGTAATAATAATGACTGTTGATGTGATCGAGAAATGAATGAAAACAATGTATCATAGACTTTAGAAATTGAAATTAGTGAGGTATGGAGCTGATAAAATACCGGGCAAGATTTTTCTTCAGAAAATGTGATGAAAATAAAGTTTCCATTAACAACGTCTTGTTGGCAGGAACTAAAACGTAACATTTGTACTTTTCAGCAGATATGTTTCAGTGCCCAGGTTTTCCTTTTTCCAGTGAAAAGGCAAAGGTTTTAGCAGAAGGAAAGCACTGTCCATGAATTTCCTCTAGTTGGAACAACATTTTTTCCACAGAAATACATACTTTTATTTTATTTTATTTTATTTTATTTTATTTTTATTTTTAAATAAGACCTAGCTGTGTGGTTTTCTGGCTTCAGAAAGCAATTCAAGAACTGGCTTATACTAATATCTGGCTAGATGAACAAACCTCAGTTAGATTTAGGTCATATGTTGAATGCTTATTTCCCAAATTATTGCCTTGTGGCTTGTGAGACTTAATAATGGTTCACTAGCTCAATCTGATCCCTTTGTCAGACTGTTAAACAGCTCATTAGATCATGCCACAATCTACACAGTGGGCTGACCCCTTTTTCTGGTCAAAAAAAAAAAAAGGTCACTCGCTTGTGATAAGCGCTTCTTTTACCAGTTGTGGGCATAGTGAGTTTGTGTAGCCATAGCAGGGCTGGACATAACCTCTACTCCAATGGTTGCACAGTTATGATTATAGACCGGGAGATCTGTAAGTCTCTCCTGGGCATGGGTTTTCCAAGTACTTACTGCAGGGCGATGTACGTAAACCTAGCAGTTGCTGGTACAGATCTTCTGGGCAACCAGTGGCTGCTACGGCTATAAGAGACTGTAAATGTCCTTGAGTGGGACATGTTGAAGTCAAGAAAAGGATTAAAATACCCACATCTCCTGTGGCATATACCTGTGTCATTGTCACCCTCTTCTCTAGACTTAATCACATGTGGAGACTTTCCCCAAATTGAAATACCTATGTTTTTTGTTGTTGTTGTGTTTTTCTTTTCTCTCTTCTTTTCTTCTCTTTGCTTTTCTCTTTTTCCTGGCTGCAAAAGACCAGGCCTTGCGCAAAGAGTGGTGAAAGAGTATCAGCAAAAATAGTTGCTCTGCCTTTACCAGAGTTACATTTCCAAGAACACGGTCCCCAAAGAAAAGAAAACGCAACTTATCCTTTTAATTTTAAACTGAAAACTGAGATTCTACTTTGCATTTTTAGGTCTCCTTTGCCAAGAACAAAAAGTTAGAAAGGCCAGTGGTTTACAGACCTACAAAATCCACCCCGAGCTGTTCTGAAAATAAACAGCATCAAAACTAGATAGTTTTGCTGAAATATAACCCTGAAGTAATAAAACAAATGACTAACACTTTCTATTGGTCTACGTAGTATAGCACATGAAACATACATGTAAGCAACTCAAGATGAATGAGTCATCTTGACTTAATAAAGCTTACAAATACTTGCTAAATATTTGAGAAGTCACATGCCAGGAGCCTTCATCACTTGTTTTGTTAGACTCCTGCTTTGCCAAGTCAAAACAGAAATCATAAAAAGTAATCCACACAATCTGTCTGAAAATTCAGTTTTCTAGCATTATTTTCCTTGGTTTACAGCAGCAAGTCCTCCTTTCTGCCATCAAAATTTTGCAATAGAGAGCATGACTTCCTCTTCTCATAAGGTAAGCAAATGTTTTGCATTTATCAAGTTCCCAGAGTCTAAACGGAGATAGAGAGTCAGCAGACCTCACATGTTTATGTTTCTGTATTGGAAATGAGCCACAGGAAGTTGCAGTTAAAAGGCTGCTGTGTCTCGAGGTTCAAGGGACACAATAGACTTCAATGCCTTTAACATAACTGAACATCTGAAGCTCTATTTGCCTTAAATATGAACTGTAAGTGCTCCGAACATCCATAAACAGGGCCAGAAACCAGAAGGCTACACCTATTTGTGAAGCCCACTAGTTTGCGTTGTTTCACAACCTCGTTTTCCTATTAAAAAAGCCCTAATTACCCATAGCTGCCACCCCACCAATCTAAAACCCATCCAGTCTAGAGAAACACTCACTTGCTGTCTGGAAAGAAATAATGCAACATACCTCAGAGGTGCATGAAAAACCTGCACTGGTAATGGGAAAAATCTGTTACTTTGAACAATGTGGGCAGGTGGAAGGATTGAAGTTCCATTCCGTAATTTCCCTTCAAGTTACTGATTCAGGTTGAACCTGTTAGTCACTAAACAGAAATGCAGTAATCAACAGTCAACCAGGCTGCTCTTCCCTTGCAACTGTGCTCCATAAATCAGAACTCAGGTGTGTCCCTTTGGCAACAGAGATAAATAAGTGATTGAATGTCAGAGGAACAAAACAAGTAGTAGCAAGGACTAAATGTTATACACGCAGTTGCTGGGTAATTAAGTTGACTGAATTGGCCATGGATGGATAAAATTTCTCTTGTGACCTGGCAATTGTGTTACGTTTGCCATCTAAGGGTTTAATGCAGATTTAGCTCTCTGCTGTACACATGCTCAGTGCCTGGGAGGAGTTGGTGCATTGCTGAGGGGACTAGCCAGAGGCCTGCAATTATAAACAGGAAGAAATATCATTTGGCTTTTACTATAAAATTTGTGTCCCAAAGCCTTCCTCCCCTCAGAATGCATCATTTGTCTCTGGCACAAAGGAAGAGCTGTAACATTACTGGAAAAAGGAAAGAAGTTGCTCCTTTTTGGGGATGGCTTCTCTCCAATTTTGCTCCAGTTCAGCCCTTGTGCATTGCAACAGCTGTATACTGAACTCCAAGCCAATTGTAACTATGAAAGCCAAGTTTCTAACTGATTGATCAGCTTTCTTTCATTTTTTTCCCCTCTTCACCCCCCAAATGTAGCTAATAATAATATATTAATCACCTTTATACATGCAGATTGTGGCTTGTCCCACACTGTGCACCTTGTTAAGGTACCCCCTGCAAATTAAGGAGGCATATACTCCATAAACAACCTTGTGGGGAAGAAAAAAAAAAAAGAGAGAGAAATTGGCACACTGGTGAGAAATAATACTTCCCAAGCCCTTATCCAGAGTGCAAATCATGTTTTCCACTACATCTATTCTCTATTGGGGTGCTGGTATGTGCATTGTTTTCTCTCTGTCGATTTGTTTTTGGGTTATAAAGGAGGCCACAGGTTGTGAATTACAATTAATTCCCCGTGTCCTGCTCTCCGTGGTGCACACACAGAGAAGATGCACAAAGTTAAGCAACTTGCAACTAGAAGAAAATGTATTGAAAACTGAAATTTATTTTCAAGGTTAAAAGAGTACCACATCGGAGCTACGTTTTCCTGTGAGGATGTAGGGTCACTTTCACTGCAGTCCATGACCATTCTGCTCTGCTCCACCTCTTCAAATGTTGTTTCCAAACGCATTTGTTTTAGACAGCCATACACAGAGTCACTTCAGCGTTTACATTTTGGTGGTTTAGGCACTAAAAGAAGAACTATAAATTTCTGGGCATTTTGGGAGGATCAAAAACTTGAATACTGGGGATGCAAACAGGACAACCCTTCCTAGATAGCCTTCGTCCATTGCATAACCCCAGTCCCCAGGACCTTGCACCTTTCAGCACACACAGGATCTTTTGTGCACAAATCAGCTTTTTATTGAAGGGTTGCCGACTCTGTTCTTTGGGGGAGATGGCTAACAGTAGAGAGATCTCTGCCAGCCACACCCATACCGATTGTATTGGAGATAATTGTGGCTGTAGTACATGTGGATAACACATAATTTTAATGTATTTATTTATTTTTGAAAAGAAATACCAATTACGTGTACATGTTAGAAATCCCCTTTGCCTTAATTGGTGGTCAGCTGTTATGTGAACTTTCTCTTTTCCTGAACCCCTTGCTAGTGTCTGTGGTATTGTTAACTTCCCAAATCCTTGCCTCAGGCTCTTGAAAAAATCATGGTTTTGTACCTGTGGCTCGATGTTGTATCATCTCCTTTTAGGTGTAAAATTTCACAGATGGGAATGCAAAGAAAATGGAAACGTAGCAGTTAAGCGCTTTTGCCTCCTTCAGTGGAGGAGCTGTGTTAAACAACTGTGTGTGTGAAATGAAAGCAGTATGAAGCTCTTTTAAGATGTATTAAAATTTCTGGCTTTTCATTTTAATTAAAACAGGTCTTGGGGAGGAGGGGAAATGAGCATCAATAAAGCACCACAATACTAGAAATATCTGTAGAAACAACGTTGGTTATTTTTTGCGTAAATGCGAAGGTGTGCCTGTCTGTCTGTGCATAGTCACGGAATGTCTACAGGAGGGAGAGATTTCCTTAACTGCACAGAAAGATAATGGGGGCATGAACGGGGATTTTAGCAAGCAGCACACAAAAAGAGCAGATTTTGTAGACCCACCAGCTAACGGATCAGCTGGAACATGCACAGGGCACTTTTGGAGCAGAAAAGCATACCTGTGCACTATTTCTGTGTGTCTTCCTGGCAATTTATATCTCCCAAGGAAATGGCACTGCTTGTCTGAGGAAAGGAAAAAAAGCAATGACTTGTGCTTTTGGAGAGAAAAGAAAATGTGTTCTTCCTTATTCTCGTCTATTCTATTTGCAACATTTAGAGATACCAATTCTACTAACTTTGTCAGTTATTTTTAAAAAGCTTATGTGGAGAACATGCAGACAGTTATTAAGTCATTTGTCTGTTGCAACAGAAGATTAGGAAGGGTTTGATATTCACTCATGTAAGGGCATTGTCTTTACTCATAAAAGCTTTCCTTTGAACGTGCAGGGGTTCCTAACCTGGGGCTGGATCACACCCCCACCCCTCTCCTATTAAATCCTGGGAGAGGTTTTCCTTGTGGACTTTCCCATACATCATCCAGTCAAGAGGGCAGTGGTTGCTGCCCTTCTCTTCCCCCCACCTTCATATTTTCTCCCCTCATGGACTGAGCTGTGGGGCTGTTCTGCAAGCTCCAGGCCCCCCCTGGGATCCAGAAAGGCCCGGTGCCTCCCCACAGGAGGTCTTTTTCTCCAGATCACCTCCAGAGCCTGCTGCCCAGTATCTCTTCGCTTTGGAGCTGCCTGCCAGAGGCAGCTCCCTGGATCATCTGGGGCTTTCCCTTCCCACTCTGGAGACGGAAAGACAATATTGGTCCATGCACTGAGGTGGAAAAACAGACCTTGCCCTGGAAATTGCCTCTGGGGATTTTTCAGGGATACCAAAAACATATCTAAACAGTTGTGGAAAAGCAGCATAACCCCACAGCAACACAAACTCAAAACAGGGATTCATAAACACAGATTTGGGAATTCTTTTGTATTTTGTGGCTGCTTTCAAGGAAATCACTCAGTGATACATATCAGTGACAATACATTGACTCAATTAGGTTTTCAACTACTGAAAATCAGTGACCAAACCAGAGAGAGTAAGATTAACACAGTTAGTTATTTATGAGTGTTGGAATTGCAGTGAATGAGACTCTCTTTCCTCCACTGGAATGCTTAAATGGAACGATATTTTCCTTTTTGATAGTATCTGCCTTGGTGTCTCCTTCACTCCATTAACAGGGACACATCAAAGATTTTATACTACTGTAAAACAGTCTCAATTATATTAATACACAGTGCTGCTATATGTCTGGTTTCCTACCATTTTCAGAATGTGGAACTTATTTTCATTTTTGAGTATCTTAAAAGATTTAGCACCCCTTCCTTTTTAGTAATCTTCTTTGCGTTTGCTGTGCACTGTGTTCCTTCTAATAAAACAAAATATTCAGACTCCCATTTTACAAGCTTTTAAAAGAACACCAGACTCCAGCAACTTGGTAAAATCTCTTTTCTACCAAAGCTTTAAAAAAAGAGTTGTAGATAACTTGGGAATGTGTGGCATTCTTACTTGCCTTGAAAGCCTTTGATTTGACAGTATTTGCAACCAAGTTTTGTAGGCAGTTCTTCAAGACAAGCAGTAACGGGGCTTGCTTATCTTGGGCTATGCAGCTCCTCGGTGGGAATAACCCTCTTTATATCCAATCTAAGACATTTCTTTAGCAAAATATGCCTTTGCTCCTAATGTATAATTGCACTCAGCACAGTTAAGTGACTGTCAATTTTACATAACAATGGTATGTGTATAGTACGGCAATAGTATACTTTTAATTCCATTTTAATGATTTAATTGATTTTGTTTATGAGAAAGATCTTTAATTGGGCCTGAAAGGAGAACATTTTGTCAGTACAGCATTATTACCTGTAATATCATAATTTACATTTTTAAACTTCTAATTCATTTAAATCTAATCTAATTATATATATATATATATATGTATATATATATATTAACAGTTATGGTAAAGTTATGTAAGCCTCATTAAAGCCCGGTTAAATCTTTGTAACTCTTTAAGGTGACCTCAGACCCTAAAATGCTTCAAATTAACTGGAAATACAATATCAAACAAAAAGAGACACAACGGAAGGCTAGCCAGAGAATTCGACAAAGTCTAATGACTAGAAGACACAGAAGACACATTTCCCATTTTCAAAAATATGTTTAAGCCACTTCTAAAATCTTTGTTTTATTTTGTTCCTTGAGGGTTTGATTTCTACAAACTAAAATGAGTAATTTCAAAATTGAGATGTGTTGATTATTTTTACAGAGAGACTTACTTAAATCCTACATTTCTTAAGTCAGTGAAAATAAAAGGATTGAGGTTAGCTGATTACATTTATCTTATTAATTTTACATGTGGAAAGCCCCAACAACCAAATTGTGCTTTTTAAAAAAATTTTAATTTTATTTTTTTTTCTTATAAAAAAAATGGAAAGAGGTTTTGAGTTAAGGAAATATTTTTTTTTTTTTTCTATGCACCAGTAGAAATAACAGACAGAGAAACAGCTGAAATATCAGTTGTGGATCATAAGACCCTTCTCATGTTAGTCTGCGCAGCTGAACTGTATGATAGCAGCTTGTTAGTCCACAGGTTTTTATTGAAATGCCTATTGAGTAAAACATAATTCATGCTGCTGTTCACCCTTAAAACAGGAAATAATATACCCATTTAACTTAATCACAATTTATATTACATGTGCATATTTCTAAACAAGTGCTGTAGATGGAGAGTTTGGTAGCAATAATATTTATGAATTACACTTTTAGTTAGCAAAGGAAAATGTGTGACCTCTTACATTTTGTTTGACATTTGAATTTGGTATCCCGTATATGTGACATGGGTGATGGATGCTTATTAACACAGCGTATAAACAGGAAATGCTTCTAAGCTGACCATTTATTAGTGCTGTATGTGTTACAATTTGAATTTTAGTTGCAGTATCCTTCTCTGATGACTGCAGAGCTGAAATGTAAGGCAAGTTTCTTTTTCTCTTGCTTGCTCCCCTGATTTAACAGAGTGTAAAACAGATTTAACAGAGTATAATTTTTGTACCTAAATCAGCCTTCTACATGGAACCTGAGTAAGTATACGAACATGCAGGCTTTCCCATGAATTGTAGAAAAATATAGTCATAAAAAATGTAACTGCTGGAAGGATTCTGTTGAATTCGTATTGAATTTTCCTATGTTAAATAAATAAATAATTGCTCCCATGTTCCCCTTTGTGCCCTGACGTATGAGCCATTTCCCCCGTTACTTCATTACGGCAGAAATGCAGGGAAGAAGTATCATTGACTTCACCAGAGCTTTGACAGTTGATCCACTTATGATCTATCTTTTGCAGGACAGGAGACATAATAATTTTTCATTCACACAATTATTTTTTCTTAAAAAAAACCCTTTCTGACTGATATCTATAAAACTTTCTCAGTAAAAGTTTCAACGCTTCATTTCATCAAAGCAGAAGTGAAAAACTCCACGTATTTAGAAGGATTCTTCCAGCAGGGAACAACAACATATAGTTTTTCTAGAAAGCAACCCCTCCCCTCCAATTTCCCTGATGGTTTACTGGGGAAAATATAGAATAATACAAAGAATTCGTTTCCCTTTCTGTACCACATTTAAAGCCGATCCTCAGGAGAGAGAACTTTAAGTTGCTTTTTCTAAGTATAGACTTAATATTTCAAAGCATTTGGATAAAATTATTTTTTTTAACAAAAGCACTACGATGAACTAGTAAAGTTTTTCAAAAGAAAGATTTTATTTCAAATACCCCTGTTAAAAGAGGTCCACTGTGCTGTGCAGTATAGGTCAAGAAAATTGTTCTCCCTTTAGAAAGTCTGTAGAGTATCTCCAGTCAGATACTATAAGTAGCAAATATAAAACCATCTTGACTGTTACAAATAATATTAAATACCTTTACTAAATACACAGCTTTCCACATTTCGGGACCCAATCACAGGAAGGTTAGCAACCTGGAAATTGAAACTGCCAGATCTTTAATCTAACATTCTGCTTTTCGATGGAAAAAACTAACGTCTTTATAGATGAGAGTCAAAGGTTAAATTTAGTTTGTATCAAATTACAAAAATATGCTTTTGGTGAGGTTAGATTCTCATGCTCAGAGCAATTCAAACTGTAATGAAAGCAAACATTGAAAGAGATAATCCCATTAAAGATGAACTATTCACTTTAACCTCAAATATTTGGTAACTAAAATAAAACCATCCTAGTAGAAGGAGGATGAAGTTCAGCTTCTTAAGGCTGAACTTAAGCCTTAAGGGAAACTGGAACTCGATGTTATACCTCAGACTGCACGAGAAACAAAATAGCACTGCTGTTTCTAAAAGAAAAACTGATTTTGAGGGAACAAATTAATCCATGTTCTCCTCCTGAGGTCTACACAAAACAGTGGTGACCCTTTTGATAGTATGTCTTTGGACACTGCGGAGTAAATCGTGTTTTTCTCCAAACAGCAGCTCTTCCAGTAACAGCGCAACCCGCGCAGTGCTGGCGTACAGCGGGAAGTACGGAGCAGCGAGGAGTGTCTGCAGCTGCGAGCTGGCTCAGGCCCACGCGTGACATCCCACAGCAGACGTCTGTGCCTCCTCGTCCTCCGTGCCTCCCAGTACCAGCGGTATCAGGACGTCTTTCTTTCACATCGATCCCCTCAGTCATGCATCTGATTTCTGAGAGGGAACTAATTCTGCCAGAAAAGTCAGGTCTGAGCACAGAATAAAACCTCAAAGCAACCTGATTTCACTTCCCCCAGTCTGCCCCCTCAGCCACCACAGCCTAGCACAAAGAGGGAATGTAGTGGGGCTATTTGTGTGGGGTTTGGTCAAGGTACAGAGTGTGGTTTGGAGACACTGGTAGTATAAAACTACACATTTTTTAAGGCAAGAAGCAGAGCAAGAAATATTTTCAAAACCCCAATGCTAAAGAATTGAGCTCTTTGATATAATATGACAAAGCTTTTGGCTTTCAAGAAATACCAAAAAGCGTCTTTAATCCCTGAACTTCTGATACCCCAATGAAAACTCACTCTGTAATGCAGTCACAGCCAGAGTCTTTCTTCATTCCCAGAGGCCTAGATGCCATTTTCAAGAATTTAGGAAGAGTTTCATATTCTTGCTTTTTACAACTTAAAATAGACTGAAGAGAATTTTTTTTCCTAAGGTTAAAAAAAAAAGAAAGAAAACAATCATAGACTGATATTTCTTTTTCATGCCAAGTTTCAGCCTGGAGAAAATTTTATGGCTGAGTTCTAATCCACCCCAACCCTGGTTTATAACAGAAATGCTGACACAATGATAACTATAGCGTTACAAATGCTGGCGCTGTGATATTTATTGCTCCCTAGTGCCAGCACGGGTTAATCCTTATTAAACGCATTCATTTTCTGGCCTTGTGGAGAGCAGATCATTTAGTGATCCAGCAGAGTACGGGTCCCTGGTAGCGTTAATGGAAGATATCACACAAGACATAGTAAGTGAGGAGTCTTTAAGGGGGCTTCTGTAGGTGTTTCTCAGGATTAAGTGGCCTTCTCTGGGGGCTTGAGTTCAAATCCGGAGTGTCTATATCCATGAAATGTCTTTGCTGCATCAAAATAGCACACACACGGAGAGGAACTTTGTTCTTTTCAGCTACAAGGAAGAGTATGAAAAGAAACATGGCGTTGTCATGTATTTCCACAGTCAGCAGTGGAGCAGATCCCCTGGATTAGGAATTATCAATCTCTTCCATGCCTGGACATTCTAAATCCTCTTCTACATTAAACTGTCCTGTTTGATAGCATTGCACGAATGGAGCAATAACAAGAGCCCTGTTAAATATTATCTGCTAGCTGATCCTTCTATTATTTACCAGAAAAAGGGAAACTTACAGTTAAGTTGCATTCGAAATTGTTCATGTCCCTTCCTGTTCGACATTTATTTTAGCAGCACTAGGAATTGAAAAGCTCCAAACATTTTCTCCATAAAACTATGCGGAATGACGGGTAGGCTTTTTCCAGAGATTTACACACTGACATCATGCTTGCTATATCTATATGATAAACTGTAAAAAAAATGAAGGAAAGTTTCAGATTTGGGTTAGAAAAAAGGAGGTTACAGTAGGCATGCTAGCATTTTGTTCTTGCTCTGGCTTCTCCAGTATAAGCCTGAAATCACCTGCCAACATCTCAGCCTGAGAAGTCAGTCTGTGGATTTTAACCAAGGGGGATGCTTCCTAGCAAAAAGGTCTGTGGACAAAAGCAGTAAGCATGTGTGCAAAGTTCACAATGAGTTCAGTGAATGATCATATTTTCCCCACAATAATAAATACTTCTATAATTTATAAATGCCTCGAAAGGCTGAGATATGTGGGGGATGCGGAGTCAAAGTGTCTTGACAGGAGAGAGACAAAGGAATGAGCCAGAGAGTGGACTGACTACTAAAATTCCTCATCTTTGATTTGTTTCTTTCAGAACTTGTCCCTAGAGAAAAAGCTGCACTTTCTAGAGAGGCTTAAAAAATAAAAAAAGAAATCCTCTGGGCTTGTGAACAGTCAAAGAGAATTTTAAAAACCTTCAATTCGAGCACAGAGCCAAAGAGGAATATCCAAGACTTTCTCCTCTTTTATTAAATAATTGTTTTTTAACATTAAAAAAAAGTAAGTTTTTTTTTTTTAATTTTTATTTTGTCAAAGGACTGAAATCAGAGATTTGTTTTCTTCATTTCAAGCAATGTTTTGCCTTGCTACATGGGGGCTCTCAAATTAGAGAGAGTCAAAGTAACTCTCATCAGAAGTACTTCAAACAAAAACAACAGTGCTCAAGTGAACAGAAAGCCATGTCTTCATCGTGGGGAAAAACATGTTTTCATTTAAAAGCCATTTTGAAAGAAAAGGGGCTAATGTACATTCCCTTGATATTAGAATGAACTGGAAATATAAATGAAAATAAAAATAGCTTTATTTTTGTTTGAATTTTCCACTGGGTAAAATAAAATGTCACGGCCTTCCCTAACAGAAAGAAAATAGTAAAATGCTCATGTGAAGAAAGCAGCCACTGGAAAATTCAGAAAGGTGCCTTCAACAACGATGCAGAAGAGATTTGTTTCCATTTGTCCTTCTGGCAGGTACAGAAGTTTTGTGCTGAATCATTGACTCCAGGGAAGCAGGCTAGGTGGAGCACAGGACTGGGAGGTCTTGGGCATTCCCAAGGCCCATTGAATTTGAACGGGGGCTGGAAGAGCTGAGTGCACTGCACAACTATTTGGGATCCACAGGAGGTAGCGGTGAAAGACAGGGAGGTCGGACACTGCCACCTCACATCTGGCGTCTCTACAGCACCATCCCAAAGAAAAGATGGCTCGGGTACAGACGGGCACTACGCAGTTGACTTGAGCTTGGTAGCCTGCCAACAGGGGTTCACAAAACTTCTGGCACGGAGAAAGTATTAAAAGGAGGAAAGAACAGTATTAAATCCCATTGAAATATTTGCAGGGCTGCCAAGAGCTTTCATGGCCTTCTCCGCAGAATGGAGGGGGGAATTTTGAGGTTCGTTCCTTACTTCTAGGGTTTCTTTGCTTCACTTAGCACTTGGCTGCTAATTTTTTCTCTGCCTTCATTTTGAAGAAGAATTGAGCTCTACCACTGGAAGAAATGTTTTCTCACCTATTCCCCATTTGAGACAGAGAGAGATTCTCACAGAAATCAAACACAGCCTCTTCCTATCTGCCCCACCAGCACAGACTGGTCCAGCACAGCTTTGTACATCTTTGAAGTTAGCAGCATAAGTGAGCCAGGTCTTTTTATAAGGTTGCATGTGAAATTGTCAGAAGAATGAAACCATTTGCAGATGGTGGAGTGATAAAGATGGGACGGTATCTCACTTGTGTTTGCCCCTCATTTCCTTGGGAAGAGAAGAAAAGGAAAAGGGGAGGAGGGAAAAAAAAAAGGCAGTGGAAGGGAAGAGAAACTCCAACAAATGAAATTCTTTTGACAACACAGTGTTGAAGGAGTAAGTGAGATTTCTGGCAAAACCACCAGGACTCTGAAGACAAGCTGACTGCTGCAGTATTTATTACTTTGCTTTGATGAAACCTCTGACATCAAGGACTTTCTTAGTGACTGATTTTTGTCAGAATAATGCTGCAGGAACTGGATGTGACAGATGATTTTTTTGGACATGAAGCCTGTGCATAATGGCATGAGAAAAAGAACATAAAAAAGTCTGCCCTGAAGCAGCTTAATGTGGCCCTGGAGAAAAGAGCTGTTATCACTGCTTACTGATGTAGTCGCGGCAAGAGAAATGGTTACCAAAAAACGGATCTTGAAGTCAGACAGTTCAGCACGGGGCAGATTTTGTAAGAGTTGTGCTTCCTTATCACAGCCTGGGTGGAGGAAATCAGGCTGAGGAATGTACCTCCAGAAAAGAAATAAAAATCAGCTTTATCCTGTCAGCTCTATTCCCTGCATTGCAATGCAGCAATACCGTATGCAGCAACAATAAATGTGTTGAGCTTGGTGCACATTATTGGGCTTGCGACAACTGTGGATGCAAAATGCAATATGCCTCTGGTTTCCCTTTGGTATATCTGAGTGCAGTGCATGGAGGGTAAAATGACGTGGTGATGTGCCTGCTGGATGAGCACTGTAACTCCTCAAAGAAACACAAAACTTCAAGAAAAAATGTTTTCAGACTAACTGTAGTATCTTATATGTTTGTGTACAGCCAATTTTTCACTCACAGTTATACCAGATACAGAGCATCTTGGATTATCTCAAGGTAGAAAAGTTGATGAATAATTAATTTAAGACATAGTCTAGAGTAGTGGAGGATTTTCCAAATTAAGTAATCAATTAAAATATTAACCACCCTTTTGTCAAGCCCATAGGACTTTGAGATAGTAATCTTGGAGAGATCTGCAGTGCAATCTCAGGTTTAAAGCAGATACCCTGCTTGTCTTTCTGTCAAATGGTTCCAACCGAAAATCTGAGACAGAGTTACAGTGCTCTGCAGCAGAACTGCTATTTTCAAACCCAGAGGACAGTGTAGCAGCAAAAAACCCTAATCTTCTCTGGATATCTCAGTACATTTCTGTGTGCTGTATAAATACACCTTCCTGCTTCGATTGCACCTCATGTGGTGTAATCATGCTTGTTTTCTGTAAGAATGCTGTGAGATTTATAGTTGATTATAGTATATTTCGGTGGAAAAAAAGGTAAAATCTTTTCAGATGCCAAACTATGAATTTATTAACATTATATTTTGGGTTGACTTGCCTAATATTGGCTGTACCTTGAGGTGTGGGCTTTATTTAATGCAGAAGTCTGCCTGAATAAAAATAAATAAATAAATAAATAAATATAATAATAACAAAAAAGATCAAAATGCTTTATATCTAGTTATATCATAAGTGTAGAAGAATATCTTACTGAATGACAAAACATTTAGCAGTGTAGGGCAGTACTGCCACTATCAGGCAATAGATTAATTGGGGTATGCTGCAATCCCTGCTCTCTTTTTGGTTACACAGAAAAAGAAAACTAAGCTGGCTACTAACTCTCAAAACATCTGTATATGTGAGGTCTTCGGCAAGAATTTATAATTCATACTTTCTCAAGGAATGTGACAGGATTTCCAAGTACTGAAATGGCAAATGCTTAGAGATGTTGTAAATTAATCCATGTGTGAACCCCCCGATTCTGTTCTCATTGTTCTCTCACGAGAAGACCTCATTTCTGTTCATTGACTCATTTCAGTTCAACTGACAAGAGAGGATTTCTCCCTGGATCTTGGTACATTACACACACCTGTCAAGCAGAAGCTTCAAGGCAGCCCTGGGGGAGCATCTTTAAAAGACACTTCTGCAATAACAATGAACTCACCATCCATTTGCAGCCTGTTTCTCTAAAAGGATGAGCAAGCTACGAACACACTGACCGAAGCACTGCAATTTTCATAGAGCATTCTCTGGAGAAGAGTGTGATAATACCTTGGGTTTGGGCCTACACCTCTTCTTGCACACCCACAATTGAGGGGGCATCGCAGCAGAAGCCAAAGGGCAGTGCCCTGCTGCAAAGGGTACGAAGGGGAAAGGCAGTTGCCTCATCAGTCAGCATCTAATGTGTTTGCACCAGTACCTTGGCCTGAGGGAAGCAGTAAACATGCTTCTGAAGGACGTCTGGCTCTCAGTTATATAAATATCTAAGTCTCCAGGATTTTACAGTAACTCCCCTGGGCGTTGCTGATATCTCCTAGACGATATTGCCATATCCTGGTCCTGCTGCTCAGCTAAAAACTGGGCATGCAGGGTGCTTCCAGGAGCTGCAGTGAACAGCCTGCAAGTTCCTTCCGGACTTCCTTTTCCCAAAGACCCTTTTGGTGCGTGGCAGCATTTCAGGTGTGAACTTGCCTAACCAGTGGCAGTGATGATACACCAGGGTTTCAGGGCCTCCGTTTTGTAGTTGCTACTCTTAGTAAGGCTGGCTTCTCCCGTGCATGGGTGTAAGTGAAAGAGCACAGGGCACTCACGGAAGATGCTTCATTGTTCACCTGGGTGCAGGGAAGACCCCCTTCCCTCCTCCAGAAGGGGGGAGTCAGCAGGTCTGCATACGGACTTCTCTAAATCCTGTCTGCCTTGTCGGGAATGTGGATAGCAGCTCAGCCATGGGCTAATAAAGCAGCTGAAATGTCACCCTGTGTTTCAGAGAGAACACCTTAACCCCAGAAGGACTTTACTCACTGCCTTTATGTGAAATGCTTTGTGCAAGACAGGAGGATTCAGCTGGTAGATAAACTGCACTAAAATGTGTCACTGACTTTCTTCTATTTTGTTGTATTTTTGCTCATAAATTTAGGAACTATTTTTAAAGGACTCCTTACAAAAATAAGTACATTTAGATGGTTTATATCTGTTATATAAATATATATTTATAAATATGTATTATAAAATTTATACATATTACATTTGTACATAATATATAATATAAATTTTATAATATATATACTTAGAAAAACTGTATTTTTATATCAGCTTTTCAGAGGATAATGTAGTCAAGCTCTGCAAAGAAATCTGGCTGATAAAGCTGTGAGGCAAAGCACAGCTTTGATAAATGGTGTGCTTCACTATTGCATTCCTACCAAGTACTGCTGCCACTTGCTAAACAAATTTATTGTATTTTATTCTAAAGTTTGTTGGACTCCAGGTGTTAGGAATTTTCCTCCCGACTCTCTTATCCTACTCATAGTTTCACTTTCCTTTAAAGGAACAGATTTAGCAACTTGTAACCGTAGTTCATTAACATTTTCTAATCGTGGTCTCTCAGATAGGAAGGAAATCCCAAGGAGCTGTGGATGCTCCCAAAGGATCAGTAGATGCAGGTAGCACTGGCACAAGTAGAAACCAAGTCTGGGCAGGACAGCACATCCTGCGAGAAGAGCTTTCCAGTGAGATCATCGAGGCACTGATGTGCTGAGAAATAGTCAAAGGCAATGCCAGGAATTATTGTGAAGTGTGGCCAAGGCTAGCGTCAATGTAGGATAACTTTTGTAAAACAGGCAGGCTCAGTTCCATCACTTGACACATCTGCTTGTATAAGTCTGTGTGCTTTGTAGAAAGCAGAGATGTCAAACTATGTCATGTCCCTGTCCTGTCGCTGATCGATTTTCCTAAGTGAGTATTTTCCCAGACCACAGTCCATGGCTGGCTGGAAGCAGCCGGAAGCTTATTGTCAAGTGGTGCTGGCTTTTGTACTCATGTCCACCTGTTATAACGTAATATAGACTGCTAAATGCCTATGTAAAGGTGACCTTGATATATTACTTTTGCTGTAATAGTTACAAGGATGTTATGTTAGTGAATAGAAGGAGAAAAGGCTCATTTAATCACAAGAGAACAGACTCATGTAATGACAGAGCTTTGAAAATCGTTTTTAGACCCAGTGTGGTTACTCATTGATTTTATTTACATTGGAAATAACTGTGTACATACCCAACTCTCTGTCTATGCAGGACCTTGTGTAGATTTACCGTTATGCTCTTTGGCTGGTCAAGTGGTGTTGCTCTTCAACACCAAGCATGACCCTCACCAGCAGAACAATGGCAGAAATCACACCGACCCTTCAGTTCATCTCACTTGGGCTGAAATGAATTTAACAAAAATTACTGACATTCTGCTGACAGTATCAAGGTGCATGGATTCACTTCTTTTTTTTTTTACCATCCAGATCTTTCTGTGATCTGTAGAAGAGTGTTTACTAAGAAGACTGCAAACAGTGCCACTTGCAGTGTCCTCTTGTATGACACAGCAAGTAATCAAAGTACAAATTCAAAACCTAGTTGAGCATTTTTTCCTTCTGTAGTTATAAAAAGTAAGAACAGAATGAGGAAAGCCCCAGGAAAGAAGAGTTCTTCACATCAGAAACATGGATTTATTTATTAATTAATTAATTTATTTATTTATTTATTTTGGCTAGCGTGTTTGTGAATGGTTCAAAGATGACTTGACTACGAAGACTGAGACCTAACTGCAACATGAAAAACACTTTGAGATCATTTTTTTATTTCTGTTTTTCTCTGTCAGGTAGTCACCTTTGAGACCAAGACCTGGAAAGTTTCAGGTAGGGAAATGGTGCCAATTCCACATCTGGAATCTCATTTCAGCTGCACACACTGTTCCCCCTGTTCGGAGTTTAGGGGCTTGCTTGGGCTTCCCTACAGCTAAATGCTAGCCAGGAAAGTTGGGATCCAGATACCCGTTTGGATTACGTTACACCATCACTACACAGCATGCAGGGATGCTGAGATTCCCCACTTGCATGGTGCATGGTGGAAGCCATGCTGTCCTTGTCAGGACCTTTGTGTCCAGGCGTGTAAGGATTCCCTGTGGACACTAAATGCTTCGCTGGGAACTGAAGCTGGTCAAAATCATTGAATCTTCCTCTCTCCTTCTCTTTTAAACATTTGAAGTATTTATTAGCTTTGCTTACTAACCAAATTTCTTTATTCTATACCATTTATTTAGAAGCTATTCCATGTAGAAGATCAGATGGACATTTGTCTGCTATGTAGAACATCTCAGAGGAAGTAAATTATACAACTATTTTAGAGTCCCTGGTGGTAGGAGACAATCAGCCTCTTCCCTCTGCCCCAGTCTCCAGCTATTCCTGCAATCACTTCATTGCAAGAAAATGAATCAGTTAGATCCATATGAAGCAATTCTGAAACCACACTCGGCTGAAAGATACGTTTTAGCCTTTTGGAAATATTTTCAACATTCAAGATAACTATTCCTTTGAGGGGCTCAAACGATAAATCCCAAAGTGCCCGCAAGCAGTTGGGTAGCAGCCAAAAATGCCAAGTCAGAGGAAAATAATTGTTTTCAAATGGTGACAAACCTGCAAGGTCGGCAGAGAACAGAGGACCTGTGTTGCTGAATGAAGATAGCCATGTAACTCAGGGCTGTGAGTTCTGTACACTAAACAGAGCCTAACATCTCCACAGGGTGTTCAGAGGCTGCAAAAGCAGAAGGGAGCTGGTCGGCACTGGTCTAACTCACAGGGCAGAAAAGATATTGAAAGAGAACCTGAAGACATTGGGTTTAGACAGAGTGCACCCTGCCGGTGCTTTGGGTCGCTCTGCGTTTGTTCCTCGGAGGTGAGGAAATGATACGTTTTTGTGTTTTTAAAGTCGTTGCAAGGAAAATAATTTGACAGCTTGGTCTGGAGATTTCTGTGCCTGTATGAAATGTCGTTTGAAATTGTCCGAGGCAATACAGTAATTACAGAGTTAACCATGTCTAAGGATGAAGGATACTTCAAGTGGAGGCTGGGAGTTTGCCACAGGTGCTGCTCTGGACTCCTTTGTACCGCGGACAGATGCCTACCCAGAGGGAACGTGCTGTGCGGGGTGCCAAAGCTTCGGGAACAGCATTGAGACAAAACTGCAGTTGCAAGTCATGTGGAATCAGCTTGAGGGAGCCTGGTGATTACTTTCTAAGGCTATCTACAAATAAAAGTCTGCCTGGTGGTATAAATCAGCACAATTCTGCTGACTGCTGTGTAGCTGCATCCATCTACTCCAGCTGAGGATCTGGACGAAAGCATTTAGGTAAAACAGAGGGCTGAAAACTACCAGAACACCTTTAAAGCTAATGTGCCAGCAAGCAAGAGAGGCATTCGGTTATGTGGAGTAGACTTCTTTCATCTGTGGTATTTAAAGCAGAAAAGTGAACTTTAGATTCTCACCATTTTACTGCATCTGTTAAAGCAGTATTGGCTTTCAACAATGAAATGAGTATTCAGGCCAAGTGTCTCTGCAGAATTTCGGGCACTCCACGAACGGATAAAATTTCAATTGCAGAAACAAGAGAAAGTACCAGACACAAATGCACCACATATTACATTTAAGGAAAGACGGTGAAGTGGGCAGGTTATACCGTGGGAATAGGCAGCAGCTGGTGGCTGACCCCAGTGTTACGGCAAAGTCACTGACGAGGCCACAAAAAATTAAGAAAATTAGTAAGTAAAGTCTTTAAGAAACCCAGCCTTTAAGAAATCCATCAGGGCTGCTCTGTGGGCTAGCAGCAGGGAACCGCTAAGCTCTGGGCTCGGGCTCCAGGCCGGGTCCCTTGTTCCCAGGCAGACAGAGTTGGCAACAGCCCGTATTGCTCTCTGGTGGCCCCTCGGGCCAGAAAGAGGAGGTATATTGGCAGCCCAGCAGGGGAGCGGCAGCCAGCTCCCCTTGCCAGAAGTCAGGTTGCTACATCGGCGGTGAGAAAAAGGCTAAAGCAGGGCCCCTTCGATGCAGCAGGCACCAGGCTCGCGAGGAGAAGCATGGAACAGACCTGCGGCTGTGCCACTGCGGTGGAGAAGCCCGGGCCAGGTGGGACTCACCGGTCAGAGGCTGCCCGTCCTGCGGCGAGCGGTCAGGGGCCGTCGTTGCGGGGCCATCGTTGTGGGTTGGCGTGTGGCTGGGTGCTGGCACGGCCCCACGGCCTCACCCCGCAGCCACACGTGGATGTAGCTCATGCTCTCACCTGGCCGCAGCTCTTTGGGGCGCCCCGTGGAGGGTTCCTGAAGACATCTGTGCCTCGGCAGCTCCGGGGTCTGGAGCAGGCTGCAGCTCTGGTTTCGCCACGCACCGGGCTCCCTGCATTTGACTTTTCTCTTTCCACTGCTGTTCTGGACAGGCCTCCCGTTCATCCTTTCGCTTCATTAAAAGGGCTTCAGCCCCTCCTCCAGCATCTTAAAAGACAGTGCTGGGAAAGGCAGCAATGACGGGAGTGACAGACAGACCTGGAGAAACTACCGCAGCCTTTTTCTTAAAGCCCCTGCAATTACCTTCTTTCTAGTTGGGAATCTCTCTCAGTGATTATCTGGCTCTTCTGATTTTCATCAGCTGGAGAGCTGCATCTCTGGGATTATCCTCTCAGCATCCTTGCCTGCCCCTTAATGTCACAGGCTTTGGCCAGTTAGTCCAGTTATAGCTTCTCTCAATTCCAGCCTCATCCTCCTGCAAGAGTAACTCACAAATAAAGCAGGGTGGGAGTTTCCATGTTAACGTGCTTTTCTCGAGCCCTCGGGAAAGGTCCTGAACATGATTTCTTCCGCTTGGATGGAAAGAGGTATTCCTGTTAGAGCCTCCATGAAATTACAGTCTTTTTTTTTTTTTTTTTTTTTTTTTTTTTTATGAAATGTAAAACAAAGTAAATATTACCTTAGAGTCTCTTATTCGTGTTGCAATAAAACGAGAGACTTCCTTGGAAATAAGTTTTAAGACACAAGTCTTGTAATGTTCACATTTATTGGAGTGGAGTTCACAGCTGACCCGAGGTCTGGAGGGTTTGGAAGCAATAGCCTGTGTGAACTTCCAATTCTTCCTCCTCCAGCACAAGGTGCAAAACTGGACAGTTATTCAGAGACTTCCCCACCCTCTGTAAGCTTGTGTGCTCATATATCTCTCATGGTACATAAAGAATGACATATTGCAGTGAATCTGCTGAGAATAGCTTGTAAAATACATCATTATATGAATCAGCCTCATTAGAAGTCTCCCTTTCTCATGATTTAAAACAGACACAGTACTTGCAGCAGTGGAAACCAGTGCTTTTTTTTTTGCTTTTTTTTTTCTATTTTTTTTTCTCTGTTGCTGGCGTGTTGTGTTCAACCAAATGTTGAAACAGAAAAAAATAGTTCTCTGAACTTAGGGCCAGAATTAGAAAGCAAATACTGCATTACCCTGATGCCTCTCTGGCATAATTAAGGTCTCGGGTGTTTCTCTGGGTATATGACTTTCCAGCTTTGTTAATAAAATATTATTTTGCTCCTCTAAACAGCACAAAGCTGCATTCTTTGCATACTCCTAATCCCCCTGGCTCTGGACCCTATAACACCTCACATTCAGCATCCTCAGCCATTCCAGGCTTCTCTCCCCCAGCTGCTGCTGTGTTTATGAAGGGGATTATCCGACACGGTGCCTGTGATAGCAGGAGACAAGGCTCGGTGACCCAGGAGGCCTCTCTCAGTCCGATTTTATATAAGGACTGGCGTACCAGGTGCCTCCCAACCGCATGACTCAGACCCTGTTCAGACTGCCCCTATGCTGGTGCAAGCACTTGGAAATGAGCTCAACGGTGTCAGTGTTTTACCTCAGACAAGGCTACAGCAGATGCACGCCAAGTGACGCACCACAAATCGCAGCAGCCCTGGGCTAGTGGCCATATCATGCAGGACTCATGGCAGAAAAGGGATGCGTCTTTGCTCCAAGGCAATGAAACAGCCTCCTCCAGTCCCCTTTGCCCTCTGCGCTTAGTAGAGCACGCTGAAAAACTGCAGGTACAGCAACTTTTTACTGTTTCTCTCTTGTCACTTCAACATCAGGGAATGTATTGCTATTATTTCTTTCAAGCCCCAGCAACACACACTCTCTACAGCATGTTTTGCCTTATAAACCTCTGGCTGCACTCTTCTGAATAAAATGGATTTTTAATCAAGTGTGATAAGTGCAATTACTCAGATATCCTCAGTTCTGGCCTCCAGGTGCTCCCAACCCTGTAGCCCACGATCCCCGCCGGGATGTTCTGCCTTGTGGGCTTGTCACCAAAGAGCCTCATGTGCTGAACACCGTGGTACATTTTTGTCTCCCACCCAAGATATTGGGCCATGAACATCACCAAGGGTCTTGTCACGCTCAAGGCTAGGACATCACAACTTTGCAGGCAAGCTGTATTTATCTTGAGCATACTTTTTTCCCAGACTCTGCTCTGATTTTTGCAAAAGTAGGTCCAGACTTGCAGCCTGGAGGAGTTTTACTCGCAGAGGTGATAAGCAGCTTCTCCTGCTCTACCCACGTAAGCTTCCATGGAAAGCACCACTTGCTCTGCTGGTACCCATGGGCTTTAGACACTGACTTATATCCTGCAGTACCCTCAGACTGCTCTTGAACCTGGAGTGCCTTCAGGGTTGAGAACACAACCACGTCAGGCCCCACGGGGGTGTCTGAAGGCTAGCCATCAATATCCAAGTTAGGACATAAAGGACCTGCTGGGATGGTCAGAAGCTGAACTACCAGGGAGTGAGACAGGGCTGGGAGCCCAACAGCTGGGAGGAAACGAAGGACATCCGTCTCCTGTGCTCTGAACATCTGCTTGCCTTTTTTTTTTATATATATATTTATTTCCAGTAGAAAATAAAACAAATCCCTGATTTTCCTTGGACCTTAGTTTGGCTGTACTAGCTAACACCAATGGCTGGTGCTAAGGATTCAGCATAGTCAGAAGATAAAGAAGTCTGTGCAAAACCCCACATATGCTGTTCTACCCCAGCTCAGTCAGGTGGTGGCATTTCAGGGCACAGAACAAACAAATTTCCACTCTATTTCTAGCCTTGATCTTCTGTTCCCAAACATTTTCCTTATTTGTCATGACTTGAAGGATTTCTTTTTAACAGCAATTCACATAACCTTTGTGTCACCGCTGGTTCTGCCCTGACAGAAGCGGGTTTACTTCTCCTTATCACTCACTTCGTCTACCAAATGCCATTTGCACAAGACCTGTTGTGCTTTAGCTGTGGTTTTTGCCTTGAGGACTAGGCAGCCCTTTCAATGCCAGTCTTGCCTCCTTCCTCTTGGATTTGCTGGGGAGGATCTGGTTGCCAAAGCTGGGATTTCACGGCCGTGGTCTGACGGGCTTCCTATCAGTGCATACGAAAGAAGGGAGCACACAGCAACAGCTAAATGCCCCCTTCAAGGCTTCTCAGCTGGAACAACTGCTGCGGTTTGAAGTTGTTTTGTTAACTTCTTTGGCTAATTGATAACATCTGCATCTCGCCACCCTTTCTTGCGTCTCAGGCTACTTCCAAACAGATCAGATAGATAATGCTGCGGCAGATCTCGGTTTCTGTATTAGTGATATATTATTACACTTTCCGAAAATGGTATTAAAACCTGGGGGATGTCTTCAGATAATGCTTCCTTTATAAAGGTTTCTTTCACACAGTCACAGAAACAAGCCCAGAGACACTAATAAAACTTCAGGTTATTCATTTGGTGTTTTCCCTGCGATCATGGTCAGATAAAAAAAAAAAACTTTTGAAATATTTCACACTATTTTCCTCTCTTTTTCCTTACTATACTACCTAAGTTTAAAAATTACATTTAGGCTTTAAAATATTCGAGTTAGCTTTTATTTTTCATTATTTTTCATTATCCTCGTATTACAATAGAAGAATCAGGAACTGATACGTGTGATATTTTAGTAAATAAAGTCTTTGTATTCAAGATCGCTCTTGAAGTCTGGTAATACACAGTGACACCATATAGGTCCCAAGGAGACATTATGGTTGTAATGGAAATATCGTATATCTCATATCTCAGGTCTGATATATCAGCTCGGCCATAAAAAGAAACAGGATATTTGCAACTATATTTTAACAGGGATTTTGCTGTTACCATGAGAACATGGATTACTTAGAAATTTTGGTGAGAAAACTCTTAAATGGTTTCATCAGTGTCTAGTCCCAGGAGTGTTCAGTTCTTTCGCTGATATCGAAATAGCCATTAACGCAGTGAAAATCAGAAACTTATGAGTGTTTCATGGGTGTCTGACTGTACATCTCAGACTTAAGTCTCAGTACAGGTCAGATGGTCCCTTCTATCATATTTCAGGATTCCCAAGATCGAATCTGGGCTGTGCCTAGAGACAAATGTCAGCTATGAGTTCTCTATAGCTCAATGTTTTTCCATTTCTGGCTGGGCAGATGTTCCATCCTCCATCTCTCTGTTTCTAGTGGTGTTGCTGAGCAGGGCCCGGAGATGTCTGCAGGCCCTGTGATGTGCAGAGAGCTGATGTAAGCCAAGGCTCAAAGACTCGAAGTTGCTCAGCCAGCCAGGAGAGCCTCATGAAATTTCTTGTAAAAGGAATTTCTCAGGATTCAGAGAGACTAGTGCTACATAATCCTTCAGAAACAACATTTGACACAGGATAGGGCTATCCCCTTTATGAAGTCCCCAGAAGAACCTGAAAGATGCCATGAGAACTGTTATTACTGCAATTCTTTTATTTTGTGCCATTTCAGCATTGGTAACATCTACAAAAGAAATATAGATAAAATCCCAAACACAAATCTCTCATGACTTCACCTAACGCAAGCTCAACACATTTGGTCTTAATCTGAGTATCTGGGCTGGGATGAGTTCTGCAGAGCTGTAATAAAATAAATATTTTCCTGCACTGAGAATGGCTCAGCAAAAGGTTCAAAGTCAGGTCAGTGCAGAGTTCTTTACCCATGTTTTGCTAGACATGGAAATTTATCCTCACCTAAGGAGCTGTGAAAGCTCCACACTGGCTGGTGGAAGGGAAGGGACTTAAATCAAGTATCTCTTGCTCATTTTAAACATCAGATTCCATCAGAATTTGAGGAAGGCTAGGCAATAGGTACAGCCCCAGATTCTGGAAACAAAACCATTTCCACCAGAAAAGTTAAAAATAAATGAATGGGGGAATTTCCATAGAGCTCCCTTTCCTGCTCTGCCCCATTCAAATTGGATTGCTTACAGAAACAAAGTGAACAAGTGGCCTCGTTACAGCAGACTTGTCCCAGGTGAGTAAGTGCGAGCTACTCAACAATTAGCAATACAGTGAGAGCTCTTTTAATTGTATTTTTCAAACAAACACGAACCACCTGTTCTGCCATTTTCATGCAGGAACAAAAGGAAGCATGATTCACAGGTACATCATAAAAAGGAAGGCAGAGAGGTTTGGAAGGATGTTTGTCATTTTGCTGCAGCACGTGATAGAGCTTGAAAATTTAATGACCAGGTATTTTATGTCATCGTGTGACTGAGGCAGGAATAATATGAACAAATGAAGAATTCACTAAGGTTAGTGCTTTTCTGTTTTTTTTTTTTGTTTGTTTTGTCTTGTTTTTAATTGCAACGTCTGTTAGCATGCTATAGATGAGAAGAAGCATCCATCTTTTTGTGAGGTCATTCCAAAGCTGTCCCTGAAGAGAATATCATAGTACAAAAGCTCTCATTAGCTAGGTGACTCATGTCACCTTTTGTACAGTCAGGTGCTGTTGCAACTATATTGACATAATTCTCTTTTAAATTAGTGGGAATTGATTGTGAATTCCCGATATAAAATTCCACTTTTAAGTGGTAGTTCCTTGAAAGAATGTGATCTAATGTGTAACTTTTCTAAAGGTTGCTGCTTTCCTAGCATGAGAAGTGATCCATCCTCTACCTAACTGTACATTTGGTTACTGTCGGCTCTGTTTTGCTGGATAGAAATTCTGTATTTCTTGTTTCCAGGCCTACACTAGCCTATAAAAAGAACTCAAGTGTTTGACCAAACTTCTGAAGAGGACTGTAGGCTGAGCTAGACATGAATGCAGGAGTTCTAGTTCCAGGTCTTACATCTCTGACTAATTATTAATTGTTGTGAATCAGCCTTTGGAAAGGTCAGCCCTAAGCACCCCAGATTATCTCAGCTCAAAGCAATGGTATCAGGTGCTCCCTTGCAGACCCAGGTTAGCAAGAAAACCACCATGTGCTCATAGTGGAAGTAGATGATGCTCTGCACCTTGACCCAGAAACTTTACCACCCATTTAAATTCATCAAGTACAGTGAAAGTAATCTTATCCCTCTTGGTAGGCTCCAGCTCTCCTTGTCCCATGGCATGGTAGTTTACTGAGTTACTGCAGAGGCTGCTCCAGGAGGAGATGTCTCTCTTGGTTGAACTTACCACAATCATCAGCTGTGATGTCTTTTCAGAAGAGGACTTTTAAGGAAAGATTGAGACAAGTATGTATTGTTTGTTCCCTGGCTGCCAGTAGAGAGGCTGATGTGTCCTGTCCTTGCAGAAGCAGTGGCTGGTTAAGTGAAAGTATTTCTTTATGGCCATTGCCATTTATCCTTTCATTTTGAAGCAGCACTAATCTCTCTCCTTTTAGGGTGTGTCGGTACATTTACAGACTATGATAAGTTGCCCTGAATTGAAGGGTTTACAACCATATGTATATTTTTTGATTTTGGGACACATATAGATCATGTTAAAAACCAGAAGTCCATTGTTCAATCAATCAAGTTAATCCTGGTGCTCCTTGATAACTATAGCTATCGCATTTCAGAGTGATTTTACTGGATATTACTGGGATTACTTGTAGTAGCCACTCAGTCTAGACAGGGGTTTCTATTACAGTGAACACAGACAAAAGGGTAAGAAATATTAATGCCCAACATCCATTAACCATGCACAAACTGCATATCAGAGAGTGTTCACTTGGCTGTGGTTCCCCCTCCCTTTTGTGTATCTCTCAGGAGGGCACTGGCTTTTTTAATTAAAAAAACAGGTTGTCTCTTTAATTTTAAAGGAAAAGAGCTGCTTCTAAATCTTGCCATTTAGAGATACGGGGAATTAGAGATCTTTTGTTGGACTGTACCAATATGGAAAGGTCCATGTATTTTGGCTTGAGAGTTGTCTTCAGGATGGCCTGTCTCTTGTGGCCTCTCCTCCAAGTTGTGAGCAGAGTCGTGGTCATTCTGCTGATATGGACAGCTTAGAAACTCGGAGGATCTCTGAGAAACCTATCATTGTGAGAGTATGGTGAAATCAATCCCAAGACTGTCATCAGGGCCAGATAAAATTATACTATCCGTTGTTTCTGAAACAAAGCCACTTAGAATGAGAAGCACTCCAGGAATGCTGGTCCTTGAATAAATGTAATGTGGCAGTGACATGTAGTTCCCACCATCCCTAGAAGATAATTCTGCTGCAACTAAATTAAGGCAGTTGGCTGATTAAAATTAGACCTAGTTAACAGGGCACTGAGTGAGGTAATAAAGTTAAACTTTAAAGCATTTCAAACTCTCATTGTTATTCCACATGTTCAGGCTCATAACATATGGGCAAACATTGTATTTGCTGCTTAGACTGCTTGTTGTGTCCCAGATGTTATTTTGGGTATGTCATATTTCAAATTGTTGTCAAGTTGCCTCTGATAGCTAAACTTCCAGCAGGTCTTCCCAAGTACATTATGAGTTAGAGTAACAGTAGAAACACTTAAACACTTCACTTGCATGTTACCTGCTGTACTGTACTCACTTGCCCAAAGATGATGATGATCTCTTTTTTGGTGTCCTTTTAAGACTTTGGGAATTAAAAGCTAACTACCTTGCTGTTTGAAGGGTCTACAGATCCTGTGGAATCAAAATTTTCTAAACCTTTTTCCCCTTTAAACAGCACAAATCAGTATTTCCAGTTATATAGGAAGCTTGCAATTATTGCAAGATTACCTTAATCCCTGGGTGATGAGGTCAATTCGGTGCTATTTGGGTACACAAATCAAGATTTTCCTGCAAAACTTTGGATATAGGCCTAGGGAATGTGCTCTGCATGGCCACTGCTCTGAAACCACTTCTATATCTGAGAGTTGGCTTCAAAATGTTTGATTGCAGTGGGCACTGGGCACAGCCTGCATTGCTGTACCTGTCAGTGTCTGTCTTTCACTGTTCACCTCAAATCTTCCACAGTAAATTTGCCCATGACAAGAAGCCTTGTCTGCTGGTTGGCGAAGCTCAGCAGTGCCTTTGGTGGCTCCCAGGTCTTCTGTCCAGTCAGAGGAAATAAGTAGTGGAAGTGCCTTAATTAGTTAGTCCCTGTTGCTGTAACTCATTCTAATCTAATGCTTTACAATCCTAAACATTTTTTATATTGTGAGATGGGGGTCGTGTTTATATCCATGTCTTACAACATGGAAAAGGTGCCACCAAGAAGTTAAAGGTCCAAGTTTGTGTAAGTACCCAGTTCTCCGGGTCACTTTCCTCAGCAGTCGGTCTCTTAATGCAGTTATGGACACGTTGTGTTGGAACAGGGCGATGCAGCTGGACTCTTGTAAATTTTAGGCTTAAAAATGAACATACTTGTCTTGTTGTGTACATGTCTATCAGGATCCAGTAGCTGAAGGTCTGCTTGCCTTGCTACACCTCCTCGCTTGAACTTTCATTTCATTTTTGGCTAATTCCTGCTGACGTTCACACCTGGTTGGTGGACAGGGTCGCTGTTTTCAGACTTGCTGAGGAAGTTGGAAATGCTGGAGGCTTCTGATGCATGGTCCTCTGTGATCCCTTCTCTCTTGCCTGCTGCTCACTCCAGGAAGCTTGGCTCTGTGGGGTCGGAGGATGACCAGAACCACTGGGAACCACCCATGGTGGTGTGGGATGAACTGTTGGGCAGGATGATGAAAGTCCTGAGATTCTCTGTGCATTTCCTGACCAATATATGCTTCTTGATAAATCCATTGCTTGACTGTGCTGTTGCCTCCTTCAGTCCCTGCTTCCTGGCTGCACAGCTCAGCACTGGATTCAAGAAGCAAAATCTTTTTCAGACCTAGAGACAGTCCAGGGCTGCGTTGATTTACATGGCCTGAGATAATGGCCTCAGACTGTCCTTTGAGGTTTCCTGTATTTCTTTCATTGCTTCCCAAATGCCACTCAGATTCCTGCAACCTGAGCAATCAGTGGTACTGTACTGGAATTGTTAACTTCAGATTAAACCTCTGTTAAACTTTGCTGGTGGTGTGGACATCTTGGTAGTTACAAAGTATGAAGGAGATAATCTGTGGGAAAGGCTGGCTGATGGCATTTCATTAGCCATCTGGCTGGGAGATCCTGATCAACTTTACTTCAACAGTGTTTCACGAACTGTAGAAGTTTAAATGATAATTAATAACAGCATTCATCTCAGCTATTCTCTTGGTGAAGCTCTTGCTCTAACGTTGGCTTTCAATGAAGATATGCCATTGTAAGCTTTCATTTTATACAAAGAAAAATGCTTTTAGAGTTCCAGATTTAGAAGCTTTTACAGAGCTTAATAAAAATTCCCTTTTTGGGCAAAGTGCAGTTGACAGCTGTACTGGTACTGATGGTTTCTATTTAAAAACATGTTCCTTTCATTTGCTGCATCTTGCAGCTGCTGAGAATCTTCTGTTTTGCTTCCTCTAAGTTTCCCTCTCTTACCACCTCGCAGGCATTGGAATGAGGGGCCAAGTGCCTGGAACAACACCAGTGGAGAGAAGCTGCTTTTAATTTCTTCCTCCCTTGACTCAGCTCTCTGTATTGATGTGGGAAAGATCTGGACAAGTACCAGGTATTTGCATTATAGACTTGTTGGGACAGAGGCTACTCATCTTGAAGTTGTGCATTTCCTTGAACAACAAGGCCCTACACCATCAATACCATCAGTAACAGTGGTGCTATGGGACTCTGCTAAAGGGGTGTGCATGTGTCCATCCAAAGAGAGCTTGTTTTCTAACATCCGCCACAAAGTCTTCATGTTCTGTATGTAGCAATTATGAATGCTGTTAATTTAGACTGACACACAGACACAGACTTCTAGGTTGGAAGAGACCTCAAGATCGAGTCCAACCTCCGACCTAACACTAAGCACTCCACTAAACCATATCGCTAAGCTCTACATCTAAACGTCTTTTAAGGACCTCAAGGGATGGTGACTCCACCTCCCTGGGCAGCCCGTTCCAATGCTTAATAACCCTTTCGGTAAAGAAGTACTTCCTAACATCCAACCTAAAACTCCCCTGTTGCAACTTTCGCCCATTCCCCCTCGTCCTGTCACCAGGCACGTGGGAGAACAGACCAATCCCCACCTCACTACAGCCTCCTTTAAGGTAACTGTAGAGAGCGATAAGGTTGCCCCTGAGCCTCCTCTTCTCCAGGCTGAACAAGCCCAGCTCCCTCAGCCGCTCCTCGTAAGACTTGTTCTCCAGACCCCTCACCAGCTTGGTCGCCCTTCTCTGGACTTGCTCGAGCACCTCCATGTCCTTCCTGTAGCGAGGGGCCCAAAACTGAACACAGTACTCGAGGTGCGGCCTCACCAGAGCCGAGTACAGGGGGACAATCACTTCCCTAGACCTGCTGGTCACACTGCTGCTTATACAGGCCAGGATGCTGTTGGCCTTCTTGGCCACCTGAGCACACTGCTGGCTCATATTCAACCGACTATCAACCAATACTCCCAGGTCCTTCTCGGCCAGGCAGCTTTCCAACCACTCATCTCCCAGCCTGTAACTCTGCTTGGGGTTGTTGCGCCCTAGGTGCAGGACCTGGCACTTGGCCTTGTTGAACTTCATACAGTTGACCTCAGCCCATCGCTCCAGCCTATCCAGATCCTCCTGCAGAGCCTTCCTGCCCTGATAGGCAACTATATGCCTTCCTTGACTGATAGGCAACTATAACCAGAGTTAAGATGTACTAGTCTGGCAAAAAGCCACGTGAATTTACTGGGTAAAACCTCTGTCTGAGGAGTCCAGGACCTGGCTCATCCTCCTGTTGGTTTTCTGGATGCCCCTTGCTTCTAGGAGGCAGTTAGCAATGTGAAGAAAAGGCAATCATGTTAATCTCCTGCCTAACTAGTAGCTGGATCTCTTTACCAGCTTAGCACTTCTGGGCCATATATCCATGTAGGAACCCCAGTTGTACTTCTTTTTATGTGTATTGACTTAGTGGAGTGCAAACATGTTAAAAAGTTCACTTTCTCCTTTATACGAGTCTATAAAAAAGCTCTTAAAATGGAGTCATAGGGTTTCAATGAGACAAATGAATGATCAGCCGAGAGCTAGCAGTCCTTTCCGATGGATTAGGTGCTTTACTGTGAGGAATGGTAAGATGCTAATCAGCCTGGAGAGTTTTCATGCCTCCAGCACTATGTAATGACACGAAATATTACGATGCCTCCAAGTTATAATGGAATAGGCGGGTAGGATGCAGTAATAGGTATCACTCATGATATTTGATTCCAGTTAAAACTACGTTTTCGAGTCTCTAGGCAGCAGATATTTCTTATGCATTTATGGGAATTTGAGTAAAACTAAACATACGCACACTAGCTTGGAAATTTTTCTAACAGTTATTTGGGCACAGTAATGTGTAGAAATAATTGTAAACACATGCACAAGTAGATCAGTGTGTGTTTTCAGTGACTACTTTTGGGAGAAATAACACATTAACGTATTTTCTGAATTTTGCAAATGCACTGCAAGATTGCAGCTCAATAAACCTAACTTTATATGTTCTTTTAAACTGATGACACGGTATTATATCAAGATGTTTTCCAGTTGGGATTTGGGAAGCTGTAAGACATGACAGAACTGTTCGTAATCAGACATTTCAGCACAATTTTTGACTCACACGGAGCTGATCAAAAATCAGCTCTCCGGCAAGGAACGGATCTGTTTACAAGACTTACTGTGGAAGGGATCGATCCCACTGCCAGGGCAGTAAAACACATCCACTGCAATCGCACAGGAGCAGGTCACAGCTTACCAGAAGGAATCACTTACTGTACAGAACTGTTACACTTCATTTCTGCACACTGAGAAATCTTGGGTTATGTCCTGGAACTTATATTTGCAGGGACGTTTATGTTCCGTGTTGGTCACTGAGATCACAAACATGGTCAATCAGTGAGAAAAGAAAGAAAACGGAATATTTCACCTGCTTCCCCCCAAACACCCAGGAGTGGTGGTGCTATTTTGGGGAGAGAAAGAGAAACACGGAAGTGTTTGGAAACAGTCCCCAGATAGCTCTATTTCTAGAGGCTTTCTACAAACAAACATGGGTGAAAACAGGAAAATTTCACTACAAGCACCACAAAGATGCTTTTCTTTCCTCTGCTGGAAGCTCCTGGAGGTTTTCACTTTGAGTACTGCCTGCTGAGCTTTGAAAGGATGCACTGAGCTAGTGCTGAGGTTTGCTAATGATGAGGCTGGAAATGGTTAACTAATGCTGCTCATGGGGCTAGAAGATCAACATTCATCCCTGGCACAACTCTTTAGGAATTGTGCCAGGAACCAGTAGCTGAACTTCTCCCTAAGAGCAGAGGACAGCACAACTAAATGCCTGGAGTCTTAAATGGTTGCTCGTTTGTCAAGGTGACACTTGTGGTCTTGCTGAAGCACGAGCTGAGAGACATCTCTGTTACCCAAAGAAATGTGTAACCAATGGAGCTTGAGCACTTATGTTGTTGTTACAATAGCAAACGTTATCTACATAATTACAAAGTTATGTTCTGATAGGGATTCTTATTTAAGCCTGTTACATGCTCCAGCAAAGCAGAAAATCCCTTACTGAGTACCGTTAATAATGGAGCATTAAGAATACACTGTTTTCTTTCCTTGCTTTATATACATCTATTTATTTTTCAAATGACTGTATTTTGGTACTTTCTAGGATTTCTCTCCTGGGTGCTGGAAAGGTCTTTCCCCTGGACCTGACGACAAGAGGCAATGTCACTGCAAATGTTTCTGGTAAGGTTCCCTTTGCCTTTCGGGGACTGGCTCTCTCCCTCCCACCAGGGTCTGTGAGGGTCTGGGATTAGGATTTAGCTGGGAGACAAAGTGTGGGGAGTTCGTCAACCCTGGAGGATGTGCGTGGCCTAGAAGAGCCCGATAAATTTCAGAGAGGTTTTTCTGTAAGGATTAAACTGAGCTTTCTTGTGCAGAAATTCGTGTTATGGTGCCAGAGGACTAAGATGCCCCTAACTTGTGTAAAGTTTTAACTTTCAGGTAGTGCTGTGTGGAGCCAGGAGCTGGAATCAGTGATCTTTGTGGGTCCCTTCCAACCCGATACACTGTGATTCTGTTCTGTGATTCCTCTAGCGATCGAATTAGTAGAGTCCAGCGAGGTTAGCAGAGTCATGGATGTCCCAAGCATGGACCCCACCCAGGCAGCGCTCCGGTGATGGTGGTGGTGGGGATCTCCTGGGAGTTCTCCTCAGGGGCTGAGCGACTTTGTCAGGCAGGCAGATGAGCGGGGTCCTTGCAGCTGCTGGTGAGCCTCCCCCAGCAGCATCTGACCTCCTCAGCCTCCTGAGCATGGGCAGCCAGCCCGGCCCTCCCCAAACAGGCGGAGTAAAGGTGCAGCATCCTAGCGTGCTGGCCTGTGATCAGTTTGGGAAATACGAAATATGCTGCTCATGGGCAGCAGAGGCATTGGCAGAACAAACAGCCAATAATAATAATAAGCCTCGATCAATCAGGCTTTGCGTGCTGAGCCAGTGGGAGTTTGTACCCAGCAAGGCTGAGGAACTGCTCCTCCACGTAGAGCTGTGTGTAGCTGTGGGCAGGCGTGTTGGAGAAAGCCACCCGAGGGACCCACTTTCCCCCAGGGATCCCCATGCTGCAGAGCCCTGTATTTGGGGATGGTTTAGCAGGCTGCGCTGTACCTATCCTGCTTCAGGTAAGTTCCTGCTAGGATGCATCTTCCCCGCGCTGTGGGAAACGAGCTCGTCTTGCCAGTTTTAAGGCACAGCAGTAAATTAAGCAATGGAAAAAGGACCCAGAGTCAACCCCTTTCCTGGGCTGGGCACTCAGGGAGCCGGTAAGTGTAACACTAACATTACCTGGCTTTATTACGAACATGTGCATGCTCAGATTTAAGGGCCAGTGGCTAGACTGAGCAAGCATTTAGTGCGAGTGGGAGGAGGGAAGCATCTATTTTCTTGTGCCAATACAAAGGATGAGTAATTACTCCAGGAACAGCTGTGGTGCCCCTGAAACTACAGAAGACCAGCTGATTCCTGCCATGCCTCCCCAGCCAAGAGGCAGCACCTGAGGCCTGCCAGGTAAAAGCTGGGCTCTGTGCTTTGTCCAAGTCCTTAGAACTCCACTTGGAGGGAAGTGAGCAGGGAACAGGCTTTGCTTCACTGCTTAAAGAGTTACTCAAAAAGGAGGAGGGGAAAAAAAATACCTGGGAGAAATATTTCAGTCCAAAGTAATATTTACTTGGGTGCTTAAAACTTTGTAAAATGCCCCGGAGGTCACGAGCCATTCATCCTGCTGTGTATTTCTCTTTAAGAAGGTGCTTGTAAGTAGTACTGGAACACATGTGTGATGAGGGGTTGCCATGGCAAACAGGTTTTGGCACTGTTTAAGACAGAGTTTTATTACACAGCAGAATAAATAAGCATGTTAAAGCCGCATACAGTAACTTGTTGGCACATACATTAATGCTCCCAAGGGTTGCAATAACTTAAGCACCCTCCCTTTAAACATTTTTCAGTGTTTTTTCTTTTTTTATTGACTACATGCATTTAGTATTAGGGCTAGGAATGTCCCATTTCCACCCCCTTTTGAAGTGAGTAATTGAGGCAAAAAAGGAGGACTGTCTAATAAATCATAAAGGCCCATTGTACCCAGACAAGAGGGACGATTTTTCCTTTCCTAACCTGCGTGAGGATAAGCCAGCATGAGACCCGACTGCGTGCGAAATCCCAACCTGCTCCCTCTAGACGTAGGAGTAGATTGTGTTTATACTTCTGATAGAGCCGAAATGATCAGAAATAGTTTCACACCGTTTTCTGCAGTTTCTGCCTTGCTGTTTTGTGCCAAGCCAGCCTCCCACCACATCACAGCAGCGAGGTAGTTACTTCAGCTTCAGCACTTCTTGAACTACCTGTTCGGTTCCATTTGGCTCCCAGTTTGCACCAGTGAGTCCCCAGCAGGTCTGGAAATACTCCCAGCTCCAGGGAAGTGCTACAGGGAGGCGAAAGGCAAATCTGGGCCTGTAAGAGGGCTCAGGCTCGTGGTGCTCTTAAAGGTGAACATAAATTACTCTTTATAATGAAAGCTCTGGTTTAAGAAGAGTTATTAGTGTATTAGGCTGGGCTTTATTAGCTCAGAGCTTTCAGAGCCATGTGGGAGGTGTGACACTGGCTCCCTCTTCTGTGGGAAGCAGTAACCTTTCTGCGTGGAGAACTTTAAAGCTGCCAAAAGCAGGCAAAGCCCACAAAATCTCCCCCATCTCCTCCCACCTCGGTTACACTGGCATAAAAGCACATTAGTGCAGACGTGATCAGATAATGCCTGGTTGTAAGGCCAGTGGCACAGCCCTGCCTCCTCTCCTGGGGAGTGAAGGATGGTGGAAGCCTTCAGCAGAGCTGGCAGTAACCGTTTCCTGTTAAAAAGTGGGGAATTAGCAAGAGTGATGGGCCCAATTCTTTGTTTTATTGGTGAGTTGGGCAGTTTCTGGTGAAGGGTGACAAAGTAGAGATGCTCACCTGAAAAAGATTGCGGTCAGTACTGGCTGCTTTTATACTCAGAAGTCAAATGCTTTGCATGCTCCCTGTGTTTTTAGGATGAGGACTGTAATGTGTTTTACTCTTAGGGCCCTCTTTGCCTCTCACCATCCTACCAAAATGAGCCCGCAGCCATCAACGTGACCATCAGAGCTGCTCATCTCTCCTAAAGTTTTTCTGTACGCTCAGCCATTGCTGAACCACGCCTGAGCTTCATGAAACGGGAGGGGGGGAAAGAAAAGTTGATTATTTTAAATGAAACGTACACATTTGTAATGCTGCAGGCTGATAGGCTCATTATGAGAAATAATAAGAGAAACCATGAGGGAGGGATATTGTGTGGAGAGAAAACGAAAAAAGAAGGGAGGTGATTTTTTAGGTGGTTTTTTAGGCCTAGAAAGGTGTCTCCTGGGCATAAGCGGAGCTGAAGAGCTACCACTTCCTTCTGGTTGTTTGGATTTGCTTGCAATTAAAGCCTAGTGGAGCTGTCAGGGGCTGTTGACAAATATATTATAGCCAACTTAGGCTAAGCAAGAATTACTTAAAATTAATCCATCCCTGCACAATATTCCTGTTTCACTTCAGAAGAATGCGCCAGGAGGAGTAAGTACAATCCTGACAATGTTCGGGGAACCTCCTCAAGGTGGAAATTTGCAAATAGGGGTACTGTAGTATGTAATGAGAAGCTGCAGGGCTTTCAATTATCCCACAGTCTGTCTCTTTGCAACTTGACTGACAGCTAATTATGCTGGTGCCATTTTTTTGGCAGTGGAATTTAATCTCCCAGATGGAAAGCAAATCAATCTGCCCATCACTGCAGCTGAGGCATACTTTGGCTCAACTTTAATTTATTCTCCGAAGCCTAAGGAGGCTAGTCATTTCAAGGTGCAGAAATATCAAATTTCTTCTGTTAGCCAGGCTGGTGAGAAGGCGGGGAAGAGTTGGGATTTCGTAGGCTACGCTGTGAAGCGTTGTCGCTCCTTGCTCTGTATTAGGGAACGGCGGTATCATCTCCCCTTGATTCCTGTCCGTGGTGTCTGACAAGGAGGAAGCGTTTATGAGCTGGGTGCTAGTGATAATGGTTAAACATGAGTTGTGGAGGCATTAAGTAGGATTCGATGGAGGAATGAACTAAATCTCTGAAGAACTCAATACAAAAAGGAATTGGTGGCAATTTTCAAGCGCTTTAGCCAGTGTGCAATAGCCCGGTTCCCATTGGGTTTCACGCCGGGGATATAAATACAATCCTTCTACTTACCTGCACTCTTCAGGCCTATCAATTATGCTGCTCCCTCTGGGTTGCCACTGCAGCTTTAGGTATTACCATCCTCTGTAAAACCACCACGGAGCACAGTATGTCACTAGTTACCACAGGCTACAGACCTGATCTTCGAGTGCCCGGGCACCTGCAGCTCCTGTCAATGCTGTTATTCAGGCTAGAAAACCCAATTTTAGCTAGGATCAAGGGGAAGAGAGCTCACAAAAACTTGGTGTTAACACAGGGAAATTGGAGCCTTGTTTTTCTGCAAACTTCTGCTTGTTTGGCTAACAAGGCATCTTCTCGCTGTTTCAGCCTGTGTGCCTCTGTTCTGTGCTTTATCTTACCTTTTGGTGTACTCTCTCTGAATTCTTAGCTTCTCAGATTCATCAGATGTCTGGAGAGAAACAAAGTGCCTGCCTCCTTTTTATTGAGGAAAACTATTTCTAAAAGTGCTCTGCTCAGGCCTGGTGTGTCAGATTCCAGCCTTCCTCGCGCTTGCACAAATACTTTGTCAACTTCACCATGGTATGTCTGAATGCTGAAGGACTAGAAGCTCTCCCTTCTAGCTATTAATATCTTCATATTTTCATATAGTGCTTATAATCATGCTGATGCTGTTCCTAATGAGTCATAGAATGATATTTTGTAATTACGATAAGCTTGTACATAAGCAGCATTTGTTCTTGGCAAAAAAGCCCCAATACATTTCTGTGCTTCCCATGGCCCACCTTTACTGGGATCAGCCTTTGCTCGGCCACCTTGCTTTTACTGATGCCCCCTCTCTGTTGCAGGGCAGGATGAGCTGAAGCAGCCTGGGTCATACCCAATGTCCAGGGCATGTCTAAGAGCAGTGGGGAGATCTCAGTCCGGGTTGTGGGCTGGATGCCAGTGCTAGGAGCCTGCTTGTACCTCTGACTCTGCCAAAATGCTACATCCAAATTCTGAAAAGTTGAGAAAGGAGCTGAAGCAAATGCAGCAAGTTTTGTTAGTGAATCTTAAACTAATCATGAAGTAGGGAGGGCTGATTCGAGTGGAATGTAACATGAGACCCAAAGTCTAACCTGTCCGTCACTGCACTAATCATCCAGAAGACACATCTGTGCTGCTGTTCCTAAATAATCTGCCCTCCTCAAACTCTTTTAGAAAACTAAAGGTTACACAAATGTTGTTCATTGCTTCCATTTTGGGGTGGGGTGGGATGTGGGGGCTGGACTTCAGGAAGCAAGGACCCAAAGAGGCAGAAGAGCTGCAGCATGAATGTGGGCTGTTCGTCTGCAGAGGTGGGGGCAGGGGAAAGACCCCAAATTTGCATTTTTGCTTACTTCCTCTCTAGGGCAAAGTAACACTTCTGTCAGCAGCTAATTGCTTCTAAAACCCAGCCTGGCAACCTGACCATGAATGTGGTAGGGTAATTATACCTGCTTAACTAATCACACAGGCTGTCAACTTAGGATGAGAAAAGCAAGCTTTGGGAGGATGATAGCCTGCAAAATCAGAGCAAACTGCTAAAGTTACATGACTTTTGATGCACTCAAAATTCATTGTAATACTGTTCTTTCTCTTCCACAGTGGAAAAAGTCTGGACTAAAAGCAGAATAGTAGTGGAGAGCAAGATTTGAAGCAGTTGATTGAAATTGCTACTGGCAACAAAATGCTTTTAACCTTTTAAAGTACTTGAATTGCTAAAGAGAGGACAGTGATTTTAACTGTTGTTGTCAGATAAGATCCCTAAAAGTCTTACCAAGAGAAGAACAAGCTGTAAAGGTACTTTGACTGAGACTTTCTGTATGTGGCCCTCCTGAAGTGTGATTATTTTTTGCATGGAGCTTGCACACTTAACTATAACAAACAAAATGCCAGGAAGATTCCCAAAGTGGTATTGTCTTGGTCGCAGTACATGTTAGCAGGAATTTCCTCTGTTTTCCTTGTTATGCATGTAACCAGATACGTTGTTTTTTAGGTTCTTCACCATATGCCATAATCTACTCGGGCTGCACCATGTGGCTGAGCTCAAGCTTGTTGCAGGATCTTTGGCTTCTGCTTTCCTGACAAAGCCTGCTGGATTTCAGGACCTCAGAGCAGCAGTCTTCAGGCTGTGGGAAACGTGGGTGAGTGCTGACTGGGAGGCAAGGCCGTGTCAGAGACCACCAACTCCTCCTCTAGGCAAGCTTCCCCTGCTCCAAGTGCAGTAGGGACCAGCTGGGCAGCAGTTCAAGGTCACTTTCAGAGCAGGCTGGGTCAAAGCAATGGAATCACAGTATTTACTGCAAACACCAAGGCTTTGTGAGCTTTTCAGTGAATGTTAGGAAGGAGGAGGAAGCTCTGATATTTGCACAAAAGGAGAATACAGTGATGCTGCCTATGAAACTACCTTCAAAATTGCCAGCAACTTTAAACAGGAGCAAAAGATTATGAGTTATAATGAGAACAGACTTCCTGAAAGCTCTTAGGTTGGGGCCCTGCCCACTGTGAGCATGGCCTTGTCCCTTTTTTTCAAGACACTGTAAGAAGCACTGATAAGTGTTTCTGTTCACTGTGGGATGTGATGCTGAGAACTGAGATCCTCACCAGGTGGGAGCTGCTCATGGGTCTTTATTGGCAAAAGGACCTGGATTCAAACAAGGCAAATTGCATGTCACAAGCAATCCAATGGGAGCAGTGGAGCTATTCGTGGTGCCAGTGGGTGAATAAGCAGAAAAGATTTGAAGCCAGGAGAAACAAGTCCACGTAATTCAAATTGCATTACAGTTTGCTTCAGGATCTTTCTTACTTGAAAGACAGAAGTTGCCATCCCTTCATTTCGTGTAACAGTGTAAAAGTCAGATTTGTTAAATACCATGGGGTGTTGTACTTTTAAGTACTTTGAAAATACACCTGATCAAACACTTCTCATGTAATTGACAAAAAGTTTTGGGACTTAAAAAGACTTTACACATTACAGTAAATTCTACAGTGCAGAGAGACCAAGAAGCTGTAATTTGTTGGGTACACGGTTTGATGTGTACACTCCTGTATTAAAAATGCCCTTCTGAGCTTAAAAACTCAGGGCCCTTTTCACACCATGTGTTTCCTTGTGACCCTCATCCATGCTTCTGCCTACTCTTCAATCCTTTTAGTGACACCTAGTGAAATTTGTGGAAAGTGCAGCATGCCTTTCACAATTAAATGCTGAAGTACTGCATCTTAGTTATTGCCACTTAACCTGCTGCCATTAAAGACTGATACCAGATGCACTTCGGCCATTTAAAAATTAAGTTTGCATTCGTAGTATGGTCAAACACCTTACATGTTTGATGCATGGAGTTAACTTACTCTCTGCTCCTCTTAACTTTGTGTACGTGTTTAGAACTGCACTGTTATCTTAAATCGTCTTCTAGTATTGTCACTGTTGTTCCTCTGGAGCACTCCACTGGAAACTGCAAGTATTCCAAATTCTGTGCAAAAAACCAAACTCTTGCAGGAGCTTAAACTACATGTTTTTAATATTTGATATTCAGGATACATATACTGAGTCCTGAGCTTACTTGTAACAGTCAGTCAAATTTTGTCCACTCAGTGCTCTGGATCAACCCAGGATGGATGTGAAGCACTCTTTCATCAGCAAATGAAATTTTCTGTAGAAATGGAAAACGTATGCCCACTATATAGAAAGTAGGCTAAAGACTTCAAAGGAAGAGCTTCCTCTTCAGCGAGAGCATTCATATGCAATAGCTTTTGAACATGTAACCTCTTCTTTCTCAGAGTACAAAAACAAGTGGCTTCCGTGAGGTTTATGTTGGTATGGATTTCAGCTGTGCAAACTATATGGCAACCAGTACAAACTGGGCTCATAAAGATTTGGAAAAAAAATAGAAAAAGGCTTCAAACAAGCCAATATTCAATGATTGGAACTAGTTCAAAAAAAAAAACCCTAGGCCTTACTTGATATAAAAGGCTTGGACCTCTCAAAATAAACAGCCAATTAAGTCAGATTCTGAACAGGAGGATCTGAAGCACCAACAGGAAAGTCTGAATGCTCACTGCAGAAAGTTCAGTTGTGTCACCGAGCATGTAGTCATCCAGCCAGTACATGTAAGATGCCCACCATCTCCAAACAAGCTTCCAGGCTGCTAGTTCAGATCTGGTGTTTCATCATCCTTCTCCCAGCTACCTTTTCAGAAGTTATAAAATAAAGACTTAAGAGAAAAATTAAAGTACACTGACAGCAACAGTTCAAACATTTTACTAAATCAATTCACATGATTTCAAAATTGTAAATATAATTAAGAACAACAGGGTTTCTGTTATCTTTTCTTCCAGATTTATCATTAAGACAATAAACAAACACAAATTAGGTTTATAGCATCTGTTCTTTTAAAAAATGAAAGGAACGCCACTCAATGTATTGATAAAGCACCACAACACAGTTACAAAATAGGGTTGGCCTGTTTCTTTCACAAGTAAAAGACTACATATTCCTAACAGCTTTCTGCTTCAACCATACTTCATTAAAATAAAACTATAAAATCTCCTAGATTACACTAAGTTCAGACGATGCCTGGTATACAGTGCATTAACAGCAGTAATGCCAACTATCAGTGCCAACATAAAACATTTTAGAAAGTAAAAAACAAAATAAAACTAAAACAAATCCAAAAAAACCACCTTTATTTCCCTCGATGAGCAAAATTTAAAATAAGGGATGTTCTGCTTCACAATGAGTTAAGGATTTGGGGGAAGAAGATGGGTAGAAGGGAGCTGGTACTGTGAAGGTTTCTATGCTTAGTTGGCATCTAGTTTGGCCATTTCCTGCACGTATATCCCTATACTCTCACTGTCAAAGAGCACGAAGTACACCGTCTTGATTGAAGAGGACATTGTTGACACAAAATAGCTGGAGATGGCTTTCAGGATCAGCTGGGCAGCTGTTTGCTTTGGGAAACCATTTCTAGTAAAAGAAACAGAAAAAAAGAAAGGAAATCAAGACCTGCTGAACAAGCTTTTGATGGTGTAACCTTGCAGGGAAGGCTCAGTCTTTTCTCTAATGCAGCGCAGTAAATAAAGCTACAAAGCTAGTGTTTACAGTCTGAATTAGAAGCTACAAAGTTGTTTGTTTAAGCAAGACTTAAAATGTTCAAACAGAAGAAAGCATTCCCAATACATGAACACAGAGTCCACACACGTTAATGTGTTGAACCTTTCACCATCCGAAGGCTCAATTATTCTCATTTAACAGACGAGGAAACCAATGGCCAGTCAGCCTGAAGTGTTCAGGAAACTGCATATACCTTAGAGTTACAGAGTCAAACCCATCGTGAAAGTAAACCAATCCCTGAAGAAAAATAAAAAGGGACCTGGAACTTGGTATAACAGCAGCATGAGAGGAGAAAACAGAAAAACCTTGCTGCTTTCTCAGATGACTAAACTGTGCATGGCCGAATTTCAAAGCTGAGTACGTAGCCTAGGAACTCTGCTTACAGTTTTCTTTCCTCATTTCTCTCTTGTAGCTCTTGTCTGAAAGTTTCATCTAATGTTAGAACAGGCCAAGCACAAGTAGAGCAGTCTGAACAAAGCCATGACCTCAACTATGAAAAAGTTTTACAGGTCATGGCAAAAGCCCCAGATTACACCTGGTACTGGAATGTGGTCTAAGCTTTGCTGCCATATTACTCAGGAAGTGCTTCTGCCCACCAGTGGGTGGTTTTGCCCTCGTCAAAGTCTGAGCAATCCCCAAGCCGCAGTAAAGTACACGGAAGTAATCAGTCTGAAGGTGATGGGATGCCACCCTTCTGTTAAGAGCAGGACCCAACAGAATTTGAAGAGGCTGTTGAACATCATTTGGTTGACTGACATGCACTTACAGATGCACGATAGTCAACACTCCAAGTAATAAAGTGTGCATTTATGCAAATCTTTCTTAGACAAAGGAGATACTAAAACCACTTTCACGTGTATTTTCAATACAGAGTGGCAGAGATGGATAGTGACTTAACAGTTCTAAGTTTGACAAGTTTTCATCTTTTTTTATCCAAAAGGATTGGTAACATTTAATATATTCTTTCATTTAAGCCAACAAAAATATGTTACACTGTCCTATAATATTGGGAAATATTATTGATAATTTAAAAATTACACAGATAGGTGAGTTTCTGAGTTTTCTCAGCAATTCGAAGAAGCTGGACTAAATTCACCTCTGGTGTTAACAGGTGCAACATGACAGCATTTGCTCACTGAAGCACCAACCTCTGCTAATAAAACGCTGTTGTACTCTCCCTCTCATTACACGCTGCAAGACACAAAATGAGAAAGGCAATTGCCTGTGTCACGGACCGCTTACTGCACATTACCTGACCATAAAATATACTGTGAGAGCAATTCTGGGGTAGTGCTGCCTGTAATGGGGTATTACACCTGCTGCCTGAGGACAGTGCTTGTGATATTTCAGAAGTGAAGACATGGAATAGCACATCGTGCTGTTTCTTTCTTTTCTGAAAATGCCTATTTTGTTCTCTCACTGAAGAAGAGAAAAAAAGGAAAAAGCACTGTGAAAACACTTGTACTCTTCCAAAGACAACTGAGCTGCTCAGGCAGAACCAGCTGTGTGATAAGGTAATCGACTGACAGCCCCAATGTCAAAACTGTGCTAATTCCTACTGTTGGCTTACACAGAGAAAGGGGCCTGGAGTCAGCGCGCCTCCGCATCTGATCCCTTGCCGGTTACGTAGCAATGCTGCATCCTGGCACATAGCGAGCAGATATCTGAGGAACTTTGCTCCTGAACAGGCCAGCATCAAAATCAGAGTACACGCTGTTTCTGCAGTGCTGACAAGGACTCTGAAGCCATGCAACCTCCACTTCAGCTGTGTCCCTGCAAAGTGGTCATGACAGGGCTAACGAAAGAAGAGCAGCCTGATCAAAGGGAGGCATGCACGCAGGGAGGCTGATGAAAATGAGCTGTTTAGGACCACTCTCTAAAGAAGGAAAAAAGACAAAGTGGAAAAATCAGAAGTAGGATGCTGACCAATGGCCGTGTGTGGGCTGTAAGAAGAAACAGAAGCCTCTTGCATCGATCTACTGGTCTGAGTTAAATTCTTGTGAAAAGGTGGCTTGAGGCTTTAGCCAAGCTAGTGTCAATTCAGATCAAAGCTGGAGCCTCAGGACGAAATCCCTACTTTGAGGATGATTTTATTTTCAATCCCAAACTCTTCCTTCCCTGTTCTCCCGCTGGCCCTACCAGGGTGAACTCCAGGCTACCTTTGTACAGCACCCAATTTGTGCTTTCCACAAGTTGGCTGTAGCTGAGCATCTGGCCCACCGAACGCTACAAGTATGCTATTTTATTTTCCCCCATGATTTATTTGAACTGCCCTCATGTAATCCCATTCCTCAACTATAAAAGAGAATGAAATTGTTTATGTGGGTTTATTGGGTGATGTCTGCTTGACAGATGTCTGTGCTAGAACAGCTGCATACATGTGGTGTCTTTGGCATTTGCTTTCTTTAAAAGCTTTACTTCTTTTAACACTTCTGACTTTATAAAAACAAGTAAAGAGTATTGTCAGAATATATTCTGTTTTCTCCAAAATTCATTTATGCTTGAACAACTCTAATTAAAGAGGAGAGGGAAAATATACAACCTCATACATTTCTCAATGCCTGTTGATTCCTCTCCATCTTTTCAAAGCACCACTTCAACTGCTTGAGTAAGAGCAACATGCATATGCCAAGCTGAGAAAATAGCCACAGATCTTGCCTGTCAGTAACCAGATTTCATAACAGAATGTGGATCTCATGATTATTCAGGGTTTCATCATCTTCCAACACCACTCAACTACTTTGCAGCAACGGTTTGGAAAGGTTCTTCACTGGGAGCTCTCCAGAAAAGAAAGGGCTCCACGGAAGGTATTTTTTGTAGCCTTGCTTTATCCGACAGCTAATTCACCAGGTCAGTATGAATCCTCCACTATATTGCTCTACCGTTCCGTAAAGTTTGCTCGAGTTACCTCCTTAAAATGCCACCCATACAAAACCACCTTATTTGGAGCTGCGTCTGACGCAAGTCACTTAAATTTATTATCCTAATAAAACTTCTATTTCTGCACTGCCATTCACCCAAAAGCTCAAATAGTGCTTTCTGCCCTACAAAGAATATGCAGGGATTAACCTAATGTTGCAACATGGCACAATGGGAAGAAGATTCTTGGTGAAGATCAGCCAAATTCATTGCAATTTCAAAAGTGGCAGTTGTTCAGAGTTAAATACACCACTGTGTGATTCAGCATAGATTTGGTCTTTGTTCTGAGCCACCAAGGGCCAAGTGCTCCAAACCTCCCTATCCTTTCCAAACACAAGAGCCTTAAATTAAAATGCTCGTCCATATTTAGATTCTGAAAAACATTATCCAACATTCAAAGGCACTGAGCATCCTGTACAAATCTAGAGGACCTTAGCTTTATACTCTGGCTTTCAAAAATCTTGACAAAGACTTTTAAAACCTTTTTTTTTTTTTTTCTGGGAGAGTCCCATGATATAAAACTGCGTGGAGTTCAGCTTATGGACTTTGGGTGAAAGCTTGAAGTGATTTTGGAAATCCAGAGAATCAAGGCACTTCAGGTCTACTGCTTAAACAAATACTAAGATGTGTAAAGGACTCTTTATCAGGGAGTGTAGTGATAGGACAAGGAGTAAGGGCTTTAAACTAAAAGAGGGTAGATTTAGATTAGATATAAGTAACAAATTCTTTACTATGAGGGTGGTGAGGCACTGGAACAGGTTGCCCAGAGAAGCTGTGGTTGCTCCCTCCCTGGAGGTGTTCAAGGCCAGGCTGGACGGGGCTTGGAGCAACCTGGGCTGGTGGGAGGTGTCCCTGACCTGGGAAGGGGGTTGGAACTGGATGATATTTAAGGTCCCTGCCAACCCAAACCTTTCTATGATTCTGTGTCTTCTGGCCATTCTACGACGTGCAGTAAAACTAGGTAAGAGACCACTTTTCTTCGTGCTCTCCTCCATGTCCCCAGTTCATACGAACAAATAAAAGTCTGAAAAAATACTTTTAATATACTCTTAAAAAGTTATTTTTGTGCTCTTCAATCTATTTGTATGCTTCAAAGGTCTGCAGGGATCACTGCTAGACACGCTGAAGTTTAACTACTCCTCAGAATACTACAGGCTCCATGTGCAGCTTGAAGGAACCCAGAAGAAACATTGCATTCAGGGAACTGATCCAAACGAGCAAGAATGAAGTTAGCATTGTAGAAATGAGTTTTGTACCTGACAAGGGACAGGTACATATGAGATGGCACTTAGGAAACGTAGCCTGTATCAACTACCATGTTTATGTAACAGCCTTACCTGCCACTGCCAATTGAAGGAAACGCAATTGATTTCAGCTTCTTTTCATCAGCCAGAGCCAAGCAGTTCTTCACTGTCTTTTCCAGCAGCTCCTCGCATTTGTCTGAGCCCCAGCCTGGGCTATTACAGTGGATCACAAATTTTGCAGGCAATCCGTGGCCAGCACTGACAACAGCTAGTAAGAAATGAAAGTGAAACATAATTGCTTTCCTCTCATTAGGATTAAAAGAATGCATATGTGATTAAAATAGCAAACAATTGACAGACATTCCTTTAGCCCCTGTGAATGTTTTAGATTACAAATCACACAGCCTTAAAATATAACAACATGATTACAGAGACTTTTCCACTTCCAGCTGTACTTTGCTGTGGTAATTTATAAATCATAGTTATAATAGAGCTTATTTTAGAGAGAGCAAGAATTCATGACTGACATCAAAGGAAACACATTCCTACTGGGGACTGTGCAAACTTGTGCAATGTCGGAGGAGAAAGGCAGTAATATGCTAGGACATAAACCTGTTCAAGAGATGATCATGCTTCGGTTCGGAGTTTATTGCAAAGCGACAGTAAATCCCAGGATGCTGCACTGTCGGTGTTACGACTTGTGTGACCTTCAGCTACTCCTGCTAAACACACAGCTTGTTTAGCCAACTTCTGATCACACCGAACCACAAACTGGATTATTTCAGAGCTGTTAGTGTTCTGCAAACTGATAAGGAAGGCCGGAAAAGAGTTGAATTCAAGTATTTGCTTTATTTCCTTCTTTGTTTCTAAGTAACTATAAAGAATATTTTTTGTGATTTCAAAACTTTGGGCCTAGTTTTATTCAAGCTTTTATGTGCATGGGTCATCCAAGACCGCTTCAACAATGCCTCTCTTAGTTAACGTTTGTCACATTTTTGACAAACAGCTGGCCAGGTTGCATTTATAGATTTACAAAGTTTGATTCACGCTGTTTATATGCCAACAGGTGAGGCCTTGGATGTATGAAGAAATGGAGAACTTTTACCGTACTAATCATATCATCACCAGGATACTATCAGGGACACGTGGGGATTGCCAAGACACAAGAGGGCCTGCCTACAGACTACGTACACCCAGTCTCCAGAGCAGTCCCTGTCTCAGTAACAGAACGCATCCTGGGTTCACCGCTTCCCATCGCAGGGCAGCAAACCGTGCTCTGCCTGCCAGAAAGCCGGGCGAGAGATCCCTGCCATTTCTGACCTCACAGCTCTGTGGCTTCAGATAAGAACTTGTAAATTTTGGTTGTTTAAAAATAGAGATGAAACTAAAACATCTTATTCACAAGCTCATGGAAGAAATAAATCTAGTCGGTCTCACAAGGACACGCACCAAAGCCCAATAACAGGCGTTGGGACATAATCATACAAGGCCACAGAAGCACAGGAATAAAATGGGAGTTTGTTCTAAAAAAACAATAAGAAAAGTACCTTTTTTTTTTTGTTTGTTTAAATTAAAAAAAATCAGTTTTGCAAAGGTGCTTAGAAGCCAGAAACCCTCTACTCCACTCTGGAATGTTTATGAGGCATTTTGTAATTTAAATATAGTAGAAATAACTCTCGGAGCACTATCATCACATATGGCTACTGTCCTGCAGCTGCTGAAGAAGACAGAAAATAGACTTTGTCATGTGGCATTCTGACAGGAGGTTAATCAGGAGAGTACACTTTAAAGGACAATGGAAGCGCAAGGATTTATGTCTTTATAGGTTTGTAAATTCTCAACATGTTGAATAACCTCAGTGTTAGGCAACTTTAATTTGTCCTTATATGCAACTAAAACATTGGCAGATCCAGACTACATCGTAAATCCAAGAAAAAAATCTAATAAAAGCAGCTGACATATCTCTAGTCAGACATGAAATGCTGATAGTATCTTCACACTGAACGAATAAAATACTGTATCGATACGCATCACCAACTATAATGCTTCTCAGACAGAGAGTGTATTCTAGGGCAGCCGTTAATTAACTCATAAGGATTTTGTTGAAGACAACCGTTAATTACCCAAAGTGGCCATCCCTTACTTCAAATGCAAATGCTCTGAAAGGGGAAGTTTTACTTTTGGTATAGAAACGAACAGAAAGAATCACGGCCACATTCTGTGCTATTTACAGTTATGTTTCAGGTAAAGATTGTGGTTATTATATTAAAAGGGATACCCATGTAATTGGGAAATGTGAAAACTGGATATCCATATAACTGAGAAATTGATTCATGTCAATTCTTCCCCAGCAGTCCAGTTTCTGCTGGGGTAGCAGAGAGCTCCCTACAGGCTCAGGCTGCCAAGCAGCACTCAGATCTGAGGGATGCATTGATGTTTGAGAAGAAAATTTTTCTCTCCAAATTGCAATCTATTTGTTAGCACAGTTTGATCAACTCGTTAATAGGTTGATAAGGAATGGCACACATAAGCAACTGAAAAAAAAAAAGAGTAATTGATTCTACATATTTTTGTAGAACAATTCCAAGAAAAACTTACTAAAAATTTTAAAAAGCAAGGAAAAAATTTGTATTAAGCACCAGAAGTAAACAGTCATATTTTTTCCTGCCATAGCTCAAGTTTTACATCTCCCCCTCAGCTTTAGTCAAAATTCGTTTACAAAACTGCATGCACTCTATTTATTTTTATAGCATAAACACAGATGGCAGAACCAGCATTCTATATGAACAACATGTATCAGCAATATCACAGATGGTGTCAAATTGTCATTACCAAACGTTAGTACTCCTATAGTAGATTTTTCTCAGGTATTACATAAATTTTGATAACTAGGCATCAAAAAATCATAAGCTTCTACAGTGATGATTTTGGCACTGTTTAGACCAATTACCCAACAGCTGCTTAACTTTAGGCACAAATTAACTTTAACCCAGCAGAGTTGCCTGGGGACACCATGAACCCAAGAGGTGTGCTAGAATGAGCTTGGCCAGCTGACTGCAACAAGGACGGCCGCAGACGTTGAAGCTCGTGACCCCAATGTTTTTTTTCCCTGCAGGTTTCCGAAGCGCAGAGCCTCACCTCCAGCTATGTCCAAGGGCCCGTTCTTTTTCCGAAGCTCAATGACAGCTTCCACAAACTCCTTGCCGCCTTTCTTTTCCAAAGTGCTCCCTGAACAGAGAATTGTTATTTTACTCCTCTGATCCCAGGTTTCCACAGCAGACACGACTCATCATTATTTGCAATTACATCAGTCTAGATTTTTCTGCCCAAACGTTTTTTGGGGACTGCAAAGTAAGATCTAAACCTTTTGGGACTTCAGAATTAGCTACTTATTAAAAACAACAACAACAACAACAAAATGAAAAACCAAAAAAGACAACCCTAAGAACCCAAAAACCTCACGTCTGAATCCCTTGCTAACATTCTCAGACTGTGATTTTCAAGTCAGAACATCTGACATGACGTCCCTATCTCCTTCCTTATCAGAAGCATCTGTCAGTGTGAAACGTTGCAAAAGAATGTGCTAGCTCAAGAGTGGTGAAGGTTCATAATTCCTGCCTTCAAGGTTCATTTCCCCTCTCTCTTATAAATGGTTTTAAAGAGCCATTTGCCACAATAAGAATTTGAGACTCACCTGATCTTGGTCCCTGACCCCAACAGGTGGCACCAGGAATGAAACAGTCTCGTGAGTGCAGCGGGCTGCTTTACTTGGTAACTGCCCAGCTTGTTGAGCCACCTTTAACCAAGAGGAAGAGCCTCAGAAATAAGGAGAATCTCTAAGGAACATATTCCTCCAATGAACTTCTCTAACTACAGCTAAGGAGCTGGACAAAGTCATTTTGGGAGGAGAAGAGCTGTGCAGCATTATCAGGGCAACCAAAAGGTATGCCATTTACAAAGGCAGTCCATCACTAAATGGTTTAGATCTTATTTTGCAGCTCTAGTTTTAGGTATTAATATAATAAAAACAGCCCAAGAAAGCATTTTCCTAACTACATAAGCATCCCAAATAATTTTGTACTGTGCATATTAAATATACAGGTAAATAAGTAAAAAGCAGTGGTATCATAAAGGCTCTTATTTGAGACGTTACTTTGAAAACTGATTTCCAAAAATTCAGAATTGGATCTCTAAAGATCTAGACATTCATTTGGTGAAACCCCTTACTTTCACTGATGAAGAAAGAAAAAAACGCATTTTCTGATGGAAGTGCACATATTGTATGCTCAAGGAAGCAGAGCCCCTCCTCCAAGATTCAGTTTAATGCACAGAGCTATTACTCTAAGAACTAAGAGGACTGCCAGAAGCTTTTGTTTTGACACCATTGCTGAATTTCTTCCAACGTGAATATTAGAAGTTTTTTGTTTCTTGAAAACAAGGCATTTGTTCGTTCAAAAACTGACCGTGTGACCCTACCTCTATTTTGCTATTGGCAGTTTATTGCTTTTGGGGTGCAAAAGCTGAGGATAATTAAAAAACATATCTCGTATTTTGCTTTCTTCATAACCAATTCACAATTGGTGTTTGCCAGAAGTCGGACTGCAAGGTCAGACTGCGTATGTCAGGGTACACCTTGCTCCATGTACTCATTTAAGCTTATTTGTGTAAATACTTTAGTCTAAGGTTATTTAGACAAATTCCTCACTGAGATTTTTCTCTGAAACTCAGAGCTACCTGTGCAACAGAGTGGGAGGCACCGCCCAGCAAATCTCTTAGGCAAGACAGTAATGGCTTTATCGATAGCAGCAAGGTGTCCTAAGAGAGCGTGCTCTGAACAGAGATCCCCCGGGACGGAGGAGCTTTGAAGGGCGCTGCCTTTCGCAGACGGCAGCATGACACACAGCGCCCTTTGCTGAACTTATTTACCTGGTGTGGCTGACACCAGGGACTTGTGAAATCACTCTTTCAGGGAGGGAAAAAAAGCACTTCTCCATCCTAATTATATTCTTGTTTATGCATTTCCATATCCCTGTTCACTCGTGTATATAATTCCAGTTATATTCCCCGTGAATCCATGAACTCAATCAGTTCTAAACCCCATGACGGTCATAATCCTTAATTTCTCTTGTTTCAAGGCAAAACGTAATTAAGCCTTGTATAGAACTTCGGAACAGAAAAGATCTATTATCTAGGTCATCTCTTTGCCATTGCAAAGCTGTTGTACGTTTAATGGAATTTAGCCTAGTTTTGTTTAATTCAATCCAGGAAGACCAGCTTTTTCTCTTCTACTGGGAATTAATTTATAATTAACGGCAATGAACAACCTTGTCAGTTTATTTCACGGAGCACTCTTCTCACAGATACAGTGCAAAGAAGAGCAAGAGTAGTATGGGGTATGAATCAGTGATGGTTTCTGCATTCACTCCTAAATACGTCCTTCTTCTGCTTAATAGTAATGGTCTATATTGAAATTATATTTCAGAACTATGTCGTAAATTAGCTTCATCTTGGAAAGGACATACTGTATTTAATCATTTTCCACTACATTAGCAAGTTTCTTGATGGAAGTCTTGCTTCACAGCTTCAAGGTTAGCAGCTTATTTGCTCACAGGCATAAATATGTGCCACTCCCATGAGAATAAGGTCATTATCTCATGCTTTCCAAGCAGGCATTGGTATCAGTGTTGAAAACAGCGTTAGCAGAAATTTAGGCTCTAAAATTCTCAGGATAAGCCCCCAGTACATTTATATTGTTAGGGAAAAAAAAACAACAAAAAAATTAAAAAAAATTTAGATGGGTAAAAGTTAATCACTGGAAGCTAGGCATTTGTGCACTTCTATTCTTTCTTACAGCAGTCAGAGGCAACAGGAACCTACGCTAAGGTATGAGCAGTGCGGCTTTGAGAGAAAATTTTCTTTGTAGGGTAGCTTCTTAAGCAGTTCTTTGTCAAAGGACAGGAGACGAGCACATTAGCTAAATGAGTCTGACAGACTTTAGAAGCACATTCTTTAGATACAGGGTATTACGACACTTTTCTTTTAATGTCTCTGCATAATGTTTAGCCAGCCAAGTCACAGCTGTTCCCGCTCCGACAGGCTACACAGAACTACATTTTTCTGCACAGTACTCAGAAAGTAGCTCCTTCAGAAACAGCAGCTGTGTAAGGCTTGCCCGCCCCGTGGCAGGACAAGTGCCCTTCAAGCCAGCACTGAAGCAGGGCCTCCGGCACAAAGGGTAACTAACCCTTCGCACGGTGATGATGAGTTAAGATGAGATGTAAAACAGAGGCTGGGATAATGTGACTTTTTTTTTTTCTTTAAAAAAGCACAGTGTGTCATCACCCTTATCAGCAACTTCCATATTCAGCCCAAATTCTGATTTGCCTTCTCACATTACTACAGCAGTTCAGTTAAAGTGTTGCTGCCTGTTTATGAAATCCTTCAAAATACTGTATTTAGAGAAGGGTATTACCAAGACAGGAGTTACCCTGAGCAAACCAGAGATACAATTTAAGACGTCTGTCATGCTGTATTACGATGCCTTCTTTCATCAGTGCAGCTTAGATGACCGACCATATGAAAAACGTGTGTTGCATCTCTAGCCATGTGCTTGTAAGGACCATTGAGCAGGGCTACAAAGGCAATTGGTCTATAAGTTAAAGCATGAAAAAAACTAATCAATCTTAAAAGAGTTCAGAAAATACACGTGGGCTAGATCCAGCATGTCAGATGTGAACATCTGAAACTTGGCATGGAGAGAACGTACTGGAAGCGGCCAGAAATCTAAAGATCGAGACTCAAACTGTATTGAAAACAGGCATTTAACATGCCAAACAAACAGTGTGGTAATTCATTTTCCTTGCTCACATGCCTGCATTGCACATATACTGTTCTTGCACTTCAGATTTTGAGAGTGCATTCTATCGTTACTTCTGAAAATCTGATTTGGTGATACAAATCAGAAATGCCTACTGAGTTTGCAATAATTAATTTCTTTTTACTATCCGTCAGGACTGCTGGAAGTGAGAAATAAATGCAAATCTGCATAGCTACAACAAGCTTGTGGCTGCTGATTGACCATGCACACACATACAAACTCCGCAGCACTGAACTTTCCATTACCTACTTCACCACCGGTGTAGAAGTCAGAGTTTGTCGGGTGAACGACAGCATCACTGTCGATCGTGGCAATGTCAGCCTGTACAACTTGCAACTACAACAGGTAAACAGATGTATATCAACCACGTTGGACAGAGACCCAGCACAGGCTCTACATTTACACATGTACCAACGTCCATATTTCCTACCTTTACATCTCCAAACCTTGCGCCAAAGGAGTATGCTGAGTTGTGTGTGCAGGTGTGTGTAGAGAAAGGGGTGTAGGGAACAGGAGGAGGAATATTGAGTACGACATGATCAAATCAATGTTAAAATGACAAGTCAGAGCAATCAAATGAGATCATTTCTAAAGCTTTAAGATCAGCTTATTCCCCTTTTCACTTTGCAGAAACCTAGAACAACTAGTTCCCCACAAAGCATGACACTAAAATACGGAATCTGTTTAAAAAAAGAAATTCAGGATCATCAAGCCAAACAAAATAACTAGTTTCTCCATTTTGTCAGCATCAATAAGCTGACAAGCGCTAATCTTCATATGAATAGCAAGTTATCATTTTGTTTCTAAAAATGGCAGTCTCCTTCATATGGAAGGAACCACGCATTTGCAGGGTTTTACTGAATATGATTTAAAACATGTAAGTGATCGACCTTATATTTTAAAGGCAAGGCATATTCTCTAATTATGTGTTGTAAAGGCTGAGACACGTAAAAATATACATATCTCAGAGAAAGACTGACTTAAAAATTAGCCTTCTTAAGTCTTTTTCTTATTAAATCACATAAGAACATTCCCATAGGAAATGCAGTAGTAGGAGAATTATGGGTTGCATTCCATTAAGGAAGTTTAAAAAAAAAGACAGCAGCAGGTATAATCAAGTAACAGGGGAAGGCAGTACATAACGCAGGGAAGTTAATTTTTCTTTGACATTTCCTGAAGAAGAGACAGTTGAAGCAGGATTTGGTTTTCAATTTGTAACAAGATAGATGTTTAAAAGTGATACCCCATCGATGATAATATCTGCAAGTTCAGTGTTGGTGTAATATCAGCTTCCGTTTTCAGCTGAATGAGAATGTGACAGGGAGTAATTTAAACACAATGGAAACATAATTTGACTGAATCAAACATGAAATCAAGACAGAAAAAATTGAGGATAGTTAATTATTTAATCATTCCTTTTTAAATAATGTTATGCCTACTCTGATTATAAAAAAAACACAAAACCAAAAAACACAGAGATTGCAGTTAGAATGGAGAAACTGCTTATTTTGAAAACAACCTGACAAAAAAAAGTATTTTAGTCCTCAAAGAAGCCACGTAAGAAACCCCCCAAAATAGCTAACAGTCACATATGATCATTATGGAAAAGAATTTAATTTGTTTAAACTGAATTCAGCTTGAAGATTAGCAATAGCCGCAAGTTTTCAGATTTGGTAAAAATGTCTTGTGAATATAGTTCTTCAAAAAAAGAGAACTTGGAAGATTTGAATTTGGCTCTTATTCAACGTATGAAGCCCTACAGAGTAAATTCTGGGTTCCATAATTTCCATGTGACCATTAGTTGTGTCAACCCATGCCCCATTTACCTAGGTCATCTTTAAGGTCAATGTCAGCATTGGTAGGATTGATAATGGCCTCCACCTCGAAGCCGGCTAAATTACTGATTTCACTGTGAATAAGGTTCAGCTGAAAAGAAAAGCATGAGGTGGGAAATAACAGGACAGCTGGGAAATCACAGAGAAGCTGCAGAAAAGTGAGCTTTGCAACACAGATGGAGATAGCATCACTGCAAACAAATACGCAAAATAAAAGGCAGGTCATAAGGAAGGTTGTTATCCAAAAAAAAATATTCAAACACAAGACTCAAACATTGTTCACACCAGGAGGAAGTAAATGTACCTACTAACAAGGCTCTGTCTCAGCTTTAGGCTGCCTTCTATCTGGAATTCTTATTTTGGCATTATGAAGGGCTATTTGTTTTTCCTGAAAGGATAGATGAAAGACACCCTAATAATTTCACATGCATTAATTGCATTAGTCACATGCATGTGCTGTGACTGTTCAGCACCGAAACTGGAAGAAAGATACCGCTTTTCCTTATTTAAGCTAGCAAACTGGAGCATGTCTTCAGGAAAGCAGGCTCTTGGCTCCAGAGCTCACTCCACCCTAGCAAGGGGCCACACTTCTTTTGCTTCGCATGCTAGTGGTCCCCATACTCTGTGCTGCAGTACCTTTACATTTCACATGCCCAGTTCTGCTGGCTTTGTGACCAGCAACATACTGCAAACAGGCACACTCATGTGCTTACCACTTCTAGTTATTATTTTATTTGCCTTACTTCCTTATGTTATTTATGAAAATAGAAATTTTAACCCCAGCCATTAATGCCCATTAACTCCAAGTAACACCCCTGCATTTTAAACACGCCTCTCAATTGCTATTTGTTACGACATCAGAAGGATTTCTTACGGGCTTCCGGTGAGGAAGTTAGCATAGATTTCTACAGAGTAAGCTCACATCCACACCATGTGTTCTTAGAAGAATTAATGAAATGTGAGAGATTTCAACTTCTACCATCACATTTTGAGCAAGATTTACAAACAGATAAGAAGCCAATGGAATATACAGACCATAAGCGGTAACTGACTGGTGCTGAGGTGTCAAGCAATGGCACGATTTCCTTGCTGCTGACGGTTTGAGTGTCTCCTGTGACCCACGTCACAGAAACAACTCCATAATTTGAGACAATTTGATGTAAATGCCAAAGTCAGCAACAGTAAAAACTGCAGTATGCTGACAGATATGTAAGGAGGCTTATAAGACGGGGTTTGGACCACTGCTCTGCAGCCAACCCTGGGAAGTCTGATTTCACATGCACCAGTTTTACTAGACCCAAAACTTTGCACTTTACAGAGGGAAAAAAAACCCAGACTCTTTTGTATATGGAAATAGACTGTTTCTATCATAAATTATGCTTAGATCTACATCATGCATATCCATTTAAAATCATTGTTTCAAGAGGTGATTGGGCAACAGGGAAAGCAACTACAAAATGGAAAGTTCTCAGTTATTTATGCAATCCTGAAGCCAGCTGAAACCAAGTGAGGCTTTCCTTCTAATCCAAAGCCCACTGGATTCAACATATGAAGCTTAACATATACATTCAGGCATGGCAATTAATCTCATCAATAACTGAATTTCATCTCGTGGATTGTAATCCACACATTCTGTAAACTTAACTTTTTATATCTTCTCCATGTGTGAGTTTATTAGTGGCAATACAAACCAATTCACAAAACCAATACAAATGAATAGTCATTTAAGGAGGCCAACATACATTTATTTAAGTTTTATGGATAAAACTATTTCCGTTTCATTCATCTGATTACATGAATTGACCTTGCTTTTCTGCAATATCATATATTTTGCATATGTTACATGAAAAACCGATGTTCCTTTAATATAGGGTGATTTTGGCTAAAAACGAGTGTAATTCAGCCCTGTTTTAAGTATAAGTCTGTATGGGAGTCTGTAACAAATCTAAAAAAGCTTACTTTCCAAATAGCTTAGAGTCCTTTAATACTTCACACTTGGTGAGTTATTCATACTTGAGTTTGAGTCTTGAGTTTGACTACAAGCAACTGCTGTTTAAAAAAAAAAGTCAAATCAAGTCAAACCAAAATGTTAAAGAAACTATGAATTTTGAAATAAAAAAACAATCAACAAAATACATGCACACACCAAAAGACTGTTTTGTGGAAATTTTAGTATGTTCCTAAGCACATTTCATTCATTTTATAAGTGACTTTCTGATCCCTAATGCCCTATATTCTAAAAGTTTTTGCCCCGGATTTATTGGCTGACTACCATCTTGCTTTCAGACTTTTAAACTCTCTCTGCACCTACTCGTATACGGGATTTGCAAAGCAACCAGTTGGCAATTAAAGCTTCAACTTAACAGGAATAAGAAAATGCTTAAAAAGCTGCTCATAACTGATGACGTGTTGGCAGCTAAGCATTATTTTGCTGAGTTTTGCATTTACTGTTCAATGTACTGTTAGCCGATTGTCAAGTAGTACAGTAAAAACCAAAAGTTTTCCTATAGGTTTAAATACTCCATTGAGTAATTGCTCAATTTTACTACTCAATACTATGAAGCATTTATTTCAGACAGAAGAAATGAATCCCTAAAGGGCCACTCTAAAAAAAACATACGAAAACTTGCTCATACACGTGCAATAAAGAATGGACATATCTTAGGTAACATTTACATTAAATGCTAGATAAAATGCAGATGGCACTTGGCACATACATGAGTACTTTCTACTGAGCTAAGCCTTGCATTTCTTAGCTCAGACAGAATTACCTTTAAATTCTTGGAACTTTTTCTGATTTGAGCTTCATACAGAAAACTAGAGGTGCCTTTTGCAGACCAACAGGCTGAGATCTTTCTGAATGTCCAAACCCTGATGCTTAGGCTTGAGGTCTTACAAGTCTGCCTCTGCTCCATAACTGTCTCAGGAAAATTAAACTAGTTAATGCGCAGAATATCACATTTCCACTGGGATGTCATTTGTAGGATGTGCAATCATTTAAATATTGACTGGATTTTAATATTGTATAGTGTAGAACTAACACATTTCTGCAAGTATAACTGAAGGGTTCTTAGCCATCTCCAGGAACTTCTAGCTGAACGTCAGCTGTTGTCTTAACATTTAAAGCAATAACAGTAAAAAACTGAACAATACTCAGGTTAGCAATATTTTCCATTATGTTTTTCATTAATTAAATCTGGGGATATTAGATGTATGAAGAGCCATTCTTGTGAGTAAAACCTTTCCTTTCCCCTTCTGCAAATGTGAGGACAAGAAAAAAGATATTTGCTTTAAGCTCTGAATTATGTGCTGCTAAGACCAAGATTATTTTCTTCCTTCTCCACATCTAGCAAATTATTTGCTGTTCTAGCAGACAGCGGTTCTGCAGACCAAAGAGACATGCTGTAAAGGTGTTCAAGGATATCAAGTTCAAAAGACACTGATTGTTTTTTGTTTGTTTGTTTTAGGTGTCTGTGTTTGCACTGTAGTTTACATTTCTATTAAGAACAAAGAACATTAAACATACTGAAAATCTGTATGTACAAATTCAAGACAAATTAAATAGCTGTGATCAATATGAACATCTTTGCGTTCCAATTGAACAGCTCGAAACGTTTTAACGTATTAAGCTTTCCTGCCATCCATGTGAAGCGTGTAGTTGTCTCCATTTCACGAATGAGGAAGACAACAGAGAAAGATGAGGTGATTCACAGCATCTCAGAATCAGCCAGCTCCACAAGCCAGGACTCGTATTTCCAGGCCTCCATGTGAAACCACCTAAATGTGCTTTTCTCCCTGCCCAACAGACTAGAAGGTTTTCCTTCCTTCAAAATGCTCTTTAAAAGTGAAGCTATCTTAAATGGAAGAAAGGTCCTCCTCCAAACAGGCAATCAATCACCTTTTGTCTTCATGTCCTTTGAAAATACATGGCATGCACGAGCCTAAGGAATTGAACCACAACGCTTGTCTAGGACAGCTATTGAAGAAAATTCTTTTATCATCGTGTTTATGAAAATCATGTGGCACTAATTTAAGACAGCTACAACTAAACAGATTTTTTTCTGTTAAGCATCAAAATTAACAGACTTTGATAAACGTTTTAAATATCACTATTATCCTTTTAAACAGCAATTGCATGTAGAAGTGGCTAAGTAGAAGCACTTAGTTGATTCAAAGTCACTACAGTTTTAAAGATATTGTTACATTTCATTTGTAAATTTCCAAAATAAAAACTCAGTTATCTGAGATTACCATGTGTCACAAATAATTATCGACCACCACCAGTGAGCTCCCAGTCTGCTAACCCTGCACTCAGCAGCACACACCCTGGCTCAGCCAGAAACCTCCTGGCCCACCAGAAGTGTAGGAGACAGGCAGCACTGAGCTCCCACTGGATCCATGACTGAAAGTTTTAATTCTGCCTTTTTTAACAGAAGAAAATCAATATTTTGATTTGGAAAATGCACGTTTGGAAAATAATTTCTGTAGAATACTTTAAAAACATTTCTAGGAATGAGCCAGCATAACAGGGGTGCATTTTTGTTTTTATGCTAAATGAAACGTTTTTGATCACTGCAGTGTGAAGTTTTTTTTGCATTGTAGGATTTCCCATTTTCAGTCTTAACATGGATGCTTGAAAGAATTCAGGTTGGTCTAAACATGCTGTTTTGGGAGTAAGTCAAAACAAACAAGAATTTCATTTTAAACTCCCACGTAACAAGATACAGAAAATTTGTATATTTGTTAGACATAGCCTACTTTTTATGTAGATTTTTATACTAATCATTTACTGCTTCTAAAGAGGGTTTCTCTCATGGAGTCAAAAGCAAAATATAATCTGTGCTTGAAATATCTCAACAACATCTGTACATTTTCCACCCCTGAGAAAATAATCCATTTCATTTGGACTATTCCCTCACAGGAGCCAAACTGGTTTTCATTTTTCCCTTATTTACATGTACTGTGTTAGAAATACAACCTAACACCTGGCTCTCTCATGTCAATGGAAAAAATGCGGGGCTAACAGACAAAGAACCAGTATGAGGATGGGCACATAGCAGCCCATGTCTTTACAGGGGGCTGCACTCCAAGGGAACGAGAAAGCCAGAAAGTCCATTTCCCAGTACAAGGTACTCACTGGAAAGCTCTCCGACAGACACTGGCTGTGCTCACCACCGCTTAAAGCAGTCCTGGAGTTCACGATTTTCTTCCTCTGAGCCCAACAGCAAAGCCCCATTGATTTGTAGGCCAGTCTCGTTAGAACACATTAGTTCTGATTACAGGTTTCCTATGGTAACTAACTACAAAGAGCTCAAAGTCAGGTATAAAACTCTTTCTTACTTGCCTTCTTGAACCAGTAACTTGGTTTATAAGTTTTGGGTTCCAATTTAGTCATCAAAATGTTTTTAAAAATAAGTTCTAAACCACCCCCCGTAGAAGTACTCAAACAGCAAAAAGCCTACCAAAACATAAAAACCTACCAAACCAACAATCTGGCTCTAGCTGCAAATTTAACTGGGAAAAACGAAGTCTTGCAAGAAATAATGTTACTTTCATGCATTTTAAACTTAGTAAGCAAGTTGTGGAAAGGTAAATGGAGAACAACCTCAACACGAAATAAAAACGGGTCAGAGGATACATTCCACAATGGACAAAAATGGTTCATCTTTTATGGCTTACAACACAATGATCTGATTACCGAATGATAGAAGAAAGATGCAGTTTTACTTAATAAAATTTTGTATGGCAAACTAAAGGCAGATTTCAAGATAAAAGACCAAATTAATTTATTGAATTGTCTCTTTAAATGAGTTGTCTCTTTAAACACAAGTATTTGTATTAAACCACCCCATGTCCCAAAGCATATTCACAGGGAAAAAAGGATCATTGACTTATAGCTTTTCATAAAAGCATCATTCATTATTACACAACATTAACTGTTGTAAAAAAAAAAAAAGCAGAACAAAACACAAAACTACTATAATCAAATGTCTAAAGTAGGTTTTGATTAAAAAATGTAAATCCTTCACAACAGGAATGAAGAGGGATGCCCTTCAGAAGAGCCATTTCATTCTTAAAGTAATTTCACCTTTGGCAAAAGATTAGCAGTTCCAATTATGCCGTCTGTGAATAAGGTGAGATAGATTACAAGCACACAGGCTTTCCTTCTATTTGAATATTTAATTACGTAGGCACATAAAGACTCATTCATGTATTTTTAAAGTGTTCTAGAAGTTGTTTCAGAGAATTTCTTTCTTCAAAAACTAATACCACACACCCCCACGTGTGCTCAATAGGGAAATACCAATTGTGCCTAGACATTTTTGGGGAAAAGGGGGTGGTGGGAGGGGCTATTCCCTAAGCAGCACTGAAAATAGGTATTCATTTATAAAAATGTATAAGCATACCTTCTGGCCAAGAAACAGACTTTTTGTGGACAGGACTGTGAAACCATCTGCAGGAGTTCCCTCTGTTGTACTGTCAGCACTGGCTGATTTGCTCACTTCTCCCTGCTTCTTCTTCCAAAAATGTAGTTAATTAGTTAACTCAAGACTAAGAGAAAAACACTGTTTAATAACACTGAGATATGTGACATGCCATAAATGCTTACCAGGCAATAAAATGCCAGTACAGAAACTGGCATTTGGATTTTATCCTTAAGTCTAAAGTAACTGCTAACAGCTGAAGGAATCAATAACAAAATTGACCTCAAAGTCTGAATATCTCTATATGTGCTTTTCTTGCCTACGATAGTACGCTATTTATGGGACAGTTGTCTTAAGTGTTGAAGGAAAAATACAAACAACGACAAATTTTTAACAGCTTTGTAACGACTTGTGTGCAAAAAAACCCAACCAAACAAAACCCCCTACATATCTATGTGTGGGCAGACGCTCATTCTAAGGTTAAAACTGGCTTGTCAGTGCAAATTTTGTCCCTCTGCGAAGGGAGGTGATTACAGGTTTCCCAAACATTTTTAGAAATACGGTTTTGAAATCTGTCTGACCTTAGAGCCAGCGTCAGAAGAATACTTCTACTTTCTACCTGCCTAACAATAAGAAAGAGTGAACAATTTTCTGTCTTGTTTAACCTGATCACTTTCCTTTATCTCCAGTAAAACTGTAGAGGGGGAGTCCCCTCAATCATTATTATTTTATTTATTTTTTAACTGAAGTAAAATGATAGGCTTCAGGAATGCATTGATTTACTGAATAAAAATAAAAACATTTTGAAAAAGATGCATCATGAAGATAGTGAATTGACTGTTGCAGTTATCAACTCAAGTGATGCCAAAAATAATTTTCGATAAAACTACTACTTGTGATTTCATATAAATATTTGTTACCTCACCAATATCTATGCTGAAGCTAAAAGCACACCTGAATCACTAAGCAAGCCAATGTTATCCTACTGTTCCTTTCCAAAGTATATAAACTAAATCTGTGGCAGACCAACTGAGATGACTGATGCAAAGGTATGTTGGTGCTTCTAAGAGCTGAAGCCATGCTTTACTTTACATAATTGTTTTCAAAATTAGATTTTCAGGGGTCCTATTTCAGTTCCCCTGGAATTTACTGTTAGCTGAATACCAATATATTAAGCAGACAATACAGTTTATTGTATTGTATGGAAGAAAAACAGAACCCCACAACAGACTTCCTGCTTTTGTAATCAAGCAGGAAAAAAAATCCAGATTTAGGAAAATTATTAGTGCTTGGTTATTAGAAACACTGAACCTGAGATGTCAGCTACTAGGTGTTCTAAAAGGGAAAATTAAATTCAACAGTTCAAAAAACCGAGTGAAACAATCAGAAGTCTCCAAGTAAACAATAATAGAGACATACAGGATGAATATAGAAGCTTTGTTTGAAGGCAACATTTTCAAATGCACCATCAATTTCAGGTAAAATATATGTACTTTTCTTCCTACTTTCATAACCTACTGCTTTACAATAGTTTTGCAGAAGGAATTATCCTTCACTACACATGCACGAATTAGAAAGATTCTCTACTCCTACAAACTGAAACTAAAAATGGAAAAAAGGCAGTTAAATGTTCTTCCTAGCTTTCTAGCATAAGAAAAATCACATTTTGGTCCTCTTGTTCTCTCACCTCCACACTTCCTTTTGAATTAGTTTAATTTCTTCCTCAGAGTTAAAAACACCAAGTCTAAACACTGAGGAGTCTTGCCTGGCTTGCCTGCCTGTCCTGCAGACCTGTGCTACTTCTTCCACCTACCCTAGGGACTGGGCAGCACTCCTCCTTCGGCATTTGCTTGTGCTGCTACTGAAATCCCTGAACTACCCCACATGATGCTCTCTACAGCTACTATAACCGAGTTTGTGTTTCAAATAAACTGATTACTCTACCTTGGATTTCCTTGCCCCTTTCTTGCCACCTGTTTTCTTTGATACAGTTTTTTTCTGTGATGGAGACTTTGCCTTCTTTGCTGGAGGTGGAGTGATGATGGCTTCCAGTTTTCCTTTTGACCCCCGCTTCTTTGCCAACAGCTCTGGGTGAATATTGGGTAACACTCCACCACTGGCTATGGTGACCCCTTTCAATAGCTAATAAAAAATAAAAGTTGTAGATGACAAATTCCAGCATTTACTCACCAAGAAACAGAAAATGGCATTTACTGCAAATTTTGTAGATTGTCATGAGTTCTAACCAATTATTGTATGTTTCTCAACATACGTCTTTGAAGAGAGACATGAAACGTGAAATATCAGAAAAAGTTGATAATGTAATAAGGTGTAACTGTAAAGGGAATATATATTCCTCTTGCACATATGCTTGTTACTGTGAACGTCACTTGGGCTCACACAAGAGCTGTTTCTTCATTAAGCTGTGAAGCTATGCAATGAAGACTTACCCAGCTACTAGAAAGCAGGCTGCCCTGCAATGCCCTCATGTCTGTGGCTGGGGCTGCCCTGTTTTTTGAGGGACGGGGCCCCGAAGTCCATGGTACAGGACTGCAATATGTACCATGCTGTGGGCAACACAGTATTACGTCTCTGTTGCTGAATTTTCTTGAGCGGGCATTTTTTTAAAACAGAAATCAGTTCTTAGTAAAAGAAACTTCAAATGGAGGGTAACATTTATACAAATCTCTATACCTGTAAGTCTTTCTTCAAAAAAATCTTTATGTAGTTGAAGAAAAGCAGATCAATACTCAAAAGTGTGCAGTTCATTCAAGCCTTTAAAAGCAGAGGTGAAATAAATCATGTTCTGCATTTAAAACCACTTTAATCCATTTTTTTAAACATCTAATTGGGACTAATTCAGTATTAGGAAGGATACAAACGGTGATATCAAAGTCCCTCAGGTATTCCCACCTTCTGATTCACATTTACTGCTCCCTGCTCCCCAACCACAACCCACTGAGGCTCTGAGCTTACAAGAGAATGATGAACGGAAAGTATTAGCAATTTTCAGACAGAAGGAGGATGGTTTGGGGATTTTTTTTTCCTGCTCCATCATGATGCACAGGGTTGGAAAAAGTGTCTTTTTAGGTGTATTTTTACAGCACCTCACACAAAGAGACATTAATCCTGGCCAGTGCCTCTGGCTGCCACCACAACACTGTAATAATAATGCCTGAATTATTTTTTGGCTAAGTCAGACATCTTGAAATTTGTAAAGGACACAGTCTTCCAAGAGTTCCAGAGCTTTTAATTCTGTGGTTGTCATGACAGACTTCAGTAGGAATGGGATAGGTCCCACTGAGTCCTAAACTGGTTAAGGGGGAGACAAAAACCAACCAAAAAGTATGCACAAGATTTCCACCACTTCTCTACAGAGCTTATAACAATGTTCCAGTCTTTAACAGAAGTGGCTGTAATTGTGCAAGCAAATGTCACACTAGAGCTCCCTTGCATTTTCACACATCTTAAGTGTCCTGAAATACATAATTAAGCTGACTGCTCTAGTTAGCTACATAGCGAGTGTGCTAGTGAGTGAATGAGCTGTTTCCTGGTGGGCTGTTCAATAAGCAGAGGTCTTGAATTACAATTCAGCTATATGGAAAGACAATTTAAAAAGCCCTGAAGGAAATCCTGGCCCTCACACAGTGGGGTTTTTTCTTACCTGATTTAATTCTTCATCATTTGCTACAGCCAACAGGATGTGTCTAGGAGTGACTCGACCCTTCTTGTTGTCCCTTGCTGCATTTCCAGCCAATTCCAGAATTTCCGCTGGGAAAAAAAAAAAAAAAAAAAGAGTAAGCCCCTTTTAATTACATTGTGATCATTAAGAAAAATCAGTATGTGTCATTTAGCATCCAAGCAAAAAAGATATCTGAATCATATATGTTACTCCTGACTGCCACAAAATACCGTCAATGAGCCATCTAACCCTAAAATTTTCATTTGCTTTTCTGTGTATAATTGCTGAAGGCAGAATGTGCACCTGAAGATCTGTGGTCTAAACTATATATAATGTTTATATAATATATATTTGTCCCTTTAAAGCCTTTCCTCTAGATTCTTGACTTCTCAGTGTTCTTCTCAAGATTATTGCGTGTTTATTTCCTGCAATCCCCCTTCTACAAGGGGAAAGAGTACTAGATGTACAAAAGCTACAGTTTTTTCCTCAAACCTGTCACAAATGTGACTTCTGGCTTGCATTGCTTCCACTTTTTTGTTACTGGAGAAGCTCCTGTTTTCAGTTCCTTCTTTGTAACATTATAGAAGCGACGTCCAAGTTAGGGTACTAAAAATACAAACTCCGTTGCTACACTGACTTAATGATTTTCTGTCTCTGAGAAGATGTCCAGAAAAGGTAATTGATAAGTCATGCTTGTTTGCTCCTAGTAAATCATCCTTTTAGAAAAAAATTCCACTCCTGACAAATTATGTTTAACAGGTGTGCATATGACAACTGTTACTGAATTAGAAAAGATTAACTTGCTCTCCTGTAAGGATCCGTGAAGTGCAAGGCTGGAGCTTTACCTGCTAACTTATCTGTCTTCAATTCAACAAGCCTTAGGCAAAGACCAAAATTAATTACAAGGAAGTCTGGGGAACAATAAACAAAGATGGCATATGTTTCTCTGACTTTGCAATTACATGCTATTGGTGTCTCCATTATGCAAAACCTTTTAATCCTCTGCATTTTGGTATCCTACCTTCTGTAAACCTGTAAACTTTTGGAGAAAAAGAGAAAAAAAGAAATGAAAATGTCCCCATATATATATATATATATATATATATATAAATAAATATATATGTAGGACATGAAAATGTTAAAATTTAACATCAGAACTAGTGTATGAAATTGGTTTCACATTTAACAACTGACTACACCATGAAAGCCCTACCACAAGCTTGCTTTAGAGGCAAATAGAGTAAATTAAGACAGTAATCTTGAAGATTGAAGATCTTGAAGATCTTCAGTTCTTCTTCTTGAAGATCTTGGCCTAGAACCAAAGGCCACATCGCCACATGCCTTTACTGCAACACACAGTAAATCTTCAGCAGTACTAGCACAGACTATGGCTTCTCGTTAGACTGAATTTAACATGATTCACCAATTATTTTTCATTGTAAGTCCTACAATAAGCTAGTTATGACACCTACTGTAAAACTTCCAGCTGCTTCTGGATGCTCTGCAGTTGAGTTTCATGGTAGGCCTTCGATATTTTTGTGTTCTTTAAAGCGCACAGTTTACTGTATTACAGGGCAAGACAGAATACAAAACTAAGCCCCCAGAAGTAACTCTTATAACGTTTCATGCTGACAAGAATTACTTTATTTTTAAAGCGGGATTAACAGGGTAAGGTCAACCTGACTACGCTTTCCACACCTCCAAAGAACAGAATTAAGCTGGCATAATCCTTCTCACGTACTTCTTACAAGCCGCAGCTCAGACATTTGAGGTCTAGCTTGCATTTGGCAGAGCACACAGCTGCCTGTAGTGACAGAAGACATTCAGAATCACATTCAGAAGACCCGTGTCACATTCAGAAGGACAAGCTGTGCTCTGGGGTACACCCCGCACATCCCCACTGACCTCAGGAAGCTTCTGTGTCACCGCAATAACATCTCCACCTCTCCAGCGCAGGACTTGTTTTGTTTGCATCTCAGACTTTATTGCTGGCTGCGAAGCAGGGGAAGGATTTGCCACAAACAGCAGCCCACTTTGCAGTTTACCCCTGCTTCCCCCACCTCCGCTTCTTTACTGCGTCAGGCAGGGCTGAACAGTCGGGCCGTGTTATTCTCTGCAACCGATCAGCATAACTATGCAGACAGGTCATTTCGTAACTAAAGGGCCTAAGAAAGTGTTACGCCTGTAAAGCACAGAGGAATGTTTTATTTGTTCCTCATAAAACTAAAATGTCTGCCCTGTACAGTGGAGAACTGTTCTTCTAAGTGCTAAGCCCTCTTCCTTGGACAGGAAACTCATTTTGAAATTACAGTTTTCTAATGGTCCTTTAGGGAAGTTGAGGTACCCCACTTCCTCTGCAGGAACAGAACGCTTTGCACTGGTGTCGAGGACCACAAAAGAGGAGCTTTGGGAGAGGAGGAGGGCACGGAGGGGGGAATTTTTCCTCTGGCCTTCTCCTCACAGCTCTCCAACAATAACCGAGCACTGCTGGGGCGTGCAGAGAGCAGCAAAACTACGCCAGGTGAACAAATCTGGCCAAAGGGGGACCCTCAAAGGGGCTGACACCAATACAGGCAGCAATATTTTGATTTATCACTGACAGAAACAAAACTGACCCAAACCCAGCAGATCGGAGCGCTTATAAATGCTGGAAATGAAGACTTTCTGGATCCGGATGGGATCCGAACTACTCGGCTGGAGAGAACGTGCGGCCAACTTTCCTTTCACATCTGTTTTACGCTACTTCAGCTTGAAGGGTTTAAATGGTGTTTCAGCCATGTTTGAAACCAATCTTAAATTAGATGAAAATCTAGCTTGCTCTGTAAGGGAGAATCAACTTTTCAGAATAATCTGTCTGGATTTAGGCGTGTAGCTGAAAGAGGAGAAGGTGGAAAAAGGTATTTAAAATTGAGATTGGACCTGAATTCTCTGGTCAGACCCTTCTTTGGGGCAGCTTTGGAAGTTCCCTTCTACCAGGTTCAAAGCTTTGAGTCAAGAAAGAGTTGTTTCCTTAAAGGTCATCTTCCAACACTGGGAAGAAGTGTGCAGCATCCCTGGACAGAGAGCATCATTAGACTGGGACACAGGCAGTCAAATGGAGAGCCTAATGCATTGATTTTTTTTTCCTCTCTCTCTCTATATTTAATACTGTAGCAAGTTTAATGATTTAATTACATCTAAGTTTGTGATTTATAAACACAAACCAATTTAAGTCTGTCTGAATATGTAAACAAGTAAATATCAATTTACGAGAATTCACAACAAATTGATATTCAAAATTCAACTCATGCAACTGAACAAAGTTGAGATAGAAAGCTTTGCTTTTGTCAAAGTAAAAAAGTCTTAAGAGCTTCCATGACGTCAGGATTCACTTGGCACGTACACATCCAGCCAGAAGACCAAAACAACATAATTTTTAAAAAATGAGGGCTCACAAAAAGGATGCAAGTAAGTTGTATAATGTCTATTCCACTCCTTCCATATATTTACTCCACACTAGGGAATAATTATACCACCACCACTCAAGCAAGAGGCAGCTATAAGACACTTTACAGAAGATTCTTTTTAACGTGTTTTTTATATTTGAAGAAAATAAAAACATATTTCAATATTATAAGCTTTTGTAAGTCCATTTCTTTGATTTTTACTTATTGAAATCTCAGGTTAACTAGAAGAGATACTCTTCATGTTTGACTTACAAATGACTTTTTCTGTGCTATTAAGTATATTTCAAAAAAGCAGAACAATATGTATTGCTTTAACTGCAAATATAAGAAAAAGTTGAGTGAAAAGCTGTGGAAAGCATATAATTAGGAAAGAAATAACTAAGTAGGAATGTAATGTCAGCATGTGATAGATTCCCATATGAATTACTTCTACATTGCAAGCAAGTATAAACACACTAGTCGGATTCAAAATACACAATTATAGTTAATATTTTTCTTTTCCATCTTTAAAAGAAATGGTTAAAGTGGGAAGAAAATCTTATGTTAGGAAATTTTCTCTTAAAAATTAACGTATACAAAATTGTCATTTATATCAAATGAAAAAATCCTTTGCAACGTTTGGAACTAGGCAAATGGATATTGGTAACCAAAACTGGTCTAAGCCTGTTCTCAGCACTTGAGCATTTTTTTTTCTCCTGAGCTGTTTAAAATTCAGTTAAACATTTTAAAAGGAGAAAAGAAAACAGGTTGTGTATCTCTGTACTGAAGCGTGAGATAAGACCACAGGAAAAGCTGTTCAAGCCATTTCCTACTCAAACATAAGCAAGAAGTGTTAGAAGTCTCCATAGTTACCTCATCCTAAAGCAAATTTCCAGAACAGGTTCCTCATCCTTTACTTGGAGACTTCTCTCCTCTGATCATCTCTTGGACATCCCACAAAGTTCCCAGTTCCACTATCTGTATTTGCCTATTTCACAGTGGTACTGCTGTGCCTTGAGTACCATTGCTTTGGTGTTTCACAACACTTGCAGATTTTGGGACAAGAACTCAACAATGAGGTTAAAATAAAGCAAATTACTATTAGACATAAATAAAGCAGGCACAGTACGAACTGCAGACCTATATGGAAACAAAAGTAAATGCATTCTTCTCCTACTTATATAGAATACACCAGTTCGTTCATCCTAATTTTCAAAGTATTACTGGTCATTACTGACTAAAAAGCTTAAATGACAAAGCCTTCAGCTTAGCACGCATTGTAGGCTGTATTACTTCCTAAATGTAAATGCTCAATTCAATCTGGTCTGAGTTCATCCCAAAATTATTATTTTATTTTTTTTTTGGTTTACGTCTCGAGCTAAAACACCGCTGTTTGCATCGAATCCCTTTGTCCACCTTTTCTTCTGGGAGATGAAATCATAGCTTTGAAAATTAAGCTCTTAACAACTAACAGGTGACGTGTTGACACAAAGCCAATTTCTGAACACAAAAGTTCCAACAAGGAACAAGTCCGGGGTTTCTAAAAAATTTTGAAGCCTCTCCTCAAAATAAAATTGAGAGCAATATCCAGAAATGAAAGCAAAACGAATGTTGATACAATTCCATTGAGAAAATGTGCATTTACTACAAAGCCAGCTACATGACAAGGAGTCTGTTTATTGTACTTTAAATTAATCATCCTTCCATCAGCGTTTTATTGACTTCAGAATCATTTTACATGATTCCGGAAGGTTTTAACCCAATCAACCCCAATCAACCAAGATTGTTAAGAGTTTCCTGCATTCTTCTCTCTGTGTATTCCACCCAATCCCACTGGAATCTGCAGTCCTAACAGTGAAGGCAGAATCATTTAATAACACTTTCCCTCGTATGCATTCCAGTAAAAGAGTTCTCAGCCTCGGTTCAAAGTCATGGAAATTTGATGCAGTGAAAATCAATTCAAGAAATTTTACTGCTTTGAACAAGCCTTGATGAAACCTCAATTCTCAACAGAGCAATCATTCTCTTAGGATGCGATAAAAAAAATCACTTCAGTTTTTAGTCTCTGAGCTGTATCAAAACTAGGCCCCTCGAAGGAGAAACTGTTAACTTTGCCAAGTTATTGTAAGTTTTGCTTTTCTGTGAGGCAGATGACAGACTGCTGTTTACATAAAATCCAAGTTCAGGCCACAAAAGCCACTTCCACTTAGAGCCTTCTGATCTGACTCACACTTCTTTTGAGCTCTTTTCTCATTTCCACACTTTAATACAATCTGTTACTTTTTTCTTTTTTCTTTTTTTGGTAGGAGATCTAAAGCTATTTAGCTTCCTAATTTTTTAAAAAAATTCTTGGTTAAATATTGATCTGTAAAATGTATGAGTTCACTTTTTGATGAAACTTGAAAATGAACCTAAATCTCAAATGAACTTAAATCTCAAATGTTATTTATTATAACAGTCACACTGAGTACTAATTTAAAAAGTGATAGCCTATTTCTTCTCCACTGACTTAAAGAATCCTATCCAACTCAAATTAACCCTTTTGTTTCTGTGGAGTTTCCTCTACCCAGCATTTTACACTTTGCTGTTACTCCTAACAGTTTACATATGTTTTAGAAAGACACTCAAACATGATTAATTTAACTGCTGCCAGACGTCACTTGATCAAATGCAGCACGTATGCTCTGGTCTGGCTGTTACAGAGTGCAGGAGACTACTGATGTCTTCAGACTTGGTCCTCGCTTAGTCTCTGACCTTTGCAGGCACATGTTAGGAATCTGCATATCCAAACGTTAAAGTGGCAGCTGACAATCATCTACTGACACTCGGTGAACATTAATAATGTTATTAAGCAAAGAAAAGGAGGAGAGGACTTCATATTGAAATTCTGGATTTTACTCAAGTGACTCCAAACCCTGGGCAGAGGAGAGGAATGGTTCCGTATAGCAAGGGTGTGTGCAGCCATGCCCACGTAAAGAGAAGAAAAGCATCCAAGTCACTGTCAAGGGCTCTACAAAACAACGAGCTGACGCAATCCATATATGCTGTGCTCTCGTTTTTTGCAGTGTAGTCATTTCAACAAGATCTGGCAGATGGTGATAATGGTTGTATTAGACACCGCCTCTGACAGCAGAGGAAGTAGGTTTCCAAATTTATTATCGAAAATACTACGACTCATTAAATTGTTGTCGCTAAGTCCTTCCGCCACTCCAAGTCTTTGCTTTTTGTACCAAGATGGCAATGGAAGTCATAATAAATACATGTATCTGCACACAAATAAAACTTATTATTTAGAAGAAAAAGAGTTACAAGTATTTTTGTAGAGGAGAGACTATACAGAATATTCAACTTTTTTTTTTTTTTTAAATCTATGCCTGGAGAATATATCGTGTAAAATGTTCCATTACTTTGGGTGTTCAAGGGTAGTCTAATCTAGCTATAATTTCATCAGAGCAAAAAAATGCATCTAACCTGATAACCTGTCCCCTGCCAGTGCCTAACTGCAGATTCTTCAGAGGACTAAAGGAAAAGGCAAACTTAAAATGCTGTTTTTTAAGAACTCTACCAGACATCTGCAGCTTAGGGGCTTCTGAAGCTAGAAATGCTATCTTCATGTGTATCCCCCAATGGAATTTATTTTGATGGATGTGTCTAATTGTTTTCTGCAACCATTCAAATTTCTGGAATCCATAACATCTTGCAACAACAAGCCTCACTACATCACAGACATTTTTGTAATTTGGAGGAAAAGTACCTCCTGTTTATTTAAAAAATACTCTCTTTCACTGCAGAACCCCTAAATTTATTTCTTCCCCGAGGAAGTTTATGTCAAGGACAGAGCATTTCGTCTGACTGCACCTAGCAATCTATATGGAATTTCATCCCTGAAAGAAAATTAGGGATAAATACAGTGTGGAAAAGACCACTGAAGACCCAAGGCAAACACAATGTGACCAGAGTTCAGGCACTCTTATATAATCCCTACAGAAAAAAATATTAAAAAAAAAAGCATTCTTACAATACTTGATGAAAGAACCTCTAAACTTTGAAAAAAGCTGAGGAAAAAAACTAGCTCTTACCTGTGATGTCACAAAAAAAACAGCTCTGACATATTCAAGTGAAAATTAATATTACTCTTTTAAACTCTCCATCAAAGTTTATAAAAGTCTGCCGCTATACATAGCTGAAAACCTGTTTCATAGCCCTGAGCCAGGATCCCTTCAAATTGTGAACTCCCATATAAATTCCAACCCTGCAGATTAGCTGCTTGCAACTGAACCGCTGTTATATGCCACGGACATTCAAGAACACAAAATAATAGCACTCGTTCTGAGGACAGAATAAAAAAACGTATCATGAACTAATGAAAGCATTTACATGCATGGCTGTAATGTCTAAAAGGTTAGAAACACCACGTGTATTTTATTTCAGTGTGCTATTACTGCTAATTTCTCGCAGCAATATCCTGTATTACTTCATGTGTTCTACAAGGTGGGGTTAACAAGGATTTCATGTCAGAGAAGGAAGGCCAGAAGGAATGACCAACGATGCTATCAGCTCTCTTGTCTAACGGGACGATGGCAGTTAACCCCTGTTCTTTCCACTGAAATTGTAATACACATTTCTTAGAAGACAAATCCAACATACATTTTAAAATTGCCTACAACAGAATGAATTTATCAATGGTAAAGTACAGCTTTTAAATTACATATTTCATTTCTCATCTAGTATTAGGCCCATTTCAACCCTCACACGGAATTTCTGTTGGGGTGTTCTTCAGTCTAGCAGGAATTTTCTGCAACACCCTTTCCCCTTATACACTTTTGAACAATGACTGCACCGCTATTAAATTGAACAGTAACTTATAGTTGGAACTTAGGCAAATAAAGAGATGTAATATTACTAGAGTAGAGAGAAAATATATAATTCTATATCTAAGAATATTAAAATATAACTTGAATTTAACAGTTATCAATGGGATAAAGTTATTCATGATCAAGATGTAAAAACAAAAAAGCCCCAACAACCCTAACCTACCATTGTGTACGTTATCTCAATATGACACATCACAATGCAAATTTTGATATTTACCCTTCTGAAATAAATATCTATACTGGCTAATCAGTATGTATTGTGAGGGCTTTTGTTATGTAAAAATGCTTTCAGTTATCGTTTCTCATCAAACCTGATCTGTGAGGCTTGGAGAATACAGTGGGACCCTGACCTGGCAAGTCATTTTGTGTAAACTCAGCTTCTGTAACTAGAAGAGCCAGTGAAATTTGTGAGACTACAAGTTAAGACAGGCACATGCTTAAGTGTTTACAGGGCTGGAGCCAAGGGAAGTCTTATCAGTGAAAGAAAACTCCTCATTTACATACATCTGAAGCAGACTAATTCATGCCTTTATTAGTTCAGAAAGAAAGTTAGCCGCTCAAATGATAACAGTGCAAAGTTTTAAATCTAAAGTGGCATTTCTTAAAAGCATAGCTGTGAATCCCACCTCTGTTAAGAAAATGACTCAAGCCTTATGTAAAAGAGGAATTTTACAAAGGAGCTTTCTATAACGGTATTTTTCAAAGGTCTCTGCGACCCTGCTGTATTTTAGGCCCAGTATTAATCCATGTTAAAAACACCCTGCATCTGAAGAGGTAGTTTCATGCTTGCTTAAATAGAGCATGGGTCCTACAAGCCCCTTAATTTACTTTAAACCTCTTCTGGGACACAGTTTGTGGCACAACACTGTAATAGGGATTAGCGTTTCTAAAGCTGCCTGTTTAAATAGAAGAAATGTATCCTGGTAGTGAATACATTTCAACTGTATCAAATAGATACTGTCAATTAATTCCCTTCTTAAATTTCATTACTCCCTAAAGACCACTATAATGTTGTCTCAAAATGCCTGGAACTTCAATCTGCTTTTAACCTGATGTCTTGTTTTTTAGTGTGGCCCTCTGAGCTACCCCTCCGCCTCAAAGCAGTTCAGCTTTACTTCTGCTTTGACAAACAGGGCAAATCATTGTTTTCCTCTGTGACCCTGTAAAAATGTTCAGCAGCGAGCAGAACACGAGAGGTGAACAGCAGTTCAAGCTGATTAGCTTGCACGTTGGAAAGTGAGCATCTGAAGCGAGCAGTTAAACTTACTGCATTCGGGAAGGACTTTCATTTTGCAGCCAATCAGCAGCTGGCCTAAGAAAGTTTTCCACATCGAAAATTAATCAAGATGAAAATGCATCGAACTGAGCTCCAGCACATGAACCTCCATTAAAGGATTCTGGTGACATCAGAAAGCCTGAAAACAAAAACTCGGGTAAGCACCAGAATGCCTCAGACACAATTCTAACCCTGGGTCCGAAAAGGTGTTTAGTTTACATTTTGACAAAATACATGATCAACAATACACAATGGGCAATAAAATCCCACTGGAAAAAAAGTCTAATGGAGAAAACAGACATTTTTCTCCTACCTTACTTCAGTAAGTACAGAACAAGTATAAATCAAAGTCTTATTTCTTCTGTATTTCTGTTCTCCTGCTGTTTTATAAACTTCTCCTTCTCCTTATTTGCTATGACATTTTGGCAAATGAAAATTATTTACAGCATAGAGAAAGCGACTGGGGGCAGGGGGAGCAGAAATCGCTTGCAGGCCTGGTTCTCGCTACCTCTAAATATACTCAAGAGAATCTTTTTTTCCAAGGGCAAACGAGTGTCTTTTAGTAAGTGAGTTTGGACTATGCTGTAACCTCTGCAAGCTATAGATCTGAAGGAAAGATAACTGTTTACTTGTAGGGCTGGATCAGTTCTGCCAAATAAAAACCATACAACATCATCAGAGCAGCTGCAATGCCCCAAATGAAGTCTGACCTCTTGACTGACTCAGTATTGTATTTGATATTAACTGATATGCACTGATATGCACTACTTTGCAGAGAAAATAAGGAGTGGATGTAGTTTTCCAAACTACACCTATGGGGAGATATACGAGCAATGAACAATTGTAAGGAAAGTACCACAATAAGGAAAGACGACAGAAGGAACTAGTAACACTGAACTTCTTGCCAGTTTAAGCTAGTTAATAATGCTTAAGACTAGTTCTGTAGCATAAGCAGAAACTAGTCAATTATTCTGACTATGTCGTCTCTCTACAAGATAGGCAGCACTGTATGAACTGTCACTGCCAAGAAGAAATAAGAACCATACATTTTAGTTCATCACCCACACTATTCCTCCGGAGTAAAGAAAGGAAGTATGTCCACTTGCTTCAATGCCGGTACAACACAAATATGCATGGCACAGCAAACATGAAAAGTTTTTAGTTCACAGCAACTGAAGCAGCCAAACTAATTTGCGTGCTAAAACAGCACACATTCCTTCTCTTGGAGCTATACAGTACACAAACGTGCTAACAAAAGCATGAGGAGAACACAAATATAGTTTGAAAAGCACTTTGTTGAGCAGAGACTGAAGAAGGGCTTAAAGTCCAAACAGACCCACACACTACAAGAAGTTACCGAGTGTGTATTTTCACTTTTTGATGAATAGCAGTGTATATATGGTAACAGGAAGTTACCTTCAAAGTAAGAAGCAGATAAAGTCATACCCACAGATGGATCCAGAACAGAACTGTAAGTCTGAACAGCTGGAAGCGTTATAAAAGTTCAAATCCCAAGCTGAATCAAAAAAAATCCCAGATCTGAGCACATTATGGCCTAATTTCAGATTTACATTCAGAGTTAAACTTTCGCACAGGCCAGCGAAATTTAGCACCTCATCTTCTAAAGGATTAAAGCCAGTGCCATATTCCGTACACACATGAACTAGTTTTCAAACCTTAGGTTTCTTCCTATTAGGTCACGTTTCTGTCATTTCCCTTCCCAGTCTTTTCTAAAGATCTTCTTTCCTGCAACTGCTTTTGATATTTTATGTTTCTCCTCTCCTTCCTGGATGCACAGGATTGCTTTTTTGATTTAGCCAGTTTATTATACCACTTTGCATGGTCTCATTTCTATTAGGTCACATTCCTCCTTTTATTTTGAAAAGGTTCAAACGCTTTCATTTAGCCTCAGATCAGGTGCTGACATGAGCATCTTTGAAAACTCTCCCATAAAGAAGTAAAGATTTCTCTGGTTTCCTGAAATAATAATCGCCAAGAAGTTAAAAAATAAAATAACACCACACAGAAGAAAAATCTCTAGAGCATCCCATTTCCAGGAAGTATTTCTGAATCATACTGAAAATGATGAGTTACTTGAAGTTCAGAAAATATACTCATTATTAAAGGTTAATAGATTATGCTATATAGAGTGTAAAAGACTTAAAGAACGGTGGAAAAAAGCCACCAGACTGAAACAGTCATAAAACAAAACTATTACTAACTCGATAAGGAAAAAGAGTGTTTATGTTTTTGAGATGCATCTATGTATAAAATGAAAGAAAATCCTGAAATGCAGGATCCTAGGACTATCTACCTAACCTTTTTTTTTTTTTGGGGGGGGGGAGGGAACAGCAATACGAAAACCTTAAAAGTGTTCTGAAGGAGAAGAAAGGAGGTACTTTCCGCCCATAGCTTTCCTCCCTCTTCCCCCTCGCCCCTTTTTCTATTTCCTGACAGAGTGATGGGTATGAATTTATTTATTTTAAATCTCAACCAGTTTCCAAGGATGCATGGCAGTTAAAGAAACACCTCTATTTCCCCAGCCTATTCTCTGCTGCCTAAACTATCACTGCTTGAGAAAACCTTTAAATCAAAGAGTTAACCAATAACATGTGCTGCTCATTAGCAGTGCCTTGAGCTCACCTGTACTGTTCTGTTTCTTTAAAAGGGCAGCATTCAAAGCCCCATTCACCCCAAGAAGCATTTTATTTGAGTTGTTATTGCTCTAAGCAGGAACCTAGCTGAAGGAAATGTTAATTTTTAAGGCCATCTATGAAGTTTAAAAGCATTCTTTTAAAGAAAAGGCTCAAATAAATAAAACCATGAGCACGAACAAGTGAAGAAAAAAGTCTGATGGCTTAGAAAATTCAATAATGTAATATAAATACCTTACAGAAATCAAGCACTCTTAATTTTTCTCTGATGTTACCAATCTTCATCTTTAGGGTTGGAAGCTTTATAGAAAACAAGCCTATTTCTATCCTTCATTGTCAATATATACTATGAGGCGTATCTAAAATTGCCTTAAATGTGTATGATCATAGCTGTCAGACTCAGGTCACATGTTATATATACTACATGCTTTGCTCAGATCAAAGTAAAAAAAAAAACCCACAACTGATTACAGCTTAAAGACCACTATCCCCTGAAACACTTGCATCTGTTGCAACCAGAACACTGAAATAAGCAAATGCACTGTACACAGAACTTCTTTATGAGACATGAGATCCAATACAAGCTTTTTTTGGTAGTCATGCTAATAGAACCCGTCTCCCAACACTCACCCATTTAGCACTTGTGCATTTTGCTAAATCCCTAGCTTACAGGTACATGTTTGCAAGTCAGTCTGGCCATGTGAATGCAACCTGAATTGATCCTTCATTCTTGTCCATTTTATTCCGAAAAAAAAATGGTACTGCAAAAAGTCCGTATGTTGATGCTATTGCAGTTGGGGTTCATTTTCCTTCAGAAGACTACTTTATACGCTGTTTTGTGGGGTAAATTTGCAATGTCATAAGTCTTGTATGAGCAAAGAATTGCTATGTAATGCTCTTTACTTGCATATCTTGTTAAGTATGTCTTTGGACAAAGCACTTTCTTCTACTGAATTTTCTTTCTAAACAGAGGACAAAATACTTTCAGCCTCCAAGACGGCATTGTTAAGATGGGATAATCATTTAAGGTGTTCTCATTCTGTTGTGAAGAGAGAAACAGAAAAATGACTACAAGCAAAAGCAATTAAGCTATGCTGATCTGTGGCAGATGAACAGTGTGCATTTACACACAGACCCCATCAAACTGCAAAGGGCCTACATAGTCTCAAAAATAATCTGTAAATTGAGGAAAAATGCTTAAACACCACTGTAAGCAACCTGAGCCCTGTGTAAACACTGAAAAGCTCTCTATTTAAAAGGAACGTATTCCCGTATCAACGATTATAACCCAAACAAAGCCACGAGGCACAAAATCAGAGCAGGAAGGGGACTGCAACACTAAAGGCCTAGTCCATACTTAATGTCAGTAAGAATCCTTCTGACTGCCTATGTGGAAAAGAGTGTTTACAACAGGTCAAAGCAAATCAACTACTGCAATGCACAAAAGCCATCAAAACTCTGAGGCAGGGGTAGCTGTACCTTGGTTTTGACTAAGATGCACGAACAACATGGCACTTAAGTCAGCGGTAACTTTTTATTTAGTCGTCTATAAATCAAAGGATCTGTTAGTGCTTTTCCATTAGCATAGTGTGCAAATTCAGTTTATGTTATTTCTTTAACTTTTGCTATTTTCACATTGTTCTGCAAAACCTACCAGTCAGATATTCCAGTACAGCAGCCATGTACACTGGAGCACCTACACCAATTCTGTACTTCGGGTGGCCTTTCTTAATATAACGCAGCATTCTTCCAACAGGGAATATGACCCCAGCCTTTGCAGAGCGCGAAGTCTTGGTTGACTTCTTTTTCCCACCCCTGCTGGACATTTTGGCTGTGTTGGGTCTGGAACAACACTATATATTAGGGAAAAGAAAAAGATAAAAGGTTATCAATAAGGAATACAATATTTAAATGATTTCAAGCGGTAATCAGAGAAGCAGCTTCATATAAATTGGCTTTGGAATTACTTTTCTGAAATTCCTAACGTGTTAAAACTGGCACCATTAGTGGAGCAAAGTGTGATAACCACCTAAGATGTAAAACAGAACTTTAGCATGAAAGCAGAGGATGCTTTCTGCAGGGAGAACTGTCATGAATCTCTGCTCTCCTGGAAAAACTGTTGATTTGGCATTTGAACATCCACGGTAGGACTGTTATACTCATGAATAATTATGTTCCCAACTAGGAAACCATATCCACACTAAGACTCTTGTACATTTTATCTTCCTTACAAAACACAAATTTTCAGGACTGTGTGGATTTACAGAACACAGACCCATGCATGGTAAACTACATCTCCTGTAAACTAAAGGTGTGTTTTAGAAAGACCTGAAATGAACCCCTTGAGATTCGAACCTACCAGCATCCAGCTATCTCCATGCTGAAGTTAATCAGATTCCTAGATGGCATGTTGCAGCAGTACGACCTTCTGTCTGCTATCTTTCCCTAATATAACAGTAGTCTAAACACCCAGCAGCTATCTGACAACTGCATCTCAGTTTATCTCTGTGAAGAAACCTGCTGCTGATACAGCTGTCAAATATTTTTTTCTCTCTTTGATTTCTGCTCAGGCTGTAAAATAGAAGCTGGCACACCCAAAGAGGTGGAGAGTTTGCAGACTCTCAAAGTGTCTTTGAAGGTTTAGGCAACGCACTGGGGTTTGAAATTAACTCAGTGGGAAGGAGACTGTTCTCCCCCTCCCTCCCTCCAGCATGTCTGAACTCTAGGAAAACCAGTGGTATACATCAGTGATACATACCGGCTCTTTCCTGGATGCCCAAATTTTACCTGATATGAATGCAAAGTTGTTGCTGTGTTTATATACTCAGCAGAAGCTCTCCAAGCCTGCTTTCCCATCACAGCAGTTAGTTCTTTCCTTCCCTTTCTATTTTTTTCCTCATGTTTATGCTGAATTCTCTCCTTCTCCATATGAACTTAACTGTATTTGCCAACCATCTGAATCCGTGATTGCATGAACTCAGAATTAGGCAAAACAGGTTCACCAACTCTGATTTTGCAACTACTGATCTGTACTGACATGTCCTGGAGTCTTTTAAACCTCAGTGAGTCACTGAGATACAGACTACTTAAGTATCAAATCAAGACCACTCAGGATAAAAGAAATTTACGAATTAAATGTTTATTTTCCTTTCCACCTCCACGCTTTACTCATCAAGGACTCTGTAACTGCATAGCACATTAAGTAAGATAAATGCAACAAGTTTATGGCTTGTTAAAGGTAAACAGAACAATCCCACCTTCTTAGCTCAGACAGAAGTCAGGCTACGTTTATGAAAGTGATGTCAAAAACCAGACAGGAAACTGGAAGTAGGAAGCCATCAAAAGCCCTGCTTCCCCTTTCCTTCACTGCGAACTCGGCTCAGTAACAGCTCACACTCTGTAAGAGGACATTTTCTTCCCTAGAGAAACCTCCTAAACTGGAGCCCACAGCTGGTTTACAAACCTTTCAATTTAGCTGCATTTTGTCATCTTGTTAGCTCTGCCATTGTTCTGAGAATGGCTGGGTGGGGCTTTCACTTGGCTACGGGCTTGCTGCCTGCAAATTCTTATGGTCCATGCTCCATTTTCATCAGCGCTACAGATGTTTAATCTCACAAATGTTAAGAAGTTCACTGAAGTTAAGCAAGAGAGAAAATGGGCATGAGAAACAGCTGTGCTTCTAGCTTCACCTGTAATTCCTTTGTTTTGTAACTGATAGGTGAATGAGAAAAATCAGATTCTTTCCAAGGAAAACCTGCAAGCTTTAAATTGTAAATTTATATTAACCATTTGTAATTGAATTTTAGCTGTCACAATAAAGTACATTTTGTAACACATAACACTTCTAAAAACAGGTCATTAACTCCTTGTGAAAATCCATTTGATTTCCACAGCTATAGCAAGGATCCTGATGTGCAGAACAGGGCAGCTTGGGGAAGGAAAAGCTGAAACTGAACGCCCTGTGTTCATTACAGATCTGACCTCCTAACTGGTATGAGCCTGAGAATCGGGATGGGAACAATTAAATAATCTACTCGCACTTCTACTGAGGGGAAAATAAAGGAAGAAACAATTAAATTCAGTAGAGATGTTGAAAAAGGAACATATTTGTTCTGGACTGCCTATTTTCCCAAAAATCAGGATACAGAACTTGCACAGTCCATGTAGAAGGAAGATGGGAAAGGAGTAGAAAAAGGAAGCAAATAATGGAGAAGTTCTGGGGCTTCTTGTCTCCCCTGAGCTGAGCAATTGGATCAGGTCTTTGAGAGTGACACAGATGTGAGCTCTCACAAAGCCTCTCCTCAGACAGCTGTGGTCTTGATCTATGGAATGCAGCTCACTGAGTTTATGGGATGGTCAGGCTAGCTGGAAGACAATATGGAAGTCCTTATTTCCTGATGTCGTCTTTTTTTTGGTCTTCCCTTGGGAGAACGTCATCCACCCGTGAGCTACTACAACATTTGGATCAAAGCATGAGTAAAATACGGGGTGATATAGAATTATTGCCAAAGTAGCTTTGAAGGAGCTGCAGTAAGTACAGCTCACCCAACCTAAAAATCCAAATGGAAGACATACATGGATGGCCACGCTGTAACTGGCAACAGAAGGAGATGAAAGAGCACTGCCCTTTCATTTTCAGTTCCAAGACAATGATTATTCATGAAGGAAGGGAAGCAGTTCCTTCATACGTAGAAGCAAACAGTTACTGTGAATCACTGTCCCTGGATAAATATCATCTACTCAAAGTGATGCTAAGTTTGTTGTTAACATACTGCCAGTTGTCTTTGGTCATGCTCAACCAGTCTCCCTTATCGGGCTGGAGCATTACACTTTGCTTTTAGTTTCCATCATATTTGGAGATCAGGAAGTGTTCTCCCCTTTAATGTACTATTTTCTACTTAATACCTTCAAGTTTCCTAGCATCTGTAACTATCTAACACCTACCCATATATAAAATCATATTTTTTTCTTGCATAAAAAGATTATTTTACCTCTTCTGCAAAATCTAGAGGATCATTTCCCCTTTTATTTTATACTGCTAGTCACATTTCTCTCAATACTTAGGATGACCCTGGAAATATCCTGACAACCCGATCCTCTCATACTGTATGTTAGAGAGCTACCTACTTGTAAGCTTATTTACAAAGAAAAACTCTGCCCAAACCAGAAAGCTGGGGGCTTGCCTACTGAACAAAGCAAGCACTTTTGAAACTTTTAATATTAAATGTAAAATGTGATAAAGTGAGTTTCAGAGCTTCCTGTCTCAAGGATCCCATCCTTACCAGACGTAATGAATTACTGTCTTTACATACTGGGAGTGAAGGGAGGGAAATTCCAGTTAAGTTCTAAGCACCACATTTCCTTTTGCCAACCACTTGATTTGGAAGGGGAAAAGAGAGCCTGGAATGGAAGAGCTTTTTTTGGGCTTAATCATGGATTTGGGATCATTACAGAACTTGCTTGTCCTGCCTTTGAGCAGAGCGTTGGATGGCCCAGTGAGCTCTCAGAGACTTTTCTCCAGTTCTGGTTTTCTATGGCAAAAGAGAAGGGAAAGAAATGAGATTTCACTTGCAACAGCCACAAAGAAATTTATTGAAGTTAAACGTAAAGAGCAGGGCAACCGATCAAAACCCAAAGAAAACTATGTGCCTTACACGTTTTCAAATGGTTTATCTTTGTAGCACCAGAAACTCTGGATCACAGCCAACATTAATGAACCAGAGCTGCTTGCTGAGTCACTGCTAGCCAGCAGATGAGGGAGGCAGTGCTTGCCAAAGGGAACTTTATCACATGTACCATAGCTCAGACAAGATTTGGGCAGGTGGAAAAAAAATCACAGTCAATGGACCAGTCTTTTCCTTTCTTACTCTTCTCTTGCCTTTACAATGCAATTACTTAGAAATTTTGTCAAATGCTTAGCGTCTTCGAAGGCTTGACAATAAACTGATATAGTTTCAAGGTGACGGTTCACAGAATTATCACTGTGATAATCATGGGATATCACTGAGTGGTCAACTTCGATAAGCCCACCTTTGACTCTGACTAAAATTTAATGCTGTGTTCTCCAGCGGCTCTGCTGAGCTTGGACACAGATTGCCCCAGCTGCAGAACGCAGCACCTGACTCAGCCTTCTGAAAGCCTCTTAAAGGCTGTAGCAAGATTCATGCCACCTTCTAATGTTTCAAAATTTACAGAAACAAGAATGTGATGGTGTTATATTAGCTCACAGCAAAGACTCAAACGAGGCTCCTCTGCTGTCAAGCGTTTGCAAGCCAGAAAGAAATATCTTAAGAAACAAAATAATATTCAGGTGTAGCAAAGAAATCAGCATAATTAATATTTTTCTGCTTGAAGCTGGCTGTTGGCCGTAGCTTTCTGTATGAAGGCTGATACTCCACTATAACACACTTTTAAATACCATCTACATTAAATGTCCACAGGCACGTGTTTTTCTGAAACTTTAACATCAGGTAGTTCTGGAGGTACTGACTGCACATCCCAGTCAAGTGATGCCTGATTTCTCATAGCTCAGATACCACTACTTCATTAACTCAGTCAGTCTGACCCTTTTATCCACCAGTAACAATAAAAGACCACTCACTATTAACAGTTTTCAGGTACTGCTTTTTAATGACTTAAAAAATTGCTGTGAGTTCCACTGCTGTCAGACAGGGATTGTTCTCATCGTGGGCTTACCTTGGTGTATTAACTGCACTCAGCAAACAGATGATTACATTTAGAGCTACAGGATCACATCTGTAAGTATAGGGGAATGCAGGAGACCATTACTACAATAGGACAAATACTAGGATTTAGTAATTTTTCTCCTCTTTCCCATACAAAGACTAAGCTGAAAAGTCCACTTTTGTATCACAAGGGCTTAACTGCAATGCTATTTTCTTTCCATTATTTCAAAAGATTAACGAGTAAGTGCTGCCACTCCATCTTCAATCTATTTATGTACTATAATAGCTGCTCACTGAACTCGTTTTGAAAAGGTACACTTGAATTTGCTTTGACAACTAATTTGCTGTGTTCTTGGCTAATCAGAAGCTAGTCTGACATATTTATAAAATGCGCTGCTTACAGAGTCAGTAAAAAAATGGTCTCTAATAATGCTTGCCTAGCACTACAGTGTCTCAGGCTGTGACCGTGGTTTCTAGGTACTACAGTCATAAAAGAAGAGCTAATAACTCCGTAACTGTTTGGTCTGACGTGATTTCAAATTTCAGCTTAAGTGCTTTATCAAAGAAGCAATTCTTTGTGGTCTGGAAGAGAGGAGTGAAACTGGTTGCACAACAGCTGTTCCAGCACTACAATAATTTCTTATCTGCAAAGGTAGCAGTATACATTTATTTTCACATGAAAACCTGAAAGAATATTCCTCATCTACCAGTGCCCTATGGATGTCCTTTTTTTTTTTTGCTGAAGGTTAGTAAGACTCAAACTCCCATCATGAGAACGTAGAGCAGGACGAAAAGAGAAATAACATTTTCACCGAATCTGTGTGCAAAACAGAATACTATTGCACAATTTTATTCAACTGGCAGAAGTCCCTTCCTTCCACAATGGGTCTGAAACCTTGAAACAAATATCCTCTTAATGTGCAAATGCCCACTCTGAACAGTGCTGGGAGTGTGACATGAGTTTTAGCTGGGCATCCTGCCACCAATAGTCAGGAAAACGTAAATACAATTGTATTCGCTGACCGCTGTTGGGAGTGCTAGCATGAAAACAAGTCCAGTTGTGTGTTGTAGCTTTTTGTATAGTAGGTAGGAAGCGTCAAATTCGGTACAGGACCTTAAATCACTGGACTGTTTATGAATTCAGTGTTCAGGGAAAAACTGTTTCAAAGAACATTTTGAAAACTTGTTTGCCACTTGACGTTTTGGACAACAGTGAAAACACAGTAAAGAATTCACTTGGATGCTTCCAAGGGAAAACCCAAAAATTTAATGAAGATGTTGTACTGCTGAGGGGAGGGAGTGCAAGAACTCAGCCCACAGATGAGGCCGTGAGTGATGTGCTTCTAGCATCACCCTTTTTGGAGCAAGGACCACAAGCTGAATCCTGTCCATCTGCTCTTCAGGGTGGGTCTGGGTAAGGCACTACAACGTCTCTGTGCACAGAGAGGCTCTTGTTTACATCCCTCCCTGACAAGTGAGCAAGCACTGCACCTAGAACACTTCTTTTCCAAATCCACCTCTCAGAAGCACTGCGCTGACAAAGCCTAATGCTCACTGATCTGCCCCCGGATCAATACTCTTCCTCCCAAGGGAGGCTCTCTCTGGAGGCTCTTTTTTCCTCTTGTGGCATCAGTTAACGCTTCCTGCTCCTTTATCCCTTCTTTGCAAGTTTGCAGTAGCTGGTTTTTCTTTCTGCTAATGCTGATCTATAAAATAAGCAATGCTTAAGCACTCTTCCTATATTACCATCATTAGGCCAAATTATAGCCTTAACTATGAATTCTTAGATCAGTTACGGCTTAATTTGCACTATCGACATTTAGTTTTACTGGCAATCAGTACTCTATGCCTCATACACAACAAAACAAAGTTACTCTTTAGGAACCCAAGGGGCCTAAAACATTTCAGTGTGCAAGGTTATAATATATAATACAGCAAAGTAACCTGCAACCACTACCCAGAAAACACAGCTGCCACCACAATGTAGCAACGCAGCAAAATAACCTGGGAAAAAAAGCAATGTAACTCCTTTCTTTCAGACCACTTTTAGAAATACACTCAGGAGTTGGCTAGGGACTGCTTGATACAAAATATATCATGTTCAATTGCTAAAATGTGTTCGTCGAAGCAACTGTAATTGTCTTGCTCATGCCTGAACCTTTTAACTCAGTGCTGTGCCCAAGAACCCAGGTTCGGTTTCCAGTAGCTGCTCACTTGCTGCTTAGCTCATTTACTTCGACCGACTCTCAGGAACGAGGGAGACAGCGGATCTGCAAAGTTCCCCACAGACCTGTTGCTAAGTGACAGCCTCACACAGTCCTGGGGAAAAAACGGTCCTCCACTTCCACGGTCGAGAGAGAAATAACAAGCCTCATCCAAACCCATCGCAACAGCCGTTTTCTTTCCATCAGCACAAACGAAGCAACCTGGCTTACACCACTGGGCTTCCAAACACGCTGGCTCCAAACGCCCGCTTCAGATGCGAGCGCCCCGGCCTTCTGCAACTTACTTTGAGAGATTAGATGGAAACCAAAGGATTACAGGAGATGCGAGTTACGGAAGCAGTCGTTCCCCTCGCCGCCTGCTACGTGCGCAAACACGTCGGTCCCCTGCCTAGGTCTGGGTGCTCTGTAAGATGCCCCGTGCCCTAAGCCCCCGCATCCACCTTTCCTCACAGCCCCTACCAGGGACAGCCCGTGCGGCTGCCGGGCTCCTGCAGGCAGACATATTGCAGGCTACACGGGAGGTGACAGCTCGGAAATCACAAGGGGCCCCATTTCCAGCCGAACGCTGATTTTCACCCCTCCTGGATGCCTGTGACGGGTCTACGAACGCCATTCGGCTCGGTTTTTTTTTTTTACCGAAGCCGCTCGCGTTGGGCAGGTAACTTTTACGCCACGGGTTCTCCACCCGAGGCGGAGCGGGCTGAGGACACCTCCTGCTGCTCGTCGCCTGCAGCTGGCGGCGGGCGCTGCGGGTCGCCGGCGCCGGGCTAGGGCCGGGCCGGGCCGGGCGGGCTGAGGCGAGGCCGGGTCCCGGCGGGCGCAGCCCCCACCCCGCAGCCCGCCCGCCGACCCCCCAAACCTCATTGCCACCACCACGCCGGCTCCCCCGGCCTGAGCAGAGACAGGCCTCCACAACCCAGGCGAGACAAACAAAAAAAACCACACCCAAATTCACCCCAAAACCCAACACCCCCCCACACACACCTCCCGCTTAGCGAGGGGGCTGCCCCCGGGACCCCTCCCCAGCACCACCGCCTCCAGCGGCCCCTCAGCGGCGCCGGCAGCGGCCCCGGCCCGCCGGTAAGGGCGGGCGCGGCTCCCCCGTCCCCACACGCGGCCACAGCCCCACGGCGGCGACTTACGGCGCGGTCCCGGCCGCAAGATGTCTGCCGGCGGCCGCCCCGCTCCCGCTGCCTGCGCTGCGCCCGCGGGGCCAACGGGAACGGCTGGGCGGGCTCCCACAGTGCCCCGCGCCGCGTCCCTCCCCTCCCCTCAGCCCCTTCCCTCAGCCCCTCCCCGCCTCCTCCGCCCCTCACGGGGACGCTCCCGGTCCCCTCAGTTCCCCCCCGGTCCCCTCGTGGTCCCCTCATGGTCCCCTCACGGTCTCCTCACCGTCTCCTCACCGTCCACGGTGCCCTCAGCGCTGCCACCTCCGTCCCCTCCGCCGCCCACCCTTGCCTGAGCGGTGCCCGCCGGGCTGTGGAGGCGGCTCTCCCCGGTTCCCCTCAGTTCCCCTCAATTCTCCTCAGTTCCCTTCCGTTCCCCGTCGCCCGGCCCCTGTGTGGACATAAGGCCTCGGCCATTGTGTACAAAATGTGCCCGCTCCTAAAGGAGGGAAGGCAGGGGAGGAGATGGGTGGGGAGGCTCAGTGCCGCATCCTTCCCTGAGTGAAGTTCCTTGTTCGGGGAGAGAGGAGGCACTGAGTCGTTGGGAGAAATGCTTTCTTCTACTGTACAAAAGTGGCTGGCTGCCATTTTGCGAAGGCCCCAGATGGAGCTTTTGGAGGAATTCCTGCTGTGGTGGCACAGATGTCCTTGAGCGCACCTTGCCGCATCGGGAGAGCCAGCTCCCTGCCGTCCGCGGCCCCTGCCCGCACCGACTGAGGGTCACGGGGCAGTGGCTGGTGTCCCCTCAGCACGTTCCCTGCTCCTGCTGTCCCCCAGCTGCTCCCAGGCCCTTCTGCTGCTCCCTTTCTTCACTGCTCAGTGCAAGATAAGGCCTGTGGCCTCTTCCCCAGTGTCCCTTGGTGTTGCTGGAGCTGTGATAGGTGACAGCGGCAGTGGCACAGCATCGTTGCCATTAACCCTTAGGGGCAAGGGGTGAGAACAGCTGAGGCACAGCAGGTAGAGGCAAGGAGTTTCTCTTCACCACCCCATGCTCCAGCTCTCCTTATTCTGCTCAGCATCAGCACATATTCACAGAAGCTTTGTCATATGGTAAAGAAAGCAGAAAGGAAGGGAGTGGTATAAAGGAAGAATGAAAACTAGGGAACTGGGGGAGGATTATATAAAAGAAATGAGGGTTAATATCGCCCCTGGCCTGAGATACATCACCCAAAAAAGTTTCTGAAATAGATGGAGAGAAGGTACAGTACAGGCAGGGCTGCGTGCAGTGAATGTGGCCCCCGATAGCAATACCATGCAATTCCGCTAACCAAGCTCAGTAATTATAATTTTGCTGTTCTCATCCATAAAAATGGCCAGGATCGGTCTGGTTTTTAGTGCGGCTAAACTCCTGCTCTCCCAAGACATCCCTCATTTCATCGCAGTGCAGCACACAGTCAAATGCAACCGCGGTCTGGCTGTGCTCCCTGAGCACTAATTGCAAACCCAACGCTATTCACACACGCAGTTTTGCCTAACAAAGACTCCCCGCTAAGTAAAGCACCGCATAGTCCCTGACTGCCCTTAACCTAAGGATATGGATACAGTACTTATTAGGCCATCTGCCGTGGCTCATCTTACACAGCTGAGGACATGCTCTGCTTTCCAGGTTCCCATCCACACACGCCATCTCCCTCCCACCTCCTCCTCCGCGTTCACACCGCAGTAAGCACCGCTCCTCTTTTCTTCCCTTGCCCACAAAGGAGCCCTTCCATGGGCTGTTGCAGTGCGTGGAGCAGAACTGCTTCTGCAGTGCTTGGCTCTCCCCACCCCGTTTTGCTGTCACCCACACAAACGTTATTTAAAAACAAACAATCCAACCCAAACATCTCTGTTGACATGAAAAGCTGGGAAGGTCTATATGAATTTAAAGAACCTGCGATATTGTTTGTCTAATGGGACTGATACACAGCGACCAGGTGAAGATAGTTATCTGCAAACCAGCATAGGTTGCTGTCTATACCCTTCTACTGTCTTTGTTCATGTTTTCTGTTTTTAAGAGGAATCTCGATCTTGTGCCTTTGAAGAAAGCTTTCCAAATACAACTGGAGAGAATTTCTGAAGTTCGCCTGAGCTCTGCCTGAGTTTGCAGAGAGCCTGAACAATTTGTCCATGGAATAGGATGCTGGCGCAGAGACTGATGTTGATCATTGTAATGTTAACACTGACTGCCTCACCTCCCACCAAAGCACAGATTTATCATCCTGAATGTCTGCTGGGTCTGCAAAGAGGGCTCATTTTGGCTGGCTTTGAAAGGACAGAGTGGCACAAATGATTGTATAAAGGGGAGCATTGCTTACAAAACTCTGTAAAACTACCCTACATAAACTACCTCACTAAACCAAACTTTGGCTTAGGTTTTATTCCCTTTGCCAGATTAGTGATGTATTTATTTAGATATAGGATGATAAAAAGCACCTTTCCGAGAGCTCTGCTGCCTTTATGATTAATACAAACAGTTTGTGTTCTTACACTTTTGTGTGTTTTTTTTTTTCATTTTGACATCCTGACTCTATAATCAATTTGAGCAACCTCAAGGGACTATTTGCAGAAGATAGTTTTAAGTGATTGAGAATCTAAACACCTAACTTGTTTATGCAGCATAGGTGACAGAGAAGGAAATACTGCTTGGGAGGGGAAGGAGCAGTGCAGGGAGGGTTGCAGCTGATGTAATCCCCTTAAACTTAGGTAAGCATTTTCACTTTGGGATAGCTGTCTTAATTCTGAATGTGTCACCTCATTTGTCAGTGGTGCTTTTGTGTGTTTATTAGATTGGATATTTAGAATACATGGCCTAGGTTACTTCAGTTTGCTGAAATATCTTCTCTGGATTTAGTGTGCAAAGCCAGCAGATCCCTGCTGGTTTCCTTCTACATTCACATGGTCAAGAGAAAGTTCAAATTCCTCAGGAGTGACCTACTTCTCTGGAGGGGCTACCTGAACCTCCTTCAGCTGCTTAGTCTGCTCTCTTTCTTTCTGCAGACTATACCACTAATCTGTGCTTCGGTTGACTCCTTAAAGTCAGGTCACAATCACCTATATATACCCGTAATTTGTGTAATGCTGTTGACATCCTTGCATTCTGCGTCAGACGGGCACAGTGACCTCCTACCAAATCCAGTCAATGCTCATCACGCTTTAATGCAACGCACAGAGCCAGTATCCATCCCCACTGAGCGCAGAGAGCATTAACTGTGATTTCCAGAGGGCTGACACTGGCCTCGATACAGGTTGTTATAACCCACCATGGTTGTTACTGTTATGAGAAATTCTGCACTACGGAAGTCAGATGTGTGGGGCAGATCTTTTCTTTCCCTTTGCTCTGGTTTCCTGCCACGATAAAGATATGCGGATTCCCAATTATTCAAAATTAACCCATCAAGATCAGGAACTTATGCAAGAGAGATTGACCACAAATGCCTGGAACTATTGCTGGAACCATAACATGAATTTTGATACCTGTTTTGTGCAGGGTCAGAGCCAGTGATCATAACAATCCCTTTTTACCTTCATTATATAGACAGAGAACTGCAGTTTGGTCTCCAGCATCCTTCAAAAACCAACAGATGCCTTTGTCAAAGCGAGCTGCTGTTTTACACCCAGCCATCCTCTACCATAGGTGAACGGAATGGATCCCATTTTCAGATAGCCACTCCTTGCTTTGACATTCAGGTCCCAACAATTGTGAGTGTACTCCTCTGCTGAATGTAGAAAACAATTATTTTTTCCTGCCTCAATGTTCTCAAGGCACTGTCAACTCTATATTATTGCCAGACATGTTATTCTGTAGCAGAAGCGCCAACTGGTGCTAATATGTTATGGTTAGATTAATACTTTCAGAGCAGAAGTGGGTGTCTGGGATTCATTTTCCAGGCTGGTAAACAGAGAGGAGTTAGTACAGATAATTGACTTCTTTTGTTCAAAATCCATTTTTTTTTTTTTTTTTTTGGTGGCAGACAACCTTTTGTGTTTTTCCAAAAATGAAATTTGTAATTTTTGAATATCTATGCTGTTGCTGTAATTGTTTTCTTCTAGAAAAGTATCATCTATGCAACTTTTTATCAATGTCCCCTATCATACACACACACAAAAATCTTTAATTGCTTTGAAAAATTTTTAAATGCCACTTTTTAAAAAGGAAGGCAACCTTTTTCCGTTTTAAATCTGGAAGATGAAAACCATGATGATACTTGCACTTTTTAACCCAGATTGTGAAGTCATTTATACAGCTAATGGATGCTGTGATTCAAAGACATGCCAAAAATCTGTAAAGTCATAATTAATCTGAAGAGTTGGGAAAACATTAACCTCCAATATAATGCATTTCAAAACCTGCTTCTTCAAAATAAAAGCGACCTAATGCATTTCAAAACATCCTTCATCAAAATAAAAGCAAAATGCTGTTTTGAGTTATCAAGTTGTTAGCAAAACTGCAGTATGACGCAGTGACATCAGGAAGCATGAATGCTTGTCTCCCAGCAGTACAGAAGAAGCGTGCTCTAAAATAAGACTGAAGCGCGCTGGAGCACACAGAGAGCGGGCACACTTGTCTGCCTCTTATGTGTAGTGTCAGCCTTCTGCTCGGAGCGTAACCTGGTTCAGGTTGTGCATTAAGCAACGCAGTTCATTTTCTTCTGCTATTCAAAGCAGCCTCTTGCATGACTGCATTTTGAATGTCAAGTGGCTGGGGAAAGTTCTGTGTTATTGTGCAAATGAAGTATTAAATCTAAGAGCTATGATTTATATCATTAAGCCAGAGGATTCAAAATTACGTCCCATGATGGTCTGCTCAGTGGTTCCTGGTAGCTGGTGGAAAGCTTGGTGGATAGTCAGGCAGTAATAACTCACATCTCTTATTTTTAGTTATTAAATCCCATAGCTTCCCCAACATTAATTTTCCGTGTAAGCAATAGCTATAGTTGCCAGAGGGATTTTATGTAATTGCAGATGGTAGGAGACAGAGTTGGTAATTGCAGAAATGCAGGGGGAGATGTCCAGGAGATGATCGTCTATTAAGATGTGGCTGTTGCTATGGCATACTTTACTAACTGCTCTTCTGCATGAGAGCTCACTGATGCATCACTTCAAATAACAGGTTATTTTTAAAATGGACCCATTTCTTTGCCTCCAAGAGAAAAATCAGATCACCTCTCTGAGGAGTATTAATTAAAAAAGCTCCTGTGCTGGACAACGGATATTATATAGAATATAGTTCATGAAGGAGTCAAGAGATTTGGCGTCTGCCATAGTACCAGGCAGCTCTGAAATCAGGGGCTTCCATATTCATCTCATGAGACAAACCCTACTCTTTAAATTCAACAAAATACACAGATATGAAGATCACTGTCACAGCAAACAGAAGATTGCTAGGGGCTAACATCCTCAGTTTAAAATGCCCTTCGTAAATCCGTTCAAATCAGAGACCATTGCACCTCCTATTTATTTTGAAGCGGGTTCTCCGTGCAGACAGAAAACAAAGCAAGAAATGATGGTGCTGGATGCTTGTGTGGAATTGTTCCTGCATGTTTGTGTCCAAGCAGAGCCATGCGGTGCGGTCACAGGGGGCTTTGGGGAAGGACCTACAGCGCTGGGGGGTGCTGCTGCAGGCCACTTGCTGCCTCCAGGCTGGGAGACGTAGCTGGGGTGGGCTAAGGAAACAGGCATGGCTGAGGAAACAGGCACGAACCGTAAATGTGGTAACGCTGGCTCAGCAAGATCTGCCGTGTCGTTTTGTAACAGTCCACCTCCAGCTGTTGGTGGAGCAGAAATCGGAAGAAAAGCTGTGTGTGAGGACAACACACACATTTAATTCAGGAATACACATCGGCAACAAGTTCTAGTGTATGCTCTGCTCATCTTAAAAATCTGCATGCTGCGAAGAGTCAGTGCAATGACTGGAACACGTGAAGGTTTTCCCATAGCATGGCTGGAAAACAGCAGGAAGGAACAAAGCAACATCTCCCTCTGCGGGAGTCACCTGCACTGCACTGCGGGGCCAGGCGGGCCAGCAGCTGCCCCGGGCATGGACCGTGACCAACTGGGCCTGACTGGAGGCCTGGTTTCCTGACAACTGTTCAGAACTTGTGCTTTTAAAGAGCTTATACATGTTTATGAGAAACCCAGTGATTATTGCTGGATTTATTATTATAATTATTTGTATTACTATTATTATTATTTATTTTTATTATTATTATTATTATTTCTCATGGGCTTTGTGGTATGATTGTGCTCATACGTACTGCTTTTGATGGGGTAACCAGCATCCAACTATGTACCAACAAGCAAACAGGTCCATCCTTCTACATAGCCCTTTGGAAGAAGGAACTTGTTATTTTACCCATTACAAAGGCAGGAAAACATCAATGCCCAGAAACCAAGCACAAGCCTAGAGATGCGAGACAGACTTTTATTTTGTCATTTCCACGCTATGTCATTAGGCACAGTAAGAATAAACAAGTGTCTTTAATGTATAAACAGAAGATCATTTTTTTTCTTTTCCTTTTTTTTTTTTTTTTTTTTTTGACAGAAAAATATTCCTGGTTACCGTATTTATATAAAGCCCTACAACTTATTTTGGGATATGGTATTCCCTTCTACTTGCTCCTTGCTAATTCATCTGATGACATTTTTGTTCATGAAAAAGTGGCTTATGGAAAGCATTGGGGTGAATATCACTGAGGAAAATGTCAGGATATTTGTTTGGAGTTGCCTAGAGGGTCATTGCGGGGCTTGTGGATCAACCAGGCAAGCAGAATTAGGCTCACGTGTCGGTTGACCTGTCCCACAACTCAAACCATGGAAATCAAAGCATTCTCCAGGTGATACTTGTGGTGAATACTTCCCGAACAATTCATAGACTAGAAATACAGTCACATAAACTGTTTATTGGATAATAAATGAATATGAAATATGAATATGTAACAAAATGAAAATCTAAATCTATGTACTATTTTGAAAAGGAAATAGTATTTGGTGACTTGCTGAGTGTGCTGGTTGTTGTGGACAACCCCCACCGCTTGGGAATATGCCTCCTAAATTAATTTTTTATTTCCCTACATGCTATGCATTGAATTCTCAGAGGTTTCTGTCTCATTAATATCATAACATTTTTCTAAGGTCTGGCCAGCTTTTAGAAAATAAGGGATGTGCAGTTTTATGCTAAATTACCCTTATCACAGATGGAAACATTTAGTAGGGCACAGCACTTCTCTTGAATGCACCTCATATCCTTAAACAGCTCTCTATATTGTTTTTTTCCACTGAAGTTGCTTTTTTTTTTTGGTACTAAAATAAAGAAAAGAAAGCAAAATCCTAATTTTCTTTCAATGCATGGCTTTGTTAAAAGATAGGCATGCAGGAATCCTCAGTGAATGTCCACTTTCTGCACCCATCTCGTTGCCCGTTATCATGATATACTTTGAGTTCTGCATCTGTATACACAATTAAGTCCACTGTTATATAATTATTTGAAAGATATCTCTGGAAACTGGATTTGGCAAATGAAGCAACATCTGGTTACTCAAACCACTATCCCAAGCCTTCTTCATAAAATACATTTATTTATTTTTTAAACTGAGAGGACTTTTTTCTTGTTTCTCCTTAGACTCATTTGCATCTCATTATTCCTGCGTTGTTCTGCCCAACATTTTCAAAAGTGATTAGTGATTTTGCAAATCAGATCTTTTAGATATCTGTCTATTAAACAGAGCTACGAAAATCATCAGTCACTTTAGAAAGTCCTGCCTAGTGTTTTTCTCAGTCGGATTTACCGTGATATTTTTCTTTAGCCCCTAAGCACTGAAAGGGGACGCTGGAGCACCCTTACTGTGCCGAGATGATGCCGTTGAGGAGCTCAGCCAGCAGGTGGAGTTTAAATTGCGTTTAAACAGCAGAACTTCTGACTCGGGTTTAGGCTGAGCTGGAATCGTGCTGCTGGAAATGCCTCTTACAGACGCTGCTGGAAGAGCTTTGGGTCCTTAAAGCCTCCATCAGCTGCCAGGCCACTCATTTGTAGGCCACATCACATCAGAGGTGGTGCAGGTAGCTGATGAACGCACTTACATTGACTTTGGAGTAGCTGTGGAGGAGCGCCAAATAATTGTTGTTATGTGTGAATTAATAAAAGAGTCAGCTGTCAATTTTATACATACCTGAACTGACTGGAAGGGAGAAGGAGCACTCAGATGACCTGAATTCCTCATGGAAGCATTTTTATTTTTTGCTTTCATTCTCAAGAGGAAAAAGATCAGATAGGATTTGATGGCAATACTTTGCTAGAAGCATTATTAAGCACTGAAAGAAATGAGAGGGTCAAGCAAGAGCTGACAAAAATCGTACTGTTCCTTGGGTAGCAATGGAAGGCAGATGAGAGAAGGGTTTATTGCATCTGTCACTGAGCTGTATTCTGAATCCAGCGCTGAACAACAGCCAAAGCATGAGAAGCCAGCGCTGGCCGACCCCTGTGAGCAGGATGTGTCTAGGGCTGGCATCTGCCCGGGAATGAAGCCAGGCTCCGAGGCTTATACCTCCGTCTTCGAGATGAACTGTGTGGTCTGGCACCACTTTATCTTACGCTGAGAGCTCTGGCTTAAGGTTAAAGGCAAGACCTGATTTATGAAGGCTGCTCCGATAAGCTCGTCTGTTCTGGAGGCAGTTTCTGCTGCTATCCAGAAGTCACGGCGGGAAGCGTGCAAGGCTGCGAAGAAAAATGATCACGGGCTGTGCTCCGGCTAATGGAGATGTAAGCACTGCTGGCACATAGAGAGGTCCTTATGTCACAGGCTGCAGCCAAAAAAAAAAAAAGAAAAAAAAAAAGAAAAAAAGAAATAAAAATTAAAAAAAGATTGTACTGTGCTGTGGTGATTTGAAGGCTGAAATTTTGCTGAAATTTTGCAATTTCCTGACATGACTGGGATGCAGAACCTCACAGAGATGCAGCCTCCAAAATCCAGAATAATGCTGGCCACGAAAACAGGCAGGAGCATGCAGAAAGGGAAGGGAAAGCCAACAAGCCAAGCAGATCGGGGCCTGCCAGGTTAGCCTGACTTCCTCCGAGCTATGCGAAAGAAGAAAGGAAATTGGCAGCCATTAAAAGCAGCTGATGACACAGCCCTATTGCTGCTGAGACTATGCGGATTACAGGCAGAACACTGAACAAAAATGTACAGGCTGAGATTTCAGCTTGCAGAGGCCACAGAGAAGCTACTGCTTTAATCCAAACCAGATCCATTCCTGCGCTGGGGGCACTAAACCTGTGACAAAGGGCTCAGAGGAGAGATCCAAGGCAAAATAAAAAGTGTGTTCAAAGACATTGACATGGTCTGCCAAAAAACTGCTGAAAAATGCCTGGGTTTTGGAGGAATTGAAATGTCTTTCAGGCCCTGGCGTCTGCATCCAAGCTCATATACTGCGATCAGCAAGGCACCTGCTCAGCAGAATGCCTGAGAAAGGAGGAGGAAATAATGGGAGCCATAAAACTGAGGGCTGAAATGCTGCTGACGTCTCAGCACCCATAAGGGACGCAGCAGCTAGTGAGCAGATGGGCAAACTGCGCTGGGTCCAAGCTACGTTAAACAGAGCTCTAGAAAGAATTTACTACTGAGTAAGCTCAGCTCAGCCAACGCCTTTCACCTGGCAAAAAGCAAAAATTTCTCCAACCTGAGTGCCAGAAAATGAAAGTTGGCAAATGTGCAGGGAGAGGCAAGCAGCTGTGGCCGCAGAGCTGGTTCCCCCCCCCGACAGCGCACCCCGCTCTGCTCCTGCAGCGGTTCGCTTTCCTCCTTAGGAAACTCCACGGTCTGAAGGCCTGTGTGATTGTTTTCTGCCACAAAAATGGGCTTTGCTGCTTGGGGGGATCCGTCCTGGTCTCGTGTCTGGCATTTTGGTTTGACACCGTCATGCGGCACAGCTCGCCAGGAGGCGATGCGCAGTTGGCACCTTGTGCCACAGACGCTTCTTAAAGAAAGCTTCAAAAAGCAAAGAAAATGTATGGTGAACCGCAACGCCTTCCCTGTCTCCCCGTGCAGTGCTTCATGCCCAATGTCAGCATGCCGTGTACTTCAGTGCCTACCGACCCAACAGCCCCATGCTTGCCCGTATGGAAAGGAAAGAAAATGTGTGGAGGGTGAAGGCTGCAGCTGCTGGCGAGCTCTAAACCTCCCTAAACCAGAAGTAGGATGTTTAGCCAAGATCAGGCTGTTTCTCTAATTCAGCTTTTTCTCATGTTATTTTCTTCAGACTCTAAGCAAAATCTAGCAGCCGATGTGTGGAGTACGAGGTCTTTGCACCTGCAATCAGATGGGAGCCCAACAGGAACGCGATGGTTGGGTTCCCACACACTAACTGCAATCTTTCCAGCACGCCGAGTTTTATTTCAGACATCAAAAGAAGTGAGCAGGCATTAGCAGAGAGAAGAGGGAAAGGATTCCAAGTTGCTATATAAGATAAAAAGGAGGGCTGGGGAGGTGACACATGATTTTACCTTTGGAATTGCATCTGAACCTGAGTCGATCAATGCTCAATGAACTCCGGTTTGACTCGGGCTTGCTGCATACTCCGTGTGACCTCGGCCCTCCCTGGGGAGGTGGAGACAACTTCCTCGGAGAGCATTGCACAACTGGCTCTGCTGTAATGCTTCTGAGCTGGGCTGAAGTAACTGTGGGCATTTCACAGTTTCCGTGGATGAGGAGTGTTTGGGCAGCCACCAGGGAGGGCTGGGACACCACAATCCGCCCGTGCGCCTTTGTGCCCGGAGGTGTCTGGAAGAGGCTTGTGGCATTGCAGGGGTGTGCCAGAGCAAAGGAAAACCACTCTCAGGCTGGGCAGAGCAAGGCTTCGCTTCATTATTCAGTAAATTACAACAGATGGTTTTAAAATTACATCATCTGCAGTAACTTTTTGTTTTCTGCAGAGATCCATGCCATCACCTCAGCCTGAAGACAAAGCAGACAGTGGATGTTTTATTACCGCCACATCTTTTCCCATTTCTACCAGTCAGAGGGTGTGAGGAGGGAGAAACGTAGGATGAGGAAGCGCCATGGGAGAGGGTTATAGGAGATCATCACCTTTGTTTTCTAGGAAATTCATGGTTTTTTATTGAGAGCCCCCTGCTCCCATGCTTGATCCTGTAGTGCATAGCTTTAAGATTTCAAGAGACCTATGGTAGGTTGTCGCCCAGGGCTATTGCTTTTTTTAGTTTATTTTTTTCTCCACGACGGATGCTCGTGAAATTGTCGTCTCCTGCTGCAGAGAGAGCTGTTTGTTGCTGGGGCTGCTGCGTGCATGCGTGCTGCTCCCTCGCAGATGGCTGCGCTGTAGTTGCTGTGATACAACCGCAGCTCTGATCTGCACCGCGCCCTTCTTTAAATCGGGGAGATAACTCAGCAGGCCATGGAGAGCAGTTGTGCAAAAGGCAAGTGGAACCTCCTCATTTTTGCTATCTGACTGGATTAGCTACTGAAGTTAAAATAAGGAGGTTGTGATCAGTTAGCGTTGTATAAGAATTGCCAGTGACTGTTTATAAGAGGGGATTATAGCATGAGAAGCAAACAGATTTAATGTTACAGCTGGAATGAGCAGATACGAGCTATGGAGGCTGCAAGAGGATTCATTTGAAGAGAATTTGCTGATTTTATCTAATAAAGACCTCTGTCAGATACACATCTTGAAGATGGGTATTTTCTCATTAGGCGGTACTCGCAGTGTATTTCATAAGGTAGCTAATGTTTTGTTTAAACTGTTATTTGTCAGGGCTCTGGGTTGTGTAAAACATGCCTGAGTGCAGTGTTCTCCCTGGCTGCTGGGCTCCCATTCCCCAGGCAGCATTACCTGCCCTACATCTGTTCCTCTAGAAGCCATGCAGGAGAGCTGGCTCCCTATTAAAGCACGGAAAAGCACAACCCCAATGACCGTATTTTGGTTATCAGACAAACTAGCACTTATAAAAGCAGATTTAGTGTAATTAAATAAAAAATAGTTTTAAAGTAACAGAGAAACACACGGGGAATATGTCAGAATGTGAAGACAGCTCCTGTACGGGGAGGTGAGGGAGGTGATGGATCAAACCGAAGACTTAGTCTGGACTTTCAAGAAAGGAATAAATCCTGAGTGTTGCTGCAGGGTTCCCAGGGAAATGGGAAAGGAGAGATGCTGGAACACTTCCTCAGGGCTTGGCAATAAATAGTCTGAGGGTTAGAGAAATTATGAATAAGTCCAATATTTTAGTGGAAGTGTCCCTGGCTTGCTCAAGAGCCTAAAAGAGTTCAGTCCCTCTCAGCAATTTTTCTCTTTTTCTTCCCGAGCACCAAATCCAGGGAGACCTCGCTGCAGAAGGTTTCAACTTTCACCCACTTCAGAGTCCATCTGATGCCCACATACGAAAATTGTCAGGAACATGAGCTGGTGCTGTCCGCATCCAGCTGGTGAGCAACGGAGGAGGGATTTTCATTCCTGGGAAGTATCGTCCTTCCCCTGAGAGCCAACTCAGTTCCAGCCTCTGCATCTCATGTTTTCATCAAAGAGGTTCCGATGTGAGACAGAGCTAGCGCATTTGGCATCCCAGAGATGCTCATTATGGTTTTAGGCAGCTCATAGCAGGACAATCCATGTGCAGCCAAGATTTTCATGTAGGTATCAGGAAAATACAGGGTCAAACTGATTTGTTAAAGAAGCAGACTTAATCTAAGTCTTCTCTTCCTAAGCCTCTCAGCAACGGTGCCATTCAGAATGATCATTTAAAGCAAGTTTTTTTTTTTTTTTTTTTTTTTTTTTTTTTTCCGATGCCAGGAGGGAAACCTACCTGCATTTTCCTAATGAGGGAGTCATCTCCTTTGCAAATGTGTGAGAACATGTTGCAGCTCCACCCTTCAGGAAGCAATGGTTGCAAGACACAGCCTTTTTCACTGGGCGTTGACAGGCTTGCCACACATTATTGTATTTTTCCAATTTGGACTCAGAAAGACAAAAGGAAACCAAAATAAAACCGGAGAACAAGGACATTGTTTTTCCATTTTTTTTAATTTTTTTTTTTTATTTATTTTATTTTTTTTTAGCTCATTCCTTCCTAGAGGCATTTATCATGCTCTGTATAAAAAGCAAGTCGTAGCAGACAGTGTTGCTCCAACTTCAAACTATTAAAGGCCTTTCTGTGGCAAGCCTTTACTGCTGTGCTCAGCACTCCTACACAGCAGCTAGCTGCCTGTGATGGCATCAGAGCATTACAGGAAGAGTTACTTTGTGATATATTTCTTCAGATCAAATTTGACCCCCCAAAGGGACTATTAAAAAACCTAAACCCCAAACATGCCGAGCTTTTAGACAAAGAAAGGAAACAACTGAAAAACAAAGCAGAACAACAGGAAGGTTTCCTATACTGCTCTGTAGATGATGCTCCAGAACCCAAACGACTGACCAGATGTGCTGTCCAAGAGGCTGATCTCTGCTGTTCGACTCCAGATTTTGAGCAAATCAAAATCTAAAGCTGTTGTGCGAATGGCAATAAAGATAACTGACTTTGTTTGGGGTAGTCTCACTTTCAGGCTGACAGCAAAGACAATAAACACTGAGGAGCAAAGGACAACTTTTAAACTGCCTTTGCTTAATCTAAACTGGCCTCATAAATGTAAGCAAGCAACTACGTTAATTGGAAATATATGGCACCAAGTTGTCGATCGGAGGAAACCAGCACAGCACCACTGAAACTACGCTTCTGCACCATTTGACACCAGAAGATGATGTGCTCGTGGCATTTTACCCCGGTGGCACTTTGAAGATTGCAAGTCAGCCATGTTAAGGAGATGCTCATGGCTTAATACGGAGCAGACGGCATCTACCCCTACCTTCACTTCCCATCTGTGACCTACAAACCCTGCAGATTCAGCCCCTGGTCGGTCAGGTTTATGGTTCCATGGCTGCAGTGTGGAGGCACCGGCAGTGTGGTACATTAGCTAGTAGGCATCGGTTCTGGGAGAAGAAAATTACAGCTGTGATTTTTATTATCGCTTTACCACAACGTCTTTTCCTATGATTCATATTGCCTTAAGAGATTAGTTTTCTTTAGCATTTAACCTCTCTCAATATTGCTGCCTGAACCAAATTTATGTCTAGGATAAAGCTATGTCCTCTTTTTATTGAATCCAGGTACTTTTCATAATGAAACTAAGGTCATGTGATCTTTGATTGTGGTACTTTGAATTCTTTATTGAAAATGTATATTATATATTTTTATGACATTAATTAAATGTCTCAAAATAAATGACAACATAAAAAATAATTAATGTCCCTGTTTGGCTCATTATCTCTTTGGATTTGATTTGTGTTCAGAGAGCTGGAAACTCATCTGACCCATACAGATTTAGATATTTAGGAGCACTGCCTCATGGCAAAATTTAGGACTGAAGAGAGAGGGCTTGCTTCATGAGTATGGTACTATATATATATATATTTTTATTTGCTTGCAAGCTCCTTGGGTAAATTGCATTCTCATCTATACAGGATGTTATTCCACCTTCATCACCAGAGAGTATCTGAGTGCCTTCCAGCTAAGCATTATGTGATCCAGCTAACATCTGCCATGTTCGTTCTCTCTTTCATCCTTACCCAAGCGTGTGCATGTTTTGTTGTTGGTTTTAGATCTACATGCTGCCATGTGTCAGTGTTACAGAAAGTCATATGTGCATCAAACAGTCTTCTAAATAGCTTGCATATTGATCCTGCAATACTCCTCTGGTTTATGGCCTGAGATTCAGAAAGCTGAAATAGGGTTTTGAAGCTATTGTAATCTTGCAGGACAGAAATAATTATAAAAAACATCAGGATTTCATTACCTTTATATATATTTTTATATTATTCCAGAATCTTGGAGGTCTTTAACCACGAATTAGACCATTTGTACTAGAAGCTGTACAATCTGTACTTTCAAATCATTTACAATGTAATTATAAGACAACAGATCTTGTCTTTTGATACATTAAACCATCTTATCATAGAAAAAGGATGCAATTTCCTATTAAATCTCATAGAGAAGTCCTAAATGTCAGCAGAACTCAATTTCTGTTAAGTCTTACAAGTAATTTCTATATAGGTATTATTATTAGCATTGTTTTTATTATTTGTCATAATAATTATGTGCTGTATAAACCCAGAGAGCTATGCCCAAAAGGTGCTTTAAAACTCTCCCTGGTGCATGGCAGGCAGGCAGGTGCTGTTCAGAATGAAGCTCGAGCTCTGCTCAGGCCTTCCTGACAGAAACATCTGACGAGGTACTGCAGGGAAACATGGAAGTGCTTGAAAGTCAAGTCCAGTGTTAGAGGACGATTGACATTTATTGACTTCCTGCACCATCTAGTGGGGATTAAAATTAATTGCTCATTTTATGAAGTCTCTGAGCTGTTTAGGTGCCCATGCTTTCCTCTTGTGGGCACTGGAAGGGGCCCTGGAGGAGTCCTCCTTTGCACAACAGGACCAGGCCTCCTTGGGATCATCAGTGCCACCCGAGATGGTGTGTAACTGCTACTGGAGCACGTTGCATCCAGAGACAGGGATCAATCCAGCCGAGGTGAGCTCCGGGGAGGGCAAGCCTTGAGGAGGAGCCACTATTTCTGGTGGCTCACGGAGTTGAGGGCACACACAGGACCTCGGACCCGGGCAGGCCTCCAGGCCATGGGAAGCAGAGAGGGTTGTGGAGACCCAGAGAAAATGTCTGCACACAGTTCGGGTAGGCTCTTTGTGGGGATGGGGCGTTGGGATGGATTTCAAGAGGTCTGAGTGTGATTCTTCCCTTTCTTATGTGACCTCGTCTGGGTGACGGCTCCAGGGCTCTCCTGCGTTAGAGGACTTAGCAGTAACACTTCTCATAAAACACGAAGCTTTTCTGGCCGCCCAGAAGAGGAGCCAAGATCCGATCCTGCAGGTGGAAGCAAAAATCACTGCTGCAACCTTAATATGAGGCATTTCCTTCAACATAATTTGTCTAATTATCAGTGAATGGGATGACATGAGGTGATTACGCTCACGATTTTCTGCTCAGGAAGCAGCAGCCAGCTTTCTTCTGTTGCTGAGCAACAGCCATGCTTTGAAATGTGCTTAAAGTGGAGAGTGATAAACATTTTTTAATAGACACGATATCACTACAGAGGCAACCCTAATTGCAATAAACAGCCAGGAGGTTGGAAAATCCCACCTACAGAATAAAGTTTATGAATTAAAAAATTGCCCGGGGTAAACAAGAGGGAGGAATATACAGAAAACCTCGAGGAAGGAGAAACAAATCTCCTCCCCTGAGGAAGAGCTCTAATTATTTTCAGATTATTGTGTTTGTTATCCCTGCTGCTGTTCTTGTTCAGTCAACGCACCAACCTTCCCTTCTTAGAGCTGTGTGTTGGATGTGGTCACCCTTGGAGGCATGTATGGTTAGAGCAGTAAGGAAAGGTACACTCTGTTGGAAATATGTGTCGTAGGCTGGAAATGCTCTTCACTGCTGATGCTCTCCCTTTTTTGGCCTGTCATTTTGGCAGGTTTTGGTCCAAGTCGTGGGGACCAAGAGGGTTTTAAATGTCGTCCTTGTGGTTTGGCAGCTCGTCCTCTGTCTTCTCCTGAATGAGGTCCCTAGGAGTAAGTTGACCACTGGGGAGCTGGGCCCTACAGAGGCATCAGACCGAAACCCTCCCTCTCCTTCAGAAGGTCCCAGCAATGCATATGGTGATACTTCATGGCTTTGGCCAGTTTTGTAGCATAACAGAAATGAGAAAAGATAAAAACCTGAATGTTCCCTCTGCTTGGTTTTCTCCTTGAGAGCATAGGATTCCTGTTTTCCAACATGAATTCCACTCTGGCAAGCACATCACTCAGTTGTTGCCATAACACCCTATTCTGTTTCCTAAATTACAGTGGCAGAATCTCCTATGTCTTTGCCTCAGGTTTTTTTCCACCTTACTAATTTAGGGTTGTCGCTGCCTGTCTCTGCAGGCACAGACACCTGCTTCATGCTTTGTCTCAGGGTTTGCAAAGGTCTCAGTTGCCTTGCACTGATCTCGATGTGAGAGAGGCAAGTGGTGTGTGCAGGTTGTTACTGTGGGGCTGTCTGAAAATAGATGTGCCAGCAGCCTCGCTGCTGCTGCTGCTCAAACACCACTAACATGACTGTTCTAAAATAGACTTGTCTTAAAAAGGCCCACACTGCAATGTGTTAGAGCCAAATCGTTCCTTAAAGATGCTTCTGATTCACATTGATAACGAAAATTTTCAGCTCGAAGTAATTATGAAGCTGATCAAGAGGAAAGTTGTATATCTCTCCTCACCCATACAGCAAAAGGCTTTCCAGCACAGAATTGTGTGGTTGAATTTCCCAATATTTGGGGTGCTGAGGCTGCAATATGAGCTGTTGGATCGAATGTCTCCTGGGACCTGCCGATGAAGCTAGCAGCAGCTGTGATAGGGGGTTTTACTGGTTGGTGCTGACAGCTGTCTGTTAGCACAACTCGTAAGGCTGTTGTCCCCTGCCCAGAGAGGACAGTAAGCTTCCTGGTTTTAGGTCTTCAAGTGTGTTAGGAAGCTGCCTAGTGAAGCTTCTTCTTAGCATAAAGAATCTAGTTTTCATTGGCATTTCTGAACATTCATATTTATATTTACTGAGAAGAAAAAATGAGTGCCAGCAATTTTTGGTGAATCTTTTATGGCATTCACTTTTTTTTTTTTTTTTTTACTCTGCAGCTTTTTTTTTTTTTTTTTTTTCTTTTTGCCAAAACATCCTTTAGTTTTGTCTGTTGCTTTGGCAGGTCTGGCAGAACTGCAAACAGAAATGACTGCAGATGCCGTGCTGAGCATGTAAAAATAGAAACTCCATGAATATTCCTCTTAAAAACCTGGCTTTAAGGATGTGCTTTAATTTGGGGAAATTTCTTGGCATTTCTGTTGCTCATTGCTTTCCACAGTACTGCTGTCTGTTTAGCCTTAATGTATCTGTCCAGCTAACACCTACAAACCTTGCCTTCTTTGGTTTGAATTTTGATTCTGATCACAAGTACAGCAAAAGCTGTCCTGGAACTTGGATGGGTGTTAATAACTAATGGGACCCCAACAAATCGTCTGAAATACAAAGGTGGGTCAGATGAATGGTTCGTATAAAAGTAACTCCCGGTGAACCATCAGGTGGGAATTAAAATTTAATTTAGAATGTACTATCACTGCTGCGGTGGTGGTGGTGGTGATTTACTTGATTGACTGCTGGTTTCTTTCACCTTTGCGAGCCTTAGGTTTTTACTATCTGAGGAAATTAAGGCTGAATTGCAGCAGGAAATTCCTTGTACCCAGGTGTTTCTGGTTATCCGACAAATAACTCGGCTAGTGGGGAGGCAAGGATTAGGATGGGCTGGTTTGGAATCTAAATGATTCTCAGTGCTCGGTACCACACATTGACATTCTGGCTGCTGCTGTGTTTGTTCTCAGTGAAGGATGGGAAAATCCTACCGAGCTAAGTAACAGTCCATCTAGCAGCGGTAATTTCATTGTTCTATTTCAATAGTTAGGGCGAAAAGCTACTTTTATAGAGTTGTCCTGATTTAATGGACTGCTTTTAAAAAAAACGCTATTGAGTTCTGTTGGGTTGTGATTTGAGTTGCCTGAATAATACAGCTACGTCTTGTTTTGCTCCTGTTCTCCATCTGACTCGTGCTAATTTCCCTCTCCAGATGCAAGCACTGCCTGGGGGATGGAGCAGGCCCTAGTCAGCTGGAAGGCCTCCGAGTGGCCAAGCTACTCTTTTGTGAGTGAACACAATCAAAATCCGCCCTAATTCAGGGACTGAGGACCCTGTGCTGGACCTAGGTGGTGATGATAGACTTCATAAATTAGCTAAGGAGACAAACAAAGAGACAAATAGCTCTGGATGAAAGCAATGCTTTTTGACCCCAATATTCATGATAGAGTGGACAAACCTTGTCGCATGGTTAGCATGGAAAACACACGCTGACTCCAGTGAGGGTGGCCGTGAAAGAGCAACACACAGCTGTACCTGCAAGGCGCTGGGACTGCAGCTTGTCCCGTGGCGTGGTGATGGAGCTGATGTACCTGGAGCAGGCACCAGGAGATGGTCCTTGTTCAGCCTCAGCTGGGGCTGCACGAGCCTGGTGCACGCAATGCTGGTGTGGACTTTTACAAGAAACCAGAAGTGCTAAGTGGAGTCATCCCAGGTTAAGCAAACAGGCCAACGCTCTTCATTAGGGTGGAATTGAGCAGCTGGCTTGCGAGTGACCCTCATGGATATGAAGGCAAACGCTCTGGTAATGGCAGACAAGGGCTGCAGGGCTGGTGCAGCGTCAGGCCAAAGCTCGGGGCTCTGCTTGCCCTCGTGCACAGCCTGTGGGGAGAGGTTTGTCCACGGGGTGAGGTTCACCAGGGGTGCGCAAAGGTTACCCAAACGCAGGCTTTTCCTGCTGCCCCAGGCTCCGGGGCTCTCCGAGCTGTGAGGCCCTGGTTCAGAGATCGCTCGGCAGGGTGGCAGTCGGGAAGATGCCTCCCAGGTCCGCGGTGCACTTCTCAAACCTTGAATTTACCACAAGTAAAGCTAAACAATCGGACCCGCGGGGCTGCTGTGGATGTGCAGGCTGGCAGCCTGGCTCGTAAAAGAGGCAGAGAGCAAGCAAGCAAGGGAATTATTTCCCCGAGCCTGCAAAGTTCTCATTCCTATAGACCCCTGGGCTTGGCTGCATTGGCAGAGCCAAGTGGATGGTAACGGGATGATTTCCCTTAAGCAGTCATTAAGGAAAATGACTTTGGATTGTTCTGGGTTCCAGGCCGTGCTGCAGCAGCCTAATGCAGCGATAACCAGTCACATCCTGCTGCTCCGTGCCAGTGGACACAGCTCTGGGTTTGTAAAACACCACCAGCTCCGCCGTTCCCCAGGCGTATCAGCTCTCCTCCCTAGTGCCACAAACTGCAAACGAAACAGCCCCAGAACAGAGCAGAATGATGCTATGCAAACCACCTTGGGTGCCAAATGGAAATGTAATTTGCAGGCATATGTCAGCAGAGAAAGTCCTTTCCTACAGGAGAAGAAATCCAAGCAGCCACATGGAAATACTTTAATTTCAGCATTAGCCATCAGAGGAGATGGCTGTTGCAGAGCATAGGAGCCAGGTAATTTGGTTCCGAGCTTTAAATATGTGCAACACCAAGAAATATTAGGGGATGTGGAATGTTTAATGCAGCACTGCGGAGTCAGGAAGGGAACTGGAGCAAAGCTTTTGCTGAGCTGATTGATCCGTTCGTCGGAGCCGCAGCACAAGATTCAAACCGAGAGCTGGCTTCAGAAAACCTCTTTATCTCTTGGTCATGAGGCATAAAACAAGCCTTGGGGCTGTCACCTTCTCCGTGGTGTGATTTGGTCAGGCGGCAGCCTGCGTCTGAGAGGGGTGAGGGATGCAGCTGATGCTTGTACCTGTGCCCCCTCCCAGCCTTCAGCCCTCCCTCCCTCCCTGCCCCCAGACCCGTGAATCCAAATAGCTCCAGGGTAGGTGGATTTTTCCACCCTGTTCCAGGTCTAATTTCTCTTTCAAACTAGTACCGTATATCTTTCCCCACCTCCCACTTGTCACTTTATGGCTTGCTGGATCTGTTTCCTTTAATGCTTGAAAATATACAGTTAAAATCACCTTAAAATTTACTAATATGCCTTTTTATTTGAAAGGCTTATTTCCCTGAAAGGCTTTCCCAGTCTTATATGAGGGCATGCTCTCTAATATTAAACTTTTTTTTTTAAAATGGGTGCACATCTGTTTGATATTTAACTCAAAACAAATGGTGAGAGTGGAGAACATGAGCAAAATTACGCTTTAGATAGCTATAAAAGGTCATTTTTGCTTTAAACTACAAAGGATGAATAGGGGCATATGACACACGTAATAAAGACGGAGATAGGTTTAAAATGCCCTCAGGCTGTGCTGAGGTCAGCTGCTAGCTTACAAGAAAAGACACATTTTGCCCTTCATTTTTTTTGCCACCCAAAAGAAGCAAGCTGGGATCTGTGTGCGAGGAAGGTCGCTCAATCTCTGCTTCAAAACACATCACATTTTTCTCCACCTTTTTCCTGCTGGACACCAAACACTTGAACCTGATACCTGAACAATTAGCCCCAAATTACCCTCTTTTTTCCCAGCTGGAAATTGGAGAAAGGTTTCACTTGTCTTGGTGGAGGAGCCGTTGCTTCTGCCTTGCCATACACTGAGAAATTTGATTTTCACCATGGTTTGCCAAAAAGCAAGCAGAGAGCAGGGACCCCCAAGTGGTGCTGGTGCAGCACCGATGGGCTGAAGACCTGGCGTTTGCTTCCAGCTACAGATTCAGCCCGTGCTGGGCTTTTTGGACAGGGCTTTATTCAAAGCAGTCAGGCTTCCCTGAGCACTCTCTGTGAATTTTGAGGGGGAAATGAAGCAAGAAATGGGCCATTTCTCATTTAGAGCTGGCGCGGGACCAAACCAATGGGAGCAGATGAGATTTCCAATAAAACCCTCCCGAAAGGCAAAGGAGCGGGGAGACAAGGTGCTGGTTGCGATCTGCCTCCAGCCATCTGCTCCAGAAGCACTGGAAATGCAGGGCAGGGCACGACTAGCACCTTGTGGTAAACGTGGGATGGAAACGTCAGCTAGAATTTGGTCATCGGGTGCCTTTTGCATCTGCCAGAAGATCGTTTCTGCTATTAGAGAAAGAGATTAGCGAAGAAATATGGAACAAGATGGTCAAGGCCTTACACGGAGCTCCATCCTTCTCAATCTGCAGCCAGGCTTGTTTGAAGCCTCGTGCTCGTTTCTGTACCGAAGGGGCAAATTTGGAGTCTTGCTGTTTCTTCGTAAAATACTGCTGCTTTTGAGCTGGGTGCCTCAACACACACGCAGGTCATTTATCCCGGAGGGAGTTGTTCAAGCCCTGTCTGGGGACCGATCAGCAAATAATGAGATATTTCTACATTTTAGACATGACATATGTGTGCGCATTTAAAGCATTTGGAGCAGAAACTCGGTGCATTTTCTGAGTATTACTGAGCTTTGTACTCCAATCTGCAATCGCTAGGAAGCAAATCGTCCGTAGCTTCGTCCCGTAACACGTAGGGTATTAATGGGAACCAGGTACCCTCCTTCAAAGGAACGGGAACATCAAGAATCCTTTCTGCTTCTCATGTTCTAGAAAACATTTCACAGTTTTAATGAACATCCAAAGGGAAAAGAAAGCAGGACGATAAATTCAGGAGCTAGCTCAGTTACGGAGAGGTACGTACAAACACATCCTCTGGCTGAAATGCCTCCGAAGAGAGGCTGGTGTGCTGGGCTTTATCACACCAGGCACATGAGCGTCCAGCTGCCAGCACGAGGGCATGCTGGCAAGCAGCCGCCCCAGCTGCCTGGGCTACGGTGCCATTGTAAGCTTTAGTTTTGTGTGCTCAGCGTGTACCGAGAGCGATCCCTTCGTTCCATATGGCTTCCATATAGTGACACTGCATCCTGTGTAGGAGAGGTCAAGGAGTGGATTATCAGCAAGTGTTTCAAGTCAAGAATGAAGGGAGCTGGCAGGGCAGATCTGCACAAAGCCTGCTCTGTGCTTCTCATCGGCGCAGTGACCTCGGGGTTTCGGTGCCTGTGTTTGTCCCCCCGCCTCCTTCTCCCTTCATGTGTCGAGCACAGCACTGGCTAACGTGTTAGCACAGCATTTCCCTGGCAGGTTTTTAGAGGCAGAAAGGAAACAAAAGCGGCCCAGAAAGCCTGGCTGAAATGTTTCACTGCGAGCAAGGAGTTTTGTGAGCCAGGAGCAGGATCTGTCCCCTAGGACACTTCTTATCCTCCTGATCTCAGAGCATCCCTGAGCCATGGGGTAGCTCTCGGAGCATTACACCAGACATCGGTAGGTATGCAAAATTAATAACTGCATTTTAATAACTCATGACCTGCAAGACCTGAGCAATTACAAACCTCGTAGGGTTATTACTGACTGAGTAAAAAATATATTCCATTTAAACATTCCTCATATAATATCCCCACTGCAGTCAGCTTTTCAAGAAAAACAGTGTTACAAGTGCTGGTTCTCTGGTACCTAATGAGTTAGCTTTGGCCGTGGATCAGGAGCTTTTGACGGGTGTAGGTTACATTGACCACTCAAAGGCTTTAGGTATTCTGGACCCTACCTTGATGTTTAATGATAGAAAGTCAAACCGGGGCCGGGGGGAGCGCAGTAAGCTGGTTGCAGCGATGTGAAGAAATCCTGTGCTCAGTCCTCCTCCGCAGGAGCAGCACAGGGGCTGGGGAGGGACGGGAGCAGGGCTGGGGACAGGGCTGTGTCCCCTGGCAGGGACGGGGGGACATCATCCCCGTCCCCTCCCGTGGCAGCCGGGGGGGACGGGAGGGCTGGGGCTGTTACAGAGCTCCTGGTTTAGCAGCTACGCCCAGAGGTGGGGGCTGCTGGAAGGCTTTCGCTTGGGGGAAGGTCTGGAGAAGAGCGATGCGGAGGGACACAAGTGCGTGACTGCTGCCAGAAGAGGAGAGGCTAAGCAGAAGGATTTCAACTCGGGAAGGAGGTGGTGGAGTAGGAATAGGGCATGGATCTGTGAAGCTGTGTGTAGATAGAGAAATCGAGCACGAGACAATCAGTTCTTTTTGCTGTAAGGCAAAAGGAGGGAGCACTCAGTGAAATTACCAGGCAGTACCTTTTGTACAAGCAGAGGTCTGACTAAATCCTAGTCCTGCAGCTCAGCTGGTCGGTGTGAAACACGGTGGCTTGGGCTTGAATGTCAGGCTAGGAGCCCCTGAAAGCCAGCTTGCGGCAGCAGGGAGAGGAGGCAGGGGAAGCAGCGCGCTGCATCCGTCCTCTGCCTCCTCCTTTTGCAAGCCTGAGCACCAGCCTCTGTCTGCTGGTTCATCTGCGGTGCAGCCCGTTATGCACATTTTGTGTGCTTCTGATTTTATTTCTATTTTACCATTAGGTCTTTGTTCGCCCGTGAAAGCAGAGTATCATTCTCTGTAATGTTACGTGTCGGAAGGAACAGATGTCAGCAGAGAAAACAAGTCCAGAAAGTTCTTCCCTTATGCTCCATTTACACTGGGTCATCTTCTGATTTGCTTTCAGCATCAATATTTTTCCATCTTACTGTTGCACCATGCAAAAAGTGGAGAGACTAAAAAGGGGTGGCACGATTATGTTCCTGTAAATAATTTTGGGTTGACTCTGCTGTACAGTGTGAATAATTTATTTGGGTTAAAAAGAAATATTATTGATCTTTTCTGCCTGGTGAGAGACTGAAGCTCATTTAGAATAATAAAACCCAGTTTTCAGCTGAATATCCTGGAGTGTTTAACATTTCTGTCTTAATGATGTGGCAGATGAATCTCAGCAACTGTGGATACTGGGTGCCCAGGTGCTAGAGAAAACTCTGCTAGCAGGCTGCGTGTTTCAAAGTGCTCAGATGCCCAGGTGGCTTACTCAAGCATTCGGCTTGGCAGAGGAATTAGGAGTAGAGGGAAAAAATTCTTTTCCTATTTCCTGAGCCTTCTTCGTTGGTTTATTTTTAAGGAATTATGGAAAAATCCTTAGCAGGTGGCATTTCACTCTGCTGCTAAAATATAAGAAGTTCTTTGACCCTGATGGCGTTGGCTCCTTTCCTGTGGACACCAGCTCCAGCATCTGAGCAGGCTGAGGTCTCCCCAGTGTGAGAACGAGCAGAAGCACCTCGTGGTGGTACACTGAAAGGAAAGGCTGAGAACCTTACACTGCACGGGGGATTAGTGCCTCGCCATGGTGCAAATGCAAAAACGTGCATGCGGGAGTGGAACTGCCCCAGCTGGCAAGGCACTTCAGCCCTGCACGGAGTATTTGATTTGCTTAATTTGAGCAAAGGCGCCAGATATTTGATTTAGACTTCCTGGGTGAAACCCTTCATGTTTTTTTTTTTTGCTCAGAGATTTGTGGCATTGGAAGCTGGAGGAACATTAGATTAGGTACAGCGCCGGTACACCTCATCTATCACGGGCCAATAAACGCTGCCCAGCTGATTTCTGCCTGGAACCTCGTAACTCCTGCTTTGCCAAAGCGCATCTTCCGTGAAGAAACGCATCCTGCCTTGCTCTGAAGACCTCAAGAGAGAGAAAATCCAATTCTCCCCTTCGTAACGTGTTAATCAGCTTCGTCGCTCGGAGCGCACGCTTTGTTCCCGGTGCAGTTCAGCTGACGTGCAGCCAGCCGCGAGGTCCTGTGAGTGCATCACAGCTAACGGGACTTTGCTCTGGGCTTGGGGGGACCGGCCCTCTGTTGTTGCGTTCTCACTTTGCTGAAGCTGTTTCCAGTATTTCAGCATCCCGAGTACGTGCTTCTCTTCTGTGCGGCCCCAAAATGTTTGCAGACTTGCAGAGGATGGTGACAATCCGATGGCTTCTCTGGGAGCACATTATCCGCTTGTCAGTTAGTTTTGTTCAGACGTACAACTTGGTTCTTGGTCACAGTGTAAACAGATCTCTAAAATTTCCATTATTTTTTTTTTCTGTCTCATGTCAGCGTGTTAAAGTCTGCAAGACCTGGAGCACTTCTTTATCGTTATTTATGGTTGCTTATTATTTAACCTAAAACCGCCATCTGGATGCTGATAATGCTCTCGCTTGTTGATTCCAAAGCAACTTGATGCTTAAGTGCTATCTCAACCTGAGATTGTGAAACATAAGAATAAAATGGGAGCAATTTATTTTCCAGATCAAATTTTCTCTCAGCAGGATTAAAACTGCCACAGCAGTAAAGAGTTTACAAACTCACTAAAGAACTGTAATAACTTCCCTTCTGACTGCCGGGTCAAGGAAAGGTAATACATGTTTCCAATCAGCTTTGAATTGAACTCAAATTGTAGGTTTTATTTCACTTTAATCCATATGTGAGTTCACGTTAAAGGTACGAGAAATCACAGGACTGCAAACATGGAGTAGAGTTAATTAAATTCTGCAGCTCCTTCTGGAGGAAGCCCTGCCTCTGCGTGCGCAGGAAGGTTTCAGGGTGTTCCTGAGGGCAATGGGAACTGTGAGATCGCCCGTCAGGGCAACAGCACGTGGAGTTATAGTGCCCGAGTGAAGTACATTGAGAGAAACCTGGCAACATTGGGGAAATATTCCTATCTTTTTGCTGAGCTATCCACAAAAAAGCTTCCTCCTCTCCCCTTCTCCCCCCTGCTCCAGGAAAAAAAAGTAACACCCCCCTGCTGCCAGCATTGGAGGTGGCCCTGGGGCGACATGGCACATCCTTGGCTCAGACCCAAAGACGATTTTTCTCTGAGACAGCAAACACTGCTTCGAGAAGCGGTGAACGTTTATTACTATTAGACCTCCTTCTCAGTTTCCCACTTATTGTGGGATTTTTTTTTTCTCCTGGTTTTCTGTCCAATCTTTTTAAATGTGCTGTGGAAAAAAGCTTCTCCTAAGTAGGAGAGACTCTTCCCGTGCTAAACACTAAGTCTGCGTTTCGCTGCCTTGCAGAAGTGGGACCTGAGCTCTGGCCCCTTTACAGAATCAGGAGCAGTAAGCCCTTCTTTATCCTCTGGCAGGTCTCGTCACTGCAGCCCCTGCCTGCCTGCACCTGAGAGGAGATTCTTCTTGAAACAATTAATGTTTATTTTATTATTTATTTATTTATTTGTTTATTTTTCCCACAGCTAAGACAGTCTTGGAGCATCTCCAGTATTGAAAGCAGCATTCGATGCAACTCAAAATGAAGGCTGCAGCTCACCCAAGACCTGCAGGTCACCGGAGCCCTGGCTGGGGGCCACGATCAGTGTCCCGGTGGGTGACACCGAGTGCTGGCAGATGTGTTCTGGGACCAGAGCTGGCTGCTTACAGCAGGGAGGGTGACACACCTTGACTTCTGCATGTGGGCATCCAGGGAAACAACCTTTTTATTTCCCACACGGAGCTGGCAGTGAAAGGGGTTCCTGTCTAAAAATGAGTAGCGTTCCAGAATGAATTACATGCAAAGTGTGAGATTCTGAAAAAAAGAAGCCTTCCTCACTAAAAGGTGACATTTCGAAAATCCAGATTTTGAAGTAATGCACAGTACATTCATTTTGGCTCCTGCAATAAAATAAAAGCCTCCATCAAACATATCTCTTGCTCCCAGGCTTCCCATGGAATACCTGTGAGATTCTGAGGCACTCAAGCATCCCGTGGCAGATTCAGCGTCTCCTGAAATGCTTCTTGGTGGCTTTACCAGGCCTTGGATGGGGCTCGGAAAGATCACTTCCTGGTCTGCCTTTGGCCCCTGGCCCTTCTGTGCGGGCCTGGAGCTTCTCCTCCTGCAAAACCTGAGCTGTTCTACAGAGGAGTGTTCAGACCGAGAAGAGCTGAGCTCATGCCAATGAGTCAGAACCACGTTAATAGCAAATTCTCTTTCCCCTCAATTCCCCTGCACTCATGCTTGCAAGAGTGCTTGAAAGTTATTTGTCCTCAAGGCCACGGATACGCGAAGAGGCTTTTTTTCGAAGATATGCCTAGCAGCCTTTCCCCGTTTCTCATCTTGTCCACTTAATTTTCCCTCTACATTGAAATGTCCTTGGCTGTTCCGAGGTTCTGTTCCCTCAAGTTCTTCTTCCCTGGCAAACTCGGATGCTCGAGTGCTCTGTCCTCAGCATTTAGAGGTGATTTCAAAGTGGTTCGCCACAATTCTCCTTTTTATATAAACACTTCAAAATTACTTCAGCAAACTGAAATACTTGCACATCAGCAAAACAGGCTCTGATGATGATCTTGTGCTCCGTGCATCCAAGTGCTTGGACTCGGAGGGTGTACTTTTATATTACTTCTATATATTTTATGTAACAAGCTTTTCTCTCTCAATAATTTTCTGCCTGTAAATTCAAGCGTTTCTTTTAGCACACTCTTCAGATGTGAACACAGTCCTCTGTTTTCTCTGTTAACGCTCAAGTGTGTTAAAGCAACAGCCCTGTTCTTCGCCTGGAATTAGTCTGGTGAGGTTTTATGTTGGTTTGTTCTGCAGAATTTTCCACTTATTGAAACAAAACTAATTAACTCTTGCTAGCCCGGCTGGTAGCCACTCACATGTATTGTTTTCTGTTTGAATCTTTGTATGTTTTTTTGTTTGTTTTTTATATAATTCACCTGTCTGAGCTGCACTCATCCATCAGTCCATTCCAGGTTTGAGGCAAGATTTCTTTAGAAAACACCCATGCCTGCATCTGCCACACCTGGGGCCTTCCACCTGATTGCAATCACAGCTTCTTCTCTTACATCGATGGCTTTCCCTGGTCCCATTCCTGAGGTCAGACTCCAGGAGAAGGTTAATTTCACAAGATTCAGGGCAAGTAGGCTGACTCCATCCCTCCAGCCTGAACCTGCGTGTGCTCTCGCCACGAACAGATCATTAACTTCGCAATGAGCAACGTCTTGAAATACTTCAGCTCTCCGGTCAGGGTGATAGCAGCTCGTTATAGCAGCGTCTGAGCCCTCTGCATGTTCAGAGGGGCTTTGGGGATCACGGCCATTTCTTCTTTATGCTCCATCAGGATGAGGAAGGAAATGGAGCCTGGCTGATGTTTTATGGCCCTGTGCAGAATGTGGGGTGACTGCACCTGCGAAGACACCCCCGTCTGTGGCTGAGTGAGCCACATTGCGTTACCCAAACTTCAGGGCAGCCTGAGTTAACCTGCAAAGAGATTTCCTTTCTGGGAGCTGCAATGGGGAGATAAGCCCAGCATATACCTATAAGAGCTATCTGATACTCTCCAACAAACTGAGATTTAAATTAAAAGTAGCAAAATCCATCCTTTTATTTCCTTCTTCCCCACCATTTGTGCAGCCCCCTGCAGCTCAGGGCAGGGGGACGGGGTGGCACCCGAGCCACTGCTCCTGAACTCATCACATCAGTCTCCCCACCCAGGAAAACTGCCTAAACAGCTGACAAAAGTCCTCTTTATGAGCTGATTATAAGTATTCATCATTACCCTGGGCTGAATATATCCATATTTTTGGCACATGTTTGATCCAGATTGGACCTGAGTTTTATAGCTGAGCGCGAGGCCCCGATGCCTGTGGTGCTTTCTCCTGGGCTGCTGTTGGAAGGAGGATGCTTTCTCCCATCACTTGTCCCACGTCTGTGCACGCAGGGGCTTATCCCTATTACTGGTTATGAGCAGCAGGCAGATAGTGGCATTACAGGAGATTTGCTGGGGTTCCTGCAGGAAATATCTAAGAGGGAGCGCCATGAAGAAATACGGCAGGTATGGCTTCATCGCTCCCCAAGGCGCCCTGTGAATGATTAGGGGCGGATTGTGTAAATGTCCAACGAGTAAAGGAAAGCCAGCGGCTGTGTTTCCTCTGGGGTGCCTGAGGAGATAAATTCAGCCTTTGTTCCTTCTCTGAGACAGCACATGTAGGATGACATTATCTACCTCCTGTCCACAGAGCATGAATTATTTGGGACAGGGCAGGGACGTGTTGGACACAGCTCCCAGCTGCCACGCTTGGGGAGGTGACAGTGGTCTTTGTCCCCAGGGGTAGGCGTTGGTTTTCTCGGGCTCCTCCGGCCGAATTTCACACCAGCAGCCCATTAGCAGAGCTCTGGGACCAGCCCTGGCTGCCAGCGTGTTTCTGGGGGTAATTCCAGATCTGGACGGAGCTGGTGAAGCCTTAACGATTTTGTGAGCTGGGGGTAGAGAGAGGGAAGGGGAGAGGCCGAGGGAGCTCCTCCTCCTCCCAGCGAGGGGCTCGAGCATCAGCTGAAATTCACAATGACTGGGGGAGTATCTGGTGGGGGCTCCTCGCCGCAGCCCCCTCGTTCTGAAACCTGCTTCCTCTCATTCGGCCCACCAGACACCAGATTTATTAAACTCGCAGGCGAGCTGCAGGAACCATCTGTTTTCCAGGGACTTCAGGGATGAGTGGAGCAGGGAGGAGAAGGTGGCTTAAGGGCTAATTGAAGGTCTTGCAAGTACGTCTGGTTTTCTTTGAGGGAAGAGTGGTTTAGGCAGGCTCTTTGTCTACAGCTAGCGATTATAAGCGATGTGGTATATTTTAATGCATTGCTGGGTGGTCGGATGACATGGTTAGGCCTGACAAGGCTTATTTCACAGCTGACATAAAGATGTAGTGCTGCTCCTGCAGCGCGGCTCTGTCAGGAACAAGGGGGAGACGAACGGCCAGGAGGAGCCGAGCACAAGGCTTGGCTGGGCACCAGGGAGCTCGCCTCGAGCTGGACTTTTGCCGTGAGCGGGACTTCTTCCAACTTCGGCTCTCCTCCCCTCCCCGATCCCAGGCTAACACGTGGTTGGAAGGTAGGAGGGCAAAAGCGACCCAGAAGCAAAAAGCGAGACACCAAGCTGAATTGGAAAGGCTGTAACAGGCAGAGGGAACCTAAGATGCAAAAAAGGATGACTTCAGAGGGTTAAAACCCTTTGTCTTCTCTCTGGTCTGCAGCCCCAAAGACGGCAGAGGAGCAGAATAAGAGCTCTGCTTTGCTGTTTGACGAGATTATTGCCTTATGGAAGGCTGGAAACATAAATTGTATTAATTTTCATTTCATTGTGTCTGAAATGACTTGAAATATGTTTTTGTAACCAAGCAAGCTCATTCTTAACTCTCCCTCTACACATTCAGGAAGAATTTATAGGCAGTGGTAGAAGTATTCATAACCTTGCCTATTGTTCGTGCTGCAGCCTCTCTCTTGAAAAGACTCGCACTTCCTAATGCTCATCCTCAACGCTGTAAATCAGGAAAGGGGGTGAGTGCACACTCACCCTCTCCTGCGCTAGCCATAATGTTCTGGGAATGTTTCTTTTTATGAACAAGAGCTACTTCTCTTATCTTGATCCCTCCGTCATCTGGGGAGGGATCTCTTGCCCCTCTGCTTTGATCCCCTGCGGTGTCCTGCACGTGCTGAAGGCTGCCTTGGAGACGTGCCCATGGCTTGGTGCTGCGTGGTGCTGAGCCCGAGGGGCAGTGCTGCCCCACGGCTGCACCTCTGGGTGGGGATCCAGGGGTGTTGGAGCTGCTCAGCCTGGGCTGGGAGCTTGGCTGGCTCTTATGGGACTCAGAGTGCCTGCTGGCAGTGCTGGTAGGGATCCAGGAGGCTGGTATTTGACTGAGAGCAGGTTTAGGTAGGCGAGAGGCCCATGGATGAAGGAGAGGACCTGCTTCTGCTGATTTGGCCCCAGGGTGGAAGGACCTCGCATGGACAGAGCTGCACAGATGCTGGGGATGCTTCTAGAGCGTTCTTAGGCAGAAGTGGCCATCCCAAATCTTATCCCAAGCTCCCATCTAGGGACATGAAACATAGCAGATAAGCTAATCAAAGGAGATCACAGGTCATGAAGGAAAACTTAGGACAAGTGAGAAGGGGAAGGGGTCCAGCCCGGGAGGGGGATGCCAAAGCTGCGTTTCTCTTCGTTTTCATCTGTTTGCTCTGGGCAGAGGAAGGGCAACGTTGCTCCTAGGGAAACTGGCACAGCTCCACTGGAGTCTGCTCCTTCCAGATTTACCTTGATGAATTTGAGAGCAGAAACTGGCCTGAAGTACGCATAAAAATTTATTAAGGCTCTGGGACAGATTGTGCTTTGAGTGAGTATGTGGTGGGGGAGGGAGCAGGAATTTCCCTCTTCCTTCCCACAGGAAAGTGCTATAGTCTCTGGCATTAAAAAATGCAGGACTTAGTGCATATATTTGCCCAAAATGACATCATTGAATGGCTCGGGGAAGGTCAATTTGAGAGGGCTGGAAAAGGAAGGAGGCAATGTTCAGCCTCCCTTCCCCAGTCACGTCTTCTGCATGCCCTGGCAGCTCTGGCATCCTGCGGAGCAGCTCCCGGAAAGGTGCAGAGCCTCCGCCTCCACCCATGGGGGTGTCAAGTCTCTTCCAGGTAAATGGCAAAACCACGGGTTTTCCTATTTTACCACATTTCGGTTCTTCTAGGATGTGATCCTGCCCCAGCCACAAGCACGTTTCTTCTGACTTGTCAGGCCCTTGGTCTCCTCTTGCCAGGAGGACAATAAAAGCTCATGGTCCTCTGGCCCTACCCAGCAGGGCTAAGTGGAAGAATGCTGCTTTCCCAAAGATGTAGAAAAAATGCTAAGTGTGGTACTGAAATAATACATAAAGACAAGAAAATGACAGAGGCGATGAACAATTCCCCTGGCATCACAGAGTTCTGCTTTTTGGCTGATCCTGACTTGCACCAAGGTCCCCAGCACCGAACGCAGCGGCTCTGCTGGTGCTCCTCACTCCTGGGGACGCTGCTGGTTTCCCCAAGCCTGTCCCTGGCAGAGGAGATGAGTCCCGAGGAGGAGGCAGAGCAGGAAGCGTTTCATGCAGTGATGCAGGGATGACTGCTGAGTGACTACGGCTCCACTCCGCTCCTCCCTGCAATGGGTTTGAAAGCCCTGAGCTGTAAGATTGCAAGAAAACATCATCTGTCCATAGAGGAAAGCCACCTGATTTCACCCAGAGGGGCCTGCGCACACTGCCTGTTGCTGGGGCGCGCTGCCTGGTTCAAGATAGCGACAGCGTTAGCTTTACTTCGAGATTTAACATCTTCTGTACGGTGTTGATTTACTTCCCGAGGAGTAAGTAACATAACACATGCTATTCTCCTATTTCATGGTAATCCTCGCTCTTTGTTGTCAGAATACAAGGCAAAGGTGCACATTTTTCAATGAATTGTTTGAATTACTTTCCTCATCCTGATTACTTTTCTTCACTTTTTCCTTCATCAACCATCCTTGGGGTATTAACCTTGTATTTATGCTCACATTAACCAGGGTCAGCATCAGAAAGTGTTCTTGCGCTTGCTGTTGCTCAGCCACCTGGAGAAACAGAGAAAGGAGACAGTACCAGACATACACTAATTTCTAACATGTGTTTCCTGCCAGTCCTGGCCTCAGCAGCTCAACCACATAAGTCACTGCGGGAATAATTGCCATTTAAATGCAGCCTTTGGATGTGCAGGAGGCTGAGAAAGCTCTGCCGTGTAGTCGGTGTCCTGGTGAACATTAGCAGGCTGAGAGCGAGAAAGAAATGAGCCTTGGTACACGCACACCAGACGTGGATGATGCTCAAAAGATTCATTGTTTGGCTTCCTCTGCAATATTTCCATTAAGATTGTGGAATAATAAACGGAAACAGCTGTAAATTGTGACAAATATTTACATTTATTATAAAAGCACCTTCTGAATATTAGAAGAGAAGCCCGTGAGGTTGGGCTTCCTGCTGGCCATGCTATTTCCAAAATCATCCTGCATCAGAAGTGCTTTGGGCTGCTCTCAGGGTTTCCTCTGCGTGGAAGGGACACATGGGGTAGGCTGTGGCGTGTCCATGCCCATGGCTTTTGGGGCCAAAAAACTTGTTCAGCCCAAGGGATGAAGGCATCTGACCCACAGTAGCAGATAAACAGAGTCCAGAAGTTTGGTGGCCTGAAAGAGATGCTGTCAAACCATGAGATAAATCTGCAGCTATTTATTTAGCCTTTGTCTGCAAGTGGATAAATGGTATCTCATCTAAGCAATCTGTAATTTTCATCGCCATATGTAATCATCTAAATGCCTAAATGGAGTGGGATTTTTCCAAAGTGTTTTGCTCTGGCCCAGCTGTCGCCCTCACTGGAGCAGAAGGGAGTTTTAGTGTTGACCTCAGTGCGAACAGGGCTTGGGTTTGGAGAACCCAGCAGCCTCCCGTGACAATTAGGTCACGGCGGGTGGTGGAGGCTCTTTGCTGCGTGCCGAGGGCAGTGTTTGAGGATGTGCCCAGTTCTCAACTCATTGGAAGTCCTGATGACCTCAGAGCTAAACCTGGCCAGAAACACCGCTCACAGAGGACCGATACTCCTCGTAATTGGGGAAAGGATAACACTGCAGACGCTTCCCTGCCATTCGGAAATGAAGGCAGCCTGGGTCGAGCAGCCCTGAGCCTGAATTACGAAGTGAGCTTCCCTGCGCTCATGTCTCTGCCTGTGCCTGCCCCCTCCAACCTCTCCTGCCCGCCTGCAGCTTCTGAACCTAATCATCAATTTATCCAAATTGGGCACACAGCAAGAGAGAGCTCAGAATTAAAGTCTTAAAAGTGTAAGAAAATAGAAGCGATGTACGTTTGTCCTGGCTGAGAACTCTTACAGACCGGCTTATGCAGAAGATGCTCTGGAGCCCCCATGTGTGACAGCTGCTCTGAATAGCCCAGCCCTGGAAAAGAGCACTCTTGCTTGACCTTTAAAATCAAAACCAAGGAAAAGTATGGAGAGACCCAGGCTTTATTAATTTTGCTGTTCACAGCATAAATATCTGTGTTAAAACTCACAAAGAAGTTAATATTCTCATTTCTACTTTTTTTTTTTCTTTCTTTTTTTTTTCTTTTTTTTTGGGCCAGCTTTTTAGCAGTGGGAACCTGGTTTCTTTTAAAAGTCTCTGCCAGGGCAAGAGGCCGCGGTGCCAGGAAACTTTCCTGCTGCCTTTCCGTGGGGCGCGCCCCGCGCAGGAGCGAGCTGGGCTGCAGCCCTTGGAAATTCGCTGCACGCACCAGGAAAAGCCAGCGCAGGGACCCAGCCTGGCCAGGTTTCCATTACGCTATTTGTTACATCTTCTCTTATTTCAGTGCATGTGAAACCTTTTTTTCCAGAGGTAAAAGGATCCTGTTGGAAATGCGGTGTTGGAGGGAAGTCCTTCCCCACGCAGCCCCTCTCCCCAGCCCCCGAGCAGCGGGGACCATGAATCAGTTCTGACTCCATTTCTTCCATGCGGTAATTCCTACAGAAGTGACCCTGCTGTAAGCTGCCTCTCTCGCTTTTGGCGTTTCACTCCTCCTTGCCTCACTGCAGGGATGATGAGGCCATTTTATGGCTTTTCGTTTTCCTGATGTGAGCTCTGGCTGGTGCTGCTCGAGCAGCTTTCCCCAGGCAGTGGAGGGCTGCCTGAGCTGTGCCGTGCAGCTGCCACAGCACTTGGCCCTCCCCTCTTCAGGGGATGCATGTTCAGATGATGGCAGGAACAAGGGACAAAGACTGGGAGGGGACCCCAGACCCGTCAGGTTCACCCATTCCCTTGCTGTGCTTGCCCAGCCAAATTTTCTTCCCTTGTTACAAGAACTGGGAGCCACAGCCATGGGAGGGTCCTTCCCTGTTCCTGTTTTAAAACCCTCCTGGGGCTGCAGGCTTGGGTGAGCACTGGCCATGGGGACTTTCCAGCTGTGTCCCCAGACCTGCTGGTCCCTACTTTGCCTGTTGCCGTCAGTTGCCCCTGTCTGTGTGTCTGTATGTCCAGGGAAGGAGCCTGTTGCACTCGGCGGCCTCTCCATTAACCTGGTGACCAGGGCTTGCTGCACACCGAGATCCTTGGCCATTTGTTAACAACTGTCAGAGTTATTCTTTATGGGCCACCGAGCCGGCTTTCCCATGTTGGGTCAGTTCTTAATTAGCACGGTTTAATACAACCTGGTTTTGTCAGCCTGAAACCAGCTTTGCTTTCATCAGCAACAAACATGCAGCTCTGGCTGCTGCTGCGATAGCTGCAAACGGGGCTGAACTGGCCAAGGATGGTATGGGGACAGCATGGGGGTGGCTGGGCAAAACCAGCATCATTAAATGTGCGCCATATCTTTCCCTTTTCACCTGCAGGGCCATTAATAAACAGCCTGAGCCACGGGCCTGCTGCTGGGGACTGGGTGCCACAGCCCAACAGCTGCACATTGCTGTCATGGGTTTGGGCATCGCTGGTCAGGATTTTAAAGTCTTTTCAAGATGTGTTTGAACCTACAGTTACCCTTTTATGTCCCAACATCTGCTTGTGATATGGAAACATCATTTATTATATATATATATATGTATTTCTCAATGTTTACCCAGCAGCAAGCAGTTTTCCGCTTCTGTAAATCCCGCAAACAGATTCCCACCGTAGCCCTTCAGCTCAGGTCACAGAGGAGGTGGGAGAGGAATGCTTCTTCCTCTAAAAATAAATGCTCGGGGAGGCTGGCTATCAAGAGCCTTTTGCCTTTCACTGCCAGCCCGAAAGGCTGTGCCATCGGCTGTGGGATGCTGCATCCCCAGGAGGATCACTGCATCTCCTGCCCTCTGCGGTCCCCAGTGCTATGGAGGGGCTCAGCAGGTCACATTTGTGGGATGAAAAGAGGCACGAGACCGTACCCATGTGTTTTTCTGCTGCAGTTTGGTGCACATTTGAGAGATCAGGAGTGCCGAAGTGATGACACAAAGCTGGCAGCTACAATGTGCTCACTCCCGAGGACCCCGGACCTCGGCGCAAGCTGTCGGTGCAGCGGGGGGATTTTCCTTTCATTTTTACTGTAACTACATTCTATGCTCCATAAACTATATTGTTTTCATTTAATTCTGGGAACATAATGAATTTCTGTGGGCTTGTTTCCTGTTCAGTGTAATTTCTTTGCTAGATGTGAGGTTTATTTCACAAGCCAGTTATAAATTTACTCAAACTTCCAATTGTTTCATCTTGGGAGCAATCAATAAAAAGAAACATGAGGGAGATTTTAGACCCTTCACATCCACTGAAATGCAAAGATATAAATCCATCGTCTGACTTTTTTTTAAATTTTTTTTCCTGAGTGCTGAGTAATGCTGGAAAAATGTTAAACCTCACGCTAGTACCTCGGTGTGCCTATGCAATGGCTGAAACGTGAAATTCTCGCTTTTTTACCCCCAAAAGAATGTTCTGCACAAAAAATCATGTCGAGTGTTCTGAAGAGGCAATGGGAAAGTGCCAGAACTGGTGGGGGCCTTGGCACCAGGGTGCCCGGGGCGGCAGCAGGGGGGCAGTGGCGCTGGGAGCTGCAGTCAGGGGCAGCATGCTGCTGGAGAAAGAGCCGCCGTGAGGGTGAAGCATGACAGAGAGAAATCAGTAGGAATGGCCAGATTGCTTGAAAATGTGATATTTTGTGCAAATACCTCATCCGAGCACATCAGCAGATTGGGAGGCAGCCAATTTTCAGGGTGACAACAGCTCTGCCTTCTCTTTGCATTCTGCCTGGTGCTTTTTAGAAAATATCTGCATCATCTGAAAGGATCTGCGGTTCCCCATGCAGCTCTCCTCCATTTCGTGCCCTTACCTCAGCCCAACCTACTTTGCGTTATCACGGCATCAAACGGGTAATATTTTTTCCTCAGTTTCCTGAGGACTTGATGAAGGCCACAGGATAAAAGCGAACCTCCCTGTACCTAATCTGTAGCCGGCCCTTCTGTGCCTCCTAGCTGAAATACTCAGATTAAAGCTAACATCTGGCTATCAGCAAATAGATTTAGAGCAGCAGATACACATTTCATTTTCTAGATTTATCCCCTTTATTTTTTTGCCAATAGGAAGAACCCTGGGAGCTGCCGAGTGCTCTTTTGAAAAGCCAGCCAAAAAAAATGCCGATTTCTCACTCGTGCAGGCCCATCGGGGGTCTCTAGCAGTGTCAGCCCGGCAGAAGAGGAAGGGAAGCCGGGCTCCCCAGGTCCCCTGGGATGCTGGCAGACCCCGGCCAGCCTCACACCCAGCCTGGGCCTGCTGCGGGACCACCAGCTTCTGCTCGAGGGGGTGCAAAAATGCCATAACCCAGCCCTGCGCTCCTCTCCCGGCCACGTTTCCTTTGTCATCTCCTGGGTATTACCCTTGTAAAGAAGTTCTCAGTCCTTTTATAAACACAAGTGTGTGTGTGTGTGCATGCGTGAGCGAGGCTGAGGCGCGTGCCCTGCGGATAAAGGCAGGCATTGAGGGCAGGAGCACAGGCCGGCTGTCGGCACAGCCCCACGAAGCCACCTGCAGGCTTCATACAGGCCGCACATAGGCCCCTGTTGTGCTCTGAGCCAACTGATCCCCACTTTTTTTCCATTTCCATGCCACTTTTCCCACTGCATTGCACAGAGCCGCTAATAAATAAGAATTACATTGTGCCTGGGCTGGATTTTTATTTTTTTTTCTTGAAGGCAGACCCCAGCAAGCTTGTGCCTTTTTTTTTTTTTTTTTTTTTTTTTGCCAGAGGATATTTTGCTCTGTTCATTGTTGATTTTGAGAACTTGTCTTCTCTTTCCCTTTATCCCTACGTGCTAAACACAGAATCACGGGGCCTGCTCATGAGGCAAGAGATAATACAGCAACAAAATCTAGCGAGGTCCCTGCTCCCACTCTCTCAAGAGGCTGTGAGGAGTGTATGAGCACTCTTCATCCGTTCCTGTGCAGAGTGAGCTAAATTCACATGAGCTGTTATCAGAGCAGGGAACTCTGTGGTCGAGGAATTAATTTCCAGGAGCTAATTCTGCATCCAGGTGTGTTGCCAGCCATGTGATGCTTTCATAATAAACCAGCTCTTGCCAGTGGATTCAGGCATAATGTAAGATATGTTGTTGTTAATTAAAAGTAGGCTTTTGTTATATCCCTACACAGCAAATTAACCAATTTGTACTGATTTCATACATTTCTGCTGCTCGCTGATCAGCTCCGTTAAACCCCTCAGCCTGGACGTGTAGGGCTGGGGCAGCAATCTGGGGCAGGATCTGCAGGAGCTGGATCAGACGTGGCTGTTTGTGGGCTGGGCCCTATAAAATTTCCCAATGCGGTTACATCAACACCCTTAGGTGGCTTGGCAGAAATACAGAAACAAAAGGCAGGGATCTTACGACCCTGCAATTAGCAGTGGCTGTTGACATCTTCAAACCACATATCCTACGTACTGCCTGGAAAGGGATGAGGGGCATCTGTACTAAGGGACAAGTGCTGCTCGTGTGTGAAAAGCATGGCGTGAGGAATTACACGTCTTGTCCAGACAGCTGGGGAGCAGCTCAGCCTTTGAAATGTGGATCTGAAATAACTGCTGAGGGAGTCTAGGTGTGAACGCAGATGTGGAAGTATTTATTTTATTTTATTTTATTTTATTTATTTTATTTTATTTTATTTTATTTATTTTTCATGTTTGGAAACATTTGTTATATCAGGAGGGAAAAGCAAACAAACAAAACCCAACAGCAGGCTCTCTCCTTATTCTGCCTGTGTTTAGAAGATGTCCCAGCACGCAGCTGTCATGGAAACGCGGAGCAGCACAAAGTTGGCCACAAGGCTGCTGGCGGGGGGCTGCAGCTCCAGAAATCACCAAGCACACGAACAAGTTCCTGATGGTGAATCCTGGTAAACTAAACCCTCGAAGAAGGCTGGAGAAAGATCCAAACCCATCCTTTGTGCTCAGCTGTGACCGTGCCGTCTCGCTCTGCCAAACCAGCCCAGCAATGCAGCACAGTTCCCAGGACTTTGGTCCTCCTAGCGATGGGGAAACACCACGAGGAAGCTTTCTGCCCAGTGGTATTTCTGTGCTTCCATTTCCAGGTCTGCTCAAGACACGCAGGAGGGAAGATACAGGGCAAAATCCCTGTGGGAACAGACTTGGGGCTGGATGAGCTTGTTGGATGGTTCATGGAAATTTGGGCCTGAACATGTTTCCTTATGAGCTTGTCTTCTGGATGAGTGTCCTTCAGGATTTGTGGAGGTTTACGTATATCTATATATATATTGCCTTCTAAGGGGGGATTCTTGGCAATCTGAATTTCAAATCCCAGCCCACTGCTCTGTGGAGATGCTGGCACTCCGTGCTCCAAAGGAACTGCTGCTCTGCATCACGTCTTCTACCCACGGGAGGCTCCTCCGTGAGCATTGAGAAGGAATTCGCTCATGGAGAAAGTTCTCTTACAACTGTAAGAATTAGAGGCCAGTTAACACCCACAAGCACACCGATGGACACCGTCCTTTTCCACATGGGGGCCACATCCTCACCCGACTGGCATCAGTGCCAAAATTCTCATTCCCTGGGCAGTTTCATCGCCACTTTCATCTCTTGCTATTCCTCACACAACGCATTAATTTCCCCTTCTTCCTTAGCCTGAGCTGCTTTCTCTTCTGACTCCCCACGTTCGTTTTGCATGTCTGTGCCCGGTCGGGTTGTGCAAACACCTCTTCTGCTCGCGGTGGGCCAGCCGTAAATCAAGCCTCGGGCAGCCAGCAGGGCAGCTCTGTGCGGCCGCAGCCAGCCCCGCTCCCCTCGCCCCCCTGCCTCTGCCTCGGCCCGATCCGCAAAGCCGTGATCTTGCCTCGCAAGAATCTGCGGTGACTCATTGCCTCTCCCTGACCTCCTGCCAATAACACGGTTAGCTATAACCAGTTAATTAACTGGAAAGTCTAATTACTTAAAATTCAGCCTTTTCCTGGGATTTTGCTGTTGCAGGAGAATGCCAAATAATAACTGTGCTTTTCAATATACCCTCATTTTATTTTTCTTGGGAAACATACAAGAGTTATGTGTAAATATTTCTTTCTCCAGTGAGCACACTTTATTATCCCTTTTCCTTTAGCTTTCATTAAAAACTGCTCCCACCCCTTCTTTAACTCCAACATATAAATAAATAATGCCTGATTCAAACAACCTCAGCCATAAAAACCTGCTTGAAAAGAATCTCAGGCAACTACCACATCTGGAATAATAGTCAACATATTTTAGAAAGAGACTTCATTTTTCTCACACAGGATACTAAATCATGATGGCTCCATGTGCCAAAAATAACACAGTGGGATATGACTATGGGAGGACGTGAACCTATAATGAGGTTCAATAAAGTACTAATCTTATTGGGTAATGCAATCTGGTTTGCTTTTGCTTAAAGAAAAAAAATGTGTGTGTGTGTGAGTGAGCGTGTGTGCAGGCATACATGCTGGTGTGCTTTTAAACAGGATTCTGGTATCTTCTTTCAGCCCCTCTTTGCTGTTTTGCAATGCAAATAAATATTTCAAATCTCATTAGTTTTGTCCCAGATTAGCCTAATTCCAGGAAGGACAACAGATTCCACCTGCCCCACCATTTCAACAGAAGAAAATGTAACGAGACCATCTACTCTGAAACAGGACAAGTTTTAGCACTTACGGAACGTCTCCAGGGATTATCAGTGGTGCAACACAATTTCTTCATGTTTGACATGATCCCTTTCACTCCAGCTCATCCCTGGTTAGAAAAGGAACCACTAATTATAGGGTGATGTATTAAAGTCACTCATGAACTTGCGGAAATAAAAGACGAGTCCCTTTTGCTGCGTACATCATGGTGGAGTTGAAAGGCGACAACAGGAATGACAAATATGGGACAAAAGTAAGCAAAGGGCAACTCCAAGTTACAGAAAACTCTATTGGATGCTGAAATCCCATAGTCCGGGCAAGAGCTGCTAGAGGGAAAGGGCAGCAGCCTTATTCTTATGGCTGTTTTTCCCTCTGAAGTAGAGATGGCTGTTGTGTGCCCACCGAGGGCTACCAGACCTTGTCACCACTTCTCCTGGAAGCCCATCTCCCTGGTGCTGTCCTCTGCCAGCCTGTCTGGATCCTGCAGGGTCCGTGACTGGGGAAGGCAACACCGAAGTGGCTGTGCAGCAGCCTGGGATGAAGGATCCCACCTTCCTCCTCCTCCCCTTCAGCCACAACTCTGATGGAGGGGGGCACTCTGCTCCAGCTGATGTGAAAACAGCTTGTCCAGGTCACCCCCCTGGCCAGGGGCAGAAATGGGAATAAAATCCAAGTCTCTGGAGCTCTGTCTAATGCATTACATTTTTAGCCTGCAACATTCTTCCTTCCCTTCTCCGATGTTACCCCTGGGAGGCCGATGCAAATGTTATTCAGCACAGGGTTTGTTGTGAAACAAGAAGACGCAACAACGGGCGCTTGGGCTGTCCCAGGTGGCTTTTGTCAAACCCAGCTCGACGTTTCCCCAGACATCTTGATCGCCAGTACAGTGCCAGCCCTTCTGAGCAGCCAATTTACTATGCTGTAAATAAATCTAGCTTCAGCCGGTATATTTTTTGCCATGTAATCAGTCTGGTTTCATAAAAATTCACCTCTGTTGGCATTCATTCACATATGCCTTACAAATGTGCACGCTGTATTGAATCAGATGTGTGGGAAATATATATTTTTTCCATATGGATCTCAATATACTATAAAAGGCTTTCCCCTGCCCCCTCTCCCCTCCTCGCAGTCTCTCGAGGGCATATATCATAACAATTGAAATCTGATGAGAAAATGAAAAAATGCTTGGTGTTCATATCTTCCAAGTAGTTTTCCAGAGTCCTGCTGCTGAAAGGGGCATAAATCATTTGCAGCACTCAGATGACGTTGTTACCTGAATCTACAAAACAAAACATGCTGATTTCCTTGCTACTGGGAAGGGGAAAGCGCTGCAGCCACACAAATTTCTTGACGTTGTTTATCGTTTGGGTTACATTTAACTGGAGAAGCTGTGTGTGCTGGAGGAGCTGGCAGCAAAAAAAAAAAGGGGGAATGCAGCTTACGGGAGGCATCGAGCTGGCAGGAGGACCCGGGAGGGAACATTGCAACTTTGGGGTGTTTTTCCACCCATAGACCCTGCTGACCAGGCTGGCTTCATCCTGTGGGATACAATAGGGGCAAGACCCCCCCCCCCTCCACCAGCAGGTGCCAAGGGCACCAGTCCCCGCCTGCTCGCTTGCTGCCATCAGGCTTTTCCTCGCAGCCCTGGCAGGATGGGGAAGAGGAAGGAGAGCAGAACAGACAGCAAGAGCTGTTTGCAAAGCCTCCAAGGTGGCAGCAGGGACACTTTCCTGCAGGCATCCTCCTCACACACAGCCTGGTCCAACCCATCCTCAACAAAATAGAGCAAATGAAACCAAAAGAAGTACAAAAACGCAATAAACAGACTTTCACAAATATCCAGCTGAGCTTTTCCAGTGGATTTTGCCTATTAAGTTTAGCCTGTGCTTGAGTTGCAATGGTAAAGAGGTTGAATCAAATGAATTTTAATCAGTTTTAAGTTTTTAATCCTGCTATCTAAGAATTTAAGTGGTTCATTCCTTTATGGCAAATGATATTAGGAAATTTATTTCCCTAATCATAGCTGAACACCAGGACTTATTGTATCTCAATAAGTGGCGTTTCTTGGATAATCTCATCTTTTTTTTTTTTTCCTAATTTTAGTTTTGTAAGTGAAACATCAGAAAATTAAAAACTCGAAGACTCTGCAGACAGGCAAAAATGATGGGCGATGGCTGTTACAAAAGTATCGCCAAAATCATTCACTTTGTGAGTGATTATGAAGTTCTATTATTATTATTATTATTATTATTATTATTATTATTATTATTATTATTATTATTATTATTATTATTATTATTATTAATCATTATTGAAAAGAACTGCCTTGTAAACCCCCATCAGGTTGCCCCGTCCGCGGCTGGTGTGGCCCAGGAGGAGGAGGAGGAGGCGGCGGCTTTCCCACGCTGCTCCAACTACTCCCGGCTTTCGAGCTCCATCTTCTGGAAGCGAGACAAAGCACAGATCTGTCAGCTCCCGGCCCTCTGTAAGGAGCTTGTAACAAAGCCTGCTGCTTCCGTGGGCCCTGCGAAATACCTGGCAGCAAAAAATCCCTGCCATGAACTTGTCATTAATCTCTATAAAACGCTCTGAGATAAAGAAACCCCATGGCAGGGGGTTGGAACCAGGGGATCTTTAAGGTCTCTTCCAACCCAAGCCATTCTGTGATGCTGTGACAGTAGGAACAGAGGGCAGGGCAGCAGCTGAATGAAACCCAGGCTAAGGTAAGGAGCAGGTTAAGCGTTTCAGGGCTAGACCATACAGGGTGGCCGTGCTTTATTACTGTTTTCATTATTTTTGTTTTTTATTTTTTGAAAGATCAAGTGACATGACCAAGACGGAAACTGTATTTTCCCTCTCCTTTTTTAAATTGTCCCCCATTCTGTTGGGGGGGAGCAGGTGGACCTGACCCATAAAAGCCCCCTGGCCACTGAGAGGCCTTTTGGTTAGGAAAATGAAGAATAGAAGTAGCTGAGAAAAGCTTTTAGAGCCCGGCTGAGCAGGTTGTGGTGCTGGGACCCAGTGCCAGAGATGCTGAGATGGGACCTGCCCATAAGAACCTCTCCAAAGGTGAAAAGCCATCAGGCACCTCTCCAAAAGTGAAAGCCCAGCTTTCCTATGGCTTTCTGGCTTCTCAGCCACTGCACTGAAGGATGGGGCATCCCAGGTGCCCAGGCCACCAGCCCAGGCCTTTTGGAGCCGTTTCCCTGACACAGCTGGGATGCAGGGGGAGCAGTGACCCCTGCTGCAAAGCAGACTCCCACCCCTGCAAAGCAGACTCCCACTCCTCCGCTCGGTTTTGGGTTTATGGCACTGAATTTAGGTACCTGTGCACTGGCTCCCCTTGACCATGGGGGCTGCTGCTCCAACGCGACACCAAAGGTAGCAAAGCTCAGGTCCCAGGAGCAAGATTTAAGAGGTTCAGGTCACTCCTTTATTCTGGGGTGCATCTTCCTTGCAACATCTAAGCCATACAGATCCTTTTAGATCTACTAATTAGTTGTATATGGCCACTGTGACTCCTCTAGAACATCTTTCCCCCTTTCAGGCCACAGTGCTATGCACAACACACCTGCCCTGCTGTCACTGTGCTCAGGGTGCTTTGCAAAGAAAAGTTTTATTCCTCTTTATAGAGAAAAATCCTTCCCGTTTTCCCCTCCAGTTTAGCTTTGTGCCAGAGGGTGGTGCTCGATGCACGTCTGTTGAACTTGCTGCAGCTGCTGCTGCTTTTTTTGGGCTCATACGGGGCACAGGAGGCTTGCAGGGCAGCCGAGCCCTGCTGCAGGAGCACCAACAGCATTTGGGGGACATCAGCTGCTTCTGGAGAACTTGATTTTAAACCTCATCTTCCAGCCCACGTCAATCAAAACTGAGTAGAAACCCAAACCAGCAGCACTTCAGAGGCTCCAAGGGCAACCCCATCGCTCTCAGGCAGGGAGGCAGATGGTGCCACCCAGTCAGGCTTCCTTTTTATAGCCACTGCAGTAGTTAAGCAGATTATTAACAATTACATTATTTAAAAAGTAACTCAAGTTGCGCTGTCACTGCCATGCTATTGCTACATTACCTATATCTTGATCTCCAGGAAGAGCCACGCAGGGGAAACGAAGCATGTGAGCACTGACACTCAGCAGAAAAGCTGCAGAAAGAATTGTGAAATTCCCAGGGATATCCCGAAGATGTGCATGTTGAAGTCCCAACTCTTTTAAATGGCTGTGGAAATCTAATCCCGCAGACATCTGGGGAGTCTCACCTCCTTTTTCCCCATCCTTTCTTCTCCACGTATAAATATTTGTCTCCATGTTCCTGCTGTGTGACCTGCGATTTTTCAGTGCTTGTTTTGGCACTGCGTGGCGTTGGGATGTTTCAGCTCTGCCTGGAAGCTGGAGCAGGACTCTCTCCTTGGAGATGGGTCTAAATGTGAGGGACTTGGCCAAGAACTTCCCCATAGAAATCGTTATTCTCCAAAGTAGGACTCTCCAGGAACAAGCCAGGAGGCCAATTTGGACATCTGTATGGCTTTTGGCTGAGATCACTGTAAACCATGGGATAGTGACCTGAGCAAACAGCAACGCAAAGCACAGCTGATCTGATTAGTTTCTTTGGCTCTGCCATGGACGTTTTATCTGTACGTTCAACACAGGCTGAAAGACCATTCTTCAAAGCCCTGGGCGTCTTTGGGGAAATCTCCTGTTATTGGTGCCCATGGTGATGTCAGTCAAGCCCTAGCTCCTGGGCAAGGAAACCCATACCCCAGCCTCTTCCATAAGTGTGGCGAGCAACTTTCTGCAGGACACTCGCAGCAGATACGAACGTATTGCTGGGAAAACACCCAGCTGCAGCTGGAAGGCACCTCGAAAGCTTCTCCCTATCTCCTCTGTTAGGGGTACGAGGACTTGCTTCTTCTTCCTCTTTCAGTGGCATTCGTAGGCAGGGCTGGGAGGCTTGCAGAGTTGGAGGGAGATGGGTTTTGTTGGTATTAAAGGGCAAGTGTATTTAAACATAAATTCTGGCCATCATGAATAATAAAGTGAGGTAGGGAAGTATGAATATTGTATTTCTTTTCAATGAAAAGAGGTCAGAGTTTGAGTGCAGCAAGCAATTTTTAACATCTCTTAGGTGTAATACCACCCAGAGTTACACGGAGGGACTACAGCAAAGTTTGGGCTTACGTGGGCATGGACATCGATGGTTAGGCTCTTCAGGCTCATTATGGGATAGTGGTGATTCCATTTAGCATTTCTGGAACTGAAATAGCTTTCCAAATTCCCAGTAGTCCTCTGGCCATGTAGTATTTAACATTGGCAACATTTGCAACATTTAAATGTTTTCAGCACTCAGGGTCTAGAAATGACTTGGGGTTATTTTGCTCCCTTGAAAGGGAGGACAACAGAAGAGGGACAAGGCTGGGCTTCGGGGGCTGATGCTCACAGGCTGCCCGGTCCTCTTGGGCAAGGGCAGGGCCTTCCCTTGTTTTCTTTCTCTTGAAGGGGCTTTTGCTGTTTGTCAGCACCAGCTTCACTTTTCCCTATCTAGTTTGTCTTCAGTAGCAGTTATTACTAAATATTCGGGCTGGTGCATTTAACAGCTTGCTGCAAATGTTGTTTGAAATGGGATTTGACCTTAAAATTGCTTTTTTTTTTTTTTTTTTCCCCATCTAACTCATTCCCACTGCCAGGATGTGGCAGCAAATGCTGGTGGCAGCAGTTGTTTTCATGGCAATTCCCAGCTCCGCTCTCAGTCCTGGTGACAGGCTAGGAAAAAGTTGAGTGAGCAATAAATATATAGACTCAAATTTCAGGGCCTTGAGAAGTCATTTGGTTCAAATGCAGCTCCAAAACCATGGACCCATCCCCTTTGTGCGCGAGGCAGGTTTGAGTTTGGTGCGGCCCCAGGAAGATCCCATTCTGACGGGTGCCATGACAATAAGCACGTTAATTAAATTAATTAATTTAAAGGGGCAAAGGTTCAGTGGGCGGGTGGTGCTTTTGTATTTCCGAACCAGTTAACTCAGCTCAAATTCAAACCTGACCAAGACAGATCTTCTTTGACTGGCAAAGCCCAGCGCAGTGCAGAGATTTAGTAATGCTCTTTGTATGGCCCAGCCCCAGACGAGCCTCCGCGGCCGGGACGAGGCACGTCCCTAGGTTAACAGAAACCCAATAAGATATCAAATTAGTCGGGGCTCTCTTTTCTTTCTGAAATCATTGGGAGAATTGTGATGCACCAGGGCGCAGGGTGCTATTCTTCCTATCTCTTAGCTCCATTGTGCGGGGGTGAACAAAGCCAAGAGGTGTAATTTAAAGGTGCTGTGACCTCCCATGAGCAGCTCTCCCCATTGTGCTGCCGGTTTTGTTTTCTGTATGTGTTTTTTTTTTTTTTTCTTCCTCCGCTGAGATCTACTGATCATAAATATGCATGAATAAAAGAGCCAGGGGAGAGGAGGGCAGGGGGAGGGGGCTCAGAACCAGCTTGGGTAAAGTCCTATTCTGAATTTTCCACTCGCAGCTTCCTGATGTCGCATGAAATAAGGGACCACACGGCCGGATTAGCCCAGCCGGAGTTCCTATTTCCAATTGTGCGAGCAGAACCCTGGCATCATAACAATCCTTATAATTATCGCTTGCAGAGGGGGCTTATCATATAACAGCTTCTTTCTATACGGGAGGGAGGGTGACCGAAAGGGGGCTGGGGGAGATAATTCCAACCGCAGGGGTTTGCGTCTTCATTCATCACTTTCCGAACAAGCCAGTGGAAAATTGAGGTCCCCGAGCAATTTACAGATTACGGCTCTCTCCTGGTACAGGGACACGTGCACACACACACACACACACACGTAAAACAGGTACATGTTGGGTGACGGGCGGAAAGAAGAAACCAGAAGTTCCCCCCTAGCCTGCTTTTTCTGCTCAAAACCCCGGGCAGAAACGGACGTAACCTTCCCTTTTAAGCCTAGCAACTCCAGCCCGGCCGCGCAGCTCCTCCTGGATTAATCTTTCTTTTTTTTGGCTCAGTGAATTGTGGTCAAGGCCATTGTAACGTGAGTGCTGCCGGGGCGCGGATTGGCTGGAGGAGGCTCAGAGAGGCCCCTTTTCACAGGGGACTAATTGCTTTAGACCACCAGTATTTGGGAGCTACAGATGTCTTCCTTAATTTGCCTAGAGAGCACAATCGGCCCCATCTGTTGCATTTTTTCCCCCCTCTGTCTCTCAAGTCGCCTTCTTCCCCCTGTCTGCAAAGGCCTAAATTGAAAACTCATCAAAAAGTAATACAAGAGCAGTTTGGCTGGGAAGCTGCTGCCGTGGGGCTTTGCTTTTCATAAAGGCCCCCCTGCTACTTTTACACATGGGCTGGAGAGCAGAGAAAGGAGGAGGAGGAAAGCAGAAACAACCTAGAGAGGGGAAGAAAAAAAAAAAAAAAAAAAAAAGCTAAAAACTAACAGCCAGATGGGATATTTGGAGGCAGGATAATTTGATGTGTCATGGCTGGAGGAGAACAAGGGGCAGCCCCTTGTTTTCTGTGTGTACACACAACAAAATAGATGACTTCTGCGGAGGGGAAGGGAGAGGAGCCGGGGGCCGCCGGGGGGCGATTTCTTGGTGCTGCTGGCAGGGGGGTGGTCGCTGAGGGTTTCTCCTGTGTGCACCTCCGGTCACGGGGGTGATGGAGAGGGGACAGAAGAAGAGGTAAGGGAGAGGAGATCAGCTTGCAGGGCTGGGATGTTGCCTTGGTAGAGGATGGTACGTAGGACCAGGGCTGGAGATGCTGCTCGGCACCTGCTGGTACCCAAGAAATCAGAAAAGGGTGTTGTGTCTCCGTGCTGGAGCAATTCTTTGACTCCAGAGCATCACCACACGGCCCTCCTTGTGCCGGGTCCAGGCAAGCAGCACAGCTTCACATCTAGCTTAGCTCTACAGCTCCAGGCTTTGCTTTAGCATGAGCCCTGAAAAATCGATTAAAGTATTAATTGGGCAGTTTGTAGGGGAAAAAGATACCTTATCTTTGTTCAGAAGCCCCATCACTGCCCAGCCTCAGCACATATGGGGTGATAAAAAAACCCACATGGTTTCATGAACATAGAAGTGGCATTTCCTTGTGGCAACTGTGGCTATGGTGGGCATGGTGCCGGGGACACATGCGAAGGCACCAGCTTGGCACCTGTGCTCGATCTGCACAAACTGCAGTGAGTGTACGCTCCCTGCCCCTCTGGGAGGGGGGAGACGTCCCCCGCCAGCCCCAGGGCACAGCCCCGGGGGCTCCTTCCAACAGCTGGGGCTGAAGGACCAGCCTGCGAGGACTCATCCGGGGTGTATTTAACATTGAGGGCCTGCAGGGATGGGTGCTGGCACTGCCAGGGAACGTCTTGGTTGTGTGCTGCAGGGGAAGGAAAGGAGAGCACAAACGAGACCACTTTGTTAGTGGGCTCTGCCCCGAAACCTGAGCCCGGGTGCCAGCGCCGGGCCGACAGCGCGTGATGGATCAGCCCCATTTCCTGGCTGTCCATCAGGCGGCTCTCCCTGAGCTGCTGGAGGGGTTTTGTTTCGATGTTCACTTGCGGAGAAAAAAGTCCATTCATCTTGAAGGGCCCTCTCCAAACAATGTGGGAGGACTCGCCGCAGCGGCTCAGTGCTGCTCCACGGCGAGGGCCGGCCCGTGACGGGTGAGCTGTGGGGTTACGAGTGCTCTGTGGGACAGCTTCCAACCATTTCCACAACCAGTCCCTGGGTTGCTCCAGCAGCAGCTTCTTTTTAGCAGTTGTTCCCTAAAAATTAGGGATGCTGGGCTTGCAGCTCTGCTGGTTCAGGTGGAGGCACTGGATGAGATCCTTTCACCGCTGGACAGTTCGGTGCTCTGCCACTCTGCTGGTGAGAGGGGAAACTCTCCCACCTGGGGAGCCCTGAACAGTTACTGACCTCCGAGGTGCTAAACGAGGTCCTGAGCCACTTCTGCTGCTGCGGTATTTCTGAAGAAACACCCACCCTAAAAAGCTCTATTGCTGCCCTCACTCATTTGCTTATGACTTTTTTCTTTGCTTATTGTTTTCTACTTTTCCTCGAGTATCTCTGGTTAAAAGCCATGCAACTACTGATTCTGAAATAGGAAAAAAAAAAAAAAAGAAAAAGAAAAAGAAAAAAGTCAGTGTATCAAACTCCCTGGCGACCTGCTCAGACAGAAACCCCACAAGCCCCTCTCTGTGCCGGTGGCTTCCCAGGGCAGCCTCTCCTTGGGGACAAGGTGTCAATGGCTTCCTTCAATAAGTCACTGGATAGCCCTCGCCGGGCGCAGGCTTCCTGCAGGCCTCCGTCTCGCTACTCAAAAACTGGATACTCTGTTGTGACATTTATTTTTCCGCTGGTGGACTTCAGAAAAGAAAACGTCTGCGTGCCGGCAGCACAGGGCGGCAGGTGAGAGGAGGCAGAGCCGGGGCAGTGGGTGCCCACCTCCTCTGTGGGTTTTCTGTGGGGTTTAAAGTAAAGATCAACATCTGGGAACTTGTGGAAGAATGTGGCAAAAAGGCAGCTGTAGTTCTTGCTATTGAGGCAGCCCCAAAACTGTTGAAGGGCCACTGGAAAAGCCATTGAGCTTTTGTTTAATAACTCTGGTGATAATAATTAGCTCAGCAAAGGCAGATTTTAAAGGGCTTTAAGAATCTTGTTTGGTGGCTTGAAAGAAAAAAAAAAAAGCAACCAGAGGCTCCTCTCATCCGAACATCAATGTGACTCCCGCAAAATCCCATTATTTCCCCTTTAGATCAGCTGTTTGACCAGCTCAGCCTTTTCCCTACCCAGGGCAACAATTTTCCCCCTTTGTGCGTTTTCCCTCCCCGAGAGCCTCGCGGTGCCACGGAGCCTGGGTGTCACCGCGGGACCCTGGGCCCTTCCCCCTGAGCCCTCGCAGGTGCCAGCAAGGGTGGCCGAGGGACAGCAAATGGGGGTAGAGGAGGGGAGGTAGAGAAGTAGAAAGCTGTTTTTCTGAACTTAAAAAGAAAGAATTTTCTGTACTTCAAAGCCTGCTGAGGCTCTCAGGCTTTGCTTTCAAGGTGCTGGTGAAGTTTCAGCGCCTGAATGTTGGAGGCAGAGCCCAACGTGACGCTCACGCCTTTGTCTAGCAGGAGGTCAGGGCAAAATCCTCATAAAGGTGGTGTTTGCAGTGAGCCAGCCACACAGGAGTGGAGGAATTGATGCTGACACAGGCTCAGATCTGTCGATCAGAGCCCCTGCTGGGCTGTGCTTCTGCCGGAGACCTTCCGCACGTCCCCTCTGCAGGCTTGGAGACATCTCGAGCAGCTGGCCGGCAGCTCGGTTGTGCTCACCGGTTTAAACAGGGAGCTCTGGCCACGAGAAGCCAGCTTGTGGGGATGTGGAGCTACTGGGAGCATCCCATCTGGATGCACTTACAGACAGGGGCTTGGAGGGAGCTGCTGCTCTTTTTGCACTCCCAGGGGACACCAGGGAACCTTTCTCAGGAAAACTCCGTAAGTTTAAAAAGATCCACAGCCACCCAAAGTCCCTTCAGCACAGCCACAATCTAAGGAGTATTTCAGCAAGATTTGACGTAAACAAAAATTTGGGTGAGAATAATAGAGGCAAAGCAGGTGGTGAGGCTTGACAACGCGGTGTTTGATGGTCTTACCCCAAGGTCTGTGGTGCTGGGAGAGCCTTTCCAGGCTGCGAGCTGGAGCCCCAGGTCCCCCCTGCTCTGCACAGTCCCACCAAGCCGTGGTCCTGCCCGGCCAGGAGCTTTCCTGGTTTAACTGCACTGTGGGGAGCAGCAGTTTGGGGTGGGGAAATGAGCCCCTCCACGAGGGAACAGGGGGCTTCTGGCTGCAACGCCACACAAAGCAGCGAGCTTAGGTGCAAACAAACCCCATTTTCTCTCTTGAGGGGAGTGACTTCCTATGGAAAGCAAGTTGTACAAATAAAATATACTAATAAACTCTTTCGGAGTCTAATAAACTTTTTTTTTTCTTTCTTTCTTTTTCTTTTTTTTTTTAAATGCAAATAATAAAGGAGTATAATAAAATGTGCTTTCTTCTTCTTTTTCTTTCTTTCTTTCTTTTTTTTTTTTTTTTTTTTTAATTGCAATTTTTAAGCGGCTGGAGCAGAGATCAGGAGTTCAGCCTCTTTCCTTGTTCTGTTTGTGGTATATTTATCTTCATGAAGAGAATGGGAGCAGGGGGATTTATTTTTCTGAATGAATGTCTCTAAGCCCCCCGTACCTCCAGGGCTTAGAGCAGGGTTGGATCCAATGACAGGAGAGTCAACATTATAAGCCCTTAGAGAGGGCTGAGTGCCTTGTAGATAGTCTCAAGTGGATGCGCTTTCAGCGCGCCGCTACCCGGCTTACATTAGCCGCTGAAGAGACTTTGTCTGTCCCCGATGCCCTCGGGTGACCCGCGACCCCTGCGACTTCGCTCCGCCGAGATCTGACGCCCGCGCCAGCCCCGGCCGAGGAAATGGAGAGGCGCATTGTGCCGCGGAGAAAGAGCAACACAAACACGGGGTGTGCTCAAAGGAAACAAAACCCGGTGGAAAAAGCCCTCCCCAAACTGGCAGCGAGGGGCAGCCGGGGCGAAGCGCAGGCACACGAGCTGCCGGGCAGAGCAGCGCCGGAGAAGGGGCAGCCGGGGGGCTCTGCTGGCTTCAGGGGGGCTGAGCAAGCCGGGGGGTGATGGAAAGTGGGGGTCTGCTTTCCTACATATAAAAATCAAACAGGTTTGCTTTGCTTTTGGAGAGTGTTTAATGAATGCAATGGCTGAGATACAGCGTGGAGATTGTGCATCTGCATGCTCAAAACCAACAACACGGAGCTAAACGCTACTGGTGTTTCGGGCAGAAAATGCTGAAATTTCACTCGGTGCCTCAAATGTCAAAAAGGGACTGGGGCAGCTGAGGCCGTGCACCATGGAGACTGCCGAGCCCCAACCTGACCCACTGCAGGGGTGCCATCACCGATGAGCTGGTCAGGCTGGCACTGTCCCTTGGGGGTGGCAGTGTCCCTGGGGGTGGCAGTGTCCCTGGGGTGGCATCACGGTGGGGAAGGCAGTGAGTACAGCCCCACAAGCAGGACAGGCAGCGGTCTGTAAGCGAGCTGGGTCGCTACTGCTGTTGTTATGCACCGGCAGTGCCTTGCTTTGAGCAGGTCTCAGTGCCCAAAAGAGCTGGGGTGGCTGCTCGCTCCCACAGCCGTGTCCCTGCTGGGGAGCTCTGGGCTCATTTCAGATGTTGAGGGTCACCAACCTGCCTGGCTTTGGAGCTCAAAGCCGTGCCCAGCTCCTGCTGTCACCCTAATCATCTTCGTATAGCCTCCGGCCACTGTGCAGGGAGCTGCAGAGTGTAAGATCTGCCATAAATCACAAGCCAGCAGCAACAGCAGCATGTTCCCACCTTCCCTCTTGAAACCAAGGTTTCCCCACCTGTGTGTTTCCCCCCGCCTTGGCTCCAGGCCCTGCTGCTCCGGCTCAGGCTCGGATCCTTCGCAGCACACCATGAGGGCACGCGACCTTTTCTTCCTCTTTAACTGGGTGCTGCAGCGGGGAGGGTGCAGCCACGGCACCCTCGAGCAGGCAGGGTGGGGAGGAGGTGGCAGCGAGCATCTTCCCTGTCCCCTCGGAGGGGTGGGACATGCCCCGTGCTGCTGGAGGTGGGATGGGGCACTTCTCTCCCCCCCCCCCCCAGCCCACCCAGAGCTGCCAGGCCTGCTCCGCGCATGGGAGCATTTTCCAGATGCCAGTGTGTGTTTAAAAGTTAAAAAGATGAGCGGAAAAGCACATGTCATGGGTGCCTGAGCGAGCAGGAGAATTTCTCTCCGGCATGGCGGGGTGCATTGTCTCCGGAGCAGCAGAATGGATTTGCATGCTTAATTCGTGCCAGGCATTTTGGGGGAGCGATCTGCTCCAACCTTCAACCTCCTGATAGCATCACCTCAGCTGGGAGTGCCACACAAAATACCTGTGGGACTTCCAGCCCCAAAATGCATGGAAAGGAGCAGGCCAGAGGCCGGGCAGAGCTGCGGGCATGGTGCTGAGCCCAGGCCCATGCCGGGAGTTTGTGTCTGGGTGGGAAAGAGCAGCAGTGGAGGACAGACGGACAGAGGAGCGCTCTCCAGCAGAAGACGACTTTTATCCTATTGTTTTTCCCTGTGATTAATCCATCTAAAGTGCTCCTCTGAGCGTAGCCAAGGGCAATGGAAGAAAGAAGCAGTTTGAGCTTTGTGGGGCTTTTTTTCTCTTTTTTTCTCCCCCCTTTCCAAGTGTGCTTTACAAACATCCTCTCCGCTCGCCCTCTGTATTTGCAAAACCGTCTCCTTCTGGCCATGGCTCCTGATGAAGTCCTTGCAGAGCTCCTTGTCCACCTCCAGTCTTTTCAGCACGTATTCAAATTAACCCTTTTGTCCCATTCACACCCCCTTTCTTTGGCGGATATTGTGGCTCTGCCAGCAGCGATCCTGCAGCGGCTATTCTAATGTAATTGCATTCTGGCAATGCCTTGAGAACCTGATCAAGATCATCCGCGAGTTTAATCCCCCCAAATTACAAAATGTTTACTATCAATCACCTTTCCGCAGCTTTATTTCCCCGGGCTTTCTTCAAGGAGCGAGCGGGACGTGTGCGCTGCCAGAGATGCCCCTTCCCGTCTCCAGCTGATCACCTCAATGGGCCCAGAGTCAAATGGTCAAGGCCATATGCGTATGAAAGCCCGGGCTGTGCTGCCCGCTATTCTCTCTCGCTCCGCATGGATTTCACACTTTCTATCCTGTTAGGGTGCCTCCCGTTTTACTTTAGCCTCGATTTTTTTTTTTTTTCCTTTTTTTTTGGGGGGGGGGGATTTTCTCTCTCTCTCTCTCTCCTTTTTTTTTTTTTTTTTTTTAATGGTTTTGTTTCTGCGTCCCGTGTCATCTGGATTTAATCTAGTCAGCAGCTAGCTTTTTATGCCTCCAAATTGCATTGTTAAGGGGCAATTGTTTAAATGGGGGGGGGGGGGGGGCTGCGGGAACCCCCAGGGCCCGGCGGGAGCCGTGTCCCCCTCCCGGCCGCCCCGCGCTCCCCTGCGCTGCCGCGGCCCCGGGCGGCTGCGAGGGGCTCGGAGGTGGCTTTGCTTTTTTTCTTGAAAGCATCCATTGCTATTTTCCGAAGCACAAACAGATGCAAATGTCTCTGCAAACATTGCACAATGAGATGCAGGGAGAGGACAGCCTTTCAAACCCGCTGAATAGCCCTTCAAAGCAAGTCTAATTAGGGTAAGTGGAGGTAATAGGCCCACTTGCGTTTTTCCGCACGCATTTTTCCCCCCTCAAAGCCTCTGCAAGGCTGGGGAGGGGGGGGGGGGGGGGGGCCCCCGCCCGTTTGTTTGCGCTGACAAATGCGGGCCTGGAAAGAAGGGGGAGAGGCGCGGGGTGGGGGGAGCGAAATCAATCATTCGAAAAGTCCCCTCTGTTAGGTTTTTTTATTTTTTATTTTATTATTATTATTATTATTATTTTTTGTGCGGCTTTTCCTGGCGAGCAGGATTGCGCCGGGGACAGCAGCGTCCCCGTTTGGGGCCGGGGTGCGGGGCCGGCAGCAGAGCGGAGGCCGTAGCTCGTGTCATGGGGAACTTCAGTAAGTGCAAAAGAAAAGCAGAAGGTATGGGCTGAATACTTGGGTAAATCAGTAATAGAGCTAAAGGGCATATGCCTGTAGGGAATATGTTGGCATAAAAGAGCTTTAAGAGGGGCTATTCATACTGACAAAGGGAGATTTGAATTGCTGCCTTCACAATAGCATGAAAGGATGGGCTTGGGGTGTTCTGAAACAAAGTGGAAATCATACTGCCCTGAACGGCTCTAATAAGCTTTTAACTATTTTACATTATGGCATTACCTCTTTTTTTTTTTTTTTTCTTCTTCTTCTTCTTGTGAGCCGAGTGCCAGGCCCACTTAAAAGTGTGATTTATACTTTTTTTTTTTGCTTCATGGTAACTTTGGAGGAAAATAGATGGGGCCTGAAAGGCAGTAATTCAGCTTTTTCCCAACGAGGAGGGGGAAATGCCATCGTTTCTGCACGCCCCGTGCACGGGGAGCTGGGCCCAAGCCTTGCCTGGGGATGGCAGCTCTTTGCCCCTACCTCCAACCCAACAGTGCCCACTTAATTGTGCTCATTAGCAGCCGGGCAATCAGGCAGATATCGCCCCTCGGTGCCACTTGGCTCATTTCAGGGCGCAACTCAGGTGGGCTTCAGAGCGCACCGAAACCCCGCAGAAACCCTTTGGCAGACCCCAGCTCTCGGGTCGGGCGCTCTCAGCAGAAGTTCAGGGTCTCAGGCGGTGCCCGGGGGGCTCGGGGGGCTGCCAGGAGGCAGGCAGAGGCCTGGCCTGGGCCGGCTTTGTGTGCGCGTGGGGCTCGCTCCCCGGCTCCCCCCCAGATGGTGCGATCGCACGACTGCACTGTTAAAATAGGGCTCGGATAGACAATTAGCCAATTACTCACTCTGTCATTGCACTTTCTTCTGGTAACTGAGATGCAAACTGGACTATGTCTTCTTTGGTAGCTTCATTCACGGGCAGCATTATTTAATGACACTTTTGTCAGCTTTGGGTCTGCCCAAAGATTTCTGAACGTAGCTTTATGAACCCAGAAAAGGCGCCCCGCCGAGCGAAAGCAGACTTTGAACCTAGAGACTGTGCTAAAGACAATGAATTTCCCAAAGTCAGGGAAAGAAACCCAGAGTGTGGCTACCACAGGGCATGTGGCTCAGCCCCGCATTGTCAGCAGCCGTGGCTATGGGCGGAATAGCCCAGTAGCCAAGAAGCATTAAGCATGTGCCCGCACGGGACACTTTCTCTGCTTAAATACTTCAGAAAGGCAACGTTATTACAAACTCTGCTGGTTCTCTTGGCACTAGGAAGGCTGCACGGCTGGAACAGCTGTCCTGGGCCAGAATCTCAACCAGGGTCCTCTGTGGGGGTGGCCAAAATTCAGTCCCCTCTGCTTTGGTGGGTGCTTGTCTCAGCCACAGCTCAGCACCAGGGTGGCTGTGCGGAGCCATGGCCAGATGCCGGCAGGACTCACAATATCAGGGAGAGTTCAGTTTTGCTGCTGGCAGTTTTCAGGGAAGAATAAAATCTCGCCTCCTGCCTAATGAAGGAAACTCCATCCTTCTACATATGTTTCTTTTAAGAGGGCAAATGCTCTTATTATCCTTAATTTTGATACCAAGTATCATTAGCATCTCTTATTCACCTCTGAAGTTTAGCCCCGTACAGGTGCAAAGATGTTTCCCAGCTTATTTTTAACACCCTTAAAAAAACAAAAAAGAAAAAAAAAAAACAAAAACCACAAGACCCATCTGTTTCCTTCAGGAGGGTAGAGTTTCTGTGCTTACTGCAGGATGCATCTCGTGGCTCCTCGGAGCCCTGCAGGCAGCCAGAGGCACGCACCCCTGTCCCTGTGCCCCAGCTGACCCAGGGAGCATCCCCATCGCACCCAGGACCCCGCTGGTGGGGCCAGGAGCGGGTGCAGGTGGTGGCCGCAGCCAGGTAGCCCCACTCCTCCGTCCCCAGCACCAGGCGGACCTCATTAGCTGCCACTTGATTTACCAAGAGGGCATTATGGCTTTGGGAGCTGACATCTTTTTGGATTGCAAATAGGAGAGGAGGAAACTGTACCCTGTGAAAAGATTGATTAAATCCTAATTAACCTCTTTTCTCAGATAATGAAAGCACTTCAGTGAGCTGGATAAACACGATGCGCATCAGTTGCTCTCCTGGTGAAGCAAGGGGTAATTGAGAGAGCAATATCCATTACTGCTGTTGTGACAGGGAAGGTTTTCCTTTCAGCTCAAAGACGTGGTGCAGGGTGGATGGCACTCGAATAGGAAGGAAAAAAATGCCATATTCTTTTACCTCAGGAGTTACACTCCTTGGATACTCATACCAATGAATGAAAGAAACAACTTGAGCATTTCTACCTAGGGACAGCTGAGTAAAGAAATATAGAAATGTAAATTGAGTTATGTAGGCTTCGGAGGGAGGGACTGACCCAGCTGCATACAGTTGTTGGTTTTGACTGCTAAGGTCTCCAGCTTTTCTGGGTTCTGGGAAAAATAATCTATAAGTAATGTCTATTTGCCACAAGTCCAAGAGACCAAACTGGAAAACCACAGGGGAAGAGTATATGCTTTTTCTGGTCCATGTCAAGATTTACAGAGTGTCCCCTAAAATCCTAAGGCCAGATGCCAGTCTTTTACAAGGAGATTGGCCTTGCTGAAGGAGAGACCTGCTTTTTCAAAACTAATTATTTTAAAGGAGAAATTCGGCTGAGAAGGGCTGTTTAGTGGAGGCAGCTAAGCTTTTACTTGTCACTAGTGATTTCCAGTCTCTCTGATCCTGCCTGTGAGATGCTTTTTTTGGTATGTTATCCTGAAGGTCAACATGGGGAATTCAACATGAATATGACCATGCTTGGCATTTCATCTTCCTCCCTTTGTTTTTTAGCACTTCTGCTTTCTGTTTTGCCTTATTTATCTAAACTGAAGTGCTAAATTTTGGACAGGGACAAACTATGGGACCCAGGGTGTCCAGTTCCCTAGGGTTACGTCTCCCCTCTCCTGCCACTTTCAGAAGTGGACTAACACCATTTTTGGTATGGGATTTTGTGTTGGCACCTTTTGTATTTGCAGATGCTGTGTTTCTTTTGGTTTCTTAGGCCAATGGCAACGTGCAGGTTGGAGAACCGTGATGTCTGCATGGTTTGCGCTGGGCTGCAGAGGCCGAATGCTGCTGCAGGCAGCCCCACTGCAGGTACTTGTGGGCATGATTTTATAAAGATTGCTGACATCTGCCATGCAGAGAGAGGCAGAACACGCTGTTTGTTTGTAGGAATAAGTCCAATTAAGTCCTACAGATGGAACTTAATCCAGTATTTGTGCAACAAACCATTATAGTCCATAATCGCCTTGGACTGCCATTAGACAGCTTTAAATGCCTTCCTAGAAGGCAATGTTGTGAAATCTTCAAGTTAAAAAAGAAAAAAAAGATTACCTCGGAATGTGCAGAATGTAATAATCCAAGAAAGAGATAGTGAAGTCCTCAGGAGCTGTCAAATCCCTGTTTGGGAAATAGAGGCATCAGTAGCCTGAGATGCTTGAGCTCCTCAGTAAGCACATCTCACGGGCATGAAACAGGAGTGGAAAGGAGGCTGTGTAATGACACAGGCTGGCTTCTCCCAAAACACAATGCAGCTCCTGGGTGGAAAGTAAGGGAGCAGGACACTGAACAGTGCAGCTAAAGGAGTGAGCTCAGAGCAGGACATTAGTGAAGCTGTCCGAGCATTTTTTTCCAGTTAGAAATTAGAAAACCCAGCACTCTCTGACCTCAACAGTGACACTTCCACTAGGACTGTGGATGCAGGACCATGTTGGCTGGTCCTTACTCACTATTACGCAAAGAATAAAGCTAATTTCTCCCCTAAAAGTCTTCTTTCAGCAAGTTTTTACTCTATGTCCAACTATGCTGTTTTACTGTGCACGAAGTATACAAAAGTTATATATAGAACCAGTAGGCTCAGCCCCCAGGGGGACAGACTGCAGGTAGGGACTGACTTTTAGATTTTGGGAAAAGAGAAGAGGGAATTAGTGAAGGACCATGGCTGGTGGGAACAGGAGATCCTCATCCCATCCTGCACATCATGCCACGCACCCCTTCCTGCCAAACCTTGCCAAAATCTTACCAACAGCCAACAAGTCAAATGAATGGGAGAGGAACTGAGCAAGATCCATTTCTTATACCCACAAAGCTGCGTGCATAGCACACGGAAGGACAGCACCTCTGTCCCAGCCTCTCTAAGGTGATTTTTTGTTTCTCTCTCTTTGAGCCATCAGAGTTTTATAAGATTTTCAAATAGTGAGACAGGAGGTGCTGGCAGATGCTGCTGCAGACACAACCAGAGGTAACAGAGGGAGACGTGAATAACAACGAGTGCTGTGCCATCAGTGTTTCCACGCTGATGAAGAAAGGCATTAGCCATTGGGAAGAGGCTATTCACTCGTGTCTAGTGGATCTTAAACTGTAAGATTGACAACTGAATAAAAATAGTAGTAATGGTAATAATAATAATAATAATAATAATAAAAAGAAGCATTGCTCAGCACACAGAAGCCTTGATCTCTTCTGAGAAGGCAGTAACCCCAGCAGAGAGGCAGTGGGGAGGAAAACCCTATTGCAGAGGGCACAGCGATTTCACCTCTCAGCTTGGCCCTACGCTCCTCACTGCCCTGGTGGTTAGTGATGGGGTTGGGCCCCACAGGCCTTTCTGAACAGGGCAGGGAAACTCTAAAGTAACCTTCAAAGTCTGGACCTAACATACTGTTCAGCATCCAAATTCTCCATAGTCTCCATCAGTGACGCTTCCTCTTTTTGGCACTTTCTCACCTTCCCTGGATATCTGTCTTCTGACAGAGCATAAAATGCAAATCTGTAAAACAGAGTTAAAAAGGGTTTGTATTTTTAAAAGGATCTGCTGCTTCACCATGGCTCTATGACATCTGTCTTCGGTATTTTTTAATATTGATCCTTCAGCCTTTTGGTTGAGGAGGGAGAGAGAAAAAGGACTGGTTGATCACGGACAGAGTTACTGGAATACTGAGCATAAACTGCTTTTAGCAAGTCAGTTTGTTAATCAAGATTAATAAATGATTCAGTAATGTCATTTGCAGACTGCAAAAGTAAAAGTTCATTAAGGTATCAGAAGTTGGGATTATTTTATGCAGTATTTTGGCATCTCCATTCTGCAGTGCTCACGTACCTGACGGTCAGTAAATCCGCCCCATCCTTAGCAACTTTGCTCCTCCAGATGATTTCTTTCAATGGCATATGCCACCAATGAAAAAGGTCCTGGAAATTAGTTATCACCTGCCTCTGTTCTGATAATCTGTGCCTACTATACAAATCACCCTTAATGGAGCATTTGAGCCCCAGAGATCTATAATTATAGTATAAAATTTCATGTGCTCACAGGTAGTAGTGCAGACTGTATTTTCCAGATCATGTACAGAGTAAAATCAGAATCTACAGCAGACTGACACCCAGTAATAAAAATCCTTCTGAAGATGTTCTTGTTAATAACTAACCCCAGGCATTGTCTGAGACCAGCCCCAGCAGTGCACCACATGGCAGCGAAATCACAGAAAATACTTGTTATCTAAAACCTGTGCAGAGTTTTGGACTCACAGCTGTTGGTTCCCTCTGTGTATACTTTGAGCATAGGTCATTCGCGGAGACTCTCTAGAGCCTCATATCGGGCAGAAAAGGTTGGTACAGAGGCTGCTACGGCCCCTGTGGCACAGCACAGGAGCACCTAGCAATTGGTATCGGGCTGTCTGCACACAGTAAATCTCAGCAGAGAGAAAGTGGGGAAATCTCCACTGTGTTTGGAGCCTGCACTCGCAGCAGGTTTCCCAGCTAGCAGAGATACCCTGTCTCTGGGGCCATCTCACACTTGCCTAATCCAAGGCGAAATGGATGAGACCCAAGGACTTGCAGGACCTCCTGGCTGAGGGTCCCTAACCCTGGCATGCCCTGGAGGTGATTGCTTTGATCCAGCAAGGTTAAGGGATTACCAACGCCCATCAGCAGACATCTGAAAAAAATGCATATTCATATATGCAGTGTGGTGCCAAAATTCAAATTCAAGCTATTTCACTGCCTCTGAGTGCCTGAGCCTGCGATTTCTGAAGCCAGCAGGGGTCTTTCCACTGGTTGCACTGACACTGAGATGGGTGGCGGTTCAGGGAAACATTTTACCCGGTAACTTTGTGGTGTTATCAAAGAATTTGCCAAGGATTTTGTCAATTCCGGCATTTAATTTACCTATTTTTCCCTTTCTGTTTGTGTGCGGAGGTGAATTTAGTGCAACTGCCAGCCACCTGTTTGCAGCCGGGGAAGCCCGTTCCAGCTCCCTGTCGGTTCGCCGAGCCGTTCTTTTCAGAAAAATAAAAACAAACACATTGCTGTGAACCGGGGTGCAGTTGGGTGCTGCAGCCCCTGAATATGGGCATTCCATCTGTCCCGGCGGCAGATTTGTTCAACTATGTCTGAACCTATCATCGCTCGGGGCAAAAACTGTTCTCTGACTCATGTTAATGTATGAATCCGATTGTGCCCTCCCGCAGCACGCAGCTTTCAGTGCCCATTAGGAACATTAACGCCATAAACTGAGTCCTCGTAGATGTACGGTCTTTATATGCTGCATAATGCCCACGGATCTCTGCTGGCAGCTAAGGAAACACAAAGGAATAGAGGATATTTTGAAGTTTTGTGGAGTTTTTTATTTTTTCTTTGAGATTGAAGTCCAGTGTCTTGGGACCCAGTGACTTTAGATGACCTTCCGTCTCCACGGACTGTACTAAATTTCAGCCCCTGGAGGCTACGCCATACAAAACCTCCTGGCTTTCAAGGGCAGGTGCAAGCAAAGCTTCACTGCGTCACAGATCAAGACCTGTTACTGCCAGAATTAGATTTCACAAATCTCTTTTATTGAACGGGACATCATTAAGGAACTGGACTATACTTGTTGCTGGTGTCTTTAATTAATATAAGTATTAAAGTGCTATTAAAATTTCAAAACAATGACATTTCCTTTTTAGCATTTACCCTTACTGAAACAGAGCTGGATGTATGTGTATGCAGAGACAAGCACGTGAAAGCTATGTTAAAGAAATACAAAGACTGAAAGATTGCAGGCACAGGCACTTGAAAAGGAGGAGATGCTGACACTGAGTGCCTGTGTAAATTTATCTCAGCTCCTTTCTTTCTTTCTTTTATTTATTCATTTATTTATTTATTTGGCAATTGCATGATCCTGTGTTATATTTTAGATAATATCTCCACCTTCTTTGTTACACAGGAGAGGTGACTTCAAGGCACAGGTTTTGCCTTGATGTGTGCTGAATGGCCTTTTAGGGTTTTGCCCAATGATTTCAGTGTTTACCTTCTGCCTTTTCCCCAGCTCAGTGTATGATCCTGTCCCAAAGGCTGAATTCCTTCTTGGGTTTTGAGCATCTGAGAGCTCTGAGAGCTCCGCTAAGTGAAATCATTAAGCTCACCAACAACGTGCGGGGATGGTGGTATCCCAGCTGTACAGATGGGAAACTGAGGCATAGGAAAGTGAAATCAATTAATTCCACTAACCATGGGCTGTCCCATCCAGGATGTGTCGGGCTTGACTTTTTAGCATACTCCAGCCTGCACAGTGCCCTATACCCAAGCACCCACCTCCCTGCCCCACAAACACCCCATTTACAGCTCAGATTGATCCGAGTTTTGGAGACAAATGGAGAGAGACGGTTGAACTGCCTTAAATCCCCCTGTAAAACAGGGGGAAGAGGAAACTGTTGCTGAGCCATCGCTGTGCCAGGCCCGGTGCCAGGCCCACGCACTGTGCCTCCAACCTCAGCCCTTTCTGTGCTCCCTGTGTGGCAGTGACCAGCACCCCGGGTTTCGAGGAGAAGGGGCAGCTCACACCAGCCAACCTTACCCCGTCCAGGGGTGCAGCATCCGCTCCTCGCCCCAAATCCCCCGACAGCTCCCAGCTCCCTGTATGAGCCGTGGGAAGGCCGGCCCTAAAAGCCAGCAGTGCCAGAGGCACCGTGCTGCTCCTGCTCTCTGCCCATGTGTCCCGAGCGGGTCTCTAATCCCTTCCCCGTGAGATGCGGGGGGGCAGCTGATGTTTGCAGGTACCCTGAGCTGGCTGGGAGGATTTGCACGTGTCTGTGAGCGGGGTGGCGTGAGGAACGCTGGTGTCACCTCGGGGCGAACCCTTCCCTTCCAGCCCAGGCTCCTTGCGAGGAGGGAAAATCCCGAGTTTAAGAAACCAAACTCCACAGGCACCGCCGAAATTCAGTAAAAACGTTAAAAAAATTTTATTTACAGGGTAAAGCACAATTTCTTAGAAACAAAAACAAAAACAAAACCCACTTTGATAAGAGGCATAATAATAGAATAAAGCTCTTTATGTACAAAAATACAATTTTCATATGAATGAACATCTTGAATAAATTAAACCGCTCGCTGGCCCGCTTGCTGAATACCCCGTGTCTGCTCCCGCTCCAAAGCAAGGCCGCCGCGCCGGGGGTCAGCATCTATAATGCATGAGCCTCTGGGTGCGGGGGTCCCATCGGGCCCGGTGCTGGGGCCCCCCCCGGGAGGGGCTGAGCCGCCCCGGGCGCTGGGGGGGGGGGGGGGCGCTGGATGCGCGCTGAGCCCCGTGCTGCGCCCCGGGCAGCATCGGCCCCCTAAGCCTTTTCATGGCATTGTCAGGGCGTTCAAACCAAATTTTCATGCTCGTTTTTCTTCGCCGGAGAGCTACAAATTGTAAAATTGACTTTTCACCTCGTCTGCGGCAGCAAATCTGTCGCTTTTCTCCCCGGCTTTTCGAAGGAGGAGAAGGGGGGGGTGGGGGGGCAGAAGGGGCACCCGGGAGAGGGGCTTGGGGAAGGGGGGGGGGGGTGTTCTTATTTTTTTCGGGGTGGGGGCTGGAAAGTGCAGCGGGAGGGTGCCCCCCCCCCCCCCCCCCCCTTTTACCCCCCGGGGGAGCGCTAGCGGCAGGGAGCCCCGGGGGGCGCGGCGGGGGGGGGCAGCCCGCGGAAGCCCCGCAGGCCGTCGGGGGAGGCGAAGGCGCAGTCCTCGGAGGTGGCCGGGCTGCTGGGGCCCGAGGCGGAGGCGCAGAGCGAGGGGGGGGCCGGGGAAGCGCTGGAAAGCCACGAACCGGCGTCGCTGCCGGGGCTGGGGGGAGCGGGGGGGCCGCGGCAGGCGGGGGGGGGGAGGGAGGCACTGCTCGGCCAGCCGGAGGGTCTCGGAGAGGGCCCAGATGTAGTTGTAGGCGAAGCGCAGGGTCTCGATTTTCGTCAGCTTGGTGTCGTCGGGGAAGGTGGGCAGGACGCTGCGGAGCTCGTCCAGGGCGGCGTTGAGGTGGTGCATGCGGTTCCGCTCCCGGTCGTTGGCTTTCACCCGGCGGCTCCGCTTCAGGGTGTGCAGCAAAGCCTCGGTGCGAGCCCGGCCTCGGCCCCGCCGCCGCCGCCGTTCCCTGGGGGCTCCGGGGGGCTCCGCGCCGCTGCTCGCAGCCTCCGAGGGCATCCTGCGGGAGAGAAGCCGGGCTCCAGTCACTACGGGGATTGGGGGGGGGGGGAGAAGGGGGGGGGGAAGGTGCGAAGAGGCCGGGGAAGGGGTATGAGGGGTAAAAGGGGGTGGGGGGGGAGGGAAAAAAAAAAAAAAATCGCAGGAAATCGAGTAGCCCAAGGGAGGGATGGAGGGGGGGTGCTTGGCCCCGACGGCAGCGCAGGTGCTGCATCCCCGGTACTCACATGGCAAGGCACGTCCCGGGGCCGCTGTTAAGCGATAACGGCGTAAAAAAAAAAAAAAAAAAAAAAAAAAAAGAAAAAGGTAAAAAAAATAAATAGTAATAATAATAATAAAAAAAACCACACACACACACACACGGGGGAAGATAAATAAATAAATAAATAAAAAGCGAAGCTCCCCGCTGCAGGGGAAAGCGAGGGCGGCCTTCAGCTCCTCGGCGAGAGGAAAAAAAAAAAAAAAAAAAAAAAAAAGGAGGAAAAAAAAAAAAAAAAAAGCAAGCGAGCGGCGGAGAAAGGCGGGGCTGGGGGGGGGTGGGGGTGGGGGTGGGGGGGGACGTGGGCCACGCGACCGCTCTTGTCTTTGAAGTGCTGCGGGCAGCGATCCGCTCGTGTGAGCGGCGGCTTTGGCACACGACGGCGCCGCAGCCCCGTACTTATAGCGGCGGGCGGACAATGGCCCCGTGGCCGCCCCGCGGGGCCGCGCCGAGGCGGCAGGTCGGCCCCGTGCGCCGCGCCCTCCGGAGCGTGCCCGCAATTACCGCGGGCAGCCGCGCATCTGCCGCGACCCCCCCCCCCCCCCCCCCCCCCGCCTCATCCCCTCCTCCCCCCGAGCCCCTGCTTTTGTGTCCCCCCCCCCCCTCCCCCCGAGGTGGTGGCCCCGGGCTGGGGGTCCCGCTCCCACCGGCCGGTTCTGGTCCGCGTAGGGCTCGGGGAGGCTGAGCCGGGTTGAGGGGGGGTTTGGTTTTAATCTCTCGGTCAGGCCCGTGCTGAGAGTTTCTTGTGTTTTTTTTTTTTGTTTTTTCTTTCCACCTTGCAGTTTTCCTGCCCGTCGAAGCGAAAATGTTCTGAAATGGTAAAGGTTTAGCTCGACGCCGTTTTTTCAGCACTGAATATCTGGGTGTTCTTCGGCTCTTAGAGCTTATTGCAGGTGCTCAGAAAGTTACAAACTCCACATTAATTTCACCTTACAAATTTCAGCGGTTCTGAACGTATACAGACAACTCTTTCTCTGTGGATACAAACGAACAAAAAGGACCGTGCTGTTTTTATCCTAAAGCTGATCTACCTGCTGCCGTCCCCACGAAGTGCCCCGCTATCGCTATTTCAGGCATAACTTCGGGAAGATCAGCTCTAGAAGTATCTGATAAGTTTCCTGGGTCTGACATCTGGCTTCTTGCACCCTGCGTCCCCGTGCTGTAAGGAAGCCCCATTGTCAGCACTCAGGTACTTGGCTCCCTGGATGGTTTTCAGTTTCACCATCCATCAATAGTCATTTTTAGACTTCTATGCCTAAACTCCGATTTATTTACGTAATTTCCCCTGACATTAAATGTAGACTCATTCCCACTTCTGTGGGATTTTCTCCTATGCCTTTGATAAACAGGGAAAACTGACAGCAGAAGTTAGTGTCTGTATCTCAGCATTTTAATTTCATGGCGACTGTTCTTTGGCTTGAACCTGAGCGAGCAGTTTGCTGATTGGGGTTATTTCTCCTGCTTTCCACCCTCCCCACTTCGAGATGATCGGTGACACCAGCAGACCGCCACAAACAATCTTCTTTGTGCTAAAAAGATCACTCACAGAAGTGAGCAGTCCGAAAAGCCCCGAGTGATGAATATTAACGAGCCTCAAAACAGAAATACTTTTCCAGGGGCCGAGCTTGCAGGAGCAGCTTGCTTGGTGCTTTTTACCATTTTCTGGGGACCTCAGATGCACAAACTAACCGGGCAAAAGCAGGGCCCGGCTGTGCTGCGCAGGGACTGAGCTCTCTCCATCACCGGACCTGCAATCCAGCTGATGTTTTTAGGGCCCGTGCATACCTAAATGACTTTCTGCACTAAGCAGTTCCACTCCACTGGGCGACTCATGTCCTTAAGTGACGGCACGATCAGAGTCCTCGGCCAGCAGGCAGAGACCTGCGGTGGAGTTTCCAGCACAAACCAGGAGAAAGTCAGAAGGGGCAGAAATTTAAAGGTTATGGAAGCATATGGCCAAAAATGTTAAACTTTTGTTAGCGTGCACTTTGTATACAGTGATATAAACTCCGGTGTTGTCTGCAACACTTTTATTGCCTTTTGTTTAGGTGTCTTTGAGCAGTCAATAGTTTATTCATTAAAATGTTTATGATTCCCTAGAGTTTCACAGACTTTGGCACAACCGATCACTTGTCTGAAAGTTTGCAGTGAAAGCGCATTATTCATTAGTCCTTATCCATCATTTGCAGTTTGTCATTTGTTATTCTCTTGTTTTAAAAGTTTGTGCTCCAATCAAGGAGGGGAGAGAGCACCATGTGTCTCTGTGATCAGTCACAGCCATGAATAGCCAGCGCTGAAGTGAGTGTTTCACAAACAACCCATAGGCTGAAATTTGTTTGCATAATCTATTCACTGAATACTTATGAATAACGAATGCATTCACAGAACCAGAATTGTTTCAGGAAGCCTTCGCAAACAGAAAGAAGTGCTAAATATCTTGGATAATTTATTCCCGATGAATAATTCAACCAGTTCTATCGCAGGCAGTCTACTAATTTTGCAGATAAATTATTCAGCCGACGCAGATAATAGCTCCTACACCTTATGGGCATGCTCCTAGGGAAGTCAGCTGCCAAACTTTCACCAACTTTTCTGGGACTGGGAAAGAAAAAATCCCCAAATGGAACACAGCATGTGTTCCCGGCACCTTGCTCATGGCCATATTCTGGCCTTTGTCCTTTGATATTAGGTTCTCCACCTGGATGTAAGGGGAACTGGTCTCAGATGGACTTGTCGAGGTTATTAGGTTCGTATTTTGAGCTCTAAGGAAGCCTACCATAAATATGTCATGTTTGCTTTGAGAGACATTACTCCTAAAAAAAAGGGGGAGAAAGAAGCGTGAAATGGCCTTTCTGACTGGGGAACCCGTAGGAGCACAGCTGGATCACCCCACCTGTGCCATGCACCGGTGGTCCGGCGTGCAAGGTGCCAAAGTCATCCCTTGAGACCAGAGCAAACTGTCACGGGGCAGCTCCGTGTGGCACGGTCGTCGCTTGCGGGCCTGGCCTCAGGCATGAAGCTCGCTCCTCCACCTGCCCTTGGTTGATGTGTCACTTGTGGCTGGACTCCCAAAGGCTGTGAGCTGGGGAAGGAGGAAGAAAGGCTGCCGGAGAGGTGCCGCACGGCTCCTGTGCCCAGCTCTGCTCTGAGTGCGCCGCTTCCAGCATCAGCTCAAGGAGAGGAGCCCATGCCCTGGTAGGTGCTGATCACACCCTGTGAAGCTGCACGGATCTCCGGGTTAGAAATTGGCCTTGCATTTCCAAACTGACCAGAGCTGTGGGGATTAGAGCAGGGGCAGTGCCACTCTTCTCTGCAAGTGGGGAAACGCACAGCTCACAGCACAACTGCGCCCGCAATGGGAAGGTGCCTTGGAGAAGTTAGGGGTGCTTTGCTTTTTCATAGGTTTAGGACATGCACAGATGCAACAACTCACCAAACTACGTTTTGTTACATGAGGGCTTAAAAATAATGTGGTGAGGATGTCAAAGCAGTGTGTGGAGCAGGAAAATGCCACTTTTGTGCTCACAGTTTGAAAGCGTCACCAGAGCGAGGCGGCAGAGCTGCCTGCAGAAGATGCTCGATCCGAATTTGGAGACGCGCCGTGGCTGGTGGCTGAGTCGTCGCCCTGGGAGCAGGGAGCTCGAGAGGGAGCCTTGCAGGAGCAAAGGGAAGGTCAGGATGCCCAGGTCGCTGCCGCAGCCCCGTTAGGACAGAGCAGCAACGGGCTGGCAGCTCAGTGGGGCTGCGTGGGCAGCACAGAGCGCGGCGGCTGCTCGCAGGGACGGACGGATGGACGGACAGACGGAGCTGTGCCCCCGGGACCGAGCCGGAGTCAGCTTACAGCTTGCGGCTACCGGAGGGTTCAGGGGTTCACGCACTTGCTGCTGGCTAATGCACAGCCCTGCCAGCCCGTGCTGGAAAGGTCTCAGGCGGCGGCGTTAACCCCTGCTGCAGCAGCGGATTTTTCTCCTATATTTCTCCTAAGCCGCCTTGGGAGCAGCTCCAGGGCCCTTCCTGAGGCTTTATTTGGCCTCTTCCCATACCTGCCCCGCCAGCGTGAGGCTTCAGGCCGCGTGCTGGGGGCGCTGCAGGAAGGGCACTGGGTGCTGGGGGTCCTGGCACAGCACAGCTGACTCCATACCAAAATCCTACACGAGGGGCTCGGCCCCTTCCGAGGGCTCTGCAGAAATAGCGGGGATGCTCTGTCTGCAGGTTTCAAACGTGTGATCCAGCTTCTTCTTCTTTTTTTTTTTTTTTTTTGGAAGGGGGGGGGTAGTAGGTAAGCGATTGTTCCCTGCAAGCACAAATGTATTTTGTTTGTTGTAATTAAAATGTTTTAATGAGACAACCATAAAATCAACCATTAATTATTTTTTTTTTCAAACACTTCTGCTTCCTTTTGAGCTAGGTCTATTTAGAAATAGTTTAGAGAGTAGCCTGCAGTTTTATTCTTTCTTCGGTATTATACACAGGAGTGGAGAAGTCATTTATAAATAATTACACAATGTTTTGGGTCTTTGGGTTTGTATAATATATCAAAGCGATTAGTACATGCATTGTTCCATTGTAAATGGTTTTTTTCCCTTCCTTTCAGTTTCACTTGCCTTGTCTTCTATCTAAACCTTTTTCGTGAAATCCTTTGTCTTCCTCATTCTTTTAGCTTGTTACAGTGCAGGGACATTCTTCTTATTCAAACACTCACAGCATGAGCAAAGAAAGCTACTTCTGTCGCATCTTAAGTTTTACCATAACTTTCTGGCATTTTCTTTTCTTCCAATTTTCCCAGACTACTGATAGGGTAATGAAGAATTATAACATACATCAATTATTGGTGCTCACGGTGTATTATGCTCCTGAATTCAAGGGGAGATAAAGAAAAAAAAAAAAAAAAAAGCCCTACTTTCTGTGGTTTTGAGGCACATGAGAGAGGACTCCGCGCAGATTATTTATAACATCTTTTGGGGCATCAATTATGTTTGACTCCTACAACCACTTCCTTGTCCCACTGGTTTTATGGCCAGAAGGAATCATTTTTGTGTGTGGTAGCTGCGGCATTTAACTCGTTTCTTTTATGAGGAGCCCAAACAATGCATCTTCGGGCCAAACAATCTATCTCCCCGAATAATAGCCCAAATGTCAGTCAAGCGCCCGGCGCTGGGAAATATATGATCATCCTAACGGGAGACGGGAAGAAAGCGTGGGGCTGGAGGGCTCAGCCCGGGACCCTGGTGCCCCCCCATTTTTGGCAGGGGCACCCCCAGGCTGCACCCGGCGTGGTCCTGAGCTCCAGCAGCCCCGATCCAGGGTCCCAGTGGTCCCGGAGGAAAAAGGACGGACCCTGGCGGTGCGGGCGTGTTGCCGGGCCACGCTCCCTCCTGGCCCTCCCCAGCCTCCCGGCTACCACATTAGCTGGGAAAAATGAGATTAGGATGTCACCCCCGAGAAACGAGCCCTTTTCTTCCCCCACCTCATTGTGCCAGAGGTTTTTCTTCTCTTTTTTTTCCCCCCGTCCACCTTCCCCCGCCCACAAGTCTCCCTCTTTTGTGGATCTGTATTTTGTTAATTGAAGCTCGAACACTTATCCTAAAAGAAAGGGACAAAATTCACTGACCGTGGTGCGGATGAAATCCCCCCGGCGATGTGCAAAGCAGTAAGATTAATACGCGCTGGGATGCTCAGGTTTTCTTTTATACCTTTCCTATCAATAATTCTGTTGAGGAGAAAATTTGGCTTTTCCTTTTTTTATTTTTTATTTTTTATTTTTTATTTTTTATTTTTTATTTTTTATTTTTTATTTTTTATTTTTTATTTTTTATTTTTTATTTTATTACAGAAAAGATAATGGGGAAAAACCCAAGTCCTGTAGCTGTTGGGTGGAATCAACAAGCCTGGGCTCTTGGGGGGGCTCTTGCCCCCCCGGTGCTGGAGCTGGGGAGGATGCTCCGGGACCACCGGCAGCCCGCGGGTCCCCACTGCCCGCCGGGGGGGCCGGGGGATTTGCTGCCATTTGCATAGCAGGTGTTGGGTCCCGGGCCTTTCTTCCTTAAGGGAGTTTTAATACGGGATAAATTACCAGGAATTAGGAGGAGGCAGGCGACAAGAAAAGCTCTCGTGGGGTCTTCTCCCGGCCGCAGCGGGGGAAACAGAGAGCATGGCTAAAGACGAGGAGAAAAACTTCAAAGCTGGGGTTTTTGGGGGCTGCGGGGGCCAGGGCAGCTCTCTCCACTTCACCTGGCAGTGGGGTTTGAATCCCGGAATGCCACAACCCGGCAGCAGCAGGACGATTGCTGGCGTGAGGATCTTTGAGTCGGAAGGTCTGGAGAGGGAGTTTAAAATGTTAATCCCGGTATAATCCCTTCCCTGGCATTGTACCGACACGGGCTGCGCCCGCCGGAGAATTGCCGGCTTCCTTCCCTGGGGTTCAGGGCGGGGGGGCCGGGCTTGGAGCCCCCCCTGCGTGCCTGCACCCGCTGTGCACACACCGGCACCTCCAGGAGCACGGCACACCCGTGTGCACCCCCACGTGTGCTTGCACACGCGTGTGAACACGGGCATGCAGGTGCATGGGCACCCCTGTGTGAAGTTGTAGGATGGGCACGGCACGGAGGGGCTGCACGACCCCAGTGTCCCCCTTGCCCAGCAGGAAGGCCAGGAAAGACCAAAGGGCCAGAAACTGCCCCCTCAAATGATCCAGCGGCTGCATCCCGCAGCCTGTGAGGGTTTGTTTTGCACTGCCTGCCTCTGGCCATGGCTAAAAGCGAGACAAATGCCTGAGAGCAGTGGTGGTCCGTGTTTTTTGCTTACATGCACTTTGCTCACAAAATGGGAGAGGAAGGCCAGGCCAGAGGTGGTCTCGTGGAGTCCCGATGAACTTTTCCTATCACACCTCACTCCTTGCTGTGCCCTGCCAATTAGAGTGCACATACATTAAAAAGGAAATAATAATAATAAAAAGAAATGTTTTTATATCGAGCGGTTTTCAAATACATCCGCCCTCTCATTGCAGGTAGGAAAGATTTGTCTCTAAAAATAATCATCTCCCTGTTTTTGTAACTATTATCTCGGTAAAATTGTTATGTGGCCTTGAGTGCAAGCGTAAGATCTTCAGAGTGAGAAAAATTGACTTAGAAGAGCTTTTCTGCAAATACGTCCCTGTGCATGTAATGTCCAGCAGGCTGTGCCAGCCTGCAGAGCGTGTCCCACTGGAAGCCGTCTCTGGCTCTGAGAAAATTCAGCATTAAGCGTGAACATTACTGTGCAGGAGCAAACCAAACGTGATTTTTAGAAGATGTCAGGATGAAACATTTGGCTGCTTCTGAAGGAGGATGCTTCAGTGACAGCACAGTGAAGAGGATGCACCAACAGCTTTTAAAGTAATTCTATTTTTTTTCTATGCAAACGCGTCTTTTTGAAGGATGGCTTATTGCTTCTCGAACAAATTTCATTAAACTTGGACAAAAGCAAACGGTGAACGACTTGTAGATCTGCTCTGCTTTCTAGAAGGTAAAGGAGTGCTTTGCATTGACTTAAATGGCCATTTAACGGGGCTGCTTTGCAGTTCATTACCTTAGTGTGAGAGATGTGCAGAATCTCTCTTAATGTTCCCAATCTTCAGGGACAAAAATACAGGTTTAAGGATTTTCAGTTCTTCCTTGAACCCTCCCACTGTAAGCATTCGCAGCGAGGTTAGGGGATTTGGCATTGCTGTCTCTCACTGGCAGCTGAGCACCAGCTCTTTCAGTATCTCTTCATGATAATGCCTCTGGGTGTATATATAATATATACACTTTATATAAATATAGTGTTAAACTGCAAGTATGAGAGCCCTTGGCAGCTCCCAGGCAGCGTACAGGTGCTGGGTTTGCTGGGACCAGTCCTTAAGGACGCAGCCGAACTGGGCACAGTAGGTGGCACACAGGTACCCACAGGTAGGTGCCAAGAGGAGTTTTTAGGGTATGCGTTAGGCCTTGAGACCAATTTTCTACCAGGGTAGCTGCAGCTTTTGGGTCTGCTAAGATGTTTTAGAATGGCTTGAAGGTGTAAAACACTAAAAAAAAAATACAAATTATTAGTTATAGATGCCAGGAAATTAGAAAGACAGTGGAGGAGCATGGTGAAGGAGCAGCAAATGTTGTTTCAGGTGAGTTTTCTTCCTGGGGTTCATGCAGCTCTGCCCTAGGCTGGAGCTGGGCTTGGCTGCCGTGGTTCTGCTGAGCCTCTGCTGCAGGGATGCTGCTTTCTTTTCCAATTAAAGCATGTATTAAATTACATCAAGTTCCATGCTCACAAGTAAATAGTCAGATGAGTGCAATTGCTAACTATCAGGTGAATGTAGCACTTGAGACTATGGCCTTCCCTTGGTTTTAACCCTCCTGGAGAAAGGCCCAGAGGATTGATTTTTCTTTCAGAGCAGGATTAATGCACCACAGATCTTGATCCCGTTTCCATTTATTCTGGTGGGAATTAGAGATAATTTCTCCCCAGTCAGTGCAGCCAAACTTCTCCAAAATGGCTGCCAGGGTTAGGAAAGGCTCCGAACCTCCTAGCCCTGGGTGCAAACTGCAGAGGGGACCCGGATGGGGCTGCAAAATTATAGAGAGATCATTTATAAGATCTCTTCTTTATTACTTGTATATTTTTTTTGTATGTGCAGGTTGTCACTGTCCCAAAGAGGTGCCTTTTTTTCCCCCAGAAATAAATAGATCATTATTATTTTTTATTTTATTTTATTTTATTTTATTTTATTTTATTTTATTTTATTTTATTTTATTTTATTTTATTTTATATATTTTTAATATTTTATTTTATTTTATTTTAATCTATTTTAATCTTTTTTATTTTTATTTTTTTAAATATTTTTCAGCCTTTGGTGTTATGTATCGTCATCAACCTGTTAGTGACCCCAGGGGATCCCCGGGCTTGCAGGTGATGGATGCGGCCAGCAGGGGGCAGCCCCTACCAAGCCGCGGGGCTGCGGGGCGAGCCTGGTGCCTGCTTCCAGTAAGGGCGGAGAGCCCTCTGGGGCTTCTCAGAGCATGGGATTTTATTTTACTTTATTATTTATTTTATTTTATTTTATTTTATTTTATTTTATTTTATTTTATTTTATTTTATTTTATTTTATTTTATTTTATTTTGTTTTATTTGTTTTATTTGTTTTATTTATTTTATTTATGACCACTCTTTGCTTTAGGACCTTTTTTTTAAAAAAAAAAATCCCTTTGATTTCCATTGAATTCAACTTCTTCTGCCAAATTCTTGTCATTGCTTGTAGTGAATTCTAGGAAGGATTATCCAAAAAAAAAAAAAAAAGGGAAGGTAAATGAGGAAAAGGAGTACTATCTGTTCCATACCACATCTGCGTGAGCAGCAAGTCACTGCAGAGCGCAGGGATGAAACTCTAGGAAAACAGGAAAAAGGCCTTTTTTTTTTTTTTTTTTTTTTTTCTACAGGGAAACAACATCTTTCTGTTTGTGTCCCAACTCCTGATTTTAGAGTTTGATGCTTTCCAGGTTCTGCGGTATGATTTGAATTATGATAAAAGCAATTAAGTCCCCAGGCGATGGCCCTTGGCACACGGCCATGCCGGGGCACCAGGGCAGTGCAAGTAGCACCAGGAGGGCTTTTGGGCTGGGAGTGGGACCCAGTGTGCTGGCTCCATGGTCAAAACAAAGCAGCTGAGGTCAGATCCAGTTGCTCTGATCAGTAATGATGCTGATTTTTTTTAATTTTTTTTTTTTTTTCCACACTGTGCTGCTCTTGTCCTCCTTCATCCCATCCTTTTTTCCCCTCATATTAGAAGAAGCTTCCCAGGCATGATAAACCCAGGAAGCTTTTATTTATTTTATAATTATTTTTTTTTATTTTTAGAAAAAAAAGTTTAATTTGACACTTTTTCCATATGGTTGGACTGCTGTGTTTTTTTTTTTTTTTTGCCTGCTTCCTTGCGTGTGCTCCTTTGGGGGATGCGATGCTTGGTGGTCCTGCCCACGGCCCAAGCTCTGCCCTGCTTATCAAGTGCAAGTGCTTTCTGCCAAAACTCAGCCCAGTTGCCTTCAGACTCACAAGGCGTCCCGAGGATGTCCTGCTGCCTCACCCCTTAGCTTCGCAGAGCCCGAGCAGGAGGCCGTGGCTGGGTGGCTCGTGGGCTGGTGGCATTGCTCAGGGCCACGTGTGACAACTTCACACAGATTCCTGCAGTGAAGAACTGGATTTCCCTGGCAGCTTTCCTTTAGCTGTTGCACAAAAAGGAGAGGGAACACCCTGCCAGTCACTTACACATTGAATCGGAGAGGTAGCACTTGGCAAACTGGTTCCTGCTGGGGAGGAGTGGTGCCTGACTGGGAATTACTGGTGGAAGAAGGGAGCTGGGCAACTCCAGGTTCACTCATTTTTCCTGAGGTATTTGCAGAAGTGCGAAGTCTTCCGGAGTCAGAAAAAAAGCTGAAGTGAACCCCAAGAAAAAACTGTAAATGGTGCAATTCTGAAGGTAATAGAGAAGAATTTTTATGCAGCACAATGGAATGGGCAGGAATAAGGCAGAAATGCCGAGGGATAAAGACAAAAAGCATTTCTTCCGGGATTAGAAGTGAGCTCAAAATTGCCAAAGTCTACCAAAAACAAAACCAAAAAACCGCTGTAACATTTCTTCTCCTTTAATAAGCTTCTTTTGCCGGGAGTCCCGAGTGTTCAGATGTAGCACAGTGAGCGCCTAGTAACCCAACAAAGCTCCAATTGGTGGCTCTGCAGCGAGGGTTTCTTTTCCTTGCAGGTTTCTAACCATGAAAAGACACAGGGATCAGTTGCTTCAGAATCCTTAATTAAACACAACAAAGAGGAGCAATTAGAGCTGTGTTTTGCTTCTGTCATCCAGCAAATCTTGCAAGCCTCAAAATCCTTTTCTTGCTCTAAGATTTATGATGGGAATAAATCATAATTACTCCTGTAATTATCAGCCTTAAGCAAACAGCAGCAGGCTTTTTTTTTTTTTTTTTTTTTTTTTTTTTTTTTTGGTTTTTAAACCCATACAAAAGGAATTCACCGACCTCTTTTGTTTTGTGGGAAGAAAAACAAAAACACGGGCGTGGTGATTTTTCCCAGGCCTTGGCCGCCTGCCTCCCTGTCACTTCGTGTCGTGTCACTGCTCCCTCCCTGGCCCCGCGTGCACAGCTCCTGCTGGGCTGGGTGCCCTCCACCTGTGTCACCAGAGCAGCCTCTGCCCAAGGAGCTGATAATAGCAACAGGCAGAAGATGAGAGACAAACCAAAGGGGAGATGAGTGCTTCACAGAAGTCAGCAGGAGGACCAGAAATCCACCTGCCACTCATCCTTCCTAAGATAAATGTTGGTGCATGTCTATAAAGCATTTCCTCCAGGGATCTTGGCTTTATTTTGATGGTTGGGTGAAGATATGCTTATACCCAGCAAGAAGGAGCAAGTCATCCTCTTTAGGCATTCAAGGTGATGGGTGTATGTTGGATTTTTTTTTTTTCCTTTTCTTTCGCTGTTGGGAAGTTGGCAGTCAGGTCTGAGGACGTGAACTGAATGCAGTGCCTGGGGAATATCAGCTCTGCTGGGTCCTGGGCTCGCTGGGGAGGCAGCAGCAGGGGGAGAGATGCTGGGTGAGAGTAGCAAAGCTGGCACGAAGCCACGGGACTTGGCCCATGGGGCAGAAACTGCCGATCTGTTGGAGGATTCGGGGCAGGCTGTTTGGGATAGAATCATCCCAGGGCTGTGCGGTGAAGCAGCACCCTGCGCTGGTGTGATGGCTGTGGTCCTGCAGGCGTGGTGACAGCCACTTGTCCTCTGGGCCACAGCACCCTTAGCGTGCACAGCAGGCGAACACATCTGTGTGTAAGCATCCTCTGAGCAGCCCCAGGGCCGGAGAGGTGTCCCCAGGCTGGCTGAGCAGGCTTGGGGCTGCCACTAGATGTCCTTTCAGCCCTGCTTTCCTCTTTCCTCCAGCTGCTGGCCCAAGAAAAAGCAGGGCTGAGCCCCTTCCCAAGCATCCCTTGGGTCTTGCACAGCAGTGTCCTGGGTATTGCAGGCTTACAGGAATGAGGGTCTTTGGAAAGAAACCCAGAGCCAACTTCTGGGTTTGTGCTGGGTATTAAACACTTCAGCACCTCTTGTGTGGCCTGGGGACTGCTATGGCATCGCTGCCTGAACACCACGGATTGAGGTGATGGCCCAAGGATGGTCACTCAGCTCCCTGAAGTTTGTGATCAGAGGGAAATCAGTGAATGACAGACGGAGTGTTCCTGATAGAGCAAACACAGGGAAAGTGAGAGCTACAGACCTCAAAAATACTCCTATCTCCATGTGTGACCACACACCTCCCACTGAAGGGAACAGACCGAACAAGCAGAAATCCCAGCACGAGCGCTACGACAGAATATTTACAGAGTGCTGAAACTGAGAACCACCCTGAAATGAAGTCAGTGTGGACGAGGCTTTTGAAAAAGGTTGCCCAGCCTCCTGGATCCTGAACCCAAACTCAACCAGAAACAGTTTCCCTGTTTCCAGAGGTGCTGAGCAACTTGGTATCGGTGAGATCCTCAGATGCTGCGTACGTCTGGATTGAGATGCCTCAATTTTAGAAGATGGCCGCGGAGGGGAAAAGAAAATCAGCAGGATGCCGAGTCCTGGGGGTGGTGGATTTTATTCCCGTTTGATCCTGTTCCCACAAATTGAGGAGCTCAGGGGTGTAGGGGCAGGAACGGGACCAGCCCAGAGACCGTGTCATCCTGTGCACATCAGCCAGCTATCGCCTCAATAAACTTTTTGGCTATTGCTGACCCACAGCGTATATGAGCAAGTGAAAGGCAAGTGGTGAAAGGATCTGTATAACATTACTAATCCTGTGTAGTGCACTCGCTGAAAAGGCCAGGCAGGTCCCGCTGCTATTGTGTCCTCTCCCTGCAGCTGCTTGCTTCAACCTCCTGCTTTTATTGAAATAAAACCTGAGAGCACCCCTCCTCAACCAATGATACCCACAGCAGAGGGCAGGGAGGGACAGGGGCACCAGGGAGGTCCCTGTCCCCAAGGTGGGGGTGACAGGGCTTCATTTTTCAGTCCCGAAGGGTGAATATGTGGCCTATGTGTAGGGGAGGGGGATGGACAGGGCTCCTGTGGCCTCACGACCTGCAAATCTTCTGGGGGAAACAAAGGCGAACCCTGAGGTTGCTACCAAACCTAGCTGAGGGAGGTGCCTACATACTTTTTTTTTTTTTTATTTTTATTTTTTAATGTTTTAGCAAAACTGCTTCAGTGTGAAGGGAATCAGCTGGCATCGCCCGTGTGCAGCCGTTATTCTGGCGCCCTATTTCCCCTTGCAGTAGCAGGGAGCGCAGCGGGTGCTGCTCCTGTTTGTGGGGCCTCACCCAACCTGCCCAGAGCTGTGGTCTAACAGGCATGCAACAACCAGCTCAGAGCAGCAGATTTTCCTTTTCTTGGTTTGATCCGTGTTTCTGAGAGTGGCTTTATCCTGAGGACGAATTTCAGCTTAAACACATTGAACCGAACAGCTCTTTTTCTCTAGACTCCCATTGTATCAGAGGGGGAAAAATACTTAATTTTTTCCTCTGTGTCCAATTTTCTCCACTGGCTTTGTTCTGGAAGACCAGCCCCGGGCTAAGATTTGCTCGTACAGGCTCTGTCCTGCGAAGTGTGAATCACTGCGGCACGTCTGGGCACCCGGTGGTGTAAGGCACCTCTTGTGCAACCTCGCTGGTGCTTGTCCAGCAGATTCATTGCCTGGTAGTTGTTAAATCAGCATAAACTGTTTCTTGAAGTCTGTCGGCATGTTGAAATCCAGCCTTCTCAAGGAAAAACTACTGGTTTCACTGAAATGTGACTCAAGGAACGCGAGGGGCAGCTCGAGAGCCCCCGGGCCTGGGTTTGCATGTAGGTTGGTGTCATATGCTCGGCCCGAAGCAGCGCCTTGTGGTTAACGTCCCCAGAGGTTTTGTTTTTATTCCTTACATACTCTGAGACCTCTCTCAAGCATGCTACTAATAGGAATATGAAGTGTGTAGCTGCCTCCTTGTGCAGAGCAGGAAAATTGAAATCTAACAGCTCCTTCTCCTGCAGCGCTGCACAGTATATAGCTATATAAACTAGTATATAGGTGCTTTATTTTCTATCCAGACTGGAGAAAACTCTTGAGCTGAGGCCAGGCACTGCCTTGATATTTCCCAGAGGACTGTCCAGCCCAGACAGCACAGATCACCTCGGCAGGAGTCGCACCCATCTCAGCAATGGAGCAGGCGAGCGAGAGCAGCGGGGCTGCTCGGGGACTCCGGCTGCCTTTATGCAGTGAAGCTCTCGCTGCCTTTACCATTCCTGCCTGTTGCTTTTCTTTTCAGCTGCTCAGGGCGTGAGGAATTTCAATGTGTTGTGCATTGAAACCCAGCGAGGATCTAGCGAGAGCATCAGGAGGGGCAGGAGCTGAGTAGGGGCTGGGTGGGAGGTTTGTTGGGTGCAAAGCTTGTCCCTTTGGGCAAGGGCAGAAGCCGCAATAATAAAAGAGGTGCAGGCTCACAGGCTCACCTGACTTTCCCTGTATAACCTGCCCTCATCTAGCCAAAGCCTCTTCTAGATCACTGTGTTTTATTTGCTTCTATATACACCTGGGGTGGTAGGTTTATATTTATTTAACATAACCCAAGAGTAGTGGCTCTAGGCACAAGGCATAGACATTGCTTGTGTAGCTGGATTCCTCAGTGTTTATTAAAGTCCAAATCCTAAAACGAGAAAGGGAATTAAATAGGACCAGAATAATGTTTTCTAATCCTAGTGTCATCAAGTTGCCCTGACTCTAAATCACCCTCCCTGATTTAGTGTTTTTCCCAAAGCAAATTTCCCACTAAAAATGTTATTAGAAATGGCTGGAGCTCCCTGGTGGTTTAAGGAAATTTAAGAGCAATTGTCAGCTTTTTTAAATATATTTTTTATTACTTTTTTTTTTCCCTTTTGTCTTAGAAAGAAATATGAAATCTGCATGCAACCTTCTAAATATTTCAAACATTTAAATAGCATATGATAATTTAGCAGTACAGTACATTATACAGAAAGATAATATAGGGAGACTTCCTATAGTATATTTACAAATGAAAAGGTAGTTTTGTTATTTTATTTTAAAAAGAGGAATGCACTGCTTAACATTGAAGTATTACATTCAAAATAATGAATATGTTGTATTGTGACTAAAACATATATAGGTATTTATATGTTTGCCCTATGATATTTTTCATAAAAAGGTACCTTTTGAAGGCTTTTTTTTTTTTTTCTACAAATCTAGGAAATCATACACAATAGTCTTGAAGCTTAAAATGTCTCAGTACTGAAGCCACAAACATTCCGTAAGAACTTCAGGTGGGAAAAGCAAAAATAATTTCCCTAGTGGTAATAGAAAAACCAACCAACCGAGCTGGAAATGCTTTCTGACATGGGAATGTGTGGTTCGCTTCACCTCGCAGCCAGACCCCGAGTCCGTAAGAGAAGAGGTACACAGGGGTGGTCACACTCACTCGATGATGAGCCGAGGGACCTCATGTTGGGCCGGGTGGCATCTCGGTGGCACCCTCCTCTTCATCCCGGGATGAAGGCAATGCCCCAGCGGGCACCACCGCCTTCCCAGCGCGAAAGGGCAAGGGACACAGCTGTATAATACCTGTACAAACCTTGCTGTTTGTTTAATGAGCTTATAAAGCTCGATTGCAATCATAGTGAAGTATGAATGAATAACATTAAAAAAAAAAACAAAAAACAAAAAACAAAAACAGAACGAAAAAAACCAACAAACTCTTTGAAATGCAAAGCATGAGTTTTCCCAACCTCAATACAAAGCAGACAGGTGTGAAATCTGAAGTGCATCAGATGCTCGTGAAATCTGGAAGCCTTTTGCACGCGGCTATAAAATGTAAAAACTGACCCTTGGTAAAAAGTGCTTTATAATAATATAGAATTTGTCTTGTGTCTGTGAGAGAGGAATAATCTTCTGCAGAGCCCAGTCCTACACCAGCCAAGGGAGTCCTTTCCATTCCTCATGCAACTTCCTCTTATTCTTCATAAACCCTGGACAGGAGGAAAGCCAAGAGCAAAGTATTTAAACCATGAATGAACCAGCTCCCTTCCAAATAATTAAAAACCAGAAGCCAGACTTTTAGCCTTTGCTTAAGTAAATTGGGAAGCAAGTTGTTGATGTGCTCTGCCACAGCTATTGGGACGTGTAAGATGAGGAAATCCACATCCTATAACACTCTTTAACCGCTAGAGAATCTGTCCTGCATACACAAGTATGAAGTACATCACGAGTTGTATATTTGCATTAGAATGGATAATAAATTAACAGTATCTGTCACGCTTGGAATAACAGCAGACTCCATGTTACTTTTTCTAGTTTATAACCTGAGGAGAAAACCTGGCAGCGCTGTTTGCTGAAAAATCCTTCTTGGGCAAGGTCTTTAGGTGAAAGCAGTCTTCCTTGGCAAAAGGAAGGGGAAATCCAGGAAAAAGGAATGGAAAAACCAGGGGCAATGCTGCTTTGGGGAAAACATTCGTGTTTGACTTCAAATTCCCTGCCTTTCCCTGGGGAGTAATTCAGTGGGCTTGGTGCAGCTGGCCCAAAGGCGCTGACAAATTGTTTACTTATTACGGAGACTTGGTTTAAATCAGGCCCTTTATGTCTGACATCCACTTGGTGCTGCTTCGGCTGCAGCCCAGCTCGACTGCCTTGCTCTGGGCTCTGGAGGAGAGCAGCAGAGGGGGAGCCTGTGCCTCTCCTGAGCACACAGCTTGGGGCTGAGCATCCTCTGTCATTTCAATGATGCTTTATTTAAAAAAAAAAAAAAAAAAAAAAGTGTTTGAATGTGTTAAAAAAATGTTGATGCTGCGTTCATTGTCCAGCCTCTGTGTAGCTGCACTGGAGCTCGGTGAGGCCTTGCTCATCTCTGCAGGGAAATGGGGCTTGCAACTCACTGTCTGCACTTAGATTTGGCTTGGGGAGTGAATTCCCCAGTGGAAAAGAAGGGTCAGGCTTTGGCGGGACTGTGCTGCACACGGAGGCTCTTTCCTGGCCATGACAGGACTTTGGCCGTTCCCTTGATTACGCATAGGGGTGACAGCACCAACCGTCAGGTGTCTGTTTTTCTCCATCTCATCTATCTAGACCTGACAGTTTGCAAAGAAAGAACTTAAATCCTCCTTGCAAAGGAGAAGGTGGCGGTGCATCTTACCAGCACGTTACTTTTTCCCTGGCGTGATGCAGTAGTTAAAATTGGCAAAGATTTGTGGCATTAGAAAGTATAGGTTTTGAGGTGCTGTGACTGGTGCGTGTGACATGAAGTGGGGCAGTTGCTTCCCTGCAGGGCTGACTGCTTTCCTTGTGACTGTGTGGAAGTAATTTAGCATTTCATCTTGGCTTTTTACCCGTAAAAAGGAGGTGAGTGCACGTACGTAACTGAGAACATCAGCTGACAAATAGTTTAACAGAAAACAAAGACTATTTATAGCTGTAGCTGCCTAATCCTAAAATAGAAGAGAGGAGTGCATGTCGCAGGAAAGAAATCACATCAAGCATCCGCTGATATTTGTAGGTTTGGAAATGAAATGCCTCCTCCGTGACAGATGCAGCGGCCACAGCGCGCGCCTGTGCACCACTGCTCACCCAACTCGCCCCCAGAATTTCCACCGGCGGAGCAAACTCACGCTTACCTGCCTTTCTCCTTCCATACTCTGTACCATTTCAGCAGCCTCACCGTGTTTTGGCGTTTGGGGTTCAGGCAGTGCTGCTGCTCGCCTCTGACCCGCGTCCACAGGGTCACGCTGCAAGGGAAGCGGGCAGGGGTTAGGGGCACCGCAGCAAGCCCAGCCCTCTGCTCTGCCTCCGGGGAAATGCCCACATCACTCAGGGCACTCACCCAGGCAGGCAACGGCAGGGTTTTCCCGCTGAGTTTTATGGCAAGCATCTGAGTTGTAAAAAGGCTGGAGCGGATCTTCAGCTGTTATCAATCAGTGCGTGTCAGCCCTGTCCACAGAGCTAGGCTAAGTCGTACCACATGAAGACATACCCTTTATTTTTAATCAGGGGGTTTGCTCTGCCCGTCTGCTAGATATTTTCTTTTGAGGTTAATAGCTGACTTAATTAGGGTTCAGTCAGGCAGCGGCAAGGTCCTTGCAGGAGAGAGTTCCCTTAGGCTCAACAACATTGCATGCAAGGGAAAAGATCCGACCTGGATCATCGATCCCCCCCAGCCCTCCCATTCAGCAATATTTAAACACTTGCACATGGCAGGGCACTCAGTGAAGCCATCCTGGTCGGTCTGCCACAGCCAAGGTGATGTGGGAGACCTGGGGCTGCTACCCAAGAGGGTGCCACTCCAGAACTATTAAGACTGCTACCATATCTCAGGAATTAAAGTCAAATGGTTTTCCATTTTCGTTACTCATTTTTTTGTGATTAAAAAACCCTACCTAAAAACCTAAAATTTTTGTTAGATTTTTTTTTCAATTTTTCTTTTTTTTTTTTTTTTTTTTCGATTTTCTGTAAATACCATCCGTAACAGGGAAACAGTTTTCGATTTAACCAAAATATTGCAATGGAATTAGTTAAACACTGCTAAGAGCATGAGCAGAACAACAGCAGAAACCCAGAACTATCTGTGTATATCGATGGGATTCTAGCGTGGTTTGGTTCCGAAGGGAGCTGTGTCTCCCCCAGCCCAACAAGAAGCCCCTGCAAGCTTTTCCAGCTCCCCACTGGTGCAGAGGGGATGGCCCTCACTCGATGTAAAACCCTGGAGGTTGCCTCTCTCAGCCCAGCTGGGGGGCTCACCACGTTTCCTAGTTCAGTGTTGGACACTGGGCTCAATTTCTTCTTCTTCCCATCCAACCAACCTCCTTCCCTGCTCGCCGTCTCCACTCCAGCAGGTGTGAGCTGAATTCACCAGAACGGGGCAATTTTCGGGTGATTTGTTGGGAGGGCTTGGCCCTTCCCAACGCATAGAAAAACAGCTGATGGCCTCTGAGAACCTCTGGGGCTGCAGACAACTGAAGGGCAGGGTCTCCGCTGAAAGCTAGGGTCCGTTTCTGCTCTAAGGGCACTCTCAGCCAGCCCCGAGGGGATCAGTACATTGAAGAGGAGGGGAGCAAATCCAGGAGCTCACCGAAGGCATGAGGCACACAAGGTTTAAGGGACTTGAGGTTAGCGTGTTGTTTCTCCATCCAGCAGCCACCTTCTCGGCCGTGCCGTCTGCGCTGCCTGATGTCAGACCTTGGCTTGAGTTTTCCGTATGATGGAGCATAGAAGGCATTTCCAGAAAGTGATGGACAAGCTAAATCTCGGGAGGAGAGGAGCAGGAGCAGCTCTGGAAATCAGCAATTCCCAATTCTGCACCAGAAAGAGTGAAGGAGGGCAGCTCGGGGACGACTAGGGCAGTGTAAAGAGGAGGAGATCCATGGTGTGCCTCTCCGGGGAACGACTGAGGCTTTTCTGACAGACACTTTGCTTTGATGCTGGGTGTAGGTTTTCTCTTCTGGAGGTGGGATGGCAGAGTGGACATCCCTGCCATGTCCCCATGGTCCCCAGTGATTCCTGTGCACTTCCTGGTGCTGAGGGCACAGCCTTGGGTGGTGGCATTTTGGGGCACCCTGAGCTAACCTGGCCCTGCACTGGTCTCTTGGTGATGCCCACTTAGGGTGCAGATGTGCTGCAAGATTTTTTGGCAGCTGTAAGGGGACATGAAGGGGCACTGCAGGACCTGATATCCCAGGCAAGGAGTTGGCTGAAGCTCCATGTCTCTTACACCTCCAGTGAGCTCCCTCAGGAGGGATTTGGGTGTCTGAAGGTCCCTGAGCCCAAATCCTCCTGGAGTGTCCATCCCTCCAGCACTGGGATGAGCACCCCTGGGTCAGCCTGTGACCCCTCAGTGCCTCGTGCCCCCAAGCATCTTTTCTGCAGCTCTGCCTATGAGCACCCTGTCCCCAGGGCCACCAGGGTTCTGGTTTGAGTCCTGAGGGGTTTTGACCAGACCGAGGACTCAGTTTGGCTGTCTCTTACCCTGTGCCACAGCTCTGCTGGGGGTGTGTGGCCAAAGACACATTCCTTCCTAAACCGCGTCCACACACCCACGTCTAATCTGCCAAACACCACGTACATCACGTTTCTCTCACGTGAGAAGACACAAGAGATTTTGAGGAGGGCAGGAGGGGAACCAGCTTCATTGACTCACATTAAACAATCACCACAGCAACAAAAGCGGGGGTGCAGGAATTCATCTCTTCCGTGCCTTGTCCGGAGACTCCTGACAAATTGGCTCTCTAAATATTAATTTAAGCTTGGTTATGGACCTCAGGCTGCGTTGGGGTGGCTGGAAGGGCAGCGATGGCAGGGCATCAGCTGGCCCCGCGGGTGTCCCCAGGAGCACGGGACAGCAGTGGGATGGCTCTGTCCCAGAGCTGCTGCAAGCCTCTGGGCTTGAACGGCATCAACCAGCCTGCTTGTGCGAGATGTTGCCGATTTCCCAGCTTTCTTTTTCAAGTGAGAAGTTTCATCAATGAGCTGTATTTCCTCACCCGGGTGCTCCCCTCCCTGCAGGCTGCCGAGCCTGGCCCTGCCGCTCGCGGGCTGATGGGGTGGGAGGAAGGAGGGAGAGCTCCCCTGCACCACGCTTCTGCTGCTCGAAGGTCGATGCAAAGAAAGTAAAACTGCAAGGAGCTGATTCGGGCAGCGGTGCTCCTCTTCAGTCGCCGTTAGCTCGTCCTGGCTTCAGAGAATTGGGGACGACAGTCCCTGAGCTGTGCCTTGCTCCCAGGGATGCCGGTGTAAATCCGGAGAAGCCCGGTGTGGAGCTCCGTCTCTCCTCCGTAGCCCCCGTGGAGCCTGGCCAGCCTCTTCTGCGTGGGCAGGATCAGGCTCCTGGGGTCTCGCCGTGATTGTGCCAGTCCCGTGGGCAGGATTTGGCCCCGGGGATGTTACAGAGCGCAGCGTGGCGGGGCAGGGCGCTGAGGTCCTGTTACAGCACCTTTCTGAGATGATGTGGATGGGGAGTGAAAGCTGGAGTAAATCGGTCCATGGCTTTTTGGGGTGTGCGGCTGCTCTCAGGATCCTTTTTTGCCCTCTTAAGTGACAGGAGTTCATTGCAGTCTTCTCTGTTAACCTGCCCTTCTGTTGTTATCCAGCCCCACGTGCTGGTGCTTTGTGGGGCATTGTAAATTATCCAAAACAGGACAGAAAAACCCCACAAACCACCCGCATTTAAAAGGGGGGGGGTGGGGGGTGGAAACACACCTCCTCTTGAGCCAGCCATCACAGATATCAAAAATCCCCGTACATGCCTCAGTTTAATTCACCAGGGCACCGCTTTGAGATCCCAGCAGCATTGTTCACAGCTGGCAGTGAAGGTTGGAGGGAAGCGCCTGCTGGCACCCGGGGTGCTCCCACCGGGCACGGGGGGATCGATCGCTGCCCGCCGAGGTAGGCAAAAAAATCAGACTCTGGCTGGGATAACAACTCCTTGCAGAAAGCACCACGGACCAGATTCTGCTCTTGTTCTTACTCTGCTCATCCAAAGAAACTTGAGCGAATAGTTCTGGGTTTTACAGCAACAGCTTGCGGTAGCGTCTGTCCCTGTTTCCACTCAGACTAACGCTTCTCCTTTTCTTGCTGCCTGCTCAGGAAATAATCCTTCGGGCAGACAACTCTGTCAAAAACTGATAGCTGGGTTTTTGATCAGAGTTACAAATTTTACTGCATCTGTTACAGCAAATGACTTTTTCTGGGAGTGCCACAGCATGATGAAAGCAAAGAACAAAGAGGGAACTTGCAGCGTAAAGCAATGCAACTCAGTGGCAGGGAAACAGAGAGCAAGAAACGAAGGAAAACTTACATAATCATCTCCTCCACGCAAAACGGGTACCTCGGCTTTATTTCCAGCTTCCGTACATTAGAGAATCTTATCTTAGGACCTTTTCTTGAACATTTGCACTTTACGCCTGGAAGAGAAGGCATTTACTGCAGAGCCTCCTGCATACCAAGCGTCCCCTCCCGCAGCCTATGTGCCCCTACAAACTCCAGCTCGGTCTTGCAAGCCTCAGTGGAAAAAGCTGAATTTTGTAACGCTGTTGAGCTTAAAAAGAGTAATACTGCCTTGGCTACATCCCACGGAAAGGTAGCGGCTCCCTGAGAAATTACTTCGGAGCACTACGTGTGTTCTGAGGCTCGGGAAAGAGGGGAGCTTTTTAAAGTGCACCTGCTGTGATTAAATGTGATTGCATTTAACAGGAGGAAATGAAAGAGTCGGGACTCCCTTTAAACTGAATAAGCTAACGCAATTCTCGGTGAGGTTCTCACCGCACTTGTGTCTCGCCTGGACTTTGTGGGACTTTCAGTCCTTTTGCCTCTCCCGGGTGCTCCGATGCATTCGCAGCCAGACAAAAGCTGAGCATTTTTTTTTTAGCCGTGGTTTTTGTGCGCAGCAGAAGGCAGCACGCTGGCAGCCTTGGTGCAATTCGTGCCACTACGTCAAACCCGGCTCTGTCTTTCCTGTGCAAGCCACCGTGCGTTTTCAGGAGATATTGGAGGTGTGTTCCTGAATACCGGGGGCACAGCCTGGTGCCCAGCACCGGGGGCTGTTGGGCTTGCAGGGAAGCCCCAACTTTGCTGTTTGCACTTCCCCGCTGCCTCCACCTTTGGGGACACCCACAGCTGCCTTACACCTTTACGTGCATCACCTTCCCGACATGCAGGGGACCGCCAGACCCTCCTCGAGGGTCTCAGGAAACAAATGAAAAATAGGGGAAAACCAGCCCCCCCGGAGAGAAGTTTAAATAGGAATAGGCAGAAAAAAAAACCCAGACCCTTACCTTCCACGCTGGCTAAGCACATCGCGATGAACAGCAGGAGCAAAGCCACTGTCAGGAGCTTCATGGTGAGCCAGTGGGTGCTTCAAAAGCTCCGGGGGGGTTTAATTTGTCCCCTCGCCGGGTCCTGTCCCGGTCCCTGCCCCTGTCCCGGTCCCGGTCCCTATCCCCGGGGCGGCTGCGGGCAGGGGAAGGAGCGGCTGCGGGCGGTGCTGCTGCCCGAGCTCTGCCGCTTTCCCCCGCGTGTCCTCTTTTAAAAGGGCTCATTTAAAGCTGCCGGCTCATTAATATGCAGAGCGACCGCGCGGCTCCCTCCGCTTCCCGGCCCCGGGAGAGAGGGCGGGCGGCGGGGAGGGGGCGAGAGAGGGAGGGAGGGGAGGAGATGGGGATGGGATGGGATGGGAAGGGATGGGATGGGGCAGGATGGGGTGGGTCAGGATGGGGTGGGGTGGGATGGGGTGGGGTGGGATGGGATGGGATGGGATGGGATGGGATGGGATGGGGTGGGATGGGATGGTTTGGGATGGGATGGGATGGGATGGGATGGGATGGGATGGGATGGGATGGGATGGGATGGGATGGATTGGGTGCCGTGCTACTGCTGTGGCCCCAGGGATGCCCTGGGGAGCAGAGCCCCTGCATGCTTCTGCTGGGCAGTGGGAGCAAGGCAGCGTGGTGGTGGGAGCAGGGTGGTGGGGTGGTGGGAGCAGGGCAGCAGGGCATCCAGACACAGAAGGAGAGCTGGGGAGGTCTCACCTGCCTGCGGGGTCACCTAGGGCTGCTTTCAACCTTAGAGGAAAATTTGGTGAAATCAATGGAAAAAAAATAATCTCTTAAAAGCAGTGTTAGGTGGGCTTGGTTTACAGAGTGTTTCAGGAAATCTGATCAGTTTAGGGTTGCTTTAACAAATGCTGAAGCACTATTCCACTCTGTGAAGAGCAAGGTGACAAGAGGCAGCAGCTCTGTGGATGTAGATGCTCCTTCCCTCTCCCTCGCAGAGCCTGGTGCTGACTCCGCTCACAGCTAAAAAAGCATCCTTAAAACTCCGACTCCAGATCTCTGCCTGTGGAGCTGAAATTGTCAACGATCACTCGGGTCTGATATCCTTCATCGAAATGCATCTGAAATACATTGCTAAATAATGCTGCTGCCCATCCCCGCTCCGTGTCAGCCCTTCTCCCAGCACATGTACCCACCCTCCTGCTCACATACCCACAGACCCCACGAGCGACCCAAACCCCAAACCCATCCCTGGGGGCGGCTGGGGAGCCCCCTCCACGCTCTCCCAGCCCCGGCAGCGTTTTGAGTTTCCCCTCCGGCTTTTTTCCTGCCGGCTCCCATTGGCAGCGGCCTTCCCGCGGCGTTCCCTGCCGGGGTGTTGGCAGGCAGCGAGTACAGCCCTACCACACACAGCCTGCACGTTGCATGCAGGCGGTGGAGGCAAACGCCTTGTTCCCGGCCCTGGGCTTCATGCGGGACGTGCCGACACACAGGGAACAGCCTGCGCCGGGACTGGGGCCTGGGGGGGGCGGCAAACGTGGCTTTTGGGGGCTTTTGGGGTGAAAAACCCATTTGCGGGTAGGGTTGCACAGCTGCTACTGGTGTGATGGGGCGGGGGGGGGGGGGCGGTTTTTGCTAGGCTCTGGATGTTTGTGCTGCACAGATTTAGACAAGCTCCGAGTCTTCTGTCGAAGTCTGCTGCGGACGTGGTGCTCTGTGCGCTGTTAAATGTTAAAGAGAATATATTATTTTTTTTTGTTGTTCCATAGCCCGGTGATAAAAACAATCACCTGAGGCATGGCAGAGCTCAGTTCAAACCTCTGAAAGGCACTGCTGGTATCCAGCTGCTTCCACAGGGAAGAGAAAAGCTGCATGAGGGGAAAAGGCTGGGTTCAGAGTGGGGGGGACGCTGACAGGGCACCGGGGACACTCAGCATCAGGTCACCCCCGTCCCATCCAAGAGCTCCATCCTGCCCCGTGCACCTCGGGGCAATCCCCTCCTGCAGCCGCCTCTCTCCATGCACAGGAGCAGCCCCAGGCTGTGCTCATCCTGCACAGAGGGGGGGTCTGGGAAGAACAAGCTCTCTTTTTCCCTCCCCCTCTGCTAATAAAAATTTGGGTGCAGCTTTAGCTGTCGGCAATTTGAACTTCCCCCAAACCAGGAAACTCGTGTCCAGGCTGGAGAAAAACTGAAGGAAATTCTTGAGCTTTCCAAAAAGCGAATCTCCTCGTCTTGTGTGATTCTTGTTAGTGTTGAAAGAGCCAAGCTTGTGTGCTGTTGGGTAAGCAAAGGGCTGCTTTAGCTCCAATTTACGTGGGGAAATGGATTTGTGTGGCCAAGTGCTGGCTTTGACACTAATTATTTCTGAGAGCTCAAACGCTTCTCTGGCCTGCTGGGACAGATTTTGGTAGCCACGTATGGCTGCCCCTGACACCTGCTCAGTCTCAGAAGGATAGTCACAGAGAAGGAAGGAGTTCTGGCGAAGGATTTGGGGGAAAGGAGAGGTGTACGGGATTCACCAGTCTGACCCTAAAGAAGCCCTGCTCATCCAGGTGTATTTCCTTTGTACAAGCACACACCAAGCTGATCAGCACACACTGATGCCTCGTGTGCCTGCAGGGTCTCTGGGAGATCTCCAAAGCCTGGCTTTACCTCCACGAAAGGACCATTTAAGACCATAGTCACTGAGGTCTGGTCACTGCCCTCGGTTCTGTAGTGACCGATGGGATGGGATGGGATGGGATGGGATGGGATGGGATGGGATGGGATGTGCTTGGAGAGCAGTGCCTGTCCCCAGGGGAGCACCACGATGTCAGTGTACGCAGCACATCTCCCGCCTCGTCTAGCTAATTAGAAGGGCATTGTTTCCTCTGAAAGGTCTGTCATTTCATCACATTAAATGCTGGTTATTTCGAGTACAGGATGAGCTACGGCTTGGATTAACTGTCCTTCAGAACTTCGTACCAGAAAGATGAAGATGCTGCCATTGTGGGAAATCTTTGCAAAATGGCCATGAAACTGAACCTTATTTATTGCCATTGAGGCAAACTGATGTGACTGGCTCCTCTGTGTTTAATGTATAAGAATATCCCAAGCAGCCCGGTGAGGAGAAGATTAAGCACTTGCAGTGACGTGACATAATCCCTGCAGCTCCTGTCAGGAATTCGGGGCAGGAATTAGACTTAAACGCTCGCTAAAAAATGCAGAAATGAGGCGGAGGCGCACAGACGTGTTGTGTGCTGTACGCAGCATTTTTCCTGGGTGGTGCAGTTCGCTCTTTGAGCCTTTTTTGCTCCGCAACTAGCCTGTGTTTGGCATCAGGTCCGACGTGTGGTGTGGGCGAGGTGGTGTGAGCCTCCTGGGGCTCACAGGCCCTCAGTCCCACCACAGAGCCAGTAGGGACTCAGCCCCAGATGGGAGTGAGCAGGGAAATTGCCTCAGATTTTGGGATTGTGTTGCAAGTCTGCTCCTGCGGTGCCCTCCTCGGTCATTGGCGGACGTGTGAAGGGCTGTGGTCGAGGCTGCGTTTTCACCTTTAGCTCCAAACGGCTTTTTCCTTTCCCCAAAAGCCATGCACAGTAGTTGTGTCATCCGTGCGTGTGTTTGTCTATCGTCAGTTGAAAGTCAAAGCTTTGGATTTCGCCTTTTGTCTCGGGAAACATGAAACATAATTCAGGGAAAACAGCTGTGTTCCCTTCTGCGGAGTTTCACAACGGATGAATTCTGCAAAATAAGCCTCGTATTGTTTTTGCAGTCAATGCTTTCTTTTGATATTTTCTTTTTATTTTTATTTCCATTATGAGATTAAACTCTAGACTCCGCTCCTTCTCTTGGGAACAGTTTTAAGACCGCTCTCTTCACAAGCCTAAATTATTCACCGAGCAGGGTTTTTTTTTGCTGAGATCAGAATGAGTAGGTCTGATCTGGGGCTGTTGTCATGTGTGGAAGCCCTTTGAAGCTTGTCATCATGAATCATTAAAAGGGGCTGCAGTAGCATGGCAAAAAGGAGACCTGACACTTTGTGTGGGTGATCCGAGAATCACCTTTGGAGAAGCACAAAAGGTTTAATCCCGCCTGTGGCTCTTTCTGTTGAGAAAGTAGTAAGTTGTGTTTAATTTTCTACTGACTCACTTCCTTGCGTGCTACAACTTACCGCTTGTTTTCACGTGCAAGCACGGTTTGCACTTCATGCCGTTTTCTCAATAGGCATCGAAGCCGAGAGTCATTGCAGGTATTTATTTTGCATGGGATGACGCAACGAGTTGGACTGTTGTTTTGTTACCCACCCTGGCACTTGCTGCATTGTAGGGGAACAAAGCCAAGGCAAGCAAGGCAACTGCTTTTATATGATTCAGGATGGCACCGGGGCCCTGCTGCCTTCTCTCTTTCCTGAGTGGTTTTAATCCTTGGTGTTGGACTGTGAATGCTCAGGCAAGGATGCTGCGTGGCCATCCTTAAAGGGTATCCCTATCCCTAAAGGGTAGAGTGCTGCTGTATGTAATAAGCTATAGGCAGCCCCCTGGAACTGGGTCCTCTGGTAGCCCATACACATTCAAAACCCTGAGGAATCCAAAAAGCGAACCGCAAGGTGTTTTATTTTCACAGCAGAACGTGCCCAAAAGAGACCAGTGCTGAACAGGTCTCTAACCCAATCCCAGGTGAGCTCTCAGGGAGATTCAGAGCTGCAGCAGCACCAAACACAAACCCTCAGGCACAAGGAAACCAGTCCCTGGTATATCTCCTCGCGTCTCGGCAGAGCTGGGCATCATTTCAGGCTCTTGCAGGGCAGAGGGGAACCAGCCTCAGCAGCTGCTTACTGAGACATGTTTTGTGGTTATTCTCTCTCTGGTGGCTCCTGGCTTCTTTTTCTTTGGACCTGTAGATTCAAATTTCCAAAAAAATCCACCCACCCCCAAATTCAGTGGGTGTGTGGATGCAGCATGTAAGGGGGTTTCCTCTGCAGACGGAGGGTTTCTTTTAAAGCTTGCTCCAGGGGTTACTGAGATCTGTTTGCTCTTGCCCTGTAATCACAGCGATGATACTCCCCAGAATCAAGAATTAGAGGTATTAAATAAAAATCCCCATAATTTAAAGCCCTTGCAAGCTTAATTAAGCCCCATCTGCTGCAGCCAGGATAGGTGCTCCCCATCTCTGTTCATTTTCTGCTGAGCTGTGTGTTGGTAATGATGGGTATTTTTCATAGACTGATTTCCACCTCCCCTTGGGATAGAAAACATATGTAACATCTTTAAAAATAAACAAAATGAATGACCTAACGATGCAGACTTTGAAAATTTGACGGAAGATTAGTAGGCTGTAATCAATCATAAAATCACACAAGGATGGCACATAGGAGAACCGATGTGGTGAAGAAGCACGGGTGTTAGCTGCTGAAATTAAATGAGAAATCAGCTAGAGAACAAGACAGGGATGATAAAGTGTGTAAATGTTGAACATAACGATGTTGTGGGGCTGCACATCGGCAGTGGGACCGGGACAGGGCTTGCAAAGCTCTGCCAGCTGCCTGAGGTGTCTGCCCCAAACTCGGGGCTCCACCGCCTTCACTCCTGGGGACAAAAATATGTCCAGCTCATGATCCTTTCCAAAGGCCTTTGGCAGCCTTTCCTGGCAGTTGGCTGTCTCTGAAAAGGCAGGCAGTTGTTGCTAAAGGAATTTGGAAGCAGAATGGAGCCCTAATGCTGTGGGAGAGGGCTGTGCCCAAGGCTGTCCCCGGTGCGGATGGGTCTGGCTTTGTGCTAGTGGTTCAGCTTTCCAAGGAGGGGCTGGGTGGGCAGTCACCCTTCCTCCTTCCCTTCACCCCCTGTGCTAGGGCATCGCTTTGTCCCCAGGAAGATTTCAGAGAAACTCAGTGAAATCAGACAGAGCTGTTGCATCTTGGTCCCAACCCCTACAGGTGACAGCCAGGCCATGGGCCTCAAGATGTGGATTTATGGATGTTCTCTGAGACCCGGGGACCTAAGAGTTAATGTGAATTTCAATCAAGAAGACATTAAGAAGGGCAGAGGGAAAACAGATTAGCCGTCCTCTTGCCTTGCTCTATAAAATGAGACAAGAGAATGTGATGAGACCAATGGAAAAATAAAAGGAAATGAGAAATCAAAGGAAATGCTGCTTTACGGGTTATTTCATATGGCAAATTTGGGAAATTTTCCCTTTAGGAGATCAAATATTCTCTTATATTTTTAGCAGAGCTGGATAAGACATGACTGCAAGGGCAAAACCCGTGACAGAGTCTAATCCCCTGCAGGGGTCGGCAGGCAATGGCCCATCTCAGACAAAGCAGTGGGGTGCTGATGGACACTGCCCTGGGCTCGTGGAAGCTGCAAAAAAAATTGCCATGCTCTTAGGCTGGTGTGGTCGCCCTGTACTTTTGGTACCAGCAGTCAGCCACTGGTGCCCAGCCTCTCATGAGCAAAGGTTCAGGGTTCTTGCAGAGACATGATGTTGCCAAAGCCACCTCTTCTCTGCCGGTGCTCCAGCAGTTGGGTTTTGCCCCTGTCCCGACACGCAGCCCCTGGTCTGAGGTCTGTGCCAGCTGGCTGACAGCAGGCAAGTGCTACCAGAGGCCGAAATGAATGATTTATCTCTGCGTTATTGTCACTGTTTCCTAAAACTGAGGGCTCTCTAATTAACTCCTTCGCCTTCATAAATTCTTCATCAGGATTTGTATCTCTGGTGCTTTGCACATGTTTGCAGTGATATCAGCTACACTAGGCCGTGGTTTCCTGGTGGTATCAGCTACATTGGGCACCGGTTTCCCTTGCAGGCATCTCATCTCAGTGGGCTTTTCTTTCCACTTTGCAATGCCTTTGGCTGTGCCACGCAGCACCTTCTCCCCTTGCCATACTGAAATATCCATAGAAGTGGCACTTTGGTGACCTATGAGCTACACTCCAGCGACAAGAACACCTCAATTGCAATAACAGGCTCCAAAACTGAAATACGGAGAACATCACGAGAAAGCTTTTAAGCAGCGGTTGCTCGCCCTGCCTGCAAGCAGCGGTGCCAGCACAACGCAGGCCAGCTCCACACAGCCCGAGCCTTGCCCCACGCTCTGCTTCCTGCATGTGAGCGGGTTGTTTTGATACCTTACACTCGGAATATCCTGCTTTCTCTAATTGCATTTTGTGCCTGCCTTGGGAAAAGTCTGCTGCGCTGCGAGCGCAGCTGTGCCCCGCGCCCCCGCCGTGCGCGGCCCGCCCCGCAGCTCCGAGGGCGCCAGGTGGGATGGCCGCCCTGCAGGCTCTGCTCCTGCCAAGGAGACACTGGGAATGTTGGCCGTGTCTTCAAAGGTCTGCTGCGGCCCTTGATGTTCCTCACCGGAGAAGGTCAGCGGAAGAAAGTTGCCTGGGAACCGCTCTCCGGAAGCGAAAACGGGATGCTGGGTTGGCTCCTGGAGAGCAAAATGCACTTTGTGAGAGTGAGCGGCAGCCCACACAGTCTTTAGGCATGTTTGTACCCGGAGCAATGGCCTTAGCATGTAAATAGCTCCAAATGAAGCTATCAGATAAGGCTGGCTGCAAGAAAGGGAAGAAGGCAGGATAAGTTTGCCTTTCCCACAGCACTGGCCTGATGCTCTATCTGTGGTCACGCTGGCTGGTCAGAAGGGCTTCGTCAGCCAGGAACATAATTACTGAGTTGGTCATTGTATTTGTAGGACAGGGTGGCCTTGTTTTTCTTTAAGGAGCTCTTAAAATGGCCCAGCTCAAGCTAAGGCACCATTTCCCCCCCCCTTCCCTTCTTCACCCCCATGACTACGCACAGTGGTATTTCCAGCTATGCTGAAACTCTCCAAAACCTCCCCTTTTATTTCTTCTGGGAATTCTGGACACAGCAGCAGTAGACAGCTGAGGATGTAGTACCCTAAAGTCACATTTAAAGACATTTAAAGACAATTATGTTAACTTTCAGACACCTCTGGGCCTGCCCCTTTCCATTGGGCATTACTGACATTTGGGATTTCTGTGCCAGCCCTTTCCTTCTTTGTGGGCCTCTTGTGCAATTCACTTGGCGTCACGCTTGGTGCTGCAGAGATGGGAATCTGGCTGGTGAGGACAAATGGGAAAAAGGTGCTGTAAGTGTTTTCTCAAGTGTCAGCCCGTTATTTTAAGGGATAATTTGTGCCTCTGTCTGTACAAACCCATCTGGGGCTGGAGCATGATAAGACAAGCTGATCTTTAGCATTCTTCAACTTCTGTTTTGTGCTGCTGGGAGACAATTTCCAGGGCGAGGCCCCTGAATTTTATATGTAGCCTGTCTCTAGCAGAGGCAGGCATGGTACACATGAGCTCCAAATTCTCAGATTCCCTGTCATTGTGGAAAGAAACGAGCAAGAGACTGGTAGATGTTTCCAGCAGCCTTTAGCTTAATGCCCTTTGCTTTGTTTTCTTTAACCTCCAAGGAAAAAAAAACAAAGATTTTCTGCAGAGTGTCAATGCTTACTGTTGTTCAAACCTGTTCAGTGCTTGTTGCATGTAAATGAGAGCCGGTCTGTGGACAGCCGTGGTTCCAACATCTACTGGGCAAGGCCGGAGTGGGAAGAGAAGCACCACGACAACCACAGTGCAAATGACAGCAATCCCAGTGCAAAACCGGGGGCTGCTTCTGTCGTGCGGAGAATGTGGTGGAGATTTCCTACTAGGGCAGCCCGGCCCCTTGTCCCTGCACAGGGCAGGGCAAGCTGTGATTTTAATGCATTTCTGCCTCAGAAGGGTCCTCCAGGTGTTCTCCAGGCCCATCTCTGGCTTTGCAGAGTTATGCTGTATCATTCTTGGACATTTCCATGTCCAAGACACAACGCCTTTCCATGGTGGAGTTTGCTAGGTGTAGGACTGGCAGGACTGATAGAGTATTGCACATAATTTGGGGAATTCCTTAAACAATATAAAGCACCTATCAGGCCTTCAGGACATGTCAGGCAGCACGGTCCCATCAGCTGAAGATCTGCTATGGAACAATCTGGCTCTTTTCAGCGTGTAGTTTTAACCAACTCGGTGGCCAGATCCCATGTCTTTTCCCTAATTTGTTCAAGATGCATGCTATAAATCACCCCGACTTTGACCCGTGAAGGAAAACTAACTTGACAAATCACCTTCTGTTTTCATTTTTGTCAGGACGTTATTTATGAAAATGGGCAGGTCGCTGATAGCTCTGGCTATTGTTGCCCAGGAGCCCGTGGGTTTGATGTATGTTCAGCCTGGGTCCAGGCAGATGCCTTTCCTCCGTTCTTCGTTCCTCATGTTAAAACTTGTGTCTTACAGCGAAGAATTTGATTTATTAAAAAACACTTCATAATACAGCAAGGCAGATGTCAGCTATGTTAAATACCTCCATAAATTTTGCCTCTCTTGAGCAGATTAAACATGCAATTATTTGAGGAATGATGAAGGCACCCCGCACCAAAGCAACATTTCAGTAACCTGATAACGTGAGCAGCTTTAGCCATGTCTCTTACGGAAATGAAGCAGTGTGACTGCACTGTCTCTCTCTCCTCCCACAAGAAGTATCTAAACCTGCTAGCTATTTCCAGTGCAGCTTAACGGAGGGCTGATATCTCACAGACAATTTCGGAAGGGTTGCAAGTGATGGGGCTGGGAGAGCACTCTGCTTTAGGGCGATTTGGTGACTCTGAGCTTGTGTACCTGCCTGCTCTTTGCAGGGGGACACCGCATGGACTCCCCCAGCCTGGTGCTGCAGGTGCCTGCCGCACACAGGGGGAGGCAGGGGAGGGCTGAGGCAGTTTGACACCTGTACTAAGTACCAGGAACTTATAACACAGCCTCCAGCTCTGCCTCGAGCCTTCCTTTGGAGAGGCGGGAGCTGTAAGGACTTAAAATATCCTTAGGGCTTATTTCTGCCTTCATTTGTGCTTTCCCACTTATTTTCTCCTATTCCCAGGGTGGTGCCTGTGGTGTTTTTGCGTGTCTTCACCCTGTCACTGCTGGGCTCCTGAAGCTCCTGGGGCTGTTTCCAGCCCACAGGATGATGCTTGGTGATGCCAGAGAGCCACAGGGCAATGGGACAAGGGCAGGCAGGGGCAGCCCGGGGCTGTGTTCTCCAGCCCCAGCTTGTGGCTACGCCTGGACATCACTTGCTGTGCCCTAGTCCCACTCCCCCTGCCTGTAAAACAGCAGTGCCCATTAACTCATGAAATAGTGGGAATGTTAAGGACTTCATGGCCATGCAAAGATTGTAAACTATTCAAAGAACTCCTAGAACCCATACCATGGGGCTTGCACAGGCAAAATCATGAGACCAGTCCTTTTCAAAATCATATTTTTAAGGTGTGATTTCCTTTAAGCAGGGTGAATTTTGCATAATCAATGCCTTAGCCCTCGTGAGCATCCTTGTCCTCTCCTGGCTGCTGGAGCCACGCATGCTGTGGCCCCGCCCTGGCAGCACTTCTGCCCCACGACTGCTGGGTGGGTGCCCATGGGTGTCACTTCTCTCTCCTGCAGGATGAGAGAAACTGGTCCCATGCCTCCATTTCCATGTCTCCAACACAACCTCGTCCGGCCTTTTTAGTTTGTCCAGCTGCCAAACCTTGTATAAACTGCTGTTGAACATTGCTGCCATTAATCACCAAAGCCTTTTAGGGGGGTTGCGTTGTGCTTCCTTACAGACTATGACCTCCTTATCACACATAATCTTGTTATGGCTTCATACCTACTTGCGTGAGCCACTTATCAGCCAATAAATCCGAGCAAGTTCGCCAGGTGGGTTCACTGCTGCGGGGTCCCCAGGCTCAGACCAGTGCACTCTCTGCCCAATATTTTTTGCAGTGATGCTTACAGCAAAAACACCTTGCCCCAGCTCTCCCCTGATGAATTGGCTTTATTTTTATTCCCCAGCCGTTTTTACTTGCTGTTTTCACCCTGAGATGTTTCCTGTACAGCCAGCCTGCTTTTCTATGCTGTTCTGGAGGTAATGAAATGTTCTGCTCACTCCTTCCATCTGCAGGCACAAGCAGAGCAACCTGAATTCCACATCTGCACTTCGGAGCCTTCCCACTCTGCCTTGCCTTGATATATTTATGCTGCAAATATTTAAGGGCCAAAGGTGGAACTTGAGGAGAAAGTTGATTTTTATTCTGTGAATAAAAAAATCTGGATTTGGTGCTGGTCTCCATCACCTGGATTAACATGCTTCTGCTGAAGGTTCCAAAAAAAACCCCAAAACAATAAAAAATCCAACACCAAACACCCCCCAGAAAAATAAAGGCTGGAGAATTCAAGTACGACAACTTTCAGGGAGTTGCAGGTGAGCTGGGAGCTAAGATTTAAGTTGCAGGTGAAGAAGTTCATTGAAGCAATTTTAAAATATGGAGCTTTAAATCCCCAATTTTCTACATGCAGAGCTAAGCGTGTTCCTCTGTATTTCTTCTGCTGAATGTTAAGTGGATCAGTTTTACTGAGGTTACCTCGATTTTTTTTTTTTCCTAGTGGAATTTAATTCAACACAAACCCTACTACTTAGTCTTTTTGGTCGTATTTCCTCATTTAGGTGCTTGTGCAAGGAAAGGTTGAGAGCAATCAGAAAACACTGGAAGCTAAACAAATGTTCCCTAATCTCTCTCCAAGCCCATACTGAAATGTTATTAGTATTTTTGGGCTTGTCTGGATTAGTTTCTTAAGAAGCTGAAGCTGAACAGATCTAAATAGATTATTAATTTAGTAAAACACGACCTCTCCGGGGACTGAGCCAAAGGAGTGTCACGTTGCTTTGCTTTTCTGCCACGTACACACAGGTTTTTGGGGTGGATGCAGCTCTCCTTTAAACAGGGGATGGTGTGAGCAGAGAGCTTTTAGCGCCGGTTGTGTGGACACCACATGGCAGCAATGGGAGCCTTCAGCCACTCCTCCTCCTCCTCCCCATGCTCATGGTTGTGTGTTTGGCTTTAAAGACCTGTGCCTTAATGCCTCTACCACAACGTCAACTTGAATCTTAGCTTATGGTGATGAATGTCATTACCCTTTTCAACCACAGTAATTCTTTAATTCTTCTGAAATCCGCTGCCTTGTATCTCTATCCAGTGAGGAGAAGCTGCACAAATAATGGGGTACTGGGTTGGAAGAGGAGCTGGGTAGCGCTCTGAGGATGGGGTTATTGCCTACCACTGGTGTTGGTTGGATGGAGGCTTCCTTCCCATGGGACAGAGCTGGCCAATGTGGCAATGTTCTGGAAGGGCATGAAACTATTGATCAGTCAGTGGCATTACATCCAGAAGCACAGCATGAGTAGCAGTATTTGTTATTTAAACCAATTCCATTGTGTGCTGGAGGCTTCACCCATCCACATGGAGACAGTGTGAGCAACTTGCCACAGCAAGTATTTTTTTTCCTGTGCCCAAACTATGCTGGGAAAAAAAAAAAAGAAAAAAAAAGAAAAAAAAAGAAAAACAAAGAACGTCCTCTTTGTCAAGGAACTTAGAGTTCATAATCAAATATTTAATAAGCAAGGAAGGGCTACAACTGAACAGGTCTGGCTGCAGGAGGAGCCCTGCTGCAGGCCTGGCCCGAGGCCTCCCGCTTGCTGTACGGGACCGACGACGGCCAGTTCCTGCTCCTCGGTGCCCTTCCAGCAGGACTGTGTGGCCTGGAGCAGTGTCACAGCACCGGTGTCACCAGCAGTGTGATTTGGCTCCGTCTGTCCTACGGCTGAGACAAACCAGCTGGCGAGACGCAGAGGGTCTGTCCCCCCTGGGCTGAGCGCGGCTGATTGCAGCACCTGGGCCTAAGTGTGAGAGCAATTCCTGCGGGCCTTCCTATCAGTGGTAGGGAAAAGGTTGTGTTTTGGGAGGTTTCCCTAAGTGACACCTGCTTCAGCAGCTGAAGTGCCCTGAGGCCGTTTGCTTCTCTTTACTTGATTTTTTTTTTTAACCCTTTCCACAAGGATGGCTCCCGTGTCTGTTGCATGACAGCAACACTTAGGATTTAAGTCTGGCCTTACGGGGGGAAGAGCCTTCCTGCAGGGCTCAGTCTGGATTTATGGTGTTTTCCTCCTCTCCCTGAGGATCCGTGTGGTGGGAATTGGCTGCCCCGAGCTGGCAGCAGACGCTGGGGCAGTCACACCGGTGTCCTCGCTCACCGGCAGAGATGGGGCTGGACTTCAGACGTGGCCATCTCACCCCATGGCCTGCTGAAGGACCTGCAGGGACTGCTCAAATACCACCACGCCCTTGTTGAAAAAGTCTTGTCTTAGGTTCTTCCTAGAGTCAAAGCTTCCACCGAATACCGAGAAGTGGGAGGTGTGTTATTCAGTCTGCATAAATGGGTCAAAATCTCTGGGGTTTAGGTCGCTGTGCGGAAAATAAAACCTCCTCGCATTTAGGGACAAAATATTTTCACAGTTGCTATGAATCTGCCAAAGAAAATACAATTCTCTGGTCTTTAAAGTGTTAGGAAGGAAATCAGAATGAAACTCGCTGAGATCAGAATAGCAAAGCTTGGAAACGCGAAGCAATCTGTCTCTTGTAGCAGCTACATCCAGAATCAGCAGCAATAAGTCTCAGCTTAAGCAAAGAGTGAATTTTTCTGGGTTCTTTTTCTGTTTCCATAGTTTTCGATAGGAAAATGGAGTTTACACATAGCACTGACATTGTTAGTATTCTTCCAGCTGCTTTCTGTTTAGGAGAGTGAGTGTCTCACATTTATCTTGTACTCTTTAAATAACCAGAATTTTATTAGTGCCTCCTTCTAACCTCTCTAAACATAGTACTATTTTGGGAAGAACAAGACAATTTTGCGTAAGAAAACATGGAGTGCTATATAAAATGTGAGAGGAAGGGAAGGGAGTGATAATGAGTAGAGCTGAGCAGAGTGTCTCTGGATGGTTTTCTGAAGGAAAATGTCCCTCTGCAAAATCAGCATTTACAAGGGACAAATTTCAGTGTCGTGATGTACTTTTAATTTCCTTTTGGAAAAATTAAATGGTTTCCTAGATTTACTGGAAAAGCACTTTTCAGTTCTCATTCCTAGGAAGGGGCTGTCTGCACTGGTGGGAAAGAAATCTGCGCAAGCTCTGGGGCCAGTCCGTGCTGTGGATTTTCCCCAAGGAAGAGGAATTTTGGCCACTTGGACCCAGGATGAATCTGCTGGCCTGGGTGTGCTCTGAGCAACTACCATGGTTTCGTGCTTGGTGTCAGTCCCCAGAGAGATAAAACCGAGTCATTTCTAGGGATACAGGGGCACTGATGCAATTGATGCAACAGAAGGATTATTGCCCAGTTTGGACGTTTCAGATTTCTTTTCTTTGATTTCTGAACAGGCTTCCAGGAAAACCCATCTAGGTTGCTGAAGGTACTACTATGATTCATGACTTGTTCACATTTTCCAGTAAAAAATGGCTTAATCCATTTAAGTCCCTTCAAAATTAATTGGCATGTTTAGCAGTTTCCAGTAATAAATATTCTTACATCTGTTCCATTGTTTCCTGCTGAAAACTTGTTTTGATTTTAATTTCTTTCTGACCATCCTCCCCGGCCTCTGTTTGGGGAAATGTTTCACTTTTTTTCGTGTCGTTCGGGGCTGGAAGCAGTGGCAGAGGGTGGCAAAGGCATTTGCCAAAATGCTTTGGGTTTGTCACGGGAGAGGAAACAGTGAGGCAAAGGTCTAACGTGCTGCCTGCAAACTATTTACAAGTTTTCTTTAAATGACTGTCACAGTGTATCATTTGGTATTTTCATCGTTGAAGTACCTCCTGGCTGAAAACGGTGCCTGCTGCCCTCAGCTTGCGGCAGCAGGGTTTCTGACAGCCCGGAGGCACGCTCATAAATCCAGTCATTTATGGGCACAATTCTTGTGCCGAAGAGCACCGCAAATCTCCTCCCAGACAAAAACAATTTGCAGCATTGGACAAGGCAGCGATCAGCCCCGACTGCTGAGGTTTGATTACCTGCAGCCACTCTGGATTTATTTTTTTCTCATCCGTATGAGCGTGTAGCAAATCCCCCTGAGGGATGTGGTTACCTTCTCCACCCATACGACGCTGTTACGTCAAGCCTGAATTATATATTGAGTAACTGGTGGTGGTGGTTGCTGTCATATTGCTGCTCAGTTGCCCCAGGCTTTTCTAAAGTCAGCTTTGCTCAGTGTAGAGCTGGGGTAAAACATTTTGCATGGAGGGTTTCCTCAAGTGTTTATATTTTAATTGCATTTCCCGTGAATACTCTCTACCCTGGAGTGAGGGGGTTCAAGGACAAAGCTGGGCAGGAGGCAAACACAGATCCCCTGAACGGCCCCTTTCCCCCAAAACCTTTGGCTCCAGTCATTGCACTGCAATCTCTTTGGTGATTTATTTTAGGTTGGTTCCTGCCGGCAGTGACAACTGACTTTAGGTGATCTGTGTGCTTAATATAACCAGTAGGATCCTTGGGGAATATTATTTATCTTGAGTTATGGACTGGTTAGTGACTTGTATGTCTTGTGATGCACAACTGGTTTATAGATTTGAGTAAAAACACATACATATTGTCAGCAATCCATTTCCAAGAATTTGGTCGTATTATCTTTTTACTTTTCAGAGTGCAATACGGCTGAAACTATTGACATGGCAAGAAATTGAAGTGCCTATTGAGGATTTTTAGTTTCCTCTGGGATCCTTAGAATAAATTAAAAGATAGTTTATGGAAAGGTACCACATGAATTACAGACTCCTATTCACATGGATGACTGTTCAGTCAACGCAGTAAGACCCACGCTCTGCCCCGCCTGTGCAGGAGATGTTTTGATTTTCATGCAGAGCTGGGGAACCAAGAAATAGAAAGGACTGGGAGCTAAATGCAGTGTTTATTTTGTCCAGAAAAACAGGGTTTCCAATGGGACTAAATACCTGGAAGTCATCTACTGCAGTGGGTATTCTGTTGCCGGCACTTTCTACAAAAAAAAAAAAAAAAAAAAAAAAAAGGCTCTGTTAGTGCATCTACACACAGGCAAACCCACCCAAATCAGGTCATTTTTGTTTGTGTTTTGGAAGTCATTTCAGCCCCTTGCATGTATACCCCATCCCCGAGCTGTGCTGTCCCCCCACCAGTTGCTCTTTGGGCTCCTTGAGGTCCAGGTCTGAGCCTTGGACGCCGTGTTAGAGAGGTGCAGCCTTCGCCTTTCCCCCCGAGCATCAGCTCCAGCTTGCTGTGACTGTCCTCCATCCAAATTTTGCAAATGTCTTTAAACGTTCCTGAGTGCTTGTCACTGTGCAGAAGGGATGAGATGTCTGGTATTTTAGCACCCTGATGAATAACGTAATGTGCAGTGGAACAGTGGAAGGGGCCAGTCGGCAGGATGGGTTTCGGTGGGGAAGAGGGAGGCGATCAGGATGAGAAGTCGCAGGGTGGGATGGCGCCTGCCATAGCCCGGTCAGCCTATTGCCCGTGGAGGGGTTTCTAGGACAACTGCTGGGCTTTGGGAGCAGCGAAAGAATGGAGCCAAATCCTAAAGTCAGATGAGGAGCAAATGAGTAACATCTGCTGGGACGTGTGAAAGAGCCATTTGTGCTCGCTGCAACCTGAAGCGTTGCTCCAGCAGCCACTGCGAGCGTGGGCTGGGCTCTCTGTCCCCACACGCATGCTGGTCCGTGGAGGGGGTCGTTAGGGATAATTTATGTGCTCGTTACAGCCGTGGCTCTGGACACTGCCCTGTACTTCACTGGTGCATCCCACTGGATGTGGGTGCTTGCACGGGAGCTTTGCTTCAGCTCCGTGTATTTACAGAGAAGTCTCCATCCTGTCCAGAGTCTGCTGAGAGGTGAGGTCCCAGGGATGCTGCTACTCTACCTTTGTTATTTACATTCCTGAGTCATACATCATGGGTTTCTGCTGTTCTTTCACCCCCCTGCTCTGGCAGGCAGCTCTCCAGCCATCTGACCACTCGGGCAGGAGCTGGGAGTCGGTGCAGGGAGCTGAGCATCCTCAGCATCTCACCGGGGCTGCCTGCGAGTGAAATTCCTGTTGACTTTGACGGGGCGAATAAGCCTCCCTGCTTCCCTTTCCGGCCCCTCTGCCAATTTGTTGGGTCAGCTTCTTGTCTGTAATTAGGCTATTTTTTGTGCTGCAGAGTGCGTTTGGAAGCGTTGGAGTCAGAGGTAGCGAGGAGCCCAGCAGGCTGGCACCTGTGGTGGCTAATCAGCGCCGCTTCACTCCGCTCACACTCGAGAAGCACACAAAAGAGCGAGCAATTTTGAAAATGAGAACGAGCGGCCCGAAATTTCTAACAGCAATTATGTTCTCACAGCTGTGCTGCTTGCCCCGAATACATAGAAATCAAGGCAAAACCAAACTCCTCTAGCTCAAAGAAAATTAACCTTCAGATTTAAGCTCAATGAGAAGTGAACTTACTTTCCCTTCAAATGAATAATATAGTCCTGAAAATCCTAGTGGCAAATTATGTTGTAATTACATTCTTTGAATGAAAGTTTGTCAGTCCAAACCAAACAAATAGAAGCTCAGGCAAGGCAATAGAGAGATTATATTTGGAATAAAATTTGGCCTTGGTATATTGTTTTCATGCCGAAGCTAAGCCGAAGTTAATCTACTGTAATTGCATCTATCACCAGCTTCTAGTATAAATAACGGAGACAACCCCGGAGCTGTTGATACGATGCTTTCATTACCATCTTGTTGCCACCATAGCAGGAGTAGGCCAGATCTCATTTCTCAGGGATTAGACCAAGAGTTACTGAGTTATTCAGTATCTGTGAATTTTGCTTTGAAGGCGGTCAGTGAGCATTTCTCCGGAGCTCCCACTCCGACACAGCTGAGGAATAATTGTGGGGAACGGGAATGCAAGAGTGCCTCCCTTTTTATCTGCAAGACACACAAGGTTTGTCAGCAGAGCAGAGAAAAAGGGGATGTTTTATAAAGCCACGAGCACTTCCTCTACCCTTCCAGCGACCTTTTGGCCAGCAGATACCGAGAATTATTTACCAGGAATTCCTGGTAGAAAAAGCATGTTGCAGCATGATACAAGGAGAGAGACAGCAATATCTTGTGAGGATGGGATTTAAACTTTGAGCACGGTTTTAAGGGGTCTGATCTCTCTCCAGCTCTGCCCTACCTTCAGAGGGCAGGCAGCCCATGCCTTGCTCCCATCCTGCACAGCACTCTTGGGTGCCTGGAGTGCCCGGATCAGTATTTCTGGGTACCCTTTGCACAACACTGGCTTGGTGTATCCCAGAAAACATTAATTTAATTTTATGTGATTTAAAAATTATGCAGGGGAACACTGGGGATGGAGCTCTCTCTAAAATCTCTGTGTGTCACTAATGTAATAGAAGTAGAGAAAGAAATAGTTTGACACACATTCCTAAAGTTATTAAGCAGTAGAAATGAAAAAAAATCCTCTCCTATGTTTGATACATTTTTCCCTAAGTGACTATCACTTGTTACTTTGCATCCAAAATAGGAAATTATCAAGATTATGAAATCCAAAGGAAATAGAGAAAATGGTCGGACGGGGTACTGAGGAAATGTTAAATCCTTTAGCAAACTGTGTCTCCTTACATACAATATTAAATATTCCAGGATTGATCATCTGCAGCTTATTTTAAGTTCTCTATATTTCATTGTTTTCTCCATTGGAAAGAGGATTAATATTTTTAGCCCGTCTCTATGTGAGATCAGATGTTCATCAGTGCTTTCCCCTCTCTTTCCAAGTTGGTTGTTTCCTGGGAAAAGTATTTAGGGGAAACCCATTCACTAAAAGGCACTGTCTGGTTATAAACAAAGTGTTAAAATATATTCCCTTATATATCCCCATTAATTTTGCATGCATTAAAGTCTAACGTCTTGATTCAGCTGTTTCTCTAGGGCATGGCCCAGGTCACCCTGCCTGTGGCTGTGGGCACGTCCCCGTCCCCCAGGCACATGGGGCATCGCCTCCCTGCTTCAGCACGCACCCATACTCATGGCTGGGGGAAGCACAAGCGGGAGCTGCCGCAGCGTCTTGCTCTAGGAAGAATCCTAGAAATGACAAGAAAAATGTTGATGGTGCAGGGAACCACCAGCTGCAGGGTGAGCTCTAGCCCTTGTTCTCCCTAGGTTGATGGATGGCAAGCTGATTGCATCTATCTTCCCACGTCATTGCTCCTTGGATATCCTGTAAAAAAACTACCACACGATAAAGTTCTCTGTCTTACAGATAGTCTGAGAAAAAAGGAGAGAAACCAACAAAGCCCACAGACATGGGTGAGGATTTATTCTAGTATCTATGTCTTTGGCGAGGCACCCAGCTCCTGCCATTCCTCTGGTTGATCTCCAGCTCACCTGCAAAGCTGGAACCAAAAGCTGTTTCCTCAGGTACTTTCCTCCTTCCAAGAAGCAAGGGCATGGCACAAACCAGAGGGAACAGGATCCAGAGCTCGCTCCTGCAGCCAGGCCATGCAATGCACATGGAAAATCCACAAGCTGGGAAGTGTCTGCTGGTTCTGTCTCCCTTTATATTTTGCACCATTATTTTTGCCCACATTTAATTTAATGCATACACACTCCATGAAAATCTCAAAAGCCCTGCCAATGAGGATCTTACAGCCTGATCTGAAGCTCTGGGAATGGCCCAGGAGAGCTCCTCATCACTGCTAACAAAGATGTGGAGCCCTTGAATTCAGTGCAGGAGACTCAAACTGTCTGACTGTAACCAAACCCAGGACTTGTCACTCAAAATTCAAGTACAGATTTTCAGCTAATGAATGCTGCGTATTTGCCTAAAAATTCCTTAATTTTGAGTGTTACTGCTATGTGGTAAACAAAGATTTTGTGCCTGTTTTCCTAGATAAATATTTATAACAAAGCTGGTGGCTACTGGTCAGATGTGCATGTTTGTTGTTCTCAGCATTTTTGGACATAATCTACCAAAGATTTACATGTGTTTTTAATGCACAATAACTTTCTACTGCTGGAAGGCCTTGGATTAGGATCAACTACTGAAGTTGCTTCTAGAAGAGAGTTAGGCAGAGTTTGACATGCAGAAGGTTTTATATGGTTGTTGATCAGAGGCTGTTTTGCTAAAGAAGCTTAGAAATACTCAGGTTGCACACAGGAACGTGGCAGTAATGACTTTAGATGACTTGTGACTGTTCCCTTGTTGGGTATAAGCATATATACAAATACAACCATTTTTCTGCAGCTTTTGAATAGGGGTGTGCAGAAATGGACTGGGTTTTGTCACTCCAAACAGACTGCTGTCATCTGGATGCTCTTTGCTGGGACCTGTGAGCTCCAAGGGAGTACAGAGACCAAGGGGAAGAATTTCAAAGAGGCCAGAGCAGTTTCAGGGCAGTTGTCACCTGAACCAGGTCCTGGGGTGGGAGTCAGGTAGGTAAAAAGCAGCGCCCATATTTGAGCTAGGTGTTTTTAAGCTTGCTTTGTAATTGGGGAGCAGGAATAGATACCTCTGCATGCAGTTTCAGCCTTCTGAAAGCAGATACCCGGGCAATATCCCATTCATATCTCCCAGCTGGTGATGCTGGTGCTGTACCTGGTCCCAGGTGTGTGTCAGTGTTGGCTGGGGGTGCTGATTTCATTTTGTAAACCATGCTGTGAGTAAATAACCCTACCCACGTCCACCTGTGTGGAAGAAGCCTCGCCTCCCAGCTGTTCCCCCAGCCCTGCAAAGCCAGAGCTTCGTGCATCCGTGTTTTTTCCTTCGTGCAAACTGAACAACCAGAAGTTGCATTTGAGATGAGTCGAGATCAGTAGTAAACAGCAAGGTGTGTGGGCAGCACAAAGCTCTGGGCCCCAGCTGGGGTGGCTCAGGGACTCTTGCGGTCACTGCCCACAGTCACGTAGGGAAGGAGAAGGGAAGATGCTGTGCTCCTGCAGGAACGTGAGCAAATGTTACCCATAAAGCAATTTACTCGAAATGCAAACACTTACAATTTGATAATCCATGTTTTGATGGTAAACAAAATGCAGAGCTTTCCTTGATTAGCCAATGGGAAAATCATTGCAGCTTATTTTAATCATGACCAGACTCCCCAGCTTTGGGAAGCAGGAGAAGGGACTCTGCTGCTGACTGGCTGGTGGGTGCCTGAGGAGGTGGTAGGGTGCCAGCATCTCACCCCTTGCCCTACTCTGCTGAGCCAGGAAAGAGGTAAAGTGGGATGAGCAGCTTAAACCAGGCTCAAGCACTGGCTGCAAACATCATGTTCGATGCTTCTTTTTTCCCTCATTTAGTGGGGAAGTTACAGTCCCAGCTTTCTTGCCCCCTCCTGGGGCATTTTGCAGATTGGCAGTGGTGGAGAACCCCATGTTTTAAAACCTTGTGGCCCCACTTGAGGTGTTTGAATTCCAGGGAGCCTAGCACAGCTCGCTGTTTACATCCTTAACATTTGACTTCTGAGAACATCTTGAGGACAGCAGTAGGCAGCGTGTGGAAGAAACATTGCTGGTATCGCTAGCCATAAGAATGCTGAAAAGGGGATGCCTGTCACTCAGGGCAAAGCCCAACCTTGATCTCACTGCAGTCACAGACAAAAATCCTCATTATGTTCAAAGAAAACCGATCCTCTCTGCTGCATTTGTCCCTCCTTCCCCATGCCTACACTCAGGACAAGTTGCTTTTCCCCCCTTAGGCTGCATCTTCAGGACACTCAGTAACTCTTGAGACATTTCACCCGTTTGGAACCTCGACATTCCTCCCTTTAGGTAGAGACAGATGTAATCCTGCCACTAGCAAAACACAGCAGGTAATAAATTACGCTGTGTATAACAGCACTCTTCCCAGTTTCCATAACTTGTTTGGGCTTGTTATGGTTGTCCACAGCCTCCCCACTACATCAACACGAGAGCAAAATACCCACTGCATTTTAAAAGAAGCCTTTGGAGATGAGAAATGAGCAGTGTGGAGATGAGAAATAACCCATTATGTGCGGACTGTCCTTTTTTGCTTTGTTTGGTTTGCTGTTTGTCAGTGGAGCAAAGAGGTGCCCTTGACAACAGATGGAAAATTAGTCCCTGTATCGAGCAGGGGCTCCAGTGAAGATTATGGCCCACTGCATACACACACAGGAAGGATGCATTCGCTATCCAGAAGATCTTACAGTCTAATTTAAGCCAGGAAACAGAAGGAAGGTAGATGAGGAGGAGGAGAGGGGGGAGAAGAGAGATAGCCTCCAGGAAAGTCATTAAGAAACACATGCCTTCCTGACTTCATGTCTTTTTAAAGTATATTTTATCTCTCTCTACTGGGCTTTGAACCTCTAGGAGTTTATTTAAGCTATTGCCAACTTGCTGACTTAGGGAGCAAATAAGCCTTTGGGATCAAAGCAGCTGGTATTGTCAGAGGTATTGAGGGTGAAATAACACATTAGCAGAAGGAGAGCTGAGAATAAAATTGGAAAGAAAATCCTACTTGATATTTTGTTCTCTTTTATTTTTAACCCCCTTCCCAGCTTGATCCCTTTCATTTGAACAGGTATTAATTTTCTTTGTGTGGATCCCAACAGTATAAATATTTAATGGTCCTAGATTACAGAGCTGAAATATGAGATTAGTTCCAAACTTAAAGATTCATACCGAACCTCTTCTTCACATTCAAATGATTCCCACACTGCAGTGAGGAAAATCTCCCATCTCTGTGGGAGGAGCACCTCCAGCTCTATTTTGAGTTCGTTTTCTTTTTTTGGCCTTGCTCAAGGCTCAGCAGACATGAACACCTCGCCCACTCCCAGTTCTTCCGTCGCTAATTTTGGTGGCACGCTGTGACAAACCGGTCAGAGCTCCAGGTTCTGGGGGACACGGCATGCGGGCTCACCAGCCTGAACACCACTTCCTGCTGCTTTATATACATAAATAAGCAAGCAGGCGTGTGGCTTGGGGGCTGTGTGGTGTTTGGCATGGAAAAGTCCATGCAAGCGTGGCAGTTATGGTACGGTGTGCAATACGGGGCAGGGACTATGGTGATAGGGTAAAGTGACTTGCACCTGCTTTTGTTATACAGACAGGTGCTTGCCTTCTCTTTTGTTTTCACTCTCAAATAAGGCAAGGGAGAGGTAGAGAGTAGAGGCACGTTGGCCACTGTTTTTTTGGTTAGAGAGCTAATGAGGAAACTGTATAAATTCTGGTATCTAATTTCAAAACCACAAATGGAAATAAATTGTCTTTAATTAAAATGATGTAAAATCACAGTTGGTAAAATTTGGGGTCTAAGCCCATGGGATATCAGACAAAGTCTCCCTTTTGGGGCTAATGGAGGTTTTCCAAGGTAAACAACAATGCTGCAGGAGAGACCATGTCCAAGGTCCAAATACTCCTCTTGGTACATCAATGGATCAGAGGAATAAGAGAAAGAGCCAAAAAGCAGATACCCCGCGGGGCTGCCCCATGCACTGGAACCCAATGCCTGTGGGCAGCGCTGCTGGTGGCCTCACCTCTGCTCATGGACAGGGCAGTGCAGCTCAGCCAGCCCCAGGAATCTGAACCTTAATCACTTAAGGTGATTAATTAATTAACCACACCAAGACATAGAGCCTAAAGCACTGCAGACAAAAAGCAAAGCAAGAAATGATCTGAAGAAGAGACTTGAGGCGTTCCCCAGGACCCAGCCCGCAGGGGCTGCAGTTGTGCACCACTTTGGCACTCAGGTAATGAGATTGTTTCGCTGAGCGCGGCCGCACAAATGACGTCAGAAGCCTCCAGGATCCTCCACTTGTCTTTTAAATCCATCCCTGCCCGAGGATCAAGTGCTGCAAATGTCAAAGGAGCTTAGAATATTCATTACCAAAACTCATCATTCCAGCCCAGAAATGTTCACGGCGATTTTCTCAGTTGGTTTCACTCGGTGTTGGGTGGGTGCCAGCTGCATTATGTGATAAGCCACCGCTAGTCGGTATTGACAGAGAAGTCAAAAATAAAAGTGCAAAGGACTTTCCTCTTCCTCCAGCCAAAAGCAAGTTTTGAGAACTTATGTGCTCCGTTCAGAAATCCTTTTACCCAAGTGACATTTAAGTCTGCAGCTCACAAGTGTGATTTCACAGTATTAATACGATGCTGCTATTAGCATGTGAGAGTGTACGTGACATTCCAGTGCTCATATTTGTAGCAAAAATGGAAGAGATTTGCAGCTCATGTAAACCACTGAGTCCCTTTTTATGGCTCTCCTTCAATTTATGCAAGCTGGGGTTCTGAGGCAAACTCAATAGCCTGTCTTTCATCCTCTTTTCTTTAATTAATGAAATCAAAGTGTATTCTCTAGAGAGAGAGCTAAGATATAACAATTTTTCCAGCCAGCTGAGTGATCTAAAACCTTGTTGAAAAAAATGATTTCCAGGCATTTCAAATGATAGAATCTCTTCCCCCAGTTTTAAGTATTTGCAAAAAGAAAAGAAAAAAATACAGCATTTTTTCATATAAAAATGTAATCTATTTCTTTTAGAAAATGTTGAAATGAAATATGTAGGCAATTTTGGAAATGCATTTAATTCTTTTTGGAAATATTGCCAAACGAACATGAATATGTTATTTGAACGTATTCATCTGTCTTTGAAAACCTTTTTGGAACAACCAAAGAAAACTATTCCTGCTGCTAACAAGAAGGCATTCACTGGCTGCTTCAGATCACTTTCAGTTGAATTCTGTATGAGTTTGTTGCCTGGATTTATTTAGTATTTAAATTAATTCATCTCACCTGAAAAAGGCTTAAGTTGCAGTTTTCAGCAAATTTGTCTTATTGCATCTCAACAGACAGGACATTAATTACTTCTGTAATTAAATAAAAAGTGCATGGGGAACGAATATGCCTTCAGGTCTTTTGGATGCTTGCAAGTACCTTTAGAGAGGTGCTGGCCAAGCTTGGACCTCCTGGGTGCAGGACAGAGGTGGCACCGCAGCCCTAGGAGCTGCTGTCACCCAGATCCCTGCTGCTGTCCTGACCTGTGCTGTCACCCGCAATGTACGTGTGGGAATTGCACCTGCCATTTAAAGAATAAAAATAGGGTTTACGGGTTTAAAGAAGGAAATAAAGCAGAAGACGGGCAGGAGTGTTACTTGTGCTGCTGAGCAGGAACACGGTGTGCAGGATTGCTGGGGTTCAGCAGGATGTGCAGAGGATGCAGAGGATGCTGTGGTCCCATCCTGCTGTGGTCCCCTCCTGCGTGCAGACCCCAGCATTGCCCTGCCCCTGCCTGATGCTGCAGGAGGCTGGGCTGGCTGGGCAGCGGGCACAGCTCTGCTTACAGCTCCCAGCACCACGTCCCCGAGGACTGACCATCAACAGAGGGATGGCAGAGCAAAAGAGAGCTCGAAATTCTGCACTTCAATTCAGCGTCTTTCTAAGCGAATGTACGTGGATTGGAAATTTGATTTTTTCCTCCGTGTCATTCCATGAGTTTAGGTCCCTCCTGTCCCCAAACTTCGGCTTAAACAGAGGAGCTCTCAACAATTTCTCTTCTGGCCATTTACTCGTTCTTGTGGAGCACGACCGTGCAGTACAGATGTTAAGGCACAGCTGTTTGCCATTTTTTTTCTGGTCAGTCATGTGAACTGTCCCCTGGTAGGTTGCTGGGTTCTTTTTTTAAAGTCTAATGTCTGCTGGCAAAATCTGTGTTTTTTTTTTTTTTCCTTTGCATAATTAGTCACAGTGCCTGAGAAAAGACATGAAATTCTCCAGCAGAAAAACGCGTGTGTCAGCTGTGGATTCCTCCCTGTCACCTTCCCGGCGAGGAGGCGTCCCAGCAGCTGTGCTAGGAGCGTGGGCTCCTCGGCTGTGTGGTCCCGCTGCTGCCTCCCACCTTCCCCCTTGGTTCCCGCTCAGCAAAAAATGCTCATTTTCAGCTGAGGTCACTTCAAAGGAACCCCCCAGCCTGGTTGCCACCCACCAGCCCTTCCCCTGGGCTCATCCTGCTCCTGCAGGGCGCTACCAAAACCTCAGCATCCCGCGCTGCCCGTGCTGAAGCCACCGAGCACGGCTGCAAGGTTTGAGTGGGAGCTCCTCCAGGCGCTTGGGACCATGTGGGAATCATCATTTTCCAGGAAATATGCTTTGAGTGCAGCTCTTCCGCTAACGCGCCTCGTCCGATGGCCTGGGCTGCGAGCTGCTCTGCGAGGAGCTGGCAAACCCGGGTCCGCGGGGGTAACGCTGTGTCCCACGGACGGGGAGGGAACCTGCGAGGTGAGGCATCTCCTAGGCCATTAAAAAAAATAGGAATTTATGGGACACGCAGCCAGGGCAGAGCATCTCATGCTTGGTCTGCACGTGTTTCTGGAGATCCCCGTGGTCAGGGCAGGTGGAAGGTTTCTCCCTTCTCTCGGCTTTCCTCTCTCATCTTTGGGATGTTTCTCCAAAAAATGCAGCTGGGGAAATAACGCTAACTCTCGAAGGGCTGGGTGCTGTGGTTCCCAGGGCTTCCAGCCCTGCCCCTCTGCCCCTTTGGGGCTTTTTGCTTTCCCCTTTCCCCCTGCCAGCACGGCTCCGTGTAATCAACACCTCACTCAGCTGGTGCAGGTCTTTGGTCTTCGCTTTTTTTGGGAATCCCGCAGTGCTCGGTGCTTCCTTTACAGCCCCAAGAACCCAGAGCTGAGAACAGTTTTTCCATTTTCTCAGTAAGTCTCTCACCGTAAGGTAGCAAAGAACAAGCTCTCTAAGCTCTTGCAAGCCCAAGGCCCTCCAGCAAGTGGAAAACCTTACAAATGTTCGTGGCTTTCGTGGTTCCCCGGGTATGACGTGGGACTTTCTTCAATGTTTGGGTTTGAGATTCTCTTACCCAAACCCTCACATGCTTGCTGCAGGTCTGCGATAGCTGAGAGATTTTGGCAACTCAGTAGGAATAATATATCCCAAAAGGGTTTGTTTTGGAATTTTTCAAGTTGTTAAGAAAATGTCAAATATTTCCACTCTGACATTCAGTCTGTTGTTTAAACCAGTGACTAACTGAGTTCCTAGCAATGATTAAAACTTCAGCAGCTAAACTAGAAAACTAATGTGATTATTGCCTTCCTGTAACACATGCGGACAGGTCACAAACTGGGTTTATACTTTTCTGCTTCACTGTCGGGTCACAGACTACTGGAGTGCAGGTGGCTGCTTCCCCCACAGCGTTGGAGATGGAGCTCGTGCAGGCAGGGAATGCCTCCTCCCCAGATTTAGTTGCTTAAGTCCAGATTTGCATCCACCTGGCAGAGAGTAGAACACATTTCTGCATGCTGCTGGGGTGTGTGTTCATGGTTCCTCATTTCCTACTGCTTTAACAGGTTCCTATACATTTACTCACCCCTTATAAATGATAAATAATCTCCCTTTGTCCATTTCCAAGTGTTTGTAATTGCAATCTCTTTGTAAACTGTGGCTTTTAAACAATGATAGCTGTGATAAAGAAGTGATTGTGAAATAATTTTTTCATTGAAAAAATACCGTGTCAGATGATAAACAGCTGGTAACTGCAGAGGGATGTCTGGTTTACCAAGAAGAAATAAAATTGTATTAACAATCCAACAAAATCCTATTATAATTGTAGGGTTGACCGGGGCACCAAAATAAATGTAAAAATCCTTGCTTTTTCTTTATATCACCGTGCTGGATATGTCACAGAATAAATGGCAATGTCCTTTCTGTGCCAGGAGATAGGTGAGGATGGGATTTAGGAGAGCTAATTATTTCATTTAAATGAAAGGAGAGGTTGCCCTGGCTGCTACACCAGGTTTCCCATATCTGCACGTGGTTCTCTCCGCTGCTCTTCCACCCTATAGCAAGTTATGGGACTGTGTAAAATTTGGGCATCTTTATGGTGTGTGAATACAAGCCTATTGACCCTTGCATTGCAGTATTCGCTGGGGTCAAACCCTTCTGGGGCTGTGCAAGATAATCATAATGCAGCTTATTTCTTTTCCATAAAATTACTCAAAGCTTCTGTTCCTGCCCATCCTTGCCTTAACCATGCCAGTTTCCCAGCAAAATCAGAGCCAGCTCCCCCCGTACAGCAGCACTTCCCTCAGCCCCTCATCCTGGGTGGTGCTCGACGTGCGCCCCTGCCTACAGCCGAGCCTCTTTGTTCAGCCCGGGGGAATTTTCCACTTTCCAGACCTCCTCCGTGCCATAAATTAAGGCGGCCTGGCTTCCAGCTCAGCCCCTCGCTGGCGCGGGGATGTGGCGGTGCTCGCAGCCCGGGACGGGGGCTGGTGGCTGCCGGTCCTCTGCAATGCGGGGGTCTGCAGGCTCACCCCAGCAGCACTGCACGTTGCTGGAATTCATCGGCTGTGCATCACCTCAGCCCACAAACTCTCACACCAGCCTGTATTTATTTTTGAAGGCTCAGACGTCCCAGATGTGGTACCTCCAATCTCACAATAAATAACGGAGTCATTCCCTGTTGTGTGCAGCACCTTATACCCAAGAGGTTGCTTATAACAGCACTTTGGCATTTATTTCTTTGGTTTTTTTTTGGTCTGCTTTAGTTCTGAACTCCAGTACAAAATCTGTGGGTGGATTGCCTGCTGCAGCGGGCTGGACATCTCAGGCATGCTGAAACCACCCCGTTGTTTGTCCCACTGAACACAGGGCACGTTCCTGGCACCGCCGCACAGAGGAAAGCAGGGAACACTGTGGGCACACAAAGGAAGAAAAGTCCTGGAAAAAATTATGGCGATGAACGAATCTTCTGGTACCCATTAAAAGGTAATAATTCTAACCAAAGGAAGGGGGATTTTCCCATTGTGAAATGAAATAAACATCCAGAAATGATTTGTGTGTGTGTGTGTGTTTAAATTTAAATTTAGTATTTCATTAAGTATGCTGTTCAAAGGCCTTTTTCTTCCCAGGACTGTTTAATCACAACCTTCTCTTACAAAAGAAAATCTTCTCAAAGTACATAACCTCTGGAGCTTACTTTGCTCAGCCCTCACCCTGCAAATAATACCACGCTGGGATATCTGGCAGCAGTTCTTTCACTTTTAATCACCACTATGGTCCTGAGCACAGCACCCCGGGCTGAGTTTTGAGTCTTCCTGCACTGGGATTGTGCCACCACGATATATACACAGCCATGGGACAGGTCCCTAGGGGCACCTCGCTGGGTGGCCAGAGGTGCATGGCAAAACGCAGTGGCAAGGGCGCTGCCAAAGAGGGTGGAAAAAAATAAAAGAAATTGGAGAAGAAACAGTGGGCAAATTAAGAGTGTCGCTGCTGAACCCAGAGCACTGCTAGGACTCAGCTGGTGCCCGGCAACCCCATTGCAAAGGATGCCACCAGTGAGCAGACTGCCCCGAGACCAGGCTGCTGAAGCCATTGCTGTGCTTTGTGACCTGGTTCCCTCTATGAACCCTAGCACCACAAATAAAGCACCCAAGGGTGTTTCCTTTAAGCCTAAGGCTACAAATTTCTGTGAGGTGTTCCTCTTCAGAGGTCAGGTTCCAGGCAAAGCTGCCTTTATGGAAGCACTTAGGTTGGGTGCAGAGTTTCCAAAGTAGCTGCAGAACTTTTTGTGCGACCCCCTTTATGTTTAAGGACCTATTGCAGAGTAGTTATTTATGAAAGGCAAGTCAGCACTAAGGCCTTTCATGTTGCTCACTTCTTGATCAAAAAAGGTACTTTTGTGCATCTTGAAGTACTTTCCTGAGCGGAGGGGAGCTTGCACTGAAACACGTGTGCTGTGCTTCCATGCGGGCAGGCTGCCATCCACGCCACGAACAAGGAGGTGCCCATGGCTAAAAGCTTTGCCCTTGCTGAGCTCAATGAATGGAAGTCACAGAAGGAGCCATCAATATTATCCTGGCCCTACTCTGAGAGTAAAAATCAACACAGATCTGTCATTAATTCAATAACTGTGTCATCTGAGTAATTGCTAGGATCTCATCTTTTTTTTCCTATCCTATATGAATCTCCAGGTTTTAATATGCAGGTACATCAGGCTATAATTTCCTATTGATTTTTCACCTGGGAAGATGAAGAGGAGAGATGTAATTTTACGAAGCGCTCTCAGTTATTTGATTAAATTAATTGCCCCCCTTCATGTGCAGTAGTCACACAACATCCTTGATTTGATGGCAGCACGAAGATGCTATTTGCATTTCTGAATTCCACGGTGTGCCCTCATCTTTCCCTTCAAACCAGTGGCTGGTGGGTATTTGGTAGGAGATGGTGGAGACGGGAAGGTCAGCTCTGCTTTGGGCTCTGGGGATTAAACATTGTCTCTCTGGGATAATAAAGCAGGAAAATAAAATTTAAATTCACACTCCTGTTCGTTCACTGACTTTGTTTTTTAATGAATAATATCTTTCCATAAAAGACAACTTGGTTCTTCCTGCAGTGAGGCTGGTTTTGCTGCAGGACATGGCAGGGGGATGTCTTGGGGCACCAAGTGATGCACTCTGCCAGGTTGTGGCACTGCCTGAGGCACATGGGGCACAAGGGCACTCGGCTGGGACTTCATGGGGCAGGACAACAAATTCCCAGTCCCCAGACTCCATGCAGAGCCATGGCCACAACTGTGCAGCTCTCCTTTGTCAGCCCTCCATCCCTCCGTGAAGGATTCCTTAAGGCATTTGCTAATGTCAGACGTGCTGAGTGTCGGGATTATTATAATGCGCTCAGAAGCCTGACAGAATAATACCTGTGCTGTCCCTAATTAGCTCATTGAGATGCTTGATTGAAAAATTGGAGGGCTCTCTGCCTGCTGCAAATGAATTAAAGGGGTTTTATGCAAAAGGAATCATATAGAATGCTTTTGAAATAGTGTCTGTTCAAAAATTAGTTGTTTTTAAAATAAAAATAATAGAGACTGTTTTTGTGATGTGAACAGCTCATGCCATATAACTTACCTTCAGCGTTTATCACCTGCACCTTCAAAGTGCTTTGTAAAAAAGAAAAGATTACTGTTTTCCTATTTTTCACATGGGGAAAGGTAGCAAGATTTGCCCCGTCATTGGGACACTGACAGGACAGGGAACTGATCCTGAGCACTGCGGTATGCACCAGGTTCGGAGGCGCTGCCTGCACCCCACTGGCACCTGGGGGCTCCTCCGTTCATGCTGGGGTCCCCAGAAACACAACAGGGCTGGGGCTGGCTTCCCCACTATGCCCCCTGCCTGCTGCAGACATTGACCCCACGTTGTCTCAAATGCAGCGCAACCCCCAAAATAAACATTTGTCCCCACTGCTCAGGGTCCAGATGGACAAACTCAAGCTGGGGGCCTGATTTTGACCCATGCCTGATTTAAATGCAAAGTATTGTAAATCGTTTAAAGCCATTCCCACATGTGTTTAAGCTTACCCATGCGAGCAGTCTCAAAGTCAATTATGAACAATAGGATTGCTTTCTCCTTTATTCACTGCTGATTTCTGGTACAGAGTGTAAATGACTTCTATTGCCTTTGACACTGAAGTCCCTTAGCCAGCCACTAAAGAGGTATCGTGCTAGCTGATAAACGCTGTTTGATTTGGGGCTTTTAATTTTATAATCCTATTAAAAATGAAACATCCGTCAAATATTTATGCCTACTGGACAGAACATATTATTCTGCCCTAAGGTTTCCAGTTTAATTTTTTCGTAAGCAATTGAGCAGGACCACTGATGTAAGACAAACAGATGCTCTTCAGCTGTACTTTTCCATAAATGATTTTGTTCTGATTTTTTTTTTTGTTCCCCTACCAGGCATATCAAGTTCAAAAGAAAATGTTGCCTCTCGCTAATGAGAAGATTAATCGTATTCACTTATACAGCAGACTTTGTCAATTCTGTTGAAAGTCTGATGACCTTTAAGAGAGAAAGTTTTAGTGTGCCCAAAATAAATAATTCATCCTTCACAGACTTGTCCTCCGTATCCATCTGCCTAAATCTGAAGCATGCTGATTAAAGCTTCTGAGTGTAATTATCATCATACCTCATTGAGATAAAGATCACTATTTTCCTATTGTACTTCAAAGCACAATTGCTCTTTTAAGGATATCCACAATCCGATGTGCAGTCATGAGGTTCATTTTTTGCTCTGACTTACGTCTAGATCTCCGTAGCGCTCTTCAAAATCTTACTAAAAGCTTTGAATTTCTCTTTTCCATATGAGCTCTTTTTCCAGCCGAAATGTGTAACTAATCTTCTTGCAAAATCTCTGAAATCGTCATCTTCAAACGCAACCGGAAAATTCATCTCTGTTGTCATGTACAGAGAGAAAAATGTCGTCTAGGCAAGTGGCAAGATGTGATTCACTTTGATTACCGCAATTATTGACACTGCTGGGCTCCTTACATCTATGAAGGCTGCATGCAGCTAATTGCCACCTCCCTCTTGTCCCTTCTATCCCCCTTGCCATGTCCACTTGGCTGATTTCTCTCCACCTGTTGTAGCTTTGAGTCTCAGCCCAACTTCTGCAGATAATGCTGTGTGCAAATACCATCAAACACAGACGTAGCCAAAGGGACTCACTACTGATGGGGTAGAAAATGCAGGGGCGGACTTTGGTCCCGTCCCAACAAGTATGCAGACACCAGTGCTCCCCTCTGGCCATTGGCTTCAGGGGCATGCTCGGAGCCTCCTGTAGTGGCCACATGCAGATAAATAATCTGCTTATAAAATAGCCAAGCAGATGGCCTCTTTTGTTGCTACCTGTGGAAATAAGCACAGCCCTCTGATTTCCCTGGGAGGAAGGAAGCAACTCAGCAGACATCACGCAGCTCTTAGATTATTTAGGCCACTCTGAAAGAAGCACTGAATGTATATTACAGTCATTTAAATGAATCTTTCCTGGCCCCATGTGAAATCAGACTGAACTGGCACCATGTCACCTTGTTACTAGAGAGAGAACAAATATTTGCGCCGGCAAAAATCCTTCTTCAGACTTTTTTTTTTTCGTAGAGAAATTGAAATTAGTCTTAAATGCTCTCTGGATTTAATGTTGCTTGTTATAGATGAGACAATGAAAATGAAAGAGGAAATAATAAGGGATTGCTGGGTTTTTAAAGGTGATTTACAGAGGAAAGGAAATCCTCGAGATTAGAAAGTTGTTTAAATACCAGTGACAGTCGAATATGGAAATGGTCCAAAATCAGAGATTAGGAAAAAAAAAGAAAAAAAAAAAAGGAAAAAAAAAAAGATATGCATTGCAAAGAAGAGAAAGAATCCTTGAAGGAGGGGAAGGTACATTCAAAAAGAAAAATGTATCCAGGCAAAGGAAAACAAAAGGCCTCTTAAAACCTGAAACAAGACACCTGTTTGTCTGGCAGTTACCAGCAGCGAGGAGGACTCCACCTGCCAAACCCAATTTCTAACATCAGTAAATCACCGTGTGGGTAAAATAACAGGATGTTGGAAAGGAAACAATTTTCACTAATTAGTGTATCCGATACCACTCTCACACAACTCATCGCTTGCAGTATTGAGCAAGAGCTCGGGGTTTGCTCTGACGCGGAGGGGATAACTCCTTTTGCCCTATTTCATGTTGTGTATGCTCTTGCTCTAAAATACTGAATGGCTCAGCCCAGAGTGCGTGTTAAACAGAGAGCCAACAGCACGTTAGTGGAGTTATGGGGTGGGGGAATATGTCAGAAAATAAATCACCCAAACTAAAAGCTGAATTTTGAGCCTCTGGATCATCTTGAAGTCTGACATGATGATGTATGTATGTAGGGGTCTCTTAGTTTCTGTTAATTTTAATGGGACTGTTATACCGGAAATCCCCTATTTTGCCTTGGAAATGTTCCTCGGGCTCTCCAAATGATATTTCTGGACATGATATTGCCTTTCTCTGCCAGCCCATGTCAGGGTGAACAAGGTGAGCAGCTCTTCTGGTTTTACTGATAAGTCATTTTGAACTCACCACCCAGTTCTTGCTTTGGTGAACTTGTGGCCTGATGTTTTAATTTTGGCATGTCTGTCAGAAACAAGCCTAGGGAAGGTAGCAAGGGCCCTCTGTCTCTTTGATCAGTGATCAGGATCCCTCATTTCCGTATACCATCAAAGTTACAGTAAAAACATATGAAAACCAGAGCCCAGTTAATACATAGTAAATACTGCTCCTTCAATAGATGGGAAATGATAAACAGATTCCTAAGATGCATAAACAAATTAAAAAGAATTTCCAGCTTTGACATCTTAATAGGGTATGATGAATAGTTTGGCATCGTGACAACGTCTTTGTCAAGATAGGGAGCCGTAGGATGTAATTGCTCTTTGAGGGAGTTATTTAGTAGCTCTGCTGTCTGAAGCTGCTTTATACAGTTTAGGGAGGACCGTGGAAGGTCTGCTTAGGTAAGTTTATCGGGCTTGGCTTTTGGACCTCTATCCTGTCACCAAGATCATTACCATGATACCTTTCATGTGATTCTGCTCCTTTTCTCTATTTTTCATGCAAGACCAATGTCTGACTCATATCCCACAAGTAACATTATTATAGCAGGAGAGGGGCTTAGTTGTATGGTGGAGGAAAGACCTATTAACCACGTTCTGTTATAGTTTGGCTGTTTTCTGTAGTAGCAGTCTAACAAAGGAAAATGGACCTACCTGGAAAAAAACAAAAGCACAAACAGCAAACACCACCAACAAAAACCACACAGTTGCAATTGCTTACTGTTCACCAACTATTTGTTAAAATCAGTGTCAAGAATAAATTCTTGAAAATGTGGTTTCGCATATGCACATGGTTATTCCTAGGCCTGTTTGCAGACTGCAACTGAAATGAGCAGTGATTCATCACAAATAAAGTTTGAATTAATTAGAGAGTCCCTGGTTTGTGATGGCCACACTGTTTTCTCTAGGCATTCGACGGTTTTGGAAAGATAATGGCTATTGGCACATTCAGTGGTGCAATAGACCCATAACCAGGTTTTTCCACTTTCTCCAGCAACGCATGCTGTGTTGCAACACCACAGAGTGTTGTAATATGGAGAAGCCCCAGGAATGTGGATGGGATGTTTTTCATAATGTAGTTTCCATCTTGCCATCTTTTGGTTATTGCGATTTTCAGCATAAACAGAGATATATCTGGAAAAAGGCTTGGCACGGCTTGGCTGCTTACATCTTTTGCCTCAGCAAATTAAAACCCCCATGACCAGCAGGCCTGATGGGGCTGAGGGCAGTGGTGAGCTGAAGGGGCTGTTCGTGTCCCTGACCTTGCCAACAGTAGGCAGCAGGGGATGGATGGATGGGTGGGTGGATGGATGGATGAGTGGGCAGATGGACAGAGAGGGATGTTTCTGGGCATCCTACATGTATACATTTACTCTTTTTCCAGGTGAGGATTATTCCTTCAGCTGGCTTGGAGGATAGGAGAGAGGGAGCAGGTTCTTGCCTGGCACCAGCCAAGGATTTGTTCTGCACTTCTGCAAACACTCCCCCATCCATGCCTAAGCTGGAGGCTGTTGAATTCAGTGTGAGGTTAATTGTTAGCTTCAGCAGCCTTGTGGGGAAATAAATAAGAATTCAGCTTCATCCTGCTCGACTTTGTGCATTTAGTGGAAGCACAGAAATTCAAAGCCACATTTACCTTGAGGTGCTATGTGGAGAAAGATGGGCACTTCCAAACGCAGTTTAGGACATCAGAGATGTGAATCACCTTCTGGACATGCCTCTCTTACTACCTGGTCTCCTTTGGAGGGATGCCCAGGGAGGTCTATGGGCTGAGGCTTCTCCAGTGTGATCTGAGGTCGGAGCATGCCCATACCCTGCTGCTCCACACTGTGCCCAACAGGACAGACCCTGCTGGGAAGGGGAAGCAGGGAATGGGAAAAACCTGTGCAGCTCGGCCTTTAGGTATCATTCCCCATGCACACGCAATAATCCTTGAAGTGGCTGTCTTCCTAATAATCTAGCAATTAAAAGAAAATATTGGCATTTAATTAAACTTTTCAATCAACCAGAAATGAGTTTTCCTTATCAAGAGGAGTTGGAATTGATTTTGCCACTTGGAAACGGAGGTTACAGACTCTTGTAGAGTAAAAGTTTAATTAAGAAAGGAGATTTGGATTAACATGTGAGGCAGAGAGAGAATGAAAGGTCCTTGAAAATCATCTGAGCACGATTCACTGGAGGAGAGGAACCTAAATATGGGAACATATATATATATATATATATATATATGAAGAAAAGAAAAGCTATATAGTGCTAAAGCTCATGTATAGAAAAGACACGGGGGATTTTTTATGAGGCTAGGATGTGTCTATTCAATCCACTTTCCTGCTTTCATGTTTAGTTATTTCAGATATTCAAAGTCTCATCAGAAAAAATTGTCTTCACTTGAGGCATTAACAAATCCTAGGGATTTGGATACTTAAGTCTCATGAATTTAGATAGAGTGGTTCTTTTGTAAGCCTCAAAAGATCCACTTCTTTCCACAAGAAGGTGTTGCCCACCAGCAGCAGAGCCCTTGTCCTGCCCCATGGCTGAACCATTTCTGCTGAAACTGAAAAGCGTCCCCAAAGCTCAGGAACACGATGCAGAAAATGTTCAACACAAAAACTGAGGCTTTGAAATCTTACAAACAAACAACAAAGAGCACGGCCATGGAGGTTGGAGGGGGTCTTTACCCACACTGTTCTCTGTTTTGCCTATAAAAACCAGCAACAAAAACAAATAGATATTGTAGATATTCTTTCCACTCACTGTTGTGATTATGATTTCTTTTTTTATTATTATTATTATTTATTTTTTATTTTTATTTTTTGCATTCTATATAGAATCCAGCAATAATATACAATGCAGAAAGCAGGCAACCCATGAGAATTTATCATCTCAAAGGTATGCATCTGACATGGCACTTGAATGAGCTTGTACACGTTTTTCAGATTTCCCTTTGGAAATAAGATGACACTTGGTATGAATTATTGCAGGTTTGCTAATTCAGGAGTACTCAGAGCTTTCTGCAGCAGAAAAAAACTCTGAAGCATGTTGTTAATTCGGTATGTTTACAGCCTTCTTGAAGAACCACTTGTTTCTGTTTGAGTTCTGAAGAAAATGAGAGTCCCCGTGAGATGTGATGGGGTCACTGTTTTCATGAAATAGGAGAGTAAACAGATGTGTAAAACTCTGGCACCACAGATCAGAGATACAGAGGGTTTTCTGAAGGCACCATAGCTTTCTCTGCTTTCAAAACAAAAACTAAACAAGACTAACAAACAAACAAACAACAATAACTGATATAAATATCTGCAGCTCTCAGTGGGATGGAAATTGAGTGACCAGGCTAGGCTGGGAACATATGCTGGATATGTGATGACACAGAAAGGACAGGGTCTTCCCATTGCCACCTAAATAAAGAAATCCCATGGCAGTTTTCTCCTGAAATCTGTGGACTTTGGTTCAGGGAGTAAATTCCTGGCAAGATGCATTATATTGTTTCTTCAATAAAAAAATCACCCAAGACAAAGTTTTTGCTGAGTGCAGTCACTTGGACAAATAATTTTAGGAGCTGCTATCTGATAATCCAGGCTTAATTATGAATTTCTCCCCTTCCCGTTCCTTAGTCACTAATTGCACCTGTAGGTGGGCAGCTGGAGAGGGGACAGCCTGGCCACAGGGATCTGTAGGGAAGAATCGGTAAATTTTATTCCTAAACAGAGTTTTATATCAGTTTGTTTTGCACAGTTATAAGTTCTTGGCATGCAGTAAAACCCCATGGAGGAATTTCTGGTCTTCTCCCTTAATAATGAGAAAGCTTTTCAACACGTTGGCTAACAAGTCGCCAAGACCGAGTTAACCAAAGCCTCAGCTCTCTTCATCCCAAACCCACCTGTAGCTGCTCGAGCACCTCAGTATTTCCTCACCAGACCTGTCTCCTGGTGAGCAGATGGGAAGGGAGGAAGCAGGGATTTTGCCAGAATGCATCACTCTTGGCTGCCATAACCCAGGTAAATGCAGACGCACAGCAAGCTCCTCACCTGCCCTGTCCTTTGAGGAGAAGAGTTTCATTTGGGGAGGGAAGCTGCCTGGACAAGTGGCAGGATCACGGCATTTGGATGAATGATGGGCAGCACCCAAAGCTTGTTTTGGTGTGACAAGTGAAGATAACTGATTGCCCTTAAAGCACAGCCACTGCCATAGCAGGTCTGGGCTCGGGGAAATTTGGTGAATTGGGCACCAGTGTGCTAGCAATAAATCCAGCACGTAATTTCTTTTCAGAAGTTTAATTCTGCTAAATAGCTTCCTGTGTCAGAAACACAAGCGGAGGTAGGGAGATGCCAGCTGCAGGGTGGTGATTCAGCTCGCTGAGCAGACGGGAGGACAGATCTGCTGTCAATCCGAAATTCCTCCAGCTGGGGGGATGTTGAAATTTATGCTCTGAATTATTGGGTATTTCTACAGCTTTTCCAAAAATATACTTTTCCATGGAGCAAACTGACAAATATCACAAGGCAAACCAAAATTTCATAAGAACCTACTGAATGGCCAATATCATTGGAAAAGTCCTTTATATGTTGCCAGAGATATTTTGAGACAGAAATAAAGAAAGAATAAAAAAAGATCCCAGCCATCCAGCCAAATAATTTCCTATTCACTTATAGCTTCTTAGTATTTTCCACTGAAAAACTACAGGAATCAAACCCAACAAATATAATTAGACCCATACTAGTTATTTGGGAAAACTGTTCTAGAGCACGTAGCAAACAGTAGGTGTACCATCCAGCACACTGAGTAGCCTAAAGCTGCTCTAAAAGGTTTCTGCGAGGCTGCAGACCTGCTTTTACAGCTTCTTCTTGCAGTTTTCTCATGCTCAGTCCTCCACTGAGTGAATTGCTGGAAAAAAAAAAAAAGGTCACATTTTTTTCTCATCCATCTGCTTGGACATGTTTCTGGGTTTGTAATATATCACCTGTGATCAGAACAAAATTTGCCCATCAAAAGGCTACATAAAATATTCACCTTTGTAGCTGAGAAAAATGTTGGCCATTTGTTGTAGTAAAACCTGGAAGAGGGAATTTTTCCCTACAGAAACTGCACTTTAAAGGCTGTCAAAACCTTTTGATGGTGTTTGTGGAGGCTTCAGCCCAGGGCTGCCCGCAGCACTAACAGGCTGCTCCCTAATTGCCTTCAGTCAAAAGAGGTCCAGTCTGAGGAGCAGAGGCTTGACTTGTTTTTGATTGTGGTGCTCAGAGTTCACCTGTTGGTTGGGAGTTTTGGCATGCAGCGAGATAGGGGCAGGATGTGGGGAGCCCTCCCAGGCTAGAGGAGCACAGCATGGAGCTGAGCCGCACAGCATCTCAGGAGCAGTCGGCTCATTCCCAACACCCTGTTTGTGGCCATTTGCATGTTCAGCTCCCGTTCCTCTTGCTAGACTTTACTTCTTCATATGTGAAGTCTGAAAGTTAGTTCAGCAGACCAGACCAGCCAGCAGTCGGTCTGCAGACATGTATAGACCTCCCTTTCCTTCTCAAGGCACATGTTGTTTATCTTTGATAATTGTCTTAGATGCATCTGTGTTTGCTTTAGGCTTCAGACCAGAGCAATGCACTCTTCAGCAGACACTGGGGCTTATCCTGAGGTCTTCCATGTGTTGTTTTCATTAGCATCCTGGTTGCATCCTGGAGAAAAAAAAATATCCAGTGTAGGAAATACCATGTGGCCAGCAGGATCCTCCATTTGTATTATACAACCCAGCAGCAGGGTTCCCCTTTTCTGGGAATTCTCTGTTCTGGAAAAGCAGCGCCATGGCAGGGAGATTGATTTATGTCACCAATAGAAACCAAACACTCATCAAAACATTTCACAAACACAGAGCGGCTCCAGGGGCCTTGGTATGGAGGTGACTAATGCTGCCATCCCCGAGTCCCGCAGCTCCCTCCCTCTGTGACTGACCACGGGGGATGCCGCAAGGATGCGATGTGCAGCCCTGGGCAGGGTTTTTTACCAGCTCAGCCTGATAACCAACCGGGGGGTCTCCCTTTTGGGCCACTGTGTGTGAAGCGACCCGAAACGTCACTTGTTTTTAGGGAACGAAGGAGATTAGATGGCTTTAGGGAGCAAAGGAACACAGCAGAACAATAAATGCGGAGTTTTAAAATAAAAATAAACCACCTTCAAGCTGGGAAAAAAAAACAGGGGGCTTGGGTTTGCCTTGTCCCTGTAGTCTGGTCCCTGTGGTCCTCAGATGTGTGGTGTTGGCTGCAGCTGGCCACAGGCTCCTGGGACAGTTCCACCTTCAGTCTGGCCCACTGCAGCCTTTCTTACATTTTTACATTAATCTGTTTGTCTCACTGCCACGATGAGATACATTTTCCTCATCCTGTCTGTTTAGTCTTCAGAGCCTTGCTGTTTTTATCCCCCTCTTAGTTGCTAGTTTCCTGACCTATATGATAAGACAAGTTTATCACGCAAGATTTTTGGTGTTTTCACCTCCCACCATCCATCCCAATCCTCATGCCTGGAAAAAAAAAAAACAAAAAAACACTTCTTTAGCAAGTCCAGCACATCCGGACACACATAGCATCTCCGCACCACGAGAGAGGCTCGTAGCAAAGCTCACATCCTGGTCCAGGAGGCTTCTTCCCAGCTTTCTGCTTGTGAATGACTGCACCCCGTACGGACACGGAGCCTTTCCTAATGCGATCAAGATGTGGCGTCTGTGTTATGCATCTCTGAGAACACCACATGCATTGGCTTCATTTTACACGGCCGCATCTACATTTGTAGTATCGGCGACTAAAATACTCCCCTGCTAGGTAATCACAGAGCATGAAGAGGCTGTTTACTGGCGGGTTTCCCTTCCCTGTGCCGACTGTTGTGCGGCCAGGCCGACATCCATGCTCTCTGGAGCCTCCCCTCAGCAGATGAAAGGGGAGGGCAGGGCTGCCCGACCCGGCCACGGTGGGATGAAAGCCCCACAGATGTGCTGGAGCATCCTCAGCCAGAGCGTGAGCTCTGTCTGCCAGGAAGGGGAACCAGCCACCCGCTCCAGGCATCAGGAAGAGCTGTTAGGGATGGAGAACGTAACAATTACCTAACTGGTGCTCACCGGGGAAGGGTTAGGAATCGAAATTTCAAAACACAAAGAGGTGCCTTTCCTCTCCCAGCGCTTACATTTCACCTTATTCCTCAAGCAGGAAATTCATGTAAAATTTCCTGCTTGAAGCACAGCAGTTAAGGGGCAGCACCTGAACGGTCAATCCTGCTCGCTCTGACATCAAAGTCGAGGAGGTCGCAGCATGACCCAACTCACCGGGTGGTGAGACCTGTGCCACAAAATGCCAGGAGGGGCTGTAAGCTGTTAGCAATGCTGAGGTGGGACATCCAGCTTCAGGAATTAAGAGGCTGTATTAAATTTTTTATTTGAGGTTCATTTGTCATATGAAAGAACTTGCAGCCTTGAAACGAGATCCAGTCCATCCGATGACACTGGAGCTACACTGATGTACGCTGGTGGAGAACCTGACTTTTAGAGATGTGCTTGAAGAAATGGATCTTTGACTGGCTGTTGCAAGAGATGTATATCCAGCATTTCTGGTTAGAAAAGAGCAGATTTTTCTTACCCGCCAGCCTGAAAAGAATTAAGTGGCTTTTGCAAAACGCTCACCAAGAAGTCTGCAGAGAGAAAGTATGCCCGAGAGAAAAACAATTGAGGAAAATCGCAACCACGTAAAGGGAAACAGATAACAAAAAGAAGGTGTATCTCACCAACATTTGCTTCCAAAGGGAGTGGAAGTGCTGCACATTCAGGTACCAGAGGATTTTCTTCACTGCTGAAGCAGCTACAGGACAGTTTTAACGCTCCCTGACACTAATTATGTATAAAATGTGTTAGAGGCTGAAAGCAATGTTAGCTGCTGGCCCTGAAAAATTTCCTCTGCCACAAACATAATTGTAATAAAAACTGAGGCACTGAAATAAGTGTTAGAACATTTAAAAAATCATAAAACATTTTGTGTTACCACTTTTCTTCTGCAATAGATTAAAAGCGTGACAAATTTCACCCAAAGACACAAACATTAAGAAATCATTTGGCAAATGAAATTTTTTTTTTTTTCCAAGCCTGGCTTCTGTAGCCTGGGGAAAGCTTTCAAAAGGTCACCGAAATGTGTCCCACGAATGGCCTGTCTTCCAGCCCGAGGGGTAAATCTGTGGATCTGGGGCAGCGCGATGCTGGCCCCAGGAGGACGCGATGGCAGCTTGTCGGAAACCTGCCTACTGGGGTCTGTGCCAGGGGAGCCGTACCACCTCCTCTCCATCTCCATGGGCACAGGCATCTTTGCTCAAGGATAGGCACCTGGGCACATGTTTAAATCTTGTTTCGGAGGAGCGTGAGCTCTTCCCTGAGCGGGGCCAGGCACGGTGCCATGCATTGCTGCGCTGACCTGGGTGGGGAGGTGAGCAGGAGCACGGCGTGTGCTGCAGGGAGCCTGGTGGCAGCCTCAGGCTCCTCTGCTTCGGGGCTGGACAGACTCTGCCCAGCAGGTCGGGAGGAGGAGGCAGGTTTTGAGCGTTGCCCTCCAGGCGTACAACCTGCAGGTCACAGCATCAGCCTTGGCAAGCTCCCCGTCAGCGAGAGAAAGTGGGCTATGCAGAGCAGACAGGACCGAAATGTTCAAGCCTCACTTTTGGCAGGCTACATGCAGATGGAGGAGCTTGTCTTTAGGCAGCTGGTCTTACAAAACCCATCATCTCCATGCGTGCAGCAATTTCCCTGAGGAGCAGAAGGTCCCTCCTGTTTCAGTCCATATGCTCCGTGTCACAGGGATCTGAGCAACTCCTGCACCTTTGTGCCTTTAAATGGTTCCTCTCTCACAATAAAGTACAGGGTGCAGCGATATACATATTTTTATCTTAACTTTTTGCAGGTGCCAAACTGAGGACCCAAGAGAGAAGGATCTCATACGAGATCAAGCAGGAAGCCTGCTGCAGTGAGAGACATCAAACGCCCAGCCCCAGGGCACTGCTCGCTGCCCCTTTCCTCTTCCTGACTCTTTGCTCTTGTTGCCAGATGTCAAAATACCGCTGTGCTTCTGCCCTATTCGAACTGGTATTCCTCACTTCGAGTCCTAAAGACATGTGGACTTCCCTGTGTTAAGTGATTTTTTTTTTTTTATAGAGGAATAATTAAGAAAAAGTATTATGTGTCCAGACTGCGGGAAGCTTGCATGCCCTCGAGGAGCAAGAATGGCCATTTCAAAGCAGCGTTCGCGTAACTTTGTGCCATCATAAAACCACACATTCCCCGTGTGGCGAGGGTGGAATTGTGGTCCCCTTGTGAGTGACAAGCAAACATTTAGTGGAACCCATATATCGTGCATATCCACATGATACCTGAGAGCAAGCTAGCTGGGTACCCGTCCACACTGCAGAAGGGATTTAAGTTCAGCCAGGTCTCCTGCGGGGTCTCTGAGAGCACAGCTTCCCACTCAGGGAGAACAAATAAAGCTCTGCTCATGTAAGAGGAATCGTGGCTGTGTCTCGTCTTGAGTGGCTTTGCCACAAATTAGCCAGAGGGAGAGAGCTGAAGCTTGTGATGGAAATAGCTCTCGTCAAGAACAAGTGCTCTGGGGAATTAGGAATGTGATTTTTATTAACTTTCCGTCACTGTTTGGTGCCAGATAAATGTCTGTTTAAGAGCCATGCGTTCCCTCTGAAGAGACATTTCTGGACCTCTCCCTCCTCAGTCTTCTCTCCAACTGCTCAACTCGCCTTGAGATGGTGAAGGAATGAGCAGTTGGAAGTGCTTTAAAGGGATGCATGTGGAGGCAACGCACACAAAACCTGTCACAGGCTGCGTTTCAGCTCCTTGTGCACGGCATGTGCAGCAGCCGGTGCTCAGAGCAGGAAAAGGAGCAGCAGCTGGAGGACGGAGGGGCTGCGAAATGTCCCAGCACCGAGCAGGTACTTGCCTGACTCCTGAAATGATTTGTTTTGAGAAGGATGTCAGCGTCTTCCAAGGAACTGGCTGCTCCTGTGGTGGCAGGAGCCTCGTTTGCACTCCAGGGAGGCAGCATCCCCCGAACTGGAGCGCAGATTTTGGCACAGCTCGCACAGAGCCGGCTGCCACCTGCGAGGTGTGATGGAAGGGGACGGTTTGAACAGAACAGACTCAGCTCTGCCGGGTTAGAGCACGTGCTGGACCTCACTGAGGGTCTTTCTGTAACACGAGGAGGCAGGGAGAGCCCACCCATTTGTTAGCATTTAATTGATTTGTTTCCTGGCTGCAGATAAATCAAAATGGGACCAGAGCCCCACCTGGGGCTTGGGGTGCTACAGCCAGACGTTCATCACCGCCGATTTACAACTGACAGGGATTGTCAGACTGTGACACCAGCCTGCCAAAGTTACCTGTAATTAATGATGAATGCTCCCCACTTCTGGCCAGCCAAGACGGTGTGATAGTGCCCCAGGGGCAGGGGTGAAATGTCTCCTTGCAGCATCCTTCAGAGCAGGATCTGGAAGACAACGCTGGGGCACCTCACGGCCTCCATCCCACAGCCAGATGTGTCAGGAGAAGGTACTTTCCTTGCACTGACCCCACAAATAGCAAATCCATCTTTGCTAAATTTCCAGGGTGCCCGGGTAAATCTCCTTTTTTTTTTTTTTTTTTTTTTTTAAATAATATTTTTCCTGAGGTTCACACTCTTTCATCTATTTTTATCATCTAACATTTCTCTGAACTTAAACGTCATCTCAGCTGTATTCCCAGAGCTCAGTTCATTCTGGTCCCATAACCATTCTTTTGGCTTAAAGCACAAAGCATATATTTTGAATTAGCTAAATTAGATTTTGGGCTGTTGTCACCGACTGTCGCTCATGATGCTTTCGACTTTGTGGGTTCAAGAGGCAGCATAGTAAGCTGCTGCATGAAACATGAATTAGACTTTTAATGGACAAAATAACGTCGGGAAGATGAGACTTATAAATGACTTTAGACATGCAACCATAATTATTACATGCATTTGATTTTGGTATACATATATAGCAATTTTCAGGAGGCCCAGTTGCTATGGTAACATCTTTACTGCATGGTCCATATGTTGCTTCTTTTTCCTTAATGGAAAATTACACCCATGGACACGGATGGCATTTGTAAATCTCTTAGAACACCAAAATTTTCCTTTTCTTCCTAAATGTCATCAGCTGTGTAATGGGGGCCTTTGAAGTTCGATTCTCCCCCTTGTCAGCTCACCAGGCACGAGACGTGCGCTGCATCCAAGCCTTCCTTTTCTGCCTCAAAGCCTTTGCCCTGCCTTGCAGAGCTCGCCTTACCTCGCTGCCCCGGCCCCACCAGCAGCTGCCCAAATGCTCTGCAGCATTTCCACCTCGTCCTTTCCCAGCACCTCTGAGAGCTCTGATCAGCCAACAGCGGCACCAACGCGCTGAATCCTGAGCTGGTAGAATACAGGCAACAGTAAAAGCCCCGACCTTTTGATGAGATAAGGTTTGGGGTCAGAAAATGTTAAATGCTAAAAAATAGCTGCTCTGTGTGGCAGCTGAAAGTACAGGAAGATAGCAGGAGAGAAGAGCTTGGATCGCCATCCCGAAGCGAACCCAGTTCTGGAGATTTGAATGGGGAGTGAATTTGAATTCCCTTCCCTTCCCTTCCCTTCCCTTCCCTTCCCTTCCCTTCCCTTCCCTTCCCTTCCCTTCCCTTCCCTTCCCTTCCCTTCCCTTCCCTTCCCTTCCCTTCCCTTCCCTTCCCTTCCCTTCCCTTCCCTTCCCTTCCCTTCCCTTCCCTTCCCTTCCCTTCCCTTCCCTTCCCTTCCCTTCCCTTCCCTTCCCTTCCCATGCTCACAGGGTGGGCAGGGCAGCAAACCAGAGCCTCCCGTAGGCACACCGGCACATTTTGATGTGGTTTGTTGGTGTTCAACCTTCAAACAGCTCTGTTAAGGTAGGGGCAGGGCATTCATCTACTGGGGTTGGAGCGGAAAAAAAACACACAAAGCAAACCCTGCACTGACAAAGCAAACCTGCACTATTGCAAACATTTGCTTTGCCTGGTTGGTTTTTGAAGTTTAAGCCAAAGGATGAGAAATTCTCAGTGGAAAGCTCCAGCACCCGAGCTGGTGCACACGTGCACATCTGTAAGGGTTGGACTTCAGTGGGGCTGGATCAAGGGCGGATTTAACCTCGTATCTGAAGTTTACCAAAAACCCAGAGCCTTTTAAATGTATTCTTAACCTTATTTTTTTTCCAGCAATTCTTATTAATGACTGCAGCTTGGAAGCTGCTGCCTTTGTGTATCTGAAGAGACTGTGAGCGTTGGCTTTTCAGAAACCCTTCCCGGAGCCTTCCACAGCTGCACTTCTGGTTTACATTTGAAAGGTTTGACACCTTAGCAGTATAAAGTTATAGGTTTTATCCCTAAAACTTCCCAAATGCAGTTTCCATTATTAACACAATTGTGACAGCTATAGTTTGTTTATATTGCTTCACCTGGGGCACATAAACTTAAAGGACTGAAAATACCTCCGTGCAATAAAAGAATTTTATATAATTGCTACCTCTTGCTGTAAGGGACAGCTGGCCTTTGAAAGTTGGGAACTCATTTACGTCATTGAAATAAAATGTAAGCCTGGGCTTTAAATGACTGTAATTTATGTTTCTGAAGCTCAAAACAAAAATATGGCTGTCCAAAGGGCAAATACCTTTCCTAACATGCTAACACATAATTCAGCTGGAGGCCCGTGTGTGTCTACAGCTCCTTGATAGGGTGTTATCAGTGGCTGTCTAGCATCACTGTGGTTTCTTTTGGTATTTATTTTCTTATCATCTCTTCTTTATTATTACCAATGTTAGAATTTCTACGTACGGTTTCCTAATTCAGCAATATTAAAGGTTTCCTAACCTGCTGTGCTGCATCCCTGTGCAGTCACTGGGGTCCCAAAGCCGCCACCCATCGTCACTGGGGTCTCGGACAGCTTCAGCCCACCAGGTCGATGTGGCAGCGGGTATGTAAATTAAGTGTCTCTCATCACTGAGAATAGTTAATTTCTTGTGGCTGCATGTGAGAAAAATAGCCAGAAATCTCCCTGCAGATCTTGCGTTGAGCATTTTCTTGTCACTGTCTCTGAGCATTTGTCTGAACACCATTTATATGCTTTGGGTTTTGGGCCCAGTTCCAAACAGCTGTTGCTTGTTTATTTTTTATTTTTTAATTTTCGTATTTATTATTATTATTTTTTAATTTATAACACTGAAAATCTCTCTGGAATGGGCTGACACCAAAAATGTTTGTTCTAATGCTTAGATGAAGGCACCCACCCGTGGTTCAAGCTTTTATGGTTTGCAAATTCACCAACACTTACGATGGCATTGCAAAACAACTGGGACAAAAAGGAACCCAACCACAGCTCCCTCAGAGCAAATTCCAGGCTCGGAGCACTGCTGCAGGCTTGCAAGCCCTTCATCACGGGGGAGCCTGCCTCTATTCAGAAGGTGTGTGTCCAAACCTTAATTCCAGCATGATCGAGGTCTGCCTTGGCTCCCTCCAACAGTATGCGATTTTGTCATTTGCTTTTAATATGGATTCAGATATATCTGAGACTTAAGAACAATTAATCTCCTTTTCATAATACTCAGGAGTTTGGTTTTGTTGCCCTGCGCGGCTCACTGGAGAAAAGCAAATGGCAGATTTTCCTAGTCCTGGATCAGATAAGTGCGAATATTGAAATCAGGTTTCTGGATCAAGGAGACTGTGAAAAATGAATTCAAATTTCACTCGAGCATTGTGTGGGTGAACTCATTTTTTTTTTTTCCCTTAAGCCACCTCTTCAGGCAAACTTAATCCCATGAAAATTGAGAATAACTTTGGGCAAAGCCCATCCAGCTAAGATGTTGCTGGGTGTTCTGGTCCTGCTGCACCTGCCCTTGCTGTGACCATGACCAGGGACACCTGGGGGCACACACGGATGGGGGGCAGGCCATGATCTCCCAGCAGTTTGCACGCTAGCCCTTGCTTAGACATTAATTTTCCTCCTGAATCATACTGGAAGTATTAAGCAGGGAATTTGGGAAAAACACCAAAGTGGCTTTAGGAAATGTATTTGGAGCTGGGCTCCCAAGCGAGGAGGGGAGCCTGAAAGCCAGCCCAGTCCTTCCCTCCCCGCACAGCCCCCGGCCCCTGGGAGGTGCCGTCAGGGGCCAGGAATGTGCTTTCTGCACACCCCGCGTCCACCGCCTGCACTCAACGGGAGGCATGAGGGGACGGGGTGCCTGCAGAAGCACCAGCACCAGAGGGCAAAGACGTTTTCACCCAGTTTTTGGAACAGTTGAGCTGCTTGCAGACACTGCTGCAGTAAATAGTGAGCAGGAACTGGGCATTGGTGTTATAAAACTACAGCATGAGATGATCCCAGAGGCACCAAGGCAGTTGTGGACCTGCTTTCCAGCTCCATCGTCAAGTTTGACAGAGGCAAAAGAGCCAAAGCTTCAAGTGAATGCAAAGCTACAGAACTGCTGCGCCCATGAGTTGTTCCATTCTTTACTGACGTTCAGAACTGGTTGGAGATGCCAAGTGAGGAATTTATTCCCTAAAATAAATGGAATGGCTAACTGGACCATCAGCACAAACTGCGGGCTGCCACCATGAGCGCATGGAGGTGGCGGTGGGGCTGGACACCCAAAACATGTTTCCCCTTCTTTCTTCCCTTTCAAGGCCAGAGGACGCGGCAGAAGTTGAACGTGTTTCCAGGGATGCTGTAGTGAGGAGGCTTGCGGCCAGGCAGGAGCTTGTCCCTCCCTGGGGAGTAGCTGGTGGAGGCGACGCTGTGTTTAGGGTCTGCTCTCAGGTCCAGTCCTACCCCTGCGTACCGGCACCTCTCCTTCTCTACCTGCTCAGAAACAGGTGCAGATGCTGAGAATGTAAAGCCGAGTCCTTCTGATCTACCACGGCTGAAATGTCTATAAACACCTTGAGTCTCTCTGGAGAGCTCCGTGCCTGCCAAACTCTGCAGCTTACTAGCACGTCTCATTATAGGTTGTGCTTTCCGTACAGCCCCCCTCCCGCAGCCCGTGATTATGTGAGAACTGCCGGAAAAGTCAGTTTAAAGACCTCAGTACAGCCTCAATGCTGAGGCAGAAAGAGTAGATGAAGAAACTCTAATTGAATCAAAAAGTTGAAAACCTTTAATAACATTTAAGGTATTCTCAAGATTTTGAGCCTGTCTATGACTTTTTTTCCAGCATTGGCCGTTATCAGTATTGAGATATTATCAGAAAATAATTGATTCTTTACTTTTTATATTAGTATTCCAAGACCATGTATTGGTCAGCTGAAATCTGCTGAGCATTAACCACCAGGATCTGTGTTTTATGGCTGAAATAAATCTGATTAGAAAACAGAAAGAAAAAGTCAGTAAAACTAGCAGCATGAATGGCTACATCCTCACTGCCTGAAATAGGATGCTTACAGGAGTCAAGTGTTGTTTTCAAGTAGAAATATTGCAGAGCTGATTATTTTGTGCGTGCCATTTAAAATGGATCCAGGCTATTAATTAATTAGCAGATATCCTTTGTGTGTGTGCGTGTGTGTGTGTATGTGTTGAAAGGACGGCAAGGTACTGGATATAGAAAAGCTACGAAGATATACAAGGGACAATATATTCTTGTATTTTAATTGTAACAGAAATTGCATTTTCATTTCCCTTTGGAGGTCTGGGTCTCATACAGGATGTTTTGAGGGTTGTGCAGCTGCATAGTGTCATCCATCATGGGACATGGACTTTCATAGGTGGCAAGAGGATGGAGAGGACAGGAGAGGTCCCTCTGGACACCAGTGAAAGCCACCCACCATCTGGCTTTCACGATTTTACTGTACGTTTTTTTCCTCTAGGCTGAGGAATGTTCTCCTAGCCCACAGGTACTGTATCCAGGACTGTATACGTTGTAGTTGTCATTGGGATCAGGAATTTTGAAGCAAACATCCTAATCAGCTCCACTTGCAGCAATTTGGCTTGTGCCATGGAGTTGAACTGGATGGCTTTTGGAAGACACTGGACCAGGTGATGTGCTCCAGCTCACCTAAATGCTTGGTACTGGGATGGGTAACCCCTGGAAATATGTAGCATGGACAGATGCAGTTCTAGTCACTAACGACAAACATGCTCACCCAGCTATAAAAAGCACCCAGCTCAGGGTGAGCCAGTTCTCCTTTCCGAAGCAAGGTCATTCCTGTCAATACTAAACTGAGATTTTTTTTATTTTTTTTTTAATTTTAGGGACTTTTAACCATTTATCTTCCCATCCCCTCTCTCCTCCCTCCAGGTATATACTTTGTGCAGTCGCTTTTCTCCTGGGAAAGAACATGACTTCATGGCAGGCAGGAATGCTGACCCACTTGTCTCCTGCTGCAAGCATCCATCAAACCCAGCCTCCGAGTCCCCTGGAGTCTTAATTTTCCTCTTGACAGCAAAGACAAATGACCCCCCCAGGGCTGTTTGCTCATGTCTACCCAAAGTTTCCATGACGTTTCTTGAAGATGACCTGTTTTTTAAACACAAATGGAGTTTTCTTTCTGCTGTCACCTACAAGCGTGAAGGCAGAGTCAGGCTTGTTTTAAGAAAACCTCACAGTGCCAATCCTCAACACATCCTCCTTCTCTTCTCTCTGCTTTAGGCTTCTTACACTTCCTAGATGTTGCCAGATGTAATACTTTTCCCTCTTTTGGGGTTGTCCTGCACAGATATGGTGATATTTCATTTGCAGTGCAACAACCAGAAGAAAATATTTTTTCCAGTATTTTTCCAATCCACCAGAAGTTTTTTTTTTTTTTTTTTCCCAAATCACAATGAAATCTGATTTATTTTTTCCTGTCCTGTCCTTTCTTTCCTCTACAAGGCTTCCCCAGCACCATGCCACCAGCTCCCAAGTATCTGTCTCAATGCAACTTCTTTTCCAGGAATGCCACCTGTGAGCAGAGTGAAGCAGTGGCCACAAGCCTGCCAGACTCTCACCTACTCATGGGCACTTTAACCTCTGCAAAACAGCACCTTACCACCCCTTCTCCTTCTCCCCAGCCCCACCGAATACACCTGAACTCTGAGTGCCATGAGCTTGCTGCAGACTTGGGAAGGCAGGCAGAAAACACAAGCAAATATCTGGTTTTGTCATTAAAATCTGCACTAAAAGGATGCAGAGAAATAGGGACAAAGCAACTTAAATTCCCCAGTTGTCTAATTCCAGAGATCTTGTCTTTGTAACTGCAATACATCGTTTTAATATAGCTCTTGGCAAAAATGTGCTTCCCTTTATTTCCTTCCTTGCAGAAACTAAAAAAAAACCCTGTAGCATCATGCACGAGGTCTTATACCGGGAAACACCGAGCGCTGCGAGGAGCACTGCCAGCCCTGGCTGTAATTAAACCCCCATAAAAATGAAGACACTTTCTGGCCAGAATCATCCTGGTGCTGAAAGAGGGAAGGAAGCAGTTGCGGCTTTCCAGTTTCCCTTGGCGCAGGGATTTTCCGACCAGCCTGGCCATCGCAGGGACGGGAAGGTCAGCGCCGGACCACCTGCGTGCTGGCCGTGCTCAGTGAGTCCCTCCTGGCACCCCCGTTTCCAAACACCGCAGAGCAGCCCCGAGGTTGCACAAAGTCTCTTTGCTCTCTGGAACGAGCTCCTTTTCCACATGAAATCTGTGCGATCCAGGCACGCCACGATACGAACCCTTCTTGGCTATTCAGTGCAATAATCACATCCTGCAGAGCTGTGATTTTCTGCGTGCATGGAAAAGGTCTCTCAAAGCCACCACTTTGTCCTACTGGTGTATGTGGCTGCTTAATATATATTGGATAATTTAAACAATCCACATGCCATAACGTGCTCCCAAATGTTTAGTTGAGTGTCCCCAAATTTGTTTTGCTTGTTTATCCTTCCATTTGTTTGGAACATAATCGTTCTTTGACTTTGCCCTGTGCCTTTCAGCATTATTTTATGGAAATTCCAATTTCCTTTCCTGAAAGAAACCCTGATGATAATGAGAGGCTTCGAGCTTTTCAAACAAAAAGGCAGTTTGAGTCGATTCTGCGTTTTGCTTTTAATCAAAACTAGTTGTGTGCATTTGCACCACAATGCTCCATATGGGCTTGGTTGCTGGCATTCAGCGAAGGGCAGGGGCAACTGAAAAAGCCCCCCACTTTTCAAAGGTTTAACGATGGCCTTGCAAAAGTGTAATTTGTCAGATGTCAAATTTTCCAGAATCACTGGAAAAAATCCCCAGAAACATGTTGTGGAATCACAGAGACAAATTCTCACATGGGCAGAGCAGCACAGCAGCACTTACCTGCAGGGAGAGAGTAGCAAATAGGAAACGGGGAAGTTTTAATGGACCCTGAAAGGTTTTTTCATGTTTTATCTGGATATTGGTCTTCCGTTTTAGTTGTGATTCATTTTTCAGGCACACCATTTTGACTCAATTTATACTGAGTCTACAATAAATAAGAAGGAAAACAAGCTACGGTCCATTAATCTGGACACCTATTTGCAATTCTGAAGTGCCTAAAACACTTGGAAACAGACTTAAAACTTTTACTGGCCCCCAGTTTGGACCTGATCTCGCAGAACCCCCTTCATGCTAATTCCAGTCAAGTCACACCCAGGAGGGGGTATCCGTGGACGTGCAGTTTTAGGACCGGGTCCCTGGTTTTGAGCACATTAATAGCACCCAGAAGGGCCGTGGAGCTCAGACTTTGCAGGTCTGCTCTGCAGAGCATGAACAATTAGGAGAAATGGGGACGGCGAGTCACAAGCATCTCTGGACGTGCTGTCATGAGTGGCTGTACAAGTTCTGCTCAGAAAGGATTTATTTCCACTCATTTTGGTCTTGTGGCTGTGAGAGGCTTGCAAAACCTTTCACCTTCTTTCCCTGGAGTCATATATATTTTATGAGAAATTTAAGAATTACCTCTTATTAAAATGTGGATAGTGTAATTACCAATAAAAAGCAGATGTTATGGCATGACTAATGCTTAAAAATGTGTATGTAGCAAGCACAACATAGCAGCACATCCAGGCTTTTCAGTAAGATAATAAAAATTGTCTTTGTTGAAACAAACTGGCCAAGTCGCAGAGGTCTGAAGTTGGAGGGAAATCATTACGGAAAACGCTGAAAGGCTCCACAAAAGGGCAGCTTTGCTCCCACTGATCTCAGGAGCAAAATGTGACTCGAGAAAGCAAAAATGCAAGGCAAAATGACCCCGTTCACCTTGCTCACATCAGGAGGCATCTGAAAAGGTGTCCTGCTACAAGCACCGTGCCTCGCCGTGCTGAGAGCATCCTTCCCCTAAAAGCCGTAATGAGCTGTAATTAGTGAACTCCCCGACACCTCAGGCACCTCTCAGGGGGTCGATAACCCACCTGCAGCAGTCAAGGTCATTCCCTTGGCCCTGTCCCAAGGATTTTGGCAAGGCGAATCTGGAGCGATCCGCCTAGGCTGACTTTTGAAACTGGAATGCTCCAACATCATGTAAATTGAGTTGTGCAGCAACTCCTCCAGCAGCCCCGGGGTTCACAGACTTCAGCCATGCTCGCAGATTCCTCTCCCTTCCTTCCTGGCAAGTTTGCAAAGGAGCATTCCCAGCGCAGACAGAGGGGCTGTTTTTCAGGGCATGGGCATCAGTTTGGGGGCGTAGGGAGGATCTGTGCCTTGTATGGGGGCGGTGAGGGAAGGGGAGCAGGGGGCCAGGACACCCTGCAGCCAGCGGACAGTGCTCACCCTGCCTTCTGCCTTCACATTCCAGGCCCCTGAGTCCTTCTCTGGCCCAAACCATGCCTTACCCACAGCCTGGCAATTCGGGGTGCGCTGGAGGCAGCAGACACTTCTCCACCTTTTCCTTAAGACCCTCCCACGCTCAATATTCTCTCTTAATTTCCTCTGCATTTAGGTGCTGTATTTCAATTAACAATAAAGAAGTCCTCAGGCTATTCTCAGCACAGTATTGCCAGCTCACCGGGGAAACCTGCCATGCTCTGACCACACTACGCACGGGTGCACGCTGCAAATGGGGCAGCTGTGGGCACAGGAGCCGAGGGACCGCTCCTCTCCCCTTTGATGATTTTTTGTGTTGGCTTGTACCAGCATTAGGTCTGTCATTTTGTGAAATGGAACTAAGACATATGCATAAGCAGCCCCGACAGCAATTAGTTCTGGCAGAATTTTTGTGGTAATGAATTTCAATGAAGCTGGGATTTTGGGTGCCTGAACACTTCATTAGCTGCTGGTATATCATCCTGATGCAGTTGAGAAATCACATTATAATAAACCACTTTTTCCTGCAGGCAGCAACAAGGATAATAAATGGGATGAATAATAATATACCCCATTCAAAATCGTCTCCGTGCTTTAGAGCTCTGGAATTTTGGTAAATAGATCAAACACTATACGGGAATGAATCTCATTCTGAATTTCTCAGTTGCTCAGGTATTTATGAGAATTTTTAATGTATTGTCAGAGAAAGTGCTCCACTCTATTACACTTGCCAGTTAAACACTGAAATATGTACACGCTGATACAGTAATAAAAAAAGGCATCTGTCATTTAGCAAAAAAATATCTTAAAACTTAATGGAGAAAAAAAAAGATAACTATTTCAATGTGAAGTATCAGGAAGTCTATGTCTGTTTCTGTATATTTACAGCATATATATATATATTTTTAAAGTATGGGAATATATGGCTTTTGAAAGTGCCTTGAAAGGCACAACTGAAGCATTCCCCTGCTTCCTTCTATATTTATAAAACAAAGCAAGCAGCATTATTCAGTCACAGCAAAGTGAAATTTATACTTATCACTGTCTTGCAGTGATTAGTATGACAATGAAAAAAAATGCATGAATCTGTCGCTATTTCTGTTGTAATTTTTCCTTCCAAATGAGTCGCTCTGGCTGGTGGTTGCTGGCTGGGAGTCCCTCAAACAGGCTCTGTAGCACTGGTGAAGAAGGTGGAGGACCGGACACGTGTGGCCCTGGGGTGATGTCATGTGCTGCCTCTGGACTCTTCCCGTGGGATTTTCATGTTGAGTGGGCTTTTGGTGATGTGAGGACTGTAAAGTGTAAGCAATAATAGAAGAGGTATTTCTGGCCTGCTTTAAGCATCGAATTAACATCAAAACAAAATGAGCTTCTGTAGGTACTCAACCTTGCCTTAATGCTGTGCCCATTTGCAATTCCTGCACTGTGTTACAGGGTTTGTCCCGTTGTGATCTCCTCTGTGCTTGTGGTGCTGTGCAGTATTCTTGTGCTGCCTTTCTGTCACACCAGAGCCTCATGCCTTCAGTCACTAAAGGGACGGAGAGGAAAATGTACGTATCCTGAGGGAATTGAAAACAAAAGAAATCCTTCTTTTGAAATCTCTTGGAAAATGGGAGTTGTCCCTGGATAAAATCCATACATGTATTTTCATAATAAAAACTTCCTCCCAGATCAGACCTATGATTTCTGTGGTCTTTGCTGATGAACTCGCCCTGACTCACCATTCCTGGAACCTGGAAAAAGATGCCCTTTTCATTTTGAGTGAGTGTGTGGAGAAACATCAGAAATGCAAGGAGGAGGAAACCCCTCATCAGCCTCATCTGCCCCTAGCCAACTAAGAACTGATGAGTTTCACCAAGAGATTTCATCCTTGGGCCAAGTAAAGAAATGTCTAGACTATCATCATTACCAGCGGATTGCAACACATTGTTAGCTGGGAGGTTTCAAGTGGAATTTTCTTAATTTTTCTCCTTCAGGATATCATCTTAGCTATGAAACTGGGAACTAGGACTGCGTATGTAAGAATATGAACAGCAAGTAGCAGAAAAGTTAAAAGAGTTTTCCAGACTAAATGATGTCTTATAATGGTGTGCCGACTGGGTAAAAGTGGGTGTCCTGGGCCTCCTGTCCCCTCTTTCTAGTTATATGTAATAACACTCACCAAACCAACAGCCATAGGAAAACAAAACAAACAAAAAAAACAAATCAAGACGAAGAACTGATTTGTTTCCAAAAGGAGGGATTGCTATGTACGATGGAAGTAATATAACCACAAATCCAAGAAGAGATAATTTATCAGGGGTTATCTCAGTAGTTTTTTTTCTCTCTGACAGGGATAAAAGCTTATTTAGAAGGAAGCTAACCCATCTGCGAGCATCTCAGTAAACCCAGGATACCCACAAAAACGTACTGGCATGGCGAAGGAGGTCAGTTCTGCCAGCAGGGAGTGGGGGGAAGTTGTCCCCCCTTTGTGATGCTGCCCTGGAACCCCATCACCACAGGAACCAAGCAGAGTGGGATGATGCTCTCCCCACAGGCTTTCTCTTCTCCAGTACTTCTTGGATAACTGGTAACCATAAAAATACCATTTATCTCTCCCTTGGGAACCCTTGGGTTGCAGTTAGGTTACCCAAATGTGCAGATTCAGGTCCATTTGAATGAGACCTTTGTAAAAGATGTTTAAAATACTAAAAAACTTAAGAGGCAGATCTTTTTGATAAGAAGCAAATCTGAAGAAAGTCAACACAGATGGGGAATTTATAACACCAGAGTAACAAACAGCTAAGTGCAGACAATTTTTCTGGAAGCAAAATGTTTGTATATGTTTATCTATAACAGCAAGATGATTTTTTTTTCAATGAAATAGGTTCTTATAATAGTAATGACATGATAAATAGACTTCTCAGTTGATAGAACTGAAGCTGAATTTAAATATCAAGCTCAAACTCTTTCAAAGCATTGAATTGTATATGCCAGTTTGGGATATATAGAAAAATCAAAAAGAAAATATCTGAGGGAGAAAAGGGCTGTATTTTTTTTTTTAGGCTCTACCCAGATTTTAATGTTCTTCCATTTCCAGAATGCTCACAAGCACTGCTGATCTACCAAGATTTTTAGGAGACCATAAATCAGACTAAATAGCCCGTGAGAGCCCCATTTCTTTGGTTTGGAATCTGTCAAGGAAACTCATGCAGTCGGATGTAAGTTTAACCTCAAATCAGGTACAAACGCTGTCTCTGCAGGCCATGGTTTTGGACCATGCCAAACAGTAGTCTGTAAAAAATTAGATGACAGAAGTTGGACATAGGGTTTTAATTTCTGGAGCCAGCTTATTGCTACCCTTCATCAGCACAGGGAAAACATGAAACAGCCTGTGTCAAGTGCTGAAGACTGCTTGAGAGTGTAGGAGATAACTTGGTATTTAATTGAAAAATCTACATGAGAAACTGTTTCAAGAATCAAAAAGAAAGCTGAAATATTTTTTACATCCTAACTACTTTTTGACACGTAAGCTTTTTAAGAAAATACTAATGTTTGCAGGTGTTCAAATATTTTAGCTGAAGATCCAATTTTCCACCACGAAGTGGCTTTGATGGGAAATTTCTACCCACCACTCTGTTAATCTTAAGCAGTTTGTGGCAGGGAGATGAGATCAGGTACAGAAACTAGCAGAAATTTCAGATAATCAATCAAATCCTTATAATCCTCAGGGCTAGTTTTGCCAGTCCTATAGTAGGCCTCATTATCATTTTGTAGTGGCTGATGTGCCATGTCCTGGGTGGACAGCAGAACAGATAAACATTGTTGATGAATTTTGCTATTGACTCTTGCCCATCAATAGCTTAATTTTAGTGTGTTTTATCAAAAACAATTATCTTTTAGGGAATTCCAGGAGATTTGGAGACAGGGGATGAAAACACTCCCTCACCGCCCGGCCCAACTGTCCTTGACAATGTCTTGCCAGCTGAGGACAGTCCTGAAGATTTGAATACCAAACTCTCACTTTGCAATGAGCAGCCACCCCCAGATTACGTGGTGCTTTGTCTTGAATATCTGCCCTACTACAAACCATCTCAGGTCTTTATGGGCCCATCTTCCTTCCTTGCCTTGCAGATCAACACAGAAACAGAAGTAAGCTTCGATGATGGCAAGGTTGATCATGAGGAGGAGGAGAATGAGGATTATTCAGCCATCTCCACAGGATATTTTCCATATTACAGATCATGTGAGAAGCATATTTTCCAGCCCGTCACATGTGGCCTAAATGCAGAGGGCAAGAAGCCTGATATGGATTGGAAAGATGAAAGAGAAGGTGGATGTGCAGAGGATGGTGGAGATGTTGAGAAGGTGAATTGGGGGGAAAATCCTTCCCAAAGATTGTGCAGTGAAGGAATGCTCCATCCTCCATGAGTGGGAGCACCCACATGGCTGGCCTTGGTGCCTCCTGCTCGCCCCGGGCCTAGCTGGCCTTTCCCATGGCACTGGTATCAGTGCCTGGGCAAGGCCCCTCCGCTCCCTCATCCAGTGAGCTGCCTCTGAGGGTGCTTGTCCCTCTCCACAGACTCTTTCAATGTCTAAGTGATTAAATTGTGTTAAACATCTGCTAATGAGGTGAAATGAAAAGTTTAATGTTTCTGAAAGGAGTGGGGAAGGAGAAAAAGAGGTCATCACATCTCACACCATGCGGCCTCCTAAAGCTAGGCCCTTCAGAACAAAATAATGAATTGTGCTCTGAAAACATAAAACAAGAATAGATATCTGACAGCAGAGAGACATGACCCAGCCCTGGAAAGGCTCCTGTTCAAGCAACCCCCTGAAACAATCCCATGGACCCCACACCAGCTCTCTGGGGACTCTGTTGCCTCTGGATGAGAACTGTCCCATTGCTGTATCCCCAAAGGCAGTGCAGTGCCCTCTGCCACCTCCTTGAAGCCAGGAGAAAATCAATGCAGGACTTTCCAAGGTGTTCTGGGAGGTCTTAGCCCTTGGGGCAGCCAGCCTACCCCCTTCTCACTCAGAAAAATCTTGTGGATTTTTATTGATTAACATTCCCATTGAATAGATGTTCACCCCCCACTTGGAGGACGCATAACTCTAATGATCTTTCCAATGTGATGTCTCCGCTCTTCCACATATTCACAGCCTTAGCTCTTGGTCCTATCTGTGTTTGTTTCAGACCACCCCACCAAGTCTGGAGACAGACAAGAGGGCGCTTTCCTCCATGAGCATTGCAGAGCCAACACCCCATGAGCTCCTAAGAGACAGCGCCTCTGAAAAGTGCCTGTCAGCCACCTCCTGCCCCAGCCGGCTGCTGGGCCTGGACCAGCCCTTTTCTTCTGGCAGGTACTTCCCTTACTACAGGACAGAAGGAGAGCTCTGCATCGGCCCGGCTCTCTGTGACAGGTTTCTCACCAGGATAGAAATTTTGGAGAATGAGGAGGGAGGACAAGAGGGAGAAACCAGAATCTGGAATTTTGGTGCCAGCTGCTTGGTGTGTTGAGAACAAAGAAGCAAGTTTGTCTTTGTCAGCAAAAGGCAGAGACTGATTCAACGCGGGCATGAGTGAGAAGTTCTTGAAAACTACAACCACATGAACATCTGCACGAGTACAGAATAAAAATGCTCCTCCTTTTGAAAAAGACAGCAAGTGAGAAGCTGGGCTGTGAAATGACAGCAGAGAGCAACGGACAGGGAAATGCCTTGCTTGGGGGAATCCAGAGCAACTTGCTCTGCAAAACATGGCAGAGGAGGAGGGTGAAGATCAGAACTATGTTTTATTGTGGCCGATCCCAAAGGCTAGAGGCTCACTTGAGAACTTCTACCCTCCCAGGAGCAGGGTGGAGAGCTGGGTATGTCTCAGCCAGGCTGACCCCTCCTGGTAGCACTCCATTCCCTGTGCTGGGCACGGAGATCCCTGATCCCCCTGCAGCACCCGGCTCCTGCCGTGCTGGATGGGGTACGAATACACATTTTGTGCAACTGCACTCAAGACCAAGTGACAGAGGTGACTATGCAGATGAACAAGAGCAAATGCCTGTATTTACAAAGAGGAAAGAAAGTAAACCCACCTACAAAGATATTAAATGATTTGCAAGTGGAAAATGTCCCTTTATTTTTTACCTATACCGTCAGATTGCCCAGTATGAACTATACTTTTGCCGGGGCCAATGGTGACCTGTTCATGGGAACCCCTGACAGCTGTGAAACAAGTGAAATCACAGTGCCAGTGCAGAAGGGATGTGCAGCCATGGGAAATGGCCAATGGGAAAAAATAAGAATTATTTAAATCTAAGCTGCTTGGAGGAATTAAGCGGAGACATAATTTCCAGTAGGGATTGGGAAATACATTTCCTCTCCCCTCCACTACAATCCTCCCATTGTATTAATGGCATCTGTTAGACAACAGTCATACACAGGAGAAAAAAAGCATTTTTATTTAAAATCTTTGTCAATAAAACTTTTTGAACACATTTCCATTATGTCTGTCTTCATTTCACTTGCACAGTCTGTAATGAAAATGCTCTTGATTACTTTAATATGTGCAACCACGGGCTTCTATAAAACATCAGTTTTGACTCTGGAAGACTGGACAATGGCATCCAGGAGCAACTTGACTTTGGTGAAGCTTCACTGATTTACACCAGATGAGGATCTGTCCAGAAAAGCTCAACTTAGTCTTTTCTTCGCAATTGTGAAATGTTGCAACATACTGCCCGTACTGCCAACTGTCACCTCTTTGAGACACCACACAAGTTGATGAAACACGTCTTTTTCCTATTCCTGCTATGTGTGTAGACAGTTTCTCTTCAAAATAGACACATTTACTCCAACCATGAAATTTAGTGCATCTTTGAGTGCTTCTGTAACGATTCCATGCTTGTCGCAGTAAACTTAAATACCTCTCTTTAGAGGTCAGCAGCCTGCAGCTAAATGTACTGATGTTACCTATTTTCCCTCAGTGATCCAAGAGGTAAAACACATCTTTTTTGGCTATTTCACATCTCCATCGTTAGACCACTTTTCCCCACGGGTGCATGTGGCACTGAGACCAGAAAGGCTACAGCCTTGTAAGCCACATGACGATTTGGGTAATGATTTCTGCCCACTGCACTTGGGTGTTTTTGACAGTCAGGGAAGGGATTTTGGCTGGGTGCTGGGACCCACCAGAGGACAGGAACTTTGACCCTGGTCTTCCTGCTCTGCACCGCTCAGTATAAACCCCGAAGCACCACCGCTAGGCAGCAGCTCATATGTCCCACAGTGGACATGAGCTTGGTGCTGTTACAGGAAACCTGGGGTCAGCCAGATCAGTGACAATTCATCCCAACGTCCACACGCAGCTGCCTGGCTTGGAACTGGAATGCAAGTAGAGCAGCCAGCATGCTTTTCCCACCTGCATCCCGACCTGGTGGATACCACAACATTGTCCTGCCACTCGTCCTCTTCAGTCATCACCTTCTCACCAAATAACAAGAAGAATCAGGCTGTGGTTGAACTGAGTCAGGCTGTATGAAATAGCTTCTGGTTTTAAGCACAAAGGCGTACGTGTTGGGAATTTTGAAAGGAGGCCATACAAAATACTGTGGGATCATCTCAATTCAAGGGATTGGGTAGAGGATTGGGCAGGGAATTCTGTCTGAAAATTGGGTGTGATTTGTTATGAGAATATTAAATTTAGCCTTTCTATAAATTCAACATATTAAAATAGTTCACACTATGTAATATCAAATCCACAAATCTGTCTTACTTCCATTACATAAAAACTACTTTCTATTGGCTGTACTTGATAATTTATGGGAGCTACAAACATCTGAAATCAAGGATTTGGGAGATGAGAATATTACATGCTTTACCCTTTTGGATCAGAAAAGCCTAGTTTTAAGCAAATGCCAGCAAATATATCGTATGCTGCCATCTGGAAATTGGAGCTGAACAAACCTCATGATTTTAATATATTTTCCATCCAGCTTTGCTCTGAAGTAAAAAGGAAAGGATGGGAGGCAGCGTTGGAAGTTTCTGTGATTCTCTCTAAGGCTTACACTGCTTTATTACTTTTCCACATAGTTAACATCCTGTACACAGACAGCAAATGATTTTTCTCAAACTGCTCGGTGGATCAGATTGCTACCTTCGAGAGGACATCATGTACCTTTGCCCCAAGAGAGGTCCCAGTCAGCTGGAAATAACAAACCGTTGAGTTCAGCTGAGTGTACTGATAATGTATTTCCTTTCATCTCTCTATTTGAAAAATTCATAATTATTGCTCTAAACCCTTAGTACTTCAATATTACTGGTCTTCTGGAGTCTGGAAAAACAATCCACAATTACTTTGATGCATGCTGTGTAGTCTTCATTGATCCCATTTAAGCTTTTAATCTCATGAATTCACAAAGTTAATTCATAAAACAAACCAAACAAACCACAGCAAAATATGCCCTTTAATAACAAAAGTGGTGATGACCATAACTGTCTTTGGGGATTTGCTCTAACGCAGGTTCTTCTTTCTCAATAGCTGATGTTAGATTTCATTTGGAAAGGGGGAAAAAGGACATAGTCACAATGTTTGTTAATCTGCATACCCCTAGGGAAAAGTCTACTTCAAAGTCAGTATAATGGTTCACATAGACATTGCAGGGTGTGGAATTTGTCTCTGAAATCAGCAAAAAGGGAGTTTTTCTTTTAGAGCACTTCAGGCCTTAGATCTTGACACAGTGTCTTAAAATCGATAAGAAAACTCCTTCAGCCTTAGCTACATTGGTCTTGGGCCCCCAATTCCCCCATCTAGTGCAAAGCGACAGCCTGAAATGTTCACTTCTATGACTTGAACCCCAGCAGATGCTGTTTTAGGGAGAAAATTAGCTCACCAACATTTAACTGTATCAGTGGTGCATCCTGCCCCAAGGACTGCAATTAGCTAAGCTCTCTTTCCTTTCCAAAACCCTGATTACGTCGAGGTACATGACTTAATAACTTCACTTTGAACTCCGTTAGAAATGAAGCTTTTGGCAAGTAGCACTTATCAGAGAGAAGCAGAACCCAGCATTAAACAAAGAAGCTTAAACAGGTCCCCTCCCAGCAAAGTGATAGAGGGAGTGGAAGTGATTCATTAACATGAAACAAGTTGGCTCCCATTCAGAATGGCATTTACCGTGAGTGATGAGAGGATACCTTGAAGTGGTAAAGGAATATATACCTCCCGTACAGACAGCAGCACACGAACGTCGCTGGCAAGCCCGCCAGCTGGGGGAACAACATGGCTGAGACAGGCTGATCCTGTCCTTCTTTGTTTTGCCATTGCAATTTAGGAACCACATTGAACATTATAAACTATGTTTTGCTGAACAGGAATAAGTTGAATGTAGTGCCCAAGGGCTGTGCTGAGGGCTAATAATCCCCAGGAATAAACAGACATATGGATGGATGGGGAAGGAAGAGATGCAAGCTCCAGCGATGTGAATGGGAGCTGGTGCCTCAGGAGAGGAAGCAGCTGTGCTCCCAGTCACACCTGGCCCCTGAAACAGATTTGGTTAGTCTGTCCTGACATACAAGTATATATCTATATGTGTCTCGATAGACAGATACCCATCTATCTGGGTAGATTTTATCTCTCTTAATTTTCACCAGAATGAACGTGTGAGGAATCCAAGCGTGGTTTCTGCCCAGAGCAACTGTTCCCTAAAAAATGAAGAGAAAAGCTGTGCTGGGATGAAGGTGCAGGCTGTTTCTGCCTGTAATCATTTCCTGGATAATGATACAGGTGGGAACAGATGAGGAGAGAACAAATAAGCCCCCTGACCTACGCAATCCCCCATAAATCTACCTGTCCCTACCCCAGTGCTACCAGTTCTCATTAACTCCCGCCAGACTCCCAGGCTGCTCAGGGCACTTTCGCCTTTCCCAGGAATGAGAGCTGATGAGGTTTGCAGGCGTGGATAAGGCAGCAATGAGAGCACCTGATACAAGTTATGCAGTCTTTATTTTGGCTTCTGCAGCAGCCATTAGAGTCTCACAAGTGGAAAAAAAAGCACGAGCTATGTATTTTAGTTAACGGTGTTTTATCAAGGGCGGTGTCCTTGGGCTAGTTTCTGCTACTGGTGGATTTCAGCGGGGACGTGTATTTCCCAGGACAGTCTTACGACAGGATCACCTGATCTGTGGGGCTCCTCCAAGCTAATATTTGAAACATAGCCTTGTTGAGAGGTGCAGGGAATGTCTGTGTTTCTAGTGCTGCATTTCTGGGCATGTACACCCAGCATATGGCATTCCTGTACTATTGCATGGAGCACAGCAGCCTGCATGGTGGTTGCCTGTAGTCCGGGGGAAAACTGTGGCACCTTCTCATGTTATTAACTTAGAAAAAAAGAATGCAAAGTCTGGGGTTGGTGTGAAATTGCTTCTGTTGCAATTGGACCAAGAAGCAAGCACGTTCCTTGCTGGGTAATACTAAGAAGTAAAGCCAAATGCAAGCAGTTAAAATGGAAACTCTTGCTGGAACAAGGTTTGAAGGCATCTGGCAGTATGTGCAGGACAAAGGGAGTGTGGCAGAGAGTGAGGAGTTCAGCTCACCTGGCTGTGAAAATAGACACCAAAATGGCTGGGAGGCAAGGATCAGTGTGAAGGCTGCAGTTTCCTCTCTTTCCCACTCTGAAGCTCTGCAATGGCTGAGACATCAAAAACAAAACAAAACAAAATGAAAACAAAACAACAACAACAACAACAAATAAAGCCAGCACAATATAAACCTGAACAATAGGGCTCTGACAGCTGCAAAGTGTTTGAACAACATGTCAGATGGAAAAGTTTATGAAATCTCCTGTATCCCACCGGAGCATGTGAGCTGCAGCTCTTCCTGGTTTCTCTGACCATATTTTCCCCATAGCTGCAATACTGTCAGCATATGGGCTGCGTGTGGATCCCAAGGAGAGCGGAAATCAACCGGAGGAATCGACCTGGCAATGCAAAGAATGAGGATGCTATGCTGTCTGCTTACACCAGAGGCTGTGCTCCACGTCCTCACCTGTCCCACTGCATCCTCCTGGGGACTCCACACACGGCCACAGACCTTTGGGTTTGCTCCCGAAGTCCTCCCCATTGAGCAGCAGTGTGTTTGTCTCTTCCTTTGAAGACCTCACTTTCTTATGGCATCCTCACAAATGTGTGTGCGAGGTCAAGGTGACAGCGCCTCCCTCCAAGCAGCTGCCCTGTTAGCACCTGATGCTGGATAATAATAATGATTAATGAATCTTAATCTTTCTGTCACAATTCCCTTTCATTAATATTTATATCTGGCAGATGTACCCCCAGGGGGGAGCTTGAATTGCTAAGTATTATACTGCTATGTACAGCTGGTATTTTATGCAGCAACTTCGAGGACATTCTTCTAAACAACTTATTATGTGCAATTTTATTTTCAACTCGTTGTTAATGCTGCCACGTGTCAGACTAGAGAAGAATGTTTATTTTAGTCCCACTTATCTGATGAAGTTAAAAAAACAACAACACTGAATACCAACATTTTCATGGAAAAGGATCTGATGTAAAAGAATGAATGCATGCTTAAACAACTAGCATTATTACAGAGGTCAAGCTCAGCTACAGATACACCACTGAGCCTCCTAATTACAACAGGGTGTAATTTAAGGCATCTTTAGCAGCCGGTGATTTTAAACGTGTGCCTTTTTCCGGTTAGATGTGTGTGTTCAGCTGCTAAAAAAGACTTGTGAAGCACTTTTGGAAGAATAAACGTTCAATTAAATGATCTAGTTGAGTCCTTATAATTGGGATGAAGTCTGTTTATAACTAATTCATAATACAACATCATTAGCCAAATGATTAATTGGTAATTACTCTATGAAAACAAATTAATCACCATGCTTCCCAAGCCATGATCCTCTGTCTACACTGTAGCAGGCCATTTGGCTCCGGTCTATGATTGTCTTAATTTATTTCTAGTTATCCATCTAAGTCTTGGCTATTAAATTTGGAGGAATCTCCTCCCGGCTCTCAGCAATGCTCTCTCAGCTGCAGCAATAGACAGCATGAAAACCATTTTCCATTTTTTTAATATTTTATTACCTTCCCCAGGCATGTCTGAACCCTGACTAGGTGGATATTATTTCTTTGATTGTGCTCTCACTTGAAAGTAGGAACATGAATCTTGTGATTACATCCACATGAAGACTAAGAAAATCAGCAGATGAGGATACGAAATACAGTCAGCCTTTGTGCCTGAAACAGTCCTAAGCCTGCAAAGACTTCAGCTTGGGAGTCAGACTGTGTAAAATAGCTTTTAGATCATGTGGGCGCAGAGAAAACACGAACAGGTTGTATGTAAAAATAAAATAAAATAAAAGCCAGGTGAATGTTTCTGAGTTGTCTTCAGGGACTGACAGAAACGTCCTCGCAGCTGTGAAAGTGTGGTAACGGTGTCCAGCCGTGTGCTGGCCGCCAAAAGGAGCAGGCCCGGGGCCTGAGGCCCGCTGAGGCAGGCCGAGCCCCGCAGGGCCCAGCAGCACCAGGAGCTCATTTCAGGGCTGTACTTGGTCTTCTTGGTGGCACTAATGGCTGTGCCTTAAGTCAAGTGGCCTGGGCATTCCGGCTGGCCTGCTCGGCCTCCGAATTTCACAAAGAAAGGTCGCAGAGGGTGTGTCTGTGCGACCAGGCAGGCATTTGGGGTGTACAGCCAGCCCATGGGAGTGGTTGGCTCAGGACCCGAGTCCAGCAGGGACATATCCCACAGAGGTGTCCAGATTAACCACACATCACTGCTGTCTGATAGGAGGTTAGCCAAACAGCCCCCAGTTTACCAAAATCAGACCTACCTGAAGCTTCTTGATGGGTCGGGTTTCTAGCACTGAGTGCCACCTTCTGAGAAAACAATATGTGAAGGCAATTTCTGTAGCAGCCAGAAAGTGGGTAAAAGCCCCTCTCTCTGGGTGGTAACACGGTGACAGCACTTCCCTGGATAGTTTGTACCAAAAAGGAGGACTACACTGTTAAGTGACACAGAAGACATCAGCTTCCTCATGCTCTAGGTATGATTCATAGCAGATTTAGTGTTTTAACAGAATAAGTAGCTTCACTGATGTGCTAGAAATGAGGGTCGAGCCTGTTTTTCAGCTTGGATACTCCAGGGACCCTGTGCTGATTGCCAGATTGCTTCCTGGATGAGAGCGTGACTCGGCCATCAAACATTTTTTTACCCTTTGTATTCAGTTTTATGTACCCAAAGCTGCTCCTAATGGGGTGCAGATGTTTCTCATACTCAGTTATCACGGAAAATGGACAGGAGAAGGAACTACTGAAAACTCTGGAGGAGCTGAAGGGAAACCACGGCACTCTTGAATCACTAGCAAGGAAATAGCTAATGAGTTTTTTTTTTCTTTTTTCTTTTTTTCTTCTCCCCCTCAAAAATCAGTACTGCTGTCTCATGGGGAAAAAAAAAGGCCAGAAAATAGGATGATACTGCTCACGGATAATCAAGGAACTCTAAGGTTTAATAAAACATGAAAACTCCTACAACAAAGAGGAGAGAAGGCAGCGGGGAGCCTGGCAGCAGGTCCGTGCAGGAGAGGCACTGCCAGGGGTGATAACGGCACCACTGGTGCTGCTGGCACTAATTGCAGCTCATTCCTTTCAGATTCCCCAGTGCCCACACAGCCAGGGCAGCTCTGCAGACAGAGCCGGGGTGCTGAGTGATGGGAATGAACAAAGCACGTCCAGCCAAAGCACCTCCATGTGCAGCTTTGAGGTTTGGGTTGCACAGGCTGGAGGAAGCGCTGTGCAGTAGCAAGCAGCTAGTGGGTGATAAAACAAGCTGAGTGTTTCTGTTTGCCTTCATGCACAGCAGTTCCGTACATCTAGTTTTTGGTATGATTTGCATGATTTTCATCCTTTTTCCACTGAGCAGCAACAGCAGATGGAGTGGGAAGATTCTGGGGTAGTTCAGCAAATGGTCATCTGGTGCTTCCTTCAAGTCTCTCACCAGGAGCATTTTTCTCACTCTTGTCTTTCGTCTCAGCCTTTTTGCAATCACATTGCCCTTGCCATTGGAACACAGGGTACCTCATGCCCCGTCCAAGCAGTGCTGAAATAGGAGCTTCCCCTCCTTCCCACCCCACCTCCCCGCGCAGCCCCAGCCTGCTTTTGGGAGGGTCCTCACTCACCCATGTCTGCCCCAATCCTCATGTAGCAGCAGCGACAAAAATTGAATCAGCTTTGGATTTATTCCTCTGGCATTACTCTTTTTGACAGGGATAGGCAGAAAGCCAGAGAAAAGATGCTGAAACTAATATCAAGCAAATAAACCAAACCAAACCAACCAACCAACCAAACCAAACAGACAAACAACAAAAAAAAAAAACAAAAAACAACCTGGGAAGATAACTGTATTCCATATATATAAATGTCACAGTCCAGACCGGAAAGGGCATTCGCCACCCTTGGCCCTTTCAAACCAGTCTGTTGGCTGCATCTGCTAGTTGGCACCTGCATATACTCACTGAACGGAAAATAATTGCTTGTGTGACAAACCAAATGCTGCAAATCATGCTCCTAGAGGTGGTCTGCATCAGAGCAGAGGCATGGAAGAACTGCTGCAGCCTCTGCTGGACAGCAGGATTAGAGGGAACCCGAGAGCAATCAGGAGTAAAACCGTGGCAGGATTTTTAAGGGGAGAAAACAGCTTTTTAAACCATCGCATAGCTGTCGATGAGCATGGCATATGCATTTAATGTTGAAATGAAACGGATTTAAAAGCCATTGTAAAAAAAAAAAAAAAACGATCTCAGTGGCTGAGTCCTGTGAAAGCACCTCCAGGATGTCATCGGTCGGAGAAGTCTCACTGCCCCGGCCACTGCCTGCCACTCGTGTCCCTGTCCCCGTCCCTGTATGCTCCCTGCAAGCCTCATAGTGGCACCTTCAGCCTTGTGGCAATTTTTCCTGAATTGTGGAAAATCAAAGGAAAGCACAGCCTGGTTTTATCATTAGTTAGGGCAAGAAGGTGCCTTCGGAAACAGAAAATGAAGGTTTGAATTACACGGAAGGAGGGAAACACTTGTTAGTGCCTCCTGAAAGGTGATGCTGGATCCCCGACGGGTGAAACCCCGGAGCCCAGGCACCACCTGGGACCACCCTGGTGCGCAGCTGAGGAGCTCCCCCTGCAGTCACCGAGCAGCCCAGACAAACCCACAGAATCACTGTAACCATCTTCCCGTATAAATGAGAATATTCTCGTATAACGGGAGAAACGTGCCGTTGTGCTCTCGGCTTGTTGCACGGCCCCTCTGGCACTCAATGCATCATCTGCACCGCCTGGGGAAGGGCCGGCACCGATGCTCCGGGGGTCCCGTGGGACGGAGCCGTGCTCAGCCCCTCAGCTGCATCCACGAGCCACGTCACCTACACCAGCGGGTGCTTTAGGGTTCCAGGCAAACTCCCGTATTTCTAATTTCCCCCTGCAATGCCTGCTTTGAAGAAAAATGGGGAAGCATGCCAGTTAATCAGAAGCACGAGTAAAGTGTTGCCTTGCAGGAGATGGGGGGATAGGTTATTTAAAAACCCTCAAGGAATAAAGTTTCTCCACGTGTTGCGATTTAGTATCCAAGCAATTTTAAGAGACTGTTGCATAGGGCTGAAAAATCTGTAGCCGCTAGGCTAAGAAGGAAGTTTTTAGCTGAATGACCAAACCCATTAACTTTTCATCCCTGGTACTTCGGGCCCGCATATCTGCTAGAGACGGATGCACCAAAGCTGGTCTGAGGAGCTGATGGGGGAACAAAGCAAAGGCCTGTGGAGGGACAGTTGTCACGGCAACTGCTCGGAAAGCACTGAAAAAAGGCTTTTTTTGGCTGGATAGTTTATTACGTTTCCTTTTGGTGGCACTGTCTGCCCAAATATTATCAAATCACCAGCTGCTGGAGCAGGTGGAAATCCCTCCTGTGGGTTTGGCTTCTGCCGGGTACCAAAATGGGGCCCTCGTGGCTTGTAGAAACGTATCGCAGCAATTTTTTCCATTTGTTTCCCCAGGTTTTGGAGGAAAGGTGTCGATCAGGTACAAATTACAATCAGGCAATTAGCTATCACCGCAGCAGCAATAAATATCCACCGGGAAAATCAGAGAGCCACTCCTGTCGCTGCTCCAGGCTCGACCCGAAGTTTTTGTGCGTACCTTCCGTTTGGTAGCGGTCACACCGAGGGGCACTCTGAAATAAGGACTCAGAGTAATGAGCCTTTTGCAAAAATAACACATTCTGAAGAATCAGAATTTCCATGAACTTTGGATAAATGTCCCAAAGGCATGGTTCTGATCACATATCCGACAAAGTATCCGACAAAGGCAAGTCGGATACTTGCCATAAAGAAGTTGAAGGGTGAATTCCTGCCTTAGGCATAACCAGGATGTCATCAGCAGAGACAAGGCTCCACTTCTAATTTTCCAATTTTCTCTTTCTCTTTTATTTTTATTTTTATTTTTTAGTTTGAGCCCTTCGCTGCTGCTATCTTCAGGTTTTTTTCTTTCACTAGTGGTGAACTTGTGAGTCCTCCCAACAAGGATGAACACGAATTCTCCCTACAGTCTCTGCAGTGAATTAATGGAGCTTAAATAGGACATTGTGTGCAGGGAATCAGTGGGACTGAACACGAACAAAAGACGCTTCTCCATTAACATAAATGAGAAACTGTCTCACTGTGCTTGTTTAGTCAAATTGTTGCCCGCAAAGAAGTGGTGTTTGCATCTCTCGAGTAAATTTTCCTGCAGATTTCAAGTGTTCTGATTAGGATTTGCAACTTCAAAGATCTCGGTTTAACTCTGTTTGCCGTTCTTCCTCCTGGTGTTATTGATTGCAGAGATGTTTCCGTGCAAATAGCAGTGTTCACCTTTTAAAATTAGCCTGCTCCTTGTTCCCTGATGATGAGCTGCTACCCCAGCCCAGCTGGGCTTGGCAGCGTAACAAAATCCCTTTCCTCCAAGAGAATAATAGAAGCAGAAGGGTGGAAGGATGCTCGGAGGGGTAAACATGGAGGAAACTATATTTAGCTGAAGACAATCATACTTGCGCACACACACGCACAAAAACCCACAACACTAAATTTGAGGACTAAATAATTGCTCGCAATTAGTGAGAATTTCAGGGCAATTTACAAAAGCCAAGCTCCAAATTGCCATTAGTTTTTCCAAAGAGTTAGATATCCAGCTCCCATAAGCAGAAAAGAGTGTTTTCTTCGCATTTCCATTTGCCAACGGGGTCTGCGTGAGGAGCTGTGCACTCACGTGCTGTTAGTGCATATGCCAAACACCGCATCTGTGTAAGCAGGAGGGGAGTGATCTCATGAAGCTGGAGCTCAAAGGGAGCTCCTCTCACCTGCTGAGTGCTTGGCTCTTGTCTGGCATGACACGAGACCTGAAAGCCAGGAGTGGGGATTATTTTACCTAAACGTGGATCTCTGGGGTGCAGATGTGTACAGCTGGGCTTAGGTTCCCATCGGGTCACGAGTCACAGCTCATCCTCGGGCAGGTACCTGAAACAGGGCAGACAAAATGCACCGTAGTGCGTCCCGCTTTGTCTGCAAACGGTCCCACTTTGACGGCTATGGGAGGGAAATGTAAAGTTTGTAGGGACAAAACCCGTCCACAGAAGACACCTCCTCCCCCTCCCCCTCGGCTCCTGTCCTCTCCGTTTCCCTCCAGCACCAGAGAGGGCAGGACAGCCATCACAGCCGACAAACCCCTCTTAGGGCTCCACGCTTCTTTCAAAGCTTTTTTCCATGTTTTCACTGTTGTTTTCCAATAGAAACTGGCTGAGGCTCAGCTTTTCTCATTCAGCTCTTTGAACAAAATGACTTGGTTTTCTGCTGAAAGCACCAACCACCGTCCACGGAATGAAAACCCCAGAGGACCTGGTTAACTGCCAGGGGCGCTTTCAAGGACGTTTGTCCTTCGGGAGGTCACTGCCGGGGGGGGTAACACCTGATGGTCGCGTTTAACATCGTTGGGGTTTAGGAGGAGGGCTGGGAGAGCTTGGGCAAGGCTTTGTCCCCCAGCCCCGGGCAGTCAGAGGGTGGCAAATGCACAATCCTTCCTGCAGCTATTTTTAGGACTTCAGGGTGGCTGTTGCAGGTGCTTGGCTGATGGAGCACGAAGCTCCCCAGGCTTGCAGCTTGCTTGTAGCTTCCAGAGACACTCCTGCCTCCGACCTCAGAGTAAACCTCCTCCCTGCTCCACCGCTCTTTCTACATGCCCCAATTCTCTCTGTGTGAGCGTGGAGGGTCTAACACAGAGGAGAGCAGGTCACGGGAGCCCCCATTTCCTTGAGAGAGCTGGGGAAGTGTTATCCCCGCGACTGTCACCTTGCTATTGCACGCTGCACGGCCCGCGTCGCTAAATGTGCACCGGTCGAACACCAAGCCGTCCCTCGATCTTCTCGTTGGCGGCTCCCTGTCTTCTCTGCCTTAATAAAGCTGGCACGGTGGTGGTGCTGGTGGCAGTGTCCCTTTGCATACGGAGCATGGTAGCGGCCAAGCAGGCGGCTGTTGGCGTTACAGTCAAAGCTTGGAAACTCGTTAATGCTTTGGGCAAAGTGCTCCACTTAGGCTCATCAGCAGTACAACCGCACGATGCCCGCCCAGGCGCCTCTGCCACGGAAACTTCCTGCTCTTTCAAGGTCTTATCAATAGCTGCAGTGTGGCAGACGGACCTGGGGGATGGGAGCAGGGAGCGTGAGTCACAGCTGGCTGTCTCGTCCCTGCACGGCAGGGAAAAGCGCCTCTCCATCCGTGCTGCGGCCGCCTGTTGCAATATTGCTCTGCTCCCTGCTTCGAGCATGTCTGCACCGAGCCGGCTCATCCCAGCCAAAACCCCTCTGGCTCGTGGGGATGGTTCCTGTGCAGGAGCACGGCTGCAGCTCCAGACTCCGGATGTGGCCGCGTCTCCTGCTCGCCGGGAGCTGTGGCAGAGGAAGACATCGGGACGTGGCAGAGGGCTCTTCGTGGCCCTCCTGCTGGCAGGAGCCTGGGGACGGCTGATGGACACTGCCCTGAGAGCTGGCTGGTGCTCGAGGGTCTGGGGGACGAGTTGGATGTACCCCTGAGATCTCCCCATCCCCAGCACCTCCTCTCAGGTCTGCTTCAGCATTTGCACTGACAATTTGGGGTGAGGAGAGGTGAGAATGTTTCTGGAAGACTTCATCCCTATGTGCTGTCTATTTTAATAATTAACATCACTTTTACAACAGCAAAGTGTCCATCCAACCGTGGGATTAGGTAGATTCTTGTGTTGCTCAAAACCTTTGGGAAGCTCGGTTGAACTTGCCCAGCTCTGGGCACTACGTGGTGGTCACACAGGCAAACGGGGCTTTGGGATGCTTGACAAAAAGGGCTGCTGAGTAATGAGGGAGATGGCAAAGAGGTATTTTGTGAATCTGCAGTCCCAGCTGAGTCTTGCCTGTGGATCTAAAGACATATCTTGTCCTCATGGGACACCAGCTGCTCCAGAGATCTTGCAGAGATGTTCCCTATAGAGTAGAATAAGCAAAAGGGGGATGAAAAGAACAGGGGATTCCCCTCACTGCCTAATTCTTCCTGGGAAAGGATTTCTCCAGCAAGATGTAACCAGGCTGAGGGCAGGGAAGGGCACAGAAGAGCTTTGCAGCCATTGATAGTGGGGACTCTGTGCGTGCTCCCGGTCTTCGTAGTCCCTAATCCATCTTCTACACATTCCTGCAGAAAGCACTTATGTCTCCCTGCCCACAAAAATGAGCTTGGTGGGTAGCTCCTGGAGGGGACAGCTATTTCTGCTATGTGGCCCCTGACTTCCCGCTGCCTGGATTTGCCTGGCAGATGCAGCCCGTGGAGCTGCCCCCTTATCACAGCTTGCACATTGCTCGGGGGGGGCTGTGCACATTGCTCTGTAATCTGCTGGCCTCTGCCCATGGGACGCAGCCCCTCAAAGAGACCCCGGGCATTAGACCCCAGTGCCCTGTGACTCTGGCCACAGCAGCAAGGTTTAATGTTGTTTTGCTTGTATCGTGCCCAGCAGTTGAAGCCACAATATGTTATTAAAAAGTTAATATTTAAAGGCAATTTATCCCTGGATCAGCGGGATTTGCAGTAAAACGCATCACAGTCCACAGATCCTTTGCGGTTGGATGAGAAATGTGTAATCCCTTTTCACCTCTCACATACCCTCTCTGCTGAGCTGTTCTTTTATTTCCCAGCGTGGTCACGTGTGAATCGGCCACGAGTTACCAAGTCCCTCGCCCGCAGGAACCGCAGGGCTCTCGGGAAGGTGTGGGAAGCTCCTTGCCTTGCACCTCTAGCACTGGCACCTGCTGGACAGAGGAGTGCCGTGCCGTGCAAAGCAACGGCTTTGTGCTGAGGAGGAAGAAGAAACAGCAACGTTCAGGAGGACACAACCTCCCCGTTCCCTCTCTTGGCAGGAGGCAGCAGATTCCTCGTCCCTAATCAAAACCACGCTCGTCTCCCCCCAGCCAGTGCTTCCTGTGAGCGGCTGCAGACCCAGGCTGGGACTGAGAGCAGCAGCAGGTTTGGATCCCTTTCCAGCCCTCCACAGGACGCTGCCGCTGCTGTCAGTAAGAGCAGACCTGGGAGCTGGAGCTGTACAGGTCTGAGCACGCAGAAGCACACCTGATGCTGTCTGGCTGGAGACAGGAGGTGCTCAGCCCGCTGGCAGGACTTAGCAGCAGGCTGGCAAGGATTTTTCAGTGCAAAAATGCTCCTGCTAGTGCCCCTGCCCAAAGCGGGGGGCTGTCCTCCTGACGCAGGAGCACCACCAAGAGCAGCTCAGCTCCTTTCTGCATCCACCCTGGCTCCTCTACCCCGCTCTTCCAGGCTGGGAGCGCTTACCGACAAGTCTCCACAACACTTGCTTCCAGCCCTCCGTCCAGCATTGCACAGAGACCGTTTCCCTGAGCGAGCAGATGTTCTGAATTTGGCATGGAAATGTGTTGCTTGGAGTTAGAGAGAATTCCTGTGATTAATGCTTAATGCTGCTATCTGAATAATTACCTCAGTCAGCCAGCTTTCCTTCTGGCTTTGCGAGAAAATATGCATGGAAAATGAGGAGAATATCCTCTTTCTGTACTACGGCGTATACGGAATTTTTCTAAAAGGAGGGATACAAATATATTTGGGAAGACAAACAACCGATAAGCTTACAAGGTGCCTGTGCACGCGTCCTGTCTCCAGCACTGACGCAGGAGCACAGCCCCCCCAGCCCACTGTTAGAGACCTGGTGGCTGGGGAGCAGCCTCCGCACGGGGAAGGTGCTCGGTTATATACACTGAAAAATCTCGGGTTTCAGCTGTAGATGATCTGAGCTGATAACCGCACACCTAATATCAAATTTCCAGAAGCGGATAAAAGCTCCCTTCAGTCAACTTAGCGATCACGTTTCTTGTGTATATGTGCACGCACATAAGGAGACATTGTTTTAAGGTCAGTTTGAAAAATCATGTCTCTTTTTGTGGAAAATGTCGATTTTTTTCCAACGGAAATTCAAATACCAATCGTTTAAGCCAAAATTTTAAACATTTATATTTTAATCTAGTGTTTTGGTGTTCAGGAGTTCTTGTTTACGAGCTACCAACATGTTCTGCACTTGCCAGAATACGCAGACAAAATAGGTTTCAACAAAACCAACGTGGTATTCCGGGAAGGCGATGCACCAAGCCCGATGCCAACCCTTTCAGAAGGCGTCCCAAACTGATCCGAGGAGCTGCTGCCTGCAGCAATCTGACCTCTGCAGCACGGGGCTCGCTTCGGGCTGCAGGAAACCAATGCAGACGGGCAGATGTATGGTGTGGAAGGGCCAACACGCCTTGCGCAGAGCAAAGTCGTGCCCCTGAAGTCAGAGCAAGGGAGAGAGCTTGAAGTGATCCGGTTAAGGAGCAAAAGGACGTGCTACATAGCCGGATGCAGGCATAATTCAGACATATTTCCATTCAATTCAGACATAAGACATCAGATTTTGCTGACGCAGGGGGCAAAAGAGCCAGGCAGGGCTTAAAGTCGGGTATTACCCACACAGGGAAGTGAGTCCAGCCTGCAGCGTGGATCACACAGGTATGTGAGGAATTACCAGAGAAGGGTTGGAGAGCAACGCGCTGGGCACCTGGCGCGTCCCTCCTGCGGTTCTGTCGCACCGCCCGGCGAGCGGGCTGCGGGCGAGCATCTGGCACCAGAGCGAAACCAACCAGGGCTGGGCTCCTGAGCCAGGGAACGGCAGGGCTGGGGGACAAGCAGGCAACGGGGGTGTAAGCGGGCTGTGGGTGCTCTGGAGAAGGAAGGGGACAGGGAGCGATCCTTCGCTGCTGGCACCTCCTGCAGAGCGGGGCCGTGGGATTTCAGCGGCGATGTTTGCCGCTTGTGCAAAGCAGCGTGAGGCGCTTTATCTCCGGACTCCTCCACTTTGAGAATTTATAAACAACTCCTAGCAATCCCTGGCTTCTCCCTCCAGTAAATAAATCCTTTTCCCAACCGCCCGAGCAGAGACGGAGCAGTTCTGCTTTCCGCCCCCCCCCCCCCCCCCCCCCCCCCCACCTCTACCAGCCCCGGCGTGCGCAGGAGCCTTACCTGGCCGCGGCAGCCGCCCCCCCGGGATGGATGCTCCGGGTGCCCGGGGACCCCTCCAACCCGGGGGCCACCGGTCCCGGCCCCGGCCCCGGCCCCGGCCCCGGCCCCAGCCCCGGCCCCCCCCGGCCCCTGCGCGGCCGCTCCCCGCCGGGCCGGGCTCTGGGCAGGGCGGGCGCGGCCGCGCTGCGCTTTTAAGCCCCGGCTGCTGCCGGCAGCGCCGCCGGGCTCCGCGCTGCGCCGCTCCGCGCCCCCCCCCCCCCCCCCCCCGACCCCCCCGACCCCCCCGGCCCCCCGGCATGGGCACGGGCACGGGCACGGGCGCGGGCAGGGGCAGCGTCCAGCTGCAGGACTTCGCCGCCGGCTGGGTGGGCGGTAAGGTGCCGCGGGGGTCGGCGGTGGAGCGGGGCAGGGGGGCGAGGGGAGGATTTTGGGGGGTACGCCTGGGTTTTGGGGGGTTTGGGATAGAAATAGCGCAGGTTAAGCGGTTTCTGTAGGTGAGATCGTTTCGGTCTAAGCAACGGCAGCGGCATCTCGTTGGCACAGCGGTGGGCTCTGCGCACACGCAGGTGGGACACCCACGGGTGTCAGTGCCACGCTGCCCCCCGAGCACCCTTGTCCGGGTTCCCTGCTCCGTAGTGGGGCTGGGAGGGGAGCGCCGGGACCCCCACAGCCCTCCTGTTCCCCCCCAGCCCCACTAAAGCAAAGGGTGCCGCTGGGAGGGAAGGGGCTCGGGCTGGTCTGCTGGAAATGCTGCTGGAAACCGTTGGGAAAAAACCTCAGGAAAGGCAAGGTGAAGGTGTGCAGGGACAGCAGCGGTGTGGTGTCTTACAGAAGGGAAAGTTCCCGCTGGGTGGACCAGGTGAGAAGGGGCACAGCCGTGGGACACGCAGCGCACGGGGCGAGCGTGGTGCCCACATGCCAGAGCTCTGCCCAGGCTCACGCTGATGCCAGGCGGAGGAAGGAGGTGTGGGGTGCTCAGGGATCCTGACTGGCCAGACAAGGTTAATAGGTTAGCTGAACTGACAAAATCCAGAAACTCCGCCAAAAGCTTACGCGAGCAACTGACTTGCGGATCGATGCAGCCCGCGGAGGCTGTGCGGCACTCAGGCGCTCCGTCTGCCGCGCTGGCCCCGTGCTATCCCCCAGGATATCCCCCACACACCCCCAGGAGTGGGGCAGGAACCGGGGTGACCAGCCACCAGCACACAGCCTCAGGCCTGGGTGGCAGCAGCCAGGTTTCATTTATAGTGCTGGACCGCAGGTGGTTGCAGGTTAACGTCCAGGAGAAGCAGGGACACTTTAATAATGCGTTTTGAGTAAAGTCATAAGGTGTTGACCAAGGACATGATGCTCTTTGCAGCCTGAACCTACTAGGAGTGCGACATCTCATATAGTCTCAAAAGTACTTGTGTAAACCCAGCAAAGGGGACACTGAGACTTGCAGATGCGGAGGCAGCACAAACTATCCACCATCTCCACAAACACCTTGAAAACCGCGGGTGTTGTTTGCAACAAGCACACAAACTCGTGTCCTGGCCCTGGTGCGCGGGTCACTTGGTCCTCCAGGAGCAGGGGGAAAGCACACGGTCCTGCTGGGGGGGCCCCCGGCAGCAAAGTGGTGTGGGTAGGTGGACAGGATGGTGTCAGGCAGTGGGACGGATGGGACGGTTTCTCCTAGGGAAAGTGCAGGTAACGTGGTTGGATGGGACTCCAGAGACTGGTACTGAGCAGGACCCTCTTTATCCGAATCACCCCTGGTGGCTATCCCTGCAAGCTGCTTGTAAACCAGCAGAGGATGGGGGTTTGCAGTCCCCATCTGCAGTTGGCTCTAGCGGCTCACTTGCTGAGCCAGAAGGTATTTCCTCACGTCTAATCTGAATCTCGCCATGTCAAGGCTAAAAGTTGCATGCGTTTACCGGAGTGCAAGGGAAACGGGTCATTAATGGGCAGGACATTAACATCTAACACCCCTCCTACCGCTCAGCCACCTTTAAGGGTGTCGGAGTTCAAGAGGACACGCAGGGAAGAAGCTCAGGTGTGTCTGCCTGGCTCCTGCCTCTTGCCAGAGAAGGGGCACCGTGCGGTGTCGCCCTGGCTTGGCCCAGGATGGCTGTTTTCCCGGAAATCCCTCCTCTTCCCCTGCGAACGCATTGCTTCCTGTCCTGTCCGAAAAGCTTCTTCAGCATTTTTTGTAATATTTTGTTTTCCTCCCCAGGAGCCGCGAGCGTGGTTGTGGGCCACCCGCTGGACACCATCAAGGTAAAACCCCTTGATCCGCGCTCTCACGGCACCACCCAAAAACCCGCGGGCAGGGGGACGGCCTCTCTTGAGATGACTCTGCAGAAAACCTTCCTTTCATCCCAAGGGGGAATTTAGAAATGTTTTCATAGGCTTTAGTCTTTCTCCCTCTCCAGCGTTCATTTTGAATGGGAAACCAAAATACCTGGCGGATACGTGTGAGCTCCTCTGGTGAGGATTAATACTGAAAATTAAAACTGGCCTTACGTAATGCTGGGCTTACTGAACAGTTCTGCCGGTGTTTTATTGAACTTTGCCACAAAAAAGTATTCAAAGGGCAGTGGGAGAACTGTATTTGTTTTGCTCCAGGCGCATTTTTGTGTGTTTTCCTAGTGTCGGCAGTCCTGTAAGGGCAGAGTGTTGAAATTGTTATCCCAGGGCTATGACAGGCAATATTTACTATTCCTGTACGGAAAATACTCCTCAGAAGGAAGGACTGAGAGATATAAGGAGGTGTTCACTAGCAGGTTCCCCAACCTCTGCAGACGTTAACACAGCCCCGCCGGGCTGACCATCCCCACTGGTGCAGAGCTATGGAGGAAGACCTTGTCTTCCCTTCTCCTTTCGCACAGCCTGACATCTCGGGCCACCTTTCCTGGTTCAGCTGCTCTGCCCACGTGCCCTGACCTAGCACAAGCTGCTGGCACCAGGCGGGGCTGCCAGGTGTGGCAGACCCGAAGACCAAAAGGTCCTATTGCACCTGAAGGACCCACGGAGGGTCACGGGGAGGTTGCAGGGACCAGCAGGGCCCACATCACATCCTTCCCCGGCCACCGCAGCCATCCCCCCGCACACAGCCAGCTCTCCAGCCCCGTTGTCTGTGGCTAAGCTGCTGCTATCAGCCCCGGGAGCATCACAGCGTGGGAAGGGTGCAGGCCCCCAGCAGGAGCAGCAAGGCTCGGGCAGGGCTCGGGCAGCGCAGGCTCCGTCCCAGCTTGCCGAGGACCCGTGCTGGCATCCCTGTCTCAGGATGGAGCTCGGGGATGCCACTGCTGGGTTTGGAGAGTTTGGCAATAGCTGCCGGAGGATCCTGCTGGGCTGTGCCAAGCTTCTGGGTGCCAGGAGAGCCCATCCTTCATGCTTATAAAGGCAAGTGTCAGCCTGAAGCTGCTGTGTTGGGGGCTGGACGGTGCTGGGGAATATCAAGCAGGCAGACTTGTTGTCTGTCCAAATTCAGGGGTCGGGAAGTGGAAAGGAGAGGTTTTATGCAGCAGCAGACCTGTGAGGGGCAGCTGGGCGGCATTGGCAGCCCCTGGGGCCGGGGGCTCCCCAGCTGGAGGGGACAGGGCTGAAGGATTTCAGCTTATCTAAGAGGCAGGTCTGCACCGAGCAGCTTGTGAGGGTACTCGATTGCTCTCAGTTATTCAAAAAATGTACTAACGTGAACCTCTAAATACCTGGTTACTGTGTAAAAGAAAAAACAACAAGCCCATGGAGTTCAAATGGGAACCTGCGGGCTATGCGTGCAAATCAAGCCAGGAGGGAATGCAGAGCTGTGTGCTGCAGCCACCCAGCCGGGTCCTGTTAACGTCGGTGCTGGTCCTAGGGAGCAGGGGTTGCGCGCCCAGAGCAGGATGGTGCTGGGCACCTTGAACAACATGCTCTGCAGGAGCCGGAGCTGCAGTGCCACATCCGAGCTTTTTGGAAGCGCTCGGTAAACCTTCCACTTTCTGCTTCTCCGTGGTTGCAGCGCCCGGGGGTTCAGAGCAGGCCATCTTCATGGAAGGAGGCCAAAACAGCCCCAAATGGCACTGGGGGAAGGAGCCCAAGGTGAGGAAAGCGGCGTTCCCAGCCCGGGAGATGAGGAACCATGTGCTGGGCTGGAGATGCTTGGTGGCAAAAGGCACCGCTGGCCAGGGCGGGACTCCACCCTTGGCAGGGCGCAGGACCAAAAGGTTGGGTCATTCAACCTCTTCTCCCCAGGCACGAACTCCAGAGGGCACTCACTCTTTTGGGTTTTAAATACCTAAATTGGGTTCCTGCCTCACCCTGCTGCAAGCCTGGGCCGTGCCACCAAGGAAAGCATTGCAGGGTGGCGCAGTCCCTGCAGCCTTCTTTTCACCACGCCAGCGTCCTGCCGGCAGCAATGCTGGTGGATACGGCTAGAAATGCTGTCCAGCTTCCTTAAAAACATCCCCGACAGAGCGTGTGCAAGTGTCTTCCCACAGAAAAAAAATCGCTTTTTAAAAAAGAGATCCTGTGTACAGGACGGGGCTTCCATTTCCTCGCCCACCTCTAAGCCCCAAAACGCATCACCTACTTGTAAGGATTATTTTACTGCAAACTTGTGAACAGCTCGAGTGAAAGATGATCGAAGTGTATGTGTGTGTGTATACATATGTGAGAGGGGAAGTACGTTGAATAATGCAGACCTTGTCATGATTTACCGGCCATTTCTTACAGCTGTTGTAGGCACTTTTTGGAACGTGAATAGCCACTGCTTTCCAGAAACAAAATGCCTTTGTTGGAAATGGTGTAAAACTGTATCTTTGAGGGAAGCATGGAGAATTTCTGAGTTAGAGCTGAATTATTTTCGCCCTGTTTAGTATTTGTATGTCTTTACAATCCACCTTGAAGCAGAAGGGTCCTGGAAGCCTCCCAGGGGAGCTCTTTCCCCATCCTCCAGCAATGCATCCCAGCCTCCACTGAAAGCCTCCGAACGGAGCAGACCGCATCACCCTCCAGTTTCTACATAAATCATGAACTTGCAAGTGATGGTGTTGCACACCAGCGATCTGCTGCGACTGCTGGGCTGGGACAGAGTAGCTGGTCTGCTCTCGAGAGCGATTTGACAGTCATCGATTCCAGATGTTGCAGAACAGCTTCACAGCCCTGAGGTCCTGCTTAGCCCTGCTTCTGGCAAAGTTCAAGGGGAGTGGATGCATATATATCTTACTTTATTGCTCTGTTTTCTTTACAGCTAAGCAAGGATTCACTCTCAAAGCAAAGTACGCGTTGTTTACATAGCATGAGCTTTCACCCGCCTGGAAGTGTGGGGTTTTAATCACGTTTCATGAATGTGTTTTGCAGACTCGTTTGCAAGCTGGACAAGGATATGGAAATACACTCAACTGTGTTCTTACTGTGTACAGAAATGAGTCTGTAAGTACTTTATCATACTTAAAAATATGCTGGTAGAAAACGCAGGAAGATAAATAAATAAATGCATGAAGCAATTATATGAAATCAGTGTTGACACCAAAGTTGGTGCAATTCCATTCAATGCCTAAAGAAGGACTAAAGACTGCGAATCCTCGCAGCCTCCTCTTGCTAACTCTTGCCAGCTCCCTTGGTAACCCCAGTAGGGAAAAGACATGATAAACGACACTGCCCGTGTGCCCCCGTGGGTCAGGCTGTTACACCCACATTGGCTGTTTTGCCTGTACCTGCCAGCAAAACTCTTTACCGGAGGTATTTTGCTGTCTTTGGTGATGCCAGGAAAGAAGCTGACCATAGGAGAGACTTTTCCGTGATTTCCTGTGCTTTCAGAATACTCCCGCATCCTGCACGATCTCCTCCTTAGCACTATGAATTAATTTTCATGTGCTCAGCATGTGCATGCGGTTGCTTCCAAGAGGCATCTGCTACTCGGATTTGCAGCTCTGGCTGATAGAGCAGCGGGTGGTTGCGTGGCTCAGCCCCACTCCCCTCTCCCTGCAGGCAGCGTTCCCGGTGCTGCCGTCCCTGCCTGAGGGATGGGAGCAACCAAACCCTGAAAACAGAGACAAGAGGAAGACCCAGTGATCATTGTCTTGCATCACATGAAAGCCAATTCATCATTCCTTGGGGACAGAGTAGGAAGGCAGATGCACAGAGCAAGCAGAACAGGGAGGAGGAATTTGCCGTGGTTTGCGAGCCAGACAGATAAGAGCAGCTGTGCCAAGCTGCTCTAGTAACTCCTGCTCCTTTCCCATGTAGGTGGCTGGCTTCTTCAAAGGCATGTCCTTCCCGCTGGCCAGCATTGCTGTCTACAGCTCGGTGGTGTTCGGTGTCTTCAGCAACACGCAGCGGCTCCTCAGCCAGCTCCGGCACGGAGATGCCTCCCATGCGCCAGCGCTGGCCGACGTGGCGCTCGCCAGCATGGTGGCGGGGTTCGTCTCCGTCGGGATCGGCACTCCTGTTGACCTGGTGAAGATAAGGCTGCAGATGCAAACACAGCCATACATCACAGGTAGGAAAGCAAAAGTTTCTTCTTGCTTGCTCTGCTGGTCCTGGCGTACAGAGCTACCTGGCACACGGCTGTGTGAGGATCACGATGGTGGGAACCAGTACCTATTGCCAATTGCTACTGCTCAGGATGTTTTCCATCTTTTTAGACTATTTTTCACCTTTGCAGGCGATAAGTTTGTTGTTGCGGTTTCTTGGCTTTACGCCTATTGAAGGTATCTCAGGATGTCTCTGGTTCTCAGGCACCCAGCTGCACTTCAAGGATGCCAGCTGCACTTTTCAAGGATGCTTCTGGTTCTCAGGCTGGGTTCCCAGGCTGGCAGAGATCTCCTGCCAGTATTTCAGCGGACATTCTCTTCCATCTGTATTTCTCCCATTTTACCCTTGTTGCCTCTGTGGCTGCTCCTAACACACTGAGCTCTGGGTCTCCTGGAGATCCCACCCGCAGCGCCACAGCTGCCATCGCAAACTCTCAGTCTCACACAGATTTACATACTTCACCCTTCTCTGTTCAAAGCAAAAATTTCTAAAATACATTTGCAAACCGTTGGCTCTGCAGAACCGCCACCTCTGCAGAAACTGCCGTCCAAAAGAGCTGCTCTGCCCAGGCAGTGGCTGGACTTCATCACAGGTTGCCAGCGCAGAGCAAACCCCAGTCCTCTGCCTCAGAAGGGCGAGACTCTGAAGACGTTGAGGCTTTCAGAGATATAGCTTGCCACCAGATGTGGTCAAATCTGTGAAAGTTGGGCACATAGCCTTAAACTTATTTGGAGGACCCACTGAACACATACCTATTGGAAGGTATGCATTGCAACTAAGAAAACATGCCCTGAAGTGTCCAAACGTCCTTTAAAAGTAGACCTAAGTCCTCTTTTGAAAAACGTTTTTCCCTCACTATGTATTGGTCCCAGCAAAAGAAAAAGCATGGCAGCGATTTCTGTCTCTTGAATGGATGGTGGTGGGCTTTTGCAAGGAACTGTAGCTATATAGCTATCATAACACTTGTATCTTTTTTTTTTTCTTTTTTTTTTTTTTAAGCCAACAATAAACTAAAGCCCACAGTTCCTGGATTTCCTATGTACCGCGGCCCGATTCACTGCTTTAGGACAGTCCTACAGAAAGAAGGGATAGCAGGAATATACCGAGGTGTGGGAGCAATGCTTCTGAGGGATGTTCCCGGGTACTGCCTGTATTTCATCCCTTACACATTTTTCTGTGGATGGATTACCCCTGATGGATGCATTTCCCCGAATCCCTCTTCCGTGTGGCTTGCAGGGGGTGTAGCAGGTAAGCACCTTTTTCCCCACAATACTGGCAAAAAAAGGACAGGAAGGGTCCCAGGGCAGATGTCTGGGGCTGGCTCAGGGGCTGCCCCATTCTCCTGCTCACCAGCAGCGGACGTGGGGCTGAGCAAGCATTTCCCTCACGGCCAGGCCCCCTGGCCCCAAGGCTGCACTTTATGACTTGACGGAGCGTATGGAAGCTGCGTTGTCAGCTCTTCACCAGGCTCAGTGGCAGTGAGAAGGAAACCAGGCAGTGCTGCCTTCTCCCCGCATGTCGCACAACAGCCAAAATGCCTCCAGAAGAGGACTTCAACCTGTTGGCTGCCCACCAGGAGGGTGTGCACCCTCCCCGCATGCTGCAGAAACCACAGATCAGCAGAGCTGACTTACTGATTTTCTTTCCCTTTCTCCTCCCTCCCCCACCTTTTATTTTTCCTGTGTACACCTGCCAGGAAGGCTGGCATGTGCACCCCCATGCTTACGTGTGCAAGTCCACCCGTTTGCTCCCTACCCATTTATTGGCCATTTTTAAATTGCAGATCCCTAAATACAGAACAATTTTTAGGTCAGGTAATGATTAAACAGCACTTTCTCTGTTTTTCCTGCAAATAAACAGAGCTGTGGTTTATCTGAACAGCTTCTCTAGTATGCCCCAACACTCACGTAGGTCCAGACATGCTCTTGTCAGTCCAGCTGTGTGTGCCATGTATTGCGGCCACGTGCAGGGAAATTTCATAACCCAGTAAATCTCTCTGTATGGAACCAACACGATATGTCTGGGAAAGTGGGGACGGCTGAAGATGGTATTTGCTACACGTTCACAAGACTGATACATAGGTGCTCTTGGTTGTGTTGGAAGCAACACTGACCTTTTCAGAGACAAAATGTTCCATCCGGCTGCAGGCTAACTGGTGTAAATGGAGAGTTTCTGTGTAGGAATGACAATGCATCTCAGCTGTGGGGAGCCTAAATTTGGTTGCAGGAGAACAGCCTCTTCTTCGCATTCTCAGCTCAAAATTTGCTTTTCAGTAATACTATCGGATCACTCCAGTTTTTCTGAAATGTGGCAGCTTCTGGCAGTTCGGGCATGTCCATGTCCACCAGAGCATGTCCATGTCCACCAGAAGCACCGCAGAAGCAGTGTTTTTACCTGTGTGAGCACCTCCTGGACTGCCTGCATTTGTTTACTGGCGTAACCCCCAAAATCTCAGTGCTTCTTCCTGAAACAGGGAACTTTGCTCCCAGAAATACCGTTTCTGTGCCTGAGCAGGGTGAATGCCCTGAGATGAATATCCAGTGAGTATGATGTGGTGGGTGAGACAGGATGTTCCCAGTTCACTGGCCTGCAGCCAAGAAAACACAGAGAAGTTGTTCAAATACCTCATCATGGTCAAAGCCCAGGTGTGTGTTGGGATAAGGAAGGGATTCTCTTCTGCATTTTTTTTTAGGAGTAATTTCCTGGGGGACTGCTACTCCAATGGATGTTGTGAAAAGTCGACTTCAGGCAGATGGAGTTTACTTAAACAAGTACAAGGGGATCCTTGACTGTATCCTGCAGAGCTACCAGAATGAGGGCCTAAAAGTAAGTGGTATTTGAAGTAAAATCTGCGTGTCAGGCATCTGATTTTTTAATTGGGAAATACAATGGCTGTTACAAACCCATCTGCAGAGTTGAGAGACAACTAAAGCCAGTTAGCTATAAATTGTAATAATTACAGTAGGTAATTATAGTACAGATTCTAGTTCATAATTGTGAGAGTAATAATGTGTCTTGCAGAAATGAAAAAATGAGTGACTGAGGGTCATAGTCTGCTTGTGTTATTAACTTAAAATAACACTTTGTGTCAGTGTGCTTAACTGTGGATATAATTTGACATATCATAAATTAGTGATGGAAATCGCTCTTTTAAATCAGAATTGCATCAGTTTTCATTGTGAAGAAGGACTGTGTGCCAGAAAACACCCTCCTTTTTCTGACTTTATTTATTAGTGTAATAAAAGTTGTTTTTTTTTCTGTCTGCAAACCTTGTCTCAGTTAAATGTGAATGGCAGAAAACCAGGGTTTGCAGGTTTATTGCACCACCAATATATGCTTATGGGAAGTGATGTCTTCTGATATTGAATTAAATCTGTATTTCAGTTGTCATCAAAACATCATGTGGGCTCCTAGCTCAAAAGTGTTAATTTTCACATTCTGAGGGAAAAGTAGCAAGTTGAAGTAACAAGAAAAATAACTTGCAAAATCACAAGTCAGTGGGATTTAAATATTTGACAACATGCCACTATATTATGCCAGCTGTCATAGGAGCTTGCAGTTTGGCTGGGTTTTGGCTGTTGAGTGAAGAAAATCACTATTGCTATGAAGCACCCAGAAGCACCCAGAGAAATACTAAGGAGAGTTCTTGGTCGCCCTCACCCAGTACCCTCCTTGGCCTGCCTGAATATTAATTCAGGCACTCAGTTTTGTTGCCTGGGGTCTGAGCTGCTTGTGGTTTGTTTGTTGTCATTCCTGGCGCCTGGACAGAGCCTGCGGTAGAGTTGAGTAATAGCTGAGAGATAAGACCAGACCTTTCTGTCATAAGAAAAATTGTTTTGTATGTTTGGAGACACAGAACTGATAGAAGGCAAGCCCAGGTCTGGATGTTTTCATGCTGGGACAATGGAACAGCATTTTCAGTGGCATATAAAAAAACCAATATATATACATATATATGTAATATATATATATATATATATGTATCTCTCTTTCTCCATAGTCAGGTGTGCTCACTCTGGTGAGAAAAGAAATATGCCTCTGGGCTTTTCTTTATAAATCTTCATTATTATTTAACTTGGATCTATCATGTTACCTTATGGATACTAGAAAAACTTGAATTTACTCCCAGAAAACTCCGTCATTTCAGACAGAATAAAATACCCCAGGTAAATCAAGTAATACCCCAAATAGCCCAATACCACAGTTTCACATTGCAAACGCCATCCTAAACAATGTGGACATGTTTTGATTCTTCTCATACGAGTCAACTCCATGCAGAACTGGATTTATTGGATACAAGAGAAGGCTTGTTTAGCTGAGCTCAGGATTTCAGGGGAAGAACACTGGTTAGACATTTAAATCCATGGGCTTCCAGTCTTGTTGCCAAGATCTCCAATTCGGTCTTACAGTAGCTATGGGAGTTTTGCCTAAGGCCTGGACAGGCCCTGCCTTGCTGATGTTACTTCTCTTTTCTACTCTGAAATTCTGGTGGTTAGATTAGTGACCACAGTGGTTAGCCAGGGAGGTTAATGGGGTGATTCTTCAGGCCAGCAATCCTCATTCTGTAAATTGGCTCTCCTGGCCCCCCAGTGGTTTGTGCTCGGCCTAGCGCAGGCCTGGCAGTGGTGCTTGTAGGTGAGGGCGCCGCGCAGGGAGACAGGCCTAGGCCTGGCGTGGGGAGCGACCAGGGCCCCTTCTCCACAATCCAGAAAGCACTTAAGTGGGTGGGCACTGAAGTTTAACCTTAGGAACCTAAATGTGAAACTATCAGCTGATATTGAATATCTTTTCCAAAGCCAGCATGTGAGAGCTAGTGCTCAGCAAGGTACAGATTAAGTCCAGATTTCTACTGATTGAGAAATGGTTGCTATACTCTGAAATGAAACACATAAAAAATGTTCCCTCTCTCGTTCCCAACTGTCGTTTGCCACCATAGAGCTGGCCCGGAAATTGAAACATTAGCTGTGTGAAAGCAACAGCTTTGTTGTTGTACCCTGGCATATTCATGATGCCCAAACACTCATGTATGCAAAGGGAAGGAAAAACCCTAGCCAGGTAGGACAGCACTGGAAGAAGGTTTAGATTTCTTGGTTTCAGATGTCCACCAGTAGCATGAGGCCCTCTACTGCTTCTGGTTCTTTCTGGCAGATACACAAAAAGGTCTATAGGGAACACAGAGCAGACTGATGCCAAACCAGCCACTTTAGCCATTACACTTACATTCTCCATCGCACACTTCAGCAAAGACCATCACTGGGAGCCTATCTCCTGAGCAAACCAAGGTTGGGTTCTCCAGAACCCCACCATGACTTAGTTCAACGTTTTCTTCTTCTTCTTCTTGAAACAGACAGTATATTCCTGTGCTCTAACCTTTCTCCATCCCCAACAGGTCTTTTTTAGGGGCATCACGGTCAATGCAGTGCGAGGATTCCCAATGAGTTCAGCCATGTTTCTTGGCTATGAACTTTCTCTCAAAGCAATGAAAAGAGACCAAACTGAGACCAATCCTTAACTTCCAGGTCAGCGCATAAAGACCCTCTAGCTTTATTAAAATTAGAGAATTAACCTTTGAATCAAATGGAGTTACAATCATAGAGGTTCTCTGAAAATCAGGTAACTTACATGGGTACCTACATCTGGACGGGAAAACACTTTTCAAATATGGGTCTGGGATTTGGAGCACAAAAGAGACATACCGATGGATTTTCGTTTCATTCCAGACCTCCTGGAATTTCATTGCAATCCAGTTTGATTGTTGTGATTGTCTTGATTAATGTGATTCAGAAAAGAAAATCTGAAAGGAGAGTATTTTCTAACATAAGTTTTGAAATATTCTGACTGAAGTCTCTGCACGGTATCCTTTCCTCTCTTGATCTACCACAAAGACCTGAAATTAAGCCCTGACAAAGTGTGTTGACTATCAATTCACAGTTTTACTCTTTTCTTCATAAATTTAGGGTTGAATAAAGGAGCATCATTAAAAATATCTGATTATGGAAACTTTTAACAGCTAAATACCCAAAATCATTCATGGCAGTCTGCTGTTTTGTGTGGTACTTTATAAACCTCCTTCTTTCTTATTTCAAAAGCATTGCCAAGAAGACCTGATCAGTCTCCTACTTTCCTGAGCAGTATGGTGGTGGTGAGGGCTCACTGGTCTGATCGAAGACTCCCGGCACTGCAGAAGCCCACAGCTAGGGCATCTGCTTTCTCTTCTGCCATGGACATAGTCCCTGGAGGGCTCCAAACCTGCACCAGCCCATTCAAGTCCAAAGACTATTTTCTTTTCAAAGCTTTCACTCTGTTGTCTAAGAGCACCTTACTAATTTTCATTGTGGCGTTGCACTTTTTCACTAATGGCATTTTGCTCATTGAACCAATGGAATAACTTCCCTTTCCTACACGAGTGAGATACACCCAAAGCCAGCCCACATAACATCATCCGAGTGAGTGTTTTTTTGTACAATACCATGTACAAGGCTCATTTTTGTGAACAAGGATCTCCTGCTCTGGAAAGAGAAGGGGAAAGCATTGTGGGTGTGCGGGTGCTTTTTGTGTAGGAATGTCTGGATTCCTACCAAATCCTAACTTGCTTTCAGGATTGAAGAACTGGATGATTCCAACTATATGAATGAATACTTTTGTTTTGCATTATAGAATTCCCCACTTTGCCACAGTTTAATATATTATCATGAACAGATGTGAAGGTCTTCAACAACTTCAGTTTGTTATCCAAGGTCTAAATTAAACTGGGAAACATAAGGATGATATATATTCAGATTCTGAGCCGCTCTTTTACTTCAGAAGACAATAAAACAAGCCCACAATTCATATAGATGGCTGTTTGTTGATTTAGCTGACTTGCCCTGTGTAGCTCTCCAGTGACCTGGTAGCGGTACATGCCAGTGTCTGCTAGCCCATCTGATATCTCTGCTGTGACAATCCAGCCTGCCAACTGCCAAATCCTGCAGACATTGCTTTGCAGCCTTGAAGAGATGCCATCAAAAGAAGTCCCTAAGGCATGCAGAGTCTGTCCCAAACTGTATCCTCTAAAATACACCAGCTGCCTTCAGACCTCCAGCTCTGCTGCAATCATACAGAGATGACTGGGGCACCCAGGTCTCTCTTTGGTCTACCTCAGTTTTTCAATTAATCTCAAGACTTTTTACATCATGATTATTTCTGTTTATTCTGTTAAATATCTCCATGCTTTATTTTCTAAGTGTGGAGCTTCTGATGCCAAAAAACAAGAAGAACCAGCACTGCAGTGACAAGAGGACTCTGGTGGCACTGGCAGGAGAGGCTGAGGGGTAACAGCCTTGCACATCAAGGGATGTGCGGTGAGGAGGAATTGGTCTGGGACCACACCGGCCTCTGGGAAATGTTTGGTTCCCTCTATCCTCTTCTGGAGAAGGAGACCCCTGGGGACAAAGCTCAGCAATGGCGGTTTTAGCAGATGTTTCTGAAGACAGCCTGGAGCAGCCATCTCCAGCTTTCCTCCATAAAAGGAGAAGAAAGAAGGAGAAACTTGTACATCCTTATTGCTTGATGAATGGAAGAATTGGCTGCAAGACTTGGAGAGCTCAGCAGAAATTGCCTAAAAACTTGGGCCTGGAGCAGTGCTCAGAAATGGGCTCCCAGACCTCCCAAAACAGTGTGGGCTACCCTTTGCTGGGGCCTGAATTAAAATCAGAAGGATGGCTTCCCCCCAAAATGGCCCTAAAAAGTGGGAGAAACAGCTGGTGTTGCTTCATCTCAGGACTTGTAGGCAAGGAGGCTCATAGCCTTTGAGCTTGGCAAGAACACAAGGAACTGTTTTTGACAAACAATATGTATAAAATTGATGAGCCTTCACTCAAGTATTTGTTGCTGGCTACATTTATGGAGTCATCCTTTCCATGTTACCTATTTTAATATGTATGCGTAAAACATGTTCTCTAGATGCGTAATGTCTTGTGTCCCCAGGGATAATACTTGGGGAAACTGGCTTTTCGATGCAAATAAACTGTTGGTTATCTGCCTGCATTATGTCAAATGGACCGTGAATGAATTAAACTGATGAGGTTTGCAACGGGCTGTGAATCTGAATAACGTTGTCCTCGAGGTGCCCAGGTTCGGTGTTTGGTGCCCTTGGGGTACGAGCCCCGTGTTGGAGCCGCATGATGATTTTTCCTGTTATTCATCATCCAGAGAAACAAATATCGAGATGGATGCCCAGGATTTACCCAGGCAAAACTCTCAGGAGCTGTCAGGGAGAGCTGGTGTTGAAAGAGGGACAGAAAGCTTTCCGTGCAGCCGTCGGGAAAGCATGTGGGAAGTGTGCGACACGAGTCGGCCACACGATGGCATCCTCGTCCGCTGCGTGGGGCACGACCGGCGGACACGGGCTGTCTGTCTGTCTGCCTGTCTGTCTGTCTGTCTGTCGTGCCCAACTTAGTCCCGACCCCGGGCTTGCTGCCAGGCCGGCACACGCAGGGCTGATTCCGGGGGTCCCTGCCCACCCGATGCCTGCTGGACACACGATTTGAGAAGCGTGTCATCCCTTTAGCGTTCACCCAAAGCCACAGCGAAGCAAAGCAGCAGCGGGACGGGTCGGGAGGGTTTTGGGGTGATGGCAGACCCCAAAGAGAAGTAAGACCAGAAGGAACAGGGATACCTACATCTATGCTTTTCCTCCCTGGAATGCAAAAGCATACTCAGGCCTGTCATGCCTTAAATGAGTCTGTAATTGCCCAATTTTCTTGTTGCTGGTGGTGTTCCAGCTCTTATAACATCCAATATTACTTAATGAGGTGCGGGCTGTTTAGCTGTTTTTCCCAGTTCCTACAGTACCCAATGCAACAGAAGAAAGGTAACAGCTTATTCTCCCCCTCCAGCTTTGTCTATCTCCAGAGTCAGGCATTAGGAGAACAACCAACCCGCTCAGAGCCATACACATGCTACAGAATGAGAATGTCTTTTTAAGGAAGTCCCAGAGGTCCTATATGAGGTTTCTTCACAAAAGATGTGAAACTGATGTAAAATAAATCAAGAAATCCTTTCTTAGTATAGCTGAAATGCTAAGGCTAGAGGATGGTAAATCACCAAGTCTCTCAAAAGAATATGAAGCTCCTCTTGAGTTATGGTGAAAGCAGTGGATAACTGGGCTGCCTCATCATCTATTCCCCCACATTTCAAAACATTTTAGCACGAATATATCCTACTTTGCACGTAGTACAGAAAATCCTGCCAACTCTTATGGAAGAGGGCCAGCCTATTCTTATTCATGCAAGTAGGTGTGAAACAACATCCAAGCTGATTACTTTATCAAGTTGTGATTGCCGCCTTTCCATCAAGAACTCTGCAGGTGTTTTTTCAGTGCTGCCAGTGTGGCAAGCAAGCTGCAATATGGGTAGAGCTGGTGGAGGGCTCTAACGGAGTGAAAGCCCCGTGCTGTCCGGGTGTCCTGCATGTTTGACCTTCCTCTGCGTGCTGCGCTCCAGGCAAAACCCAGCAGCGGGCCAAGCAAGGAAGGGTGAGTGGACTCATGATATGAGAGCTCTGCAATGTTTCTTTGTCCTGGTATGAAAGCAGTCGGGCCCTCAAAAGGGGATGCTGAAAGAAGGGTAATTGCATCTGGAAGACTTTACAATACAAAAGAATTGGTGACCTTTGTCGACAATTCCTGCCTTCTTCTGCTTACTTCTGGAGGCTGTGGGTTGTGAGATGCAGTTGCAGTAAGTGCAACGCCCAGCACAGCTCACATGCTGCTGTCAGGGCTTTCTGCTTTCAGATGCCTCAGCTCTTGGTAAACATTATTGCAGCATGGAAAGCTTGGCTCTGCTTGCTAGAAAACCCTGGAAAGCTTTGGTGTCTGTACTACTGCACGAAACAGGGATGACTTACAGCTCTGAAGGTCCCTCTCAGGTGTGCCCCGCTGTGTTTGCTTCCTGCCCTCACAGCTCCTGAGCACCCTCAGTTGTTCTGGGTAGTTAGTTTAAACAGTTTCAAATTAATTAAAACTCTTTCAAAAGTAATAGGGGCTCCATTACCCCCAGAAGCTAACGAGGGTCCTGAGGCCATCCCACGGTCCATCTCCTGGGTCACAGCAGAGCATGAGGCTCTCAGGAGGTGCCACCGCCTTCCTCAAGCTGACACTTGAAGTGCTCCCTGAGTTTATCTGGCATTTACATCTTTCTGCCATAGACATTCTTGGTGTTACTATGCTATGGTTTATACTTGCATAGAGGAATTAGAAAGAGTTCTATTTCCTTTTTTTTTTTTTTTTTTTCCCTAAAGCAGCATATGTCATCTTTATCAAAAAGAAAGTAAAAAAAAACTCCAAGTCAGATACTCTAAGTCACCTTATGTCTGGAAAATGAAACTATCCATAGCATCTTTTAATGGGTGTTTTTTTCAAGATCTTTCATCTTGATCAGTGTGCACAGCAAATGTAAAATAAGCTGTTATTTTATCGCGGTGCTTGTCATTTACAGAGAATCTTTTCCACATTTAAAAACCAAACTAACTAACCAAAAAAAAAAAAAAAAAGAAAGAAAAAAAAAACAGCCACCAAAAAACACCTGCACAGAGCTTCTTGGAAACACTAGAGTGGGCTGCAAATTCTTTTATGAGAACTCAGAAGATCTGGACGTTTATGCTGACCAGGCTAAAATACTGATGTGAAGTTGGAGACTTGTGTGGTATTTTCAATCAGTCAACCCACCATCAAAACCTGTGCAGAGAATTACAAAGAGAATATATCCCGAGGTATCTGCGCATAAACAAGGAGTTTACGGGACATCAGAAGAGGATTTCCAAAGGAGCCAAGGGGAGCAGTCTATAAGGGAGCACAGAAATATAGCGGAGAATTTTGTGTGTTCACGTTTTCTAAATGTCTCTTCTGGCCTGAAAGCTTATAATTCTGTCACTTGGTGTGACCTCGGGCCAGGCTCACCCAGCCGATGTGCTGCATTGGCGCTGGCAGCACACGGGTTAGGAAGCTCTCTGCCCCCTCCCTCATTGCTCTGCTCAGTCACTGCACCCCTTAGTGTATAGGGAACTTACACGAAATGTGGATAAGATATGTTAATGCATGTTCCCTGCCCCAGCCTGACCACAGCGAGTTCCCCGCTCTGGTTTCCCAGTGGCGATGTAGGAGATATTTTTATGGGTTAATGCACCCGCTACTTTTGACCTCAGTGACCTTGATTAAAGCTCCTGGGTTTCAGTTCTTCATTTTGTTTCCAAGTTTTTCAGCCAGAAAGCTTCAATGAGAAAAAAAAAAAGAAAAGTTTCGGAAAGACCATACTTAACATTGGTGGCTCCCATTTTGACAACAGGTCTTTTGAGGCATAGAGTCTGTGGTTTTGTGACCTCAGAGGGAAGTGGGCTCTGCAGTCACCTTCCTACCTACAGCAATTTGGGGTTAGCACTTTGGCTACTGAATTGATTACTAATTCGTTTCATTTTTTTGAGCTATGGTCAAAAAAAAATCCCTCTTTTTCCTCTCTACATTTTGGCCTGTTTTGCTTAAAGAAAGATTAGGGGAGAGGAATGGAGGGAGATCAGATATCCAGAGTTGAGGACAAAAACTAACCTAATGATTGTATTTAATGCAGAAATAGCAACATATATATGAAAATATGTTGCTGTGGCTGAAGACTTTTGAAACATCTGAAGATTTTTAAAATATGAGGACATAATGTTTAAAGATTCTGTATTGCAAACCTTGTCTTTTTGCTGGGATGGCAGCAAATATTAATTTCTACGTGTCATGATTCTGGCTAGATTATTTTTTTTCCTGCAGGCTCATATGATGCTGTGTTTTGGATTTTTGATAAAAATTCTGATAACACACCGATGTTTTAGTTGTTGCAGAGCCGTGCATACACAGAGCCAAGGCCTTTTCTGCTTCTCCTGCTGCCCTGCAGCAAGCAGGCTGGGGGTGCACCAGAAGCTGGGAGGAGACACCACCAAATGGACCAAAGGGGTGTCCCATGCCACGTGGCATCACGCTCAGCAATAACAGCTGGGGTAAAGAAGGAGAAAGGGGGGACATTTGGAGTGATGGCATTTGTCTTCCCAAGAAACCATTGTGTGTGATGAGCCCTGCTCTCCTGGATGTGGCTGAACACCTGCCTGCCGGTGGGAAGCAGCGAGTGAATTCCTTGGTTTGCTTTGCTTGCACAGCTTTTGTTTTCCATAAAACCTAGTAAATTGTCTTTAATTCAACCCATGAGCTCTTGTGCTTCTACCGTAACGATTCTGTCCCGTGTTTCACCTGGGGAGAGTGAGCAAGAGTCTGTGTGGTGCTGAGCTACCTGCAGGCTTCAACCACAGCGCCAGGGGCTTTGGATCAGCCCGTAAACACTGGAACAGAGCCTGAACTCTCCAAAGAGAAGCCATAACTGGTGCCACCCACTCATGTGCCCAACCCTCTACCGTTGTGGTCAGTGCATCGAAGTCCTTTCTGTGCCAGTTTGACTCCTGGTGATTTCTGATTCACTGCAGATTCACACCTGCACTGGTGACCTATTTGCCCTGGAGCACCAGCAGCTGGTCGGCTCTCACTAAGTGCTCAAACCAAAATGCAGAGATGGAGAGATAGCGCTGGCACCACTGGTAGAGGCAGACCGCAAGGAGAGATCACTAGGCTCAGTTAGCAGCTCCAGAGTGCATTTCACATAATACAAACAGATAGAGGGAATTGGAGTTTTCCTCTCTGTTCAAAATTACCTCTGTTACCAGTTCTTCCACGTGGCCACACTGCTCAGCATGACCAAAGTGCGGCTTTTTTTATAGACGAGGTTTGACCTGGCAGCAAATTCAAACAGAACATAGCTGGGACCTTCCCCACTGTGTGGAAGTTTCAAACATAGAGAATTCATTAGGTTTAGTGAAGTGTGGATAGAGAAATGCCTACATTTTCTCCTTTATCTTCTCCTAGATTAAGGAGACGAATCCCAACCATTTCCTTTCCTCCCCTGGAAGTTCTGGTTTTGAATGAGCCATAAACACACGTCTTGGCCTTCTGGGCTGTATTGCCTGGGAAGAACCTGTCCGACCTATTGGCTGTCTAGTGAACATAATTACATCTCTTGGAAGGAAAAGCACTAATTATGTATCTTGCATATCATGTATGCCACCAATTATTTGTAATCACAGAGCATGGCAGCTGTATTGCGATATTGTTCCCTAGGTAAAAAGCCCCAGCAGGGGACCCTGCTAAGTATATAATTTTTTATAAAATCCTTGCAAAGACAGGGCATGACAGCTCTGGAAAATATTTTGCTAATGGACATATTTTCCGTACAAAAAAGAAGCAGTAGAAATGCCTGGCTTTTACAGAGACCTTCCCACCCTATCCCCATATCCCTTGAACAACTTTGGCTGAATCAAAGATGCTTGTGAATTCTGTCCTTTAAACCCACGTGAAATAGCGTTACCAGCCATCTAAGAAACCAAGTGTCCCAGAAATGTTATGCAGCAATTATATTGTGCAGGGATTTATGCTTTGAACCAATTGTCCTAGCTTTTGCTGTGGGGTTTTACAGGCCAAAAAATCAGAGAGCCGCATGGCCATTGCTTCACTTGAGCCCAGGCCTCAAGTGAGGCCTACCCGTCAGGGAAGGCTTTTTGCTGCTTTTCAGGGACTGACGTGCTCTAGGTCACTAATTAATGATTTCAGCCCTGCTCAAGCACCCCATTGCCTTGACAGACCCCCCTCCCAAGCCCTCTGTCCCTGCTATGCACTTTAGCGCCTAACATAGGCCTCTGCCAGCTGTAAGTCACCAAGGCAGGGCCCCCGCCGTTCGCTACGCATTCCGCAGGGCCTGTTTGAAAGCCGGAGCTGCCTAATGGAATGAACCCTTCCCACCCTCCATCACCTAAGGACGAACTTCAAAGCGAAGGCAGGGAGCAGCCGCCCCAACCCGGGCTTGCAGCGGGGCAGGGCAGAGGCGGCGCTGGCTGCTGGCACGCTGAGCAGAGCCGCGCTCTGCCGGCAAATCCCTCGCTGGTGGGCAAACGCCAGAGAAAAGGCAGCAAACTGGAACCCGATGGCTTGTTTTGTTTTGTTTTGCTTTTCTTTTTGATCTTTCTAGGATGTTTTCCAGGCAGAGTGGTGCTCATCTTTCAGCCTGACCGGCCAGCGCAAGGCTGAGGCTTTTGGAGAAGATCCTGGAGGTGTAAGAGGAGGGAGGTTTCACAGTCAGACCCAGAGGTCTAGGAGAAATCCAAGAGGCTGCCACACGTTCTTGGACAAAGAAGACTTCTTTCTGACAGAAAGCTGTTGCAGGCATTCAACCTGATTTGGAGACTACGTCTGAAAGGCTTTCCAAGTTACTATCATCTTTCACCCAGGGATGTTTTTGTATTCACTCCTTTCTGCTTAAAAGGGAAAGGGAAGGAGTCAGCGCAGTGAGGCTCTGTGCTCCGAGGGCCCGATCCTTATCGGCACATCGGTGCGCTCGCACCCACCGAGGTGGGACCCCGGTCAAGGACTATCGGATGCAGCAGCTGTAATTCAGCATGACAGCTTCTGCCGGCACCATTGCACAACCCCGGTGGTTTGTTTGTCTGGTCATCGGACTCCTGCAGCATTAGCAGCTTCCTTTAGAAACGGTCCTGCTTTGAATCCAGGGGAGAGCCAGCTTGCAGACTGCCCATCTGTCTTCTCAGGAACTTCGGCAATGCTGAACATTATTGTCTCTTCGCTTTCATGGAACTGTAATTTACATAAACATAAGAGGCAAAACCCACATCTGAAAAAAAAATGCTTTCGTAGATTTTTAACCATTGTTTCCTGTTGGGGTGTGATATCATAATGTTCAAATTAATCACTTCTGAGGAGCATTTGTGAATTTCCACAGTACTGAAGAAGAGTCACTAACAGTAGGTGACTCAATTCCACGTTTGAGTTTTCTAAAATGCTGTCCAAGCTAGTGGGAAAAAATAGTGGGCACCTGGTATCAGTTTTATAATTGGGTTTTTCCATATGAGAATGGGAATTTTGTGAAGACTCAATTAAAAGGAGTGTCCTCCTATTCTGTCACCCATCAGACTGAGTTGCACATGAATGCCAGCATGCTGTCATACATTCTCCTCTCTTGTGTGCTGCTCTCTGTGCAAGCACAGAAATGCCAAGTCAGTGAAATTATCCGCTATACAAATCATCTGCTTGTAAGTGGCTGTTTAGCTCCTTAATTCTGTAAAAATGCATGCTTGTATAGTATGTGATATTAAATACTGACTTCTCACTTGCTGTTCTTTCAGAAGGAAAGTCCTCTAAGTTGCCCATGCAGTGAGACGGCCGCCAGTGTAAGTCCATTGGATTTGAGAGTATCATGAAACTAAACAAAAATTTACTTGTGTTCTAAATGCAGAATTTTAACGCTCAATCTTTTCATTTTCAGCCCTGTTCGTGTCTTCCCATCCCTGAGGTAAGTCTATTTCTAAGCTACTGTAGCAGTTAAAAAGTTCAGTATTAACTCATATTACTACTCAGTTTATGAAGTCGTCCACTTTGCTCTTATATAACGTTTACTTTTGTTAACGAGGAAGATTTTCAGTATGTTAGTTGCAACTGAAAACAGTGCTTCCCGCACAGCGGTGGGGAGGCTAGCACAAGTCCTTTCAGTGTCGCTGCAACCAGAACCAAGCGTCATGCAAAAGTTCTCTGTGGGCTTACAACCAAAAGATATAGGTGCCTGCTTTGAAAATCTCCCCAGGACCTTGTTTTGTGATTAGGTGGCCAAGTTCTTTGCAAACTTGGACCAGAGATGCCAGGCCACAGGTGTCAGCTCTAGGTGTCTCCACACAACATTTCACTCCTGCAAGTCTCCTGAAACACGGTGAAAGCCAGCATTAGCTGAAACTCTGCTTCAAAGAGTTTACTGTAGCAGTCTGAGGTTTTATGAGACGTGGCAGATGTTTCTTACTGCAGACATTTAAAAACCACCCAAAGTTCTTGTATCATTTTCAATAATGCAGAATATGTTACCTTTCGCTGCGATGTGCTGCCACATAACGGAATGCGCATTTCTTTCTGTAGGTAAGCACAAAATGCATTCTAGTCACTTCACTTTTTCTAATACCTTTGTCATTTAACAGCCTGGCCATGAACTGGCATGCTTTGTGGACGGAACTGGATACATGCTGGAAAAAAACCTGGCTTCAAACAGAGTACTTAGAATGATTAATCAATCCTTTCAGACTCAGCTGGATAGAAACCTCTGTGAAGTAAGACATTCCTATTTTTCTGTACATCTTTGTCTATATTCTACAAAAAAAAAAAGGATTTTTATAATTTTTTATTTTTTATTTTTGCAACTGTTTGATTAAATTCAAATGTGTTTTATAAAACACATAATCCAATACTTGCTTTATGCAGGAGGTAGATATGGTAGTGAGAACATACATGACGTGATAGAAAGTTGTTAAAATTGACAAGGGAAACAAGGAGATGGGTCCTAGAGCACTGTGTCCTTTCCCTCCTCCAAATCCCATTAGCATCAGGACCATTAACCACAGAACTCTGGGAGAGGAGCTTTCTTCAAATCGCTTTTCTGTTTCCCTTTCTCAGAAGGTGTTCCTGCACTAACTAATAATGGTGTAGAAGCACAGAGCAGCGTGGCTGGGGACAGGCAGGCAGAGATGTCATTCCCTGGAGCATTACTTCTACCTAAGCTGCAGGATGCTTGGGCATGAAATACTGCTGTGACCTGCAGCATCTTTGAACTTGTGATGATGCTCAGAAAGACTCCCGGATCCCCAGATGCCCTTTCTGAGGCAGTGAAGCACCCCTTATTTACATACTGAGCAAAAGCTTTGTGTAATTCAATCAGACAGGGAAGATGCTGAGGCTGCAGTTTCGAACTACTTTAAGCTCGCTTTAAACTCGCAAGGGTGGATATTGCTAGAACGGTGCTGCACCAGCGAGCAGGCTCAGTGCCCTGCTGGCCCCCAGGTTTGTACACTGCTGGAGCTGTCCTCTTCGCTGGGTCAAAAGAGCTCAGCTGAAATTACTCTAGCTTTCACTGCATTATGGTCCGGCTGCAGCAGCGTACACGACTTCCTTGTCAACATGAAAAGCCATTCTCACATGCCCTGCTCAAAGAACAAGTTCTTTCAGAATTGTTTTTGAAATCCTTCATCTGCTCCAAAGATTGTGTATCTTAACTGTTTCATCTAAGACTTCTGTTTTTTGTAAAACTTTTCATAACCTAATCTTTATTCTTCCTTCCATCACAGAGCCTGGCACGGGGACAAAAATGCCAGTACAAGACCAAGGGAAACGTGAGGACATTTTTGAATGAAATCCTGAAAACCTATCAAGCAATCAAGAAACAAAGCGTTTAATTTTTTTTTTAAAGAAGATTAAAAAATGAAACTGCAATAAGTAGGGGGAAGGGGAAAAGTTATTTATTGTATTTATTGTCCATCTGAAATATAAAAAGGTGGAAATAATGAGTGTTAAAACCAATAAAATGGTAATTTACATGAGCAACAACAGTATTCAAGAGTCTTCATTTGATATGTTTTATACTTGGTGAGAGGTTTGAACACTCTGTGTTTGTACCAGTGGGTACTACAACACTTCTGCAAGGGTCCAGTCCAACAATTTCACTGATGAGATCCTACTGCAAAATGCACTTGTGCTTCTGAAGAACTTGCTGCCCATTCCCCTCCCTGTCTCAAGTACATTATTGGTGAACTCCATGGCTTCTATTTGCATATGTTAACATTTTCTTGACCTCTTTTTATTTCACTGTGACCACTGTATAGCATCAGAAATATTTGAGGGCTTCCAATTGTGACAGAAATTCTGTGTTTTCTTTCTGCATCAGTTTTACTTTTTGATATTATCTGTGCACCGTGAGTAAGCTGCTTAGCTTCTTTCTTGCAAGGTTGCAGATTTTCCTGCCCACTTTTTTTTTTTTTTTTTTAATTTTTAGTAGTGGAGTGCTCATGAACATCTTGACATACATAGTAAGATCATTATCCACAGTTAATTACAAGTACTTAATGAGCTTATGTATTGGGAACTTGTGGCTCACTGTTTCTTTCTCAGGACATACTTAATGCTGGCATGAAGGAGAACATCCTTTAGTGCCATGAGCTCAGATATGCTCTGCCATTCAGCTCAACAGAAACAAAAGAGGCAGAAAGAGAACTTTGCTGGAAATAAAGCAGATAAGGAGAGATGCTTGTCTCAGATGCCTATTCCAGCCTTACTAATAGTTTCTTAGATCTCTTCACACAAGGGGAAATCCCAACCAAGTGCAAGAAGGTCAGATTTCACCTCGCTTGTGCCTCAGAGAGGAACAAAAAAGACAAAGCATTGTACCAGGGCTGGAGAAGATCATAAAAGACTTTCAAAGATGTCATTTCTTCACCACCTCGACTGAAATACATTGGATTTTTCAAAATTCAAGGAATAGACATAAGCATGTAATTCCCTTTCTCCTTTCAGTGTAAAGTCGAGTTTTGATAGGATGAACATGTTTCTAGGAACAAAAGCTGCATGGGAACGGTCATCAACCACATTATTATTATTATGGTTTCCACTACTATGGGCTTGGGGTTAAAACAGAGCAGTCCAGTAATGACTGAACCTTTGGAAGGGACTTCTGGAGATCATCCTGTGCGACTCTTCTGTGAAAGCAGGTACAGCCCCAAAGTTACTTCCAAATTAAAAATGAGCAAATGAGAACTAGATTATAGAAAATATATTTGAAGCATCTATATGAAGAGGTTAAACTCATGTAATATGCAGACCAAATGTGTTTCCTGATATGTTTTCTGCCACCTGGTTTATATATAAAGGTAATAAATACTAAAATGCAAAAAGATTGTTACTGTGGTAACCCTTACACAGATGAAACTGAGAAATAAAACAATTATTTAATCTTTCTCACATTTTCATATCTACATTTTCTACTCCAAGTTCAGAGCAGACAGCTTTCCCCTAAATAACCTTTTTTTTTTTTTTTTGAATTCTAGTCTATAAAAAATCATGCACTTTTCTGACGATGACTCAACTGACTAATCAGCAGAATGCTTATGCATTCAATAGTTCTTGAACCTAGTGCTTGGTATAGTGTCTTAGAAGATTTGCTTGAGCAAATAACGGCATTCACTCTTGTTAATATTTTCCAAGTCCAAGTTCTTTCAGTTTCTGATGCTTTTGATTTTTGTACCTTTTTGTATGTAGTTCGCTAACACTGTGTCTAGTCATAATCTGTAGCAAACACAAAATCTGAAAAATATGATTCATTTTTATAGACAATAAAAAGATTTCCCAGGCCCTGGGACTACAGATAACTGTTCTAACCTGTGTTTTCAGCAATTGCAAGGAAAAAGAAAATTCTTTGTTTCATACGTTGACTTGCAAAACAACTTCAAAACATTTAACAAATAGAACAAGTAATTGTGAAATCATGTTACAGACAGAAGTCATTTAATACATTTTCTTCTACCCATCACATTCCTTCACAAGCTGGCAACAGTCATATGTAGTCAGCTTCCAGTCAAATCACTTCTGCAACACAGTAAGAGGAAACTCTTGCACATAATTTTTAAAACCAAGTAAACTTACTAAATATCAGAGGATGCATCTGCAAAATATCTACTCATCTGATGTCTCGGTTTGCAATCTGCCCGAAAGAAACGCTCATCATGTGCTTAAAGCATTCAGTGCAGAATTGCAACCCAAACAAAGTGCCTCCACTGCCTTCAGGCGTGCACATAGCCCGTGCATCTGTGAGCCTGGACTTTATGAGAGGAGGATTTAAAATCCAGCTGTAAGCCTGGGTCGTACTCAGAACTCCCTGACACTTGGCATGCAGTACTTCTGCCCATGAAGCTATCCAGTGCTGTATCTTCATACTGGGTTGAGAAAAGTATAGAAACCCCTCTGCAGTGCAAATATCAGTTTGTTCAAAGGCCGGACTGCTGTTTTATGTGGTGTCTCTCTTTCCTTTGAGGCCTCCATGCTGATCCGGGCTGTGGAGACTCTGTGGCACTGTACCCACTGAAGTGCCAGGGGAAAGACCACAAAGGGAGTCATGGGGATCACCAGCAAAGAATTACTGCTGCAGCACTCCTGGGTAACAGCAACTGCTCCAGCAGTTCCTTAAAGACTGCTCTAAATTTAGGAAAGGGCTGCTCGAGCTGGTGCTAACTGTTCACTTGTACTGGTGACCTCCCCCAGCCTGCCATGATCTGGGTTCCAGGAACTGTGCCAGGCCTTGTCCTCCAGCTGTTTTGCCCTCTGCCTCCCCACAGGCATATTCAGATCTTCTCTGTGGGATTCAAATGCTCTGCGAGGTTTTGCAAGCCCCAGGGCAGCCCTATGGGAACGGCAGGGCCCAGCTCCCTGCAGGCCCGCTCCGTGCCCAGGCCAGGCCCTGAGCAGATGTGGGAACTGGCGGATGCCTGCAGGCCTCTTCTCACTCTCTTTCCTTTTTGGCTCCCGATAGGCTTGTGAAACTGCCAGATGAAAACAAAAGAAAACGAATCCATTGAGATATTTAATTACTGTAACAAATAGCTTTTTCTGTTGTCTTAATTATCAGCAGCAGGCCTCTCTGATGGAGAGGAAGTGGCACAGGGCAGGGGGGGCAGAAGAGGTGAGGCAGGCCAGGTGTTTGGCATAGAAGATGACTTGTCTGCACAAGTAAATAGCCCTTCAACCAACTATTCAAATCTGTCCAGGTGTCCATGGCAAGGTGCACACTTGTTTTCAAACCTGTACAGTCCAGCACTTGCCTTCCTTCTACAGCTCACCTCAGGAAAAGGAGGTTCTGAACACTTTGCTTTATGGTCTCTGGGACAGAAACCCTACGTATCTGGGGATTCAGGGCCAGGTGTGGCTGCTTTCAGCAAAGTGGAAAGAACCCCCCATCTCTGTACATAGTATATCTTTCTTCCGCAATGTCTGCCTTACCAGAGTTGTGTTAGGAATGTACAGACCAATTCCATACTACACAGTGCGACAACTATGTGATTTTTTGCCTGTTAGCATTAAGTATTGCTAAACTGTGTGCCACGTGTCACCTGAAGGCACTTCAAAAGCTACTTTAGTCCCCATCAAGGAGGAACTCCCCAAGTCCTGTGACACCAGCCGGTGCACAACCCTTTCTTTGAAAGGCTTTGTTGCTGACAGTGGTCAGCCAGAAACCACTCACGAGATCTGCAGTCTCACGGATGTAATTTCTGTCTTTTCAGGCATCCACTTAGTAGCATGGTTATTTCAAAACTTCTAGTGTTGTCTTCAGAAACCTAACTCTCTGCAGAACTCCATGACCCACTTCTGGACAAGCCCAAGCCCAATGCAGAGTCAAAGTCAAAGATCTAATAAGCAAGAAGCATTCTCCAATGACATATAGGAGATCACTGGTTTATAAGATATTTTTGGAGGGACAATGACTGACCTGGTGCACCTGGTCCATTCCTTTTTTTTTTTTTTTTTTTTTCTTCCCTGAGCCTCTTGCACCCCTGTAGGAACAAGCCTGGCATATGCTGTACTATGGGAAGGAGAGGCACTGGGCTGCCATTCAAGTGATTTCCTGCCATAAATCATAGAGCATTTAGAAAGCACTTTTACATATTTGTGTAAGAAAGCTGATCTTATCTGACTAATCCTCACAACACCCTCCTGAGGCATGTGGACAAGCCTCACTCTTCTAGTTTTACAGAAAAGTATGGAAACAAGAGTCTGGTGGGACAGAGAATTCTTTTCTCCCCAGCACTGCATTTTACAATCATCTGAAGACTGACAGTGTTTGCTTGCTGATCTTATCACGCACCAGGGTTTAAGCAAGGACACAAATGACAGCGCATATAATATCAGGTGGTGCTACTGAGAAGGCAGAAGTCAAGTAACTACCATCTCCTCTCCATTCCACCCCAGATAAGCCTACACCTGCTCGCAGCTCCCTTCCCATCTGGTTTTCCACTTTTGATACAACCAAATAAAAAAATCTCCAAAAGTTAGAACTGAAAATTTCCAGGGCTTTAATGTGCATCTCTCATGGAGGCAACCACAATCGTGATCTACGAAGCACAGCATCTTCCTGGGCACACACTCTGTGCTATAAGTTGCACATCACAAGCCAGTTTGAAAAAAAAAACTTTTGTCACCTTAGATGAACTTCTGTAGATATTCCTGATTTGTTATACTACTGCTCTGAGATACTAGACAAATGATGTCTTCATCCTGCTGGGACACAGAACGGACTGCAGCTCATCATCTGCATGGCTCAGCACCCAAAGGAGTGAAAGGGCTGGAAAGAGAAGACAAAATGCTTCACTAACACAACACCTGGATTGCCCCAATGGTCTTTTTTTCCTGATTCAAATAGTGGCCTTAAAAATCAAAGATGCTGACAAAGGACCAATGTATGTGAATTATTTCTGTTATCTTAAATCTAGTAGTGTAGTAATACATGAAACAATCTCTTGCTTAAAACAGGCTATAATCTAGAAAAAGTGACAGTAAGTAAGAAACTATCAAAAAAAAAAAGATAAAAAAGATATTCTGTGTAAAATGTGTGAGATTTCTTTTTAGTCATGTCAGAAGTAGCATCATCAAGAGGCTTCACAAGAAAACAGATGACTTAGATTTGTTTATTGCGTTCACATTATTAGTTTTTCATTTGATAACATTCAGACTAAATAAATATTTTCCAGAGGTAATAGGTCAATGAAAAGTCCAGGAGTGAGGGGTTTCCCCTGACTCCCCACAAAATTGGAATTGTAAAAGAACAATTTAAGAGGGAAATCATGACCTAAGACATGCAGATAATGATCAGCCTACTTCTGACTTTGCAAGCAGCCTGTGGGAGAGAAAGATTTTCTGTCTGACATTGACTTCAGGCAGGATATAAATCAGCCATTGAGATATAAGAATGTTCCATGGTGGCAGAAAAACTTTCTCACTCTCATCTTGCTGCACTCCCATACATTTGACATATTATTATGTAAAATGCAATAGAAAGGAAAACACGAAGAATTAAAAGATTCCTGTTTACTACGAGGTATTTCACCACGCATGTTGAACCGAAGTGCAATTAGAAATAAAGACTGTGGTGTTTGCAAGGAAGGAAAAGTGCAAAATGCATTTGATCATTATCAGATACTTAGAGGCCAACATCCCTAAGACCCGTTGCTTTAGTAAATCTCATGATGATTTAAGAAAATGGGTATTTAGGACCAAATGATTCCCTTCATCAGAAGCTGACTGAAGCAGCAAACACTGCAGAACAGTTTGGGGGAACAGGGAAGGGAAATTTTGGTGTTTTAAAGCATGGCTTCCCTGCTCCTTGCATAGTCTCTGATATTGACTGGCCATGGAAGACAAAATGTGCAGATGAAGGGTAATTTTATGCAGCTTTCACCATTCCAATGATCCACTTACTCATGTATGGGCAATTAAGAAAAGATATATAAATAGCACACAGACTTCATATTTCAATATAGTATCTCCTTTTACACGGGGCACAAATATGTTAAAAGAAAGTCAGGAATCTGGCAGACTTCTTGGCTTAGATGGGAGCTGATGCTTGGTGTTGTTTGTAGCTGTTCTTGCCACCAGCTGAGCCTTGGGTCAAGCCTGGGGACAGCCCAGAAGACCAGAAGATCCTGATAAGTGCTGAACATTGCTTTCACTGCTAATTGCCTCTGGGAGGAGTCCAGGAGCAGGAGAAAACTTGGGCATTGGAACAATCTGGTTATGGGGAACTGCTTGGAACCAGCGATTCCCAGGTAGCAAATTGAAAAATCCCCATGCAAGAGAGGAAACTACCAGTGAAGTGGGGCAGTGTGGGTGAAGCAGGGGCACGAGGTGTGTACGCATTGCAGGAATGCTCTGCTGCTGGCCCCAGCACTGCAGAGAGCAAGTCAACAAGCACCAGTTATGAAATGAGAAAATGTTATCATGCACCAAATTTATACTAATTTGATACAAGGAACTATGAAATAGTGAAAGAAGAAAACCTCCATCTGAATGTATACATGAGAAATGCACCAGAAAGTATTCAGCAGAAGTATACTGAAGCCTGGTCTGACATTTTTGATACTAGAAATGTTTTATCACAATGACATGTCCTACCAGAGATTATTCTCTTAAGTACAAATACCTCCAGCAATCACATGACTGTGCAGGATAGAAAGACGTCCAACCAAAAAAAATAAACCTTTGTTTTCCATCTGACGCTTCATACAGCTGAGCGAGGGGCAAGAAGAACATGACTGTACCAGCACTGGGTGCCCTCAGTTAAGTACATCGAGGCATACCATGAAATTGCATTTTGTCAAGTTGTCAGATTTTCTGTTCACAAAGGGCAATTTTAAGTGACTTCATTGAAGGTACCTTTTCAATCAGCACCCCGGTAGGCACTTGTGGCAACATGTTTTATCCTCTTAAGATTTATCAATAATGAAAGAAAACCTGGCGTAACTGTGAGTCTTTAGAAGTCGTCTGACATGAAAAATATAATAGTTGGATCTGTAATGAGTTCTTAGAGTTGAGTATTTTTCTCATTAAATGTGTGATATAAATGGTTGTGTCTTCAAAGTAGAAATATTTTCAAGGAGTATCTTTCTATTCATATTTTCACCGGAATATTTACGGAAATGCTTTTCATTTTCAGCAACAGAAAACTACGGAAAAACTATTTTTGAAAGAGTGGTTCTGAGAAAACTTTAGGAGAATTAACGATGAAGACTACATGTTTTTTGTTCACATAAATTCTTCCTCGAAGTTTCTTGGAAACAACAAAACACTGCCACGTGGTTCTACAGTTGGCACTCTTCTAGCTGCATTATGAAATGAAGTGCAGTTTTTGCCATGTGTTGGTATAATCTCAGACTTTGGTAGCTGCACATCTGCAGTCATCCCTACCAAAACTCCTGATCAAGCTTTATTGAGAATGCTGGGAAGACCAGTTATTGCAGATTAAGCCATGTAGATTAGCGTGGCCAAACCCGACTCAGAGAGTAACTCCCCAAGAAGGACCATCCAGTCCTATAATTTGGCTAAATTAATGAAAAAACCCACACAGACACTAGTAAAGGCCATCTACGAGTACACCAAGTCTCAAATCAAGTCCAGAACCAGCAACAGCACACAAAAATACTGCAATACTGAAAAGATAGCGCCTTGGGAGGGTCTTCACCTCGGTGCCTTTCTGACGGTGTTTGTGCTTACACCCAGGCTGCTGCACCATGTGCTACGACCTAACAGTGTGAGACATGCTCATGACTGTACACTTGGCCTGAGGTCGAGCCTCATTATTTGTGGTTTTCTTGGATTAATCCCAGACTTTTAAGATCTTCAAAAGCAGATTGTGCAAACTTTCTTATCCCACTAAGTTGAGCAAACAGAACAATGATATGCAGGTGTGGTGCAATTAAATTAATAATTAGATTGTTTAATAAGTCAGATGTGCAGATTACAGATAATGATTAGTTACATGTAGCCTTCTCTTACAAGTTTCAAGACCAGCAGCCTTACCATCTATTAGAGCTGACAGATACCCATGTGACTCATGGTTCATTAAGAAAACTCGGATTAGGAAAGCTGCCTTCTCCTGTCTACAATGGCTTTATTGGATAGTCCAAGAATCAGTTTAACAGAATCAACAATTCCAAACACAATCCGTGACAGTTCTAGGAACCAGCCCTATGGTGCAGGATGCCTCCTCTTTTCTCACGGGCCCCAAATTCATTGCAATACATCACTGATGTGTGGCCCAGTATCGACTGCATCTATAGTGGTGCCACCAGCCACAGGTACGGCGGGGATGTTCTTCACGATGCGGTGTGTGAAGGGTAGCAGTTGTACAGAAAGAAAAACTGAAGGGAGCTAAGGAAGTCACAAGGTCAGAGGAAAAAAAAGGAAAATGTGCAAAAGAGACACAATAAATCCAAAAGCCAAACCAACCAGGACTGCACGATACAACTATTAATTCCTGCGGTACATACCCCTGCTGGCATGACACAGTGGGTTCGTACTGGTGCACGGCCGTGGGACAGGCTGAAGGGCCACCAGAACATGTGCTGGAGATAGCAGAGCTTAAGGAACCTGTGTGAAGGACCTGGCATACCCTAGGGGTCAGACAAGGTAGTTCACATTCACAGAAAGGTTGCTGTGAATTCCTAGGAAACCAAACACCCTGAAAGCTACAATCCAGGTGTCAACACATCCAGATCCGAATCCAGCTTATCTTGCAACAGGCTGTCTTTGCTAGCAGCAGGGCCAGGAACAGAAGCCAAATTTCCAAGAAAAGTTTCCATACTGTGGTCAATTCATTTATTTTGTGTGTTCTTGAAGGAGCCTGCAAATACATGAACAGGACTGCTGGCCACTTGCTTGACCAGTAGGAACATCAGTATGGGAAGACTGGGCATGAGGTGTGACACAAAGTTTGGAGGACAACGGTAATTCTTGTTTTAGAAAGCTCTGAATTCATAGAGTTATTTGCTTTAGAAGAGGGAGCCTTCGGCAGACTGGGTACAAGCCATGTTGCTGACATCTAGCAGAAGCTGGAAAATAATTCATATTTGAGTCTTCACCTTAAATGCACACAGTTACTGATCAAAGTGAATGCATGTACATTCAGTACCATGAATTCTAGGGTCGATTCTGAGTAGAGTCAAGCTTTGGCTAGCAAAGGACTCCCTGCAAAGGTGAAAGATGATCCTGCACTCAAAACAGAAAGTTAAAACTAAGGGCTGCTCAAAACTTGGTTAGAGGAGTCCCTGCTGGTCAGGCACTGCTGGCAAGGAGCATGAGCTGCTCGGTGCGTGTCCCGACACCACCCGTTAATAGTAGCTTGGAGAGTTACAGAGACAAGCCACAGACGTGCAAACTCAGGAGCGTAAGAAAGTTATTTCTGGGCCTTTCTAAAGCTAATTTCTGCTGTCCTATGAGCTCGGGTTATTGCTCCTTACTTCTGTGAATGATTTCCCTTCTTTGGTAACCAAAAGGTGTGTGTATTTAAATATAGATTAATATACGCACACTTACGTGTCTCACACGTGTGCATATCCTAACACATTATTTTTATTAGGCTGCAGAATCCTCAGAATTAATATCAAAAATGAACTATACAGACTTATACGCTAGTTCCCTCTTGTGACCAAGTGATGCTACAGCAACTCTTGAAAATTAAAAAAAAAAAAAAAAAAAAGAACAAATGAACAGAACGACGAGTAAGCCTTTTTTTTTTTTTTGTACACTGGCCATTGATCTAACATTTTTCAGATGTTTACACCACTTGCGTATAGTACAGAAAAAAAGAATTAACAAAAACATAAGGTTGCTAATGGCAAAGGTTTAGTTCATCCATGCATGAATCCTAGCCCCGAGAAACAAAAACTAAAGAAGGTGAAGGAAACTGGTGAAAACCGTTGTAAGTTTTATCTTTATTATAGTTTTCCTTCCTGGCAGAAGAACTGCAACATACCCACTCCCTTCTCCTGTCAACTGGGTGATCAGATTTTCTCAGATCTGTGAAAAAAATGAACACTTGCCAGTAGCAGAAAAAGGAGATATGGGCATAAAGAGAACATGAATGATGGAAACACGGGATTGAAGGGGAACTTGGGAGGTCCTCTGCTAGGAAGCAGTTTTTTTATATCTCAACCATCCTTGACCAAACTTTTGCTTGCCTGCTCTGAAAGCTTCCAAAGGGGATTTTGCAGCTGGTGTACATAGCTTGCCTCAGCTTTTGCTAGTTATAAAATTACAAAGATTTTCCTAATATTGAAATTCAAAAGGTTTGCTGTTCCTTCAGCTGCTAACTTATTGTCAGTTACTTTTTTTTTTTTTTTTTGATCAAACCAAACCTTCAGCTGCCTACTTTGGACAGCCTTAGCTCTCCAAGGTTTGTCTTTCCCCCAGTGTGGAGGGCACCTGTTTGTTAGAGACGCTGATCAGAACTGTAGCAATTACAGATGACGCATCTTAAAAACAATTTATTGTGCATTCACCTCAAATGTATTTAACAGAATGTAAGTGGGTAAAGCCATTTATGTCAGCCATACTGCAGTATTTACCCAATAGCTAATGACATAAGAGATCTGAATCTCATAATGACAAAATCTCATTATTCTTTTTAAAATTACAGCTCTATATCAACACCAGAAAGAAGAAATTCAATTAGCGGGCATTACATTAGCTGACTTTACATTTCTAAAGCTTCTTGGATAATATTCAAATTGAGACTCAAATAACCTGTGTTTTATGGATTAGGGAGTATTTTCCTATCAAAAGTGCCAGGACCCTAATATATAAGTAATAGGTATAAATTGTTCTAAACAGCCTCACCTGGGGCTCACCCCACCCTTATCCCAGACCCTATTTAAGCTCAGCCCCTTGCTGAGGGAGGTTTTTCAGTCTTGTAGGAGGAGCAGCAGTAGTCTGCAGCCATGGTACTGCCATGCTTCTGCCTGGCCTTGGGTCCTGATGCATGGCCTGGCTTTGTGGCTTGGTATTGGATCTGTCTTGTTCTTGATGTTGGATATATTGGATCTGTCTCACCACCGGGTGTCTGATGGTGTGGGTTCATGGTTGAGTGTAGCTGCCATCTTTCTGTGCTGCAGGTAAGATCCCTGCCCAATGGTTTGTGACATCTTCCCAGTGAGCCCTTGCAATGGTGTGACTGAAAACACATTCAAAAGTTAACAATAGAAAACCTGGTCTTTGCTAGATAGGATTTTTTTTTTAAGAGATTAAACCGCCTTTGGACCAGTGGTATACCAAAGGAATTGAGCATCTCTGCTCTACTTAATTTATTTGCAGACAAGCCAAAAACTAATAATATAATATGCCTTTGGGATGGCTCTCTGCAGGAAAAAGTAGTGGGAGTATCTGTGTTGATATTTTTCTGGTGCCTGGTTTGCAGTTCAATGGACAATTTTAATTGTACCTATTATCAGCATTGAAGGATTTATGTTTGGGTAGTACATGTGCAAAGACAGCATATAATTGCCAATATATTCAAAATATAAAATGATAGAATTACAACACAGTTGGGATTGCTTCTAATAGTGTTTTGTACTTATTTCTTGGAAGACAAGAGACTGTTAATGTATTTCTAAAAGTTTAGTATTCTCATAAAGATTTGTCAATATAAAACCACATTTTACCCCTTTCTTACAAAGGAATGCATTTGTAAATAAGCAATCATTTTTACTTTTTATTTCAGATTCATTGTGGATACTCCTATAGAAGAATTTGGGTGATTTCTGTTCTTGTAGCAGGTTGTCTTTTGTTGCCTGTCTGTGAACAGCTGGTGTCCTGTAGTTGGTCACAAGCCTCCAACAAACATGACATACTAACCTACTTTTTGAGTATGATTGTCAGTTGCTACTTCAGTTTGCTCAATTGGGTTTTAAATCATCAGAACTGCATTGTTTGATTGTACAAAGTTTGAGTATTTGGGTTTTAAATTAAGAATGATGTTAAAGTGACTGTTTTCAATACATGGCTCTTAAAGTTAAGCTTTTCAAAGTGGGAGCTACAACATAGTATTTGGCTTAGCACACTGATAGAAAGGCAACTACTTTCAGAGAAAAGCTTTACTGACTCTGAGTATCTGTCAGTATGGCAATTGTGCTGGTTTGGCAAAACTTCATTGAGAGTCTGGCACCACTAGCATTCTCCCTCGAATGTGGTCTTTCAAGAATTCAAGGCAGTGAGTGTGCAACCAGGAGTATTCTTTGTTTATGTGGATTTGTCTGAATCACGGTCATAATGAAAATGAAGTAGTACTGGTATTAAAACAAGGATGTTCTCCTATGAAATTCTGTTATGTTGAAGTCCATATATATTACTAGCTACATTCCCTCATCCAAATCCTCAATAAAGATAAAGAGGATGGGCCCCAACACTGACCCCTGGGGAACACCACTGGTGACTGGTTGCCAGCTGGAATATCACTGATGATCAAAGTACAGAAAAAATACATTATGAAATCTGTGTGAAATACTATGAAAAGTATTCCTGTAACCATCATAAGCTTGAGATGAGAGCAGAATAACTTTCTGTGAATCCTCCTCCAGGAGACACAACCACAGAAGAAAGGCTAAGCTTGACTTTGAGTGGTTGGATGATGTGGGCAACCCATAGTTATGTGTTCAGAGAAGGAGGGCATATATCCAAAGATGCAGTTTGCCTCCAGCTCTTTGCATTTTATGTATGAGATGAAGGGTCTGGAGATCTAAGCAGCAGCTCTGCACTAGGCCCTACTTGGTATCTGGAAGACAAGTAGGATGTTGATGCTGCCGGTGTTTGCTCATGTTTGTCCAACACTGACAGATCCAGACCAGATTTTTTTTCCATATGTAACTGCAAAAATTTTACTACAATCATGTGTAACAAAGTGCACAGGTTTCTAAACTATTCTATACTTTTTTTTTTAAAGTCAGATTATCTCAGATCAGAAGAGGAAACTCGTCTACAAAGAAAGTGTCAAAAATTAGTCTATATCAATCTTAAGTACATTTGAACCTGTTCCTGTACAGCAGCCCAAAGACTATTGGCAATGCACCAAGAAACCCATGACTGTTGGATTTAGATACTAGCTACAAATCCCCATTAATCTGTTTACAGTCTATCCTCTTTTACTGTCTACGGGTAGTACCTTGGGAACTATATGCTTTTTGGTAGCAGGTTTCAATGAAAAATCAATTTATAAAAATATACTAAGAAGAAAGACTTTATCTGGAACTCAATCTGAATTCCCCTAGGGTCTGAATATAACAGTCAAGAACCATATACGTGTGGGGGGGGGTTCTGGTAGTTTTTCTATATTCATCTGATTTTTAAATGTGTGGTGGGTTTTGGCATTCTATTCAATGAATTTATTCTGTACTTTGAAGATATCACAATCACTGCATGATGAATTTTTTTCACTAGCCCTTTAACATGTTCTTTTTGTACTTTTTCAGATTGGCTGGAAGAAATCATGTTTTGATATCACAAATAGTTGCACTTTGACAGCTCTGCTGTTACATAAGCAGATAAAATCTACCACTGAAATGTTTCATGTATGTTTAGCATTATCTCTTCATAAAATGCTAGAAAGGTTTGTTATTGGTTAATTATTGCTCTATGCAGGAGCCAGGAAATCTGTTCTTGCAGAGTTTTGTAGTGGTTGGTGATAAATTTTGCATGGTTGATATAATTACGATCACAAAGGAACATTGATTAGTACAAAGCTGTATGTTTGTACAGATATAATCTGCTGTTTGATATGATTTAGGTCTAGAACAAAAGGTCTGTTTTTGGCATCTCCAGTTCAGACATGACCCACCAAATCTCTGGGCCCTGCCAGGGTGGTTTGAAGGGGCAGGATGTGGGGATTCGTGTAGCAAGCAGCGAAAAGCCATGCTGTTCATAGACTTGACCCTTTTTGTCTACTGGTTATCAGAAAATTAGCCTGTGAAATGTGCCTGCACTCAACCTCCTGTTGAGGTGTAGTTATTTAACTTTGTACCTATGAGCCAAAGCATTTCTGTGGTTGGCAGAAATGGAAGGCCATGCAATGGGTGTCTGTCACTCCTGGGCCAGTTTTGGGCCTCCGTGCCCACAGACAAGTCCCTCACTATGGCACCACAGTGCCACTTCCCCGAGGCTTGCTGTCAATGGAGCAGGGGAAGGCTGTGCCTGGATCCAACAGCCACCTGAAAAGGCCTGTGGGGTACTGAGGGCCAGGACCGTTCTGGCTGAACAAAGAGACGACGATACATGTACTTCAAGCCGGGAAAGAACGCAAAAATCGAGGGGTAAACACCCCAGACACCACCCCCACCCCATTTTAGCCGCGGGACGAGGCCCGCCTGGGCACGAAATGGCGGCCGCCGCCATGTGCCTGCCCCCCCGCGCATGCGCCTTGGTACGGGGACGGAACATGGACCGGGGCAGGGCCGCCGCCTGTCCCTCCCCGCCTCGTTCCTCCCCTGCTCGGGCGGCGGCGTGCCCGGAGCGCTCGGCTGGCCGGGAGGCTTCGGGGCTCTGCTGCGCCTTGCCTCGCCTCGGCCCGGCCCTGCCCGTGCGAGGGAGGCGGCGGTGAGCTGCGGGGCGAGGGGGGCGGCGGGGGCCGGGCAGCAGCACGCCGCATCTGGGGGCTCTGATGGCCCCCGAGCAGTGAGGGCTGGCGGCGGGGGCACCTCCGGGAAGGGTGGCCCGGGACAACGGGGTTCAGCTGTGGAGCCCCATCCGGGTCGCCTAACGCTGTGGGTCCGGGTGAAGCAGGGGCTCCGAGCCTCTGTGCGCGTCCCTGGGCACCGCTGCAGCAAAGGGTTAGCGTGGTGGTGGTGCGGTTTTTTTAGGATCTGCTCATAATTTATCTGAATATTGCATAGGGAAAATGAGGGAAATAAAGGGGGAGGTGTCTGCTGGGTTGGCGCCTGCCCGAGGGGGAGCCCTGCCTTAGGAGCTGGGGGCACCGCGGGGGTCTTGGGGCTGGGCGCCCGGAGGGGCTTGGTCCCACCTAAAGGGGTGTTAAAGTCAGCACGAAACACCTGCAGCAAAACTGGGGGAAGAACATTCGTTGCTGCTGTATAATGACACGGAGAGCTGGTTATTTAAAGAGCTGGGAGCTTCAGGCATGTTCTTCCGTAAAGCAAGGGAAAGCTTAGGGTCTGTTTGTAATGCCATCGCTGGGGAAAAAGCTGCTCAAATGTGGGTGGCTTTATTTTAAAAAATCCATTAGGAGATCTTGAATAGCTAACTTTTGTCACCTAAATAGCACTAAAAATGACAATACGATTGTGTTTCTTCAGTTAAAGCTAATGCAAACAGTAAATAAAGATGTTTAGCTGAACGCTGTTACTTGTAGGTCTCTGAGGTTTTGTTATAAACATAATTCAAAAGTGCTAAATGCCTTGAGTTTGAGAAAGCTCAGTTTGAGAAAGATGAGGATCAATTAAATAAAAATCTTGCTCAGAAGCACAGCTGCTTCCCACACACACCCATAAAAAGATTGCTGTGTCCTAAATGAAGAAAAAAGCTTAGTCTGGGACTTCATTGCACCGAATGACTAGACTTTCTGAAAGTTAGGCTTAAAACAAGTTTTTGATCTGTTTTGAAATGCTGATGCTCTGCAGGTGGGTGTGAGGCTGTGCCAGCAGCCTCCCAGCGCTGCCCACCTTGGGCGCGGTGTCTGCCTCTCCTTGCCCAGACAGATGCCGACTTCTGCACCCTCCTGAGAGGATGGCCTTGTTACTGGCACTGAAATGGGGCTTCCTGAAGATGTTATGATTAGTTTGACACATATTTCAACTGTTAAGGGCAGAGCCATAAATTTCCGTTTTTTTACAGTCTCTATTAAAAAAAAAAAACTTTTTAAATAGTATTTGATTTTCTTAATTGCTGTTGAGCCCCCTGGTGTTGAGAACTGCAGGTAGAATCCAGAAATACATGAAAGCTGTTACTTCGTTGTGGCCTGAATCTTTGATATGTTGGGCTTTTTTTCTTTTGTGACTGCTGTTTTAGCATAGGAAATAGCGAACAGCTGTTAGTGTAACTGAGCCACTGCTGACTGCTTCTGGGAATCCCCTGCTGAGACCCCATATCATGGGAGAGATTTGAAAGTCTTAATTTTAGCAGAAGTTTGTGGTCCTGTTACCAGGATAAGCTGAAGAAACAGTGATTTAACTTGAACTTTTCTGGATCCCTGTTGAATGTGTGGATATGGATTTGTTTTAGTAGGATTAACATGCAGCTGTGCAACATACTTGATCACAGTATGTTAAAGAGTTTGTAGAGGAAAACAGCTGTATACGCTAGTGCACCTATATTTGATACTCAGCTTTACATGAATTAGGATATGAATAGACCTCATCAGTTTGTCAGAGTTTATCAAAGTTCAGCAACTGCACTGCTGCTGTTTACGTTTGATAATAATTTGGGCAGCTCTACCTTAGGCCAACACATCACTGTTATTTACATAAAAACTTGCATGTGCATCTTTGATTACTTATTTTTTATTGCTGTCATTCCTGCTTAGATTAGCCAACATGGTTTATGCTGCTTTGAATGGTACTTGCAACCTTGGACATTTGAAGGAAGAAACGTCATTAGACTGTGCATCTGCTTTTTGTTTGTTTGTTAACAAGACTTTTCATGATTTTTTTTTAATGTGGTATCTACATTTTTTTCTGCTTTTACCTGTGAAGTAAAAGTGTCAATTCCCTTCGGAATTGACACTGGGGCATAAAACTTTGAATGACTGTATTCCAGTGTATTTCATCATAAACAGACTAGTCTGTCCTGCAGTATTAAAAGAAAACAGCACGAACGGACGTAGGGGGCTTTTAAGCGAAGCACCCCAGGTGCGGTAGTTGGTGATAGAGCTGCCAGGTTGGACAGGCTGGCACTTGCTTTCTGGGAGCTTTTTGAACAGGGAGGAGGCTGCAGGCTGGCTTACTGACGGACTGCAGCTCCTGTCCTGCTCCTTGCACGTGGGACTGTGTTTAGGGTGGTGACTTAAGGCTGCTGGCACGACTGGTGGTAGGAAGCTGTGCCATGTGCCAGAGGAAAGAGTGTCTGTGTTAGGTCATCTGCCACATAGATCTGTGGGCTGATAGACAGCCTTGCAAAGGAACAGAAAAAGGCAGGAAAAAAAATGTGCATTTTTCTTTTTTCTTATTCCGTTTTCCATTACTTTTATAGTAAGTTAGTAGTTATAGGCAGTGTTGTTTACCAAACTTCACTATTAACATTAACGATAATGCAAATATTGAATAACGTACTGTTTACATTGTGCTGCTGAGCAGTACAAGGTAAATGCAGTTACAACACTTGTTTCCCATCTATTTTATACTTAACCTGACCGCGCAATTCTATCAGTAACACGGTATTTGCAATGTGGGGTAAACTACCTTGTGTTATGATGCCTTCAAGCATGTTCATGTAAGGAAGAGAATGTATAAATCACTATCCGTGTTTTCCTATTGCTTTTGTGTAGCAAATATTATTAGTCTTTTTTAACTACTAAAGATTTTTGTGGCATTTTTCCCAGACAGGAGGGGAAAGCAGACAGATGCTTCTTAGTACCCCATGGCCTCGGCTGCCTCAGTTCATTCGTTTATTGCCTGTTGTATCTTGGAAGCAGTCTTTGGGTAAGAAAACTCTTCAGAGTACTCCATGTGGGTTATAAGTATACACTTACTGTACTTCTGTGTTAAATCTTGAAATTGCATCTTGTTTTTACTCTTAGTTGTGTTATTTATGTGCTCTGGTGACGCATGTCATTATAAACCTACCCTTTGTGTGTTAGACACTGACAGCAGTTTTGTGAATGAATTTTAGATTTCTTAATGTGCCATGCAGAGCTAGCAAAGGACGTTTTGCTCACTTTACTGCAGAACGTGTAGTACCTGTCAGCTGTATGTGTAATAGGCCACCAAAAAATCATATTTTTAACTACTATGTTTTTAGTAATGTATGGGTATACAGTCAGCTGAAAAAAAAATATTTCTGGTGTGGGTACATAACTTCTTAAATAACATAGAAGAATTCAAAGGTGTATCTGCATTGCATAAGAGCACTGTGGCTAAAATTGTTGGTAATGCCAAAACTAGATTTGTGCCAACACTTGCAACTTTCCATTAGTTAAATGATAGCTTTCAGATGACAACATTGGGCAGAACCAATTTCCTTTTCACAATTACTGTTTTATTTCTGTATCTGACTTAGCATTGAGTGTACTGTTCATCTCTGTCTTGTTTCCAAAACTGCTCTTAGTTCTTCCTGTGGATCTCCCAGATTTATTTTTTTTGTCAATGGTTTTGCAGGTCAGTTCATCTTTTGGGACCCGTCACTGCCTTCTGGTTAAGGAATCCAAGCGCACATACAGGATGACTCAACAGTGGGATGGATGTTCAGATACCAGAAAGGTGCTGGTAACTTGACAGGAACTTCCACATTCTTTGGAGGTATGTGTGCATGTAAACTTCTCATTGAATGCTACCCTGATTATATCACAGGGAAGTATAATTTACTTAAGTTCTAAAATAGATACAAACATAATCCTACATACTCTTCCTAGTTTAAGTATTCAAAATGAAATAAGCATTCACACCTTCATAGTGAATATTAGGTCTTTGTTTGGCAAAACTTTGTGGGATATAACTTCTGGAACTTCTTTCTGACTTCGTATCCCACAGTGAGTAATACAATGTAATTCTGCCTGTTTTAAAAGTACTGCAGAATAGAATACTAAAAATAGAATTGCTAGGGTTATCTGTTTTAAAGGGACGTAGCACCAAGAACAATTATGGCCACTTCTTATCAGGGAGATAGTATGTATTGTGTATGCCATATATACCTTGTTACATCCCTTTGTTCTGGAGTGGATGTGCTGCATCTCATCTAATCTCACCTACAGCCTGGCCTGTGGGTTAGGGGAGGCCCTTTCTGGTGCTTCTCGGATGCCAAAACCTCTTTGTGGGAGCCAGGATAGCACCTGTAAAGCTCAAATAAGTTTCAAATAAGAAAGTGAAAACTTTGTTTTTTTCAGAGATGGCATGACAGTAGCAAAAGTGTAGAGAAGCATCTTAGACAACAGCATTTGTTTAGTTACATTTTTTTGGTCAGGACTTCAGTTTTAGGTAACAGCTAAAATTTTAATCCATCCTCAGGAGGGAGGAAGATTAAAAAATTAGCAGGTGTTTGACTCAAACTAAATTTAGCATGGCTACCATTAACTAGAAGAGAGAGTTATGTAATTGTTGATTACTACATCCACACATAATGCTTTGGAACGCCCGTTCATTGTGTGAGTTAAAGCGCTGAAAGTCGTAAAACGTGGTCACGTAGGTGTTAATTTGATAAAATGATCTAGGAGCAAAATGCAAGCTCAGCATGAATAAACATCTTCACTACCTAAGTAACACTAATGTACTATTTAGAAATACCGCTTTGTTTTGAAGTGGAATATGTTGAAACATGCATAACACTCTTCGTTCTCTCTGACTTGCAGCCTTTTCCCACTTGCGTGTAAGGCATGTGTCTGTTCAGGAAAGAACAGATTCAGTTATTAAATATAACTTGAAGGGTGTTACTAGGTTATCCCTCAGCGTCTATGACTTGTCTCTATTACAAATGGAAGCTTTAAGAGACTAAGGTGAAGATACCTGAAGACTGCTGGAATAAATTCTTTGGCGGTTGAGACGATTTGTTAGGAGGATAAACAGAAGTGAAGCTGTTCAGCACTTAATTTTCTAGATTCTTTCCCACTTAAAGGATGTACAGGCTTTTCTTTCATAAAAATGGATTGTTTCACTCATATCAGAAACCTCAATAGCCTACAAATCGGGATGTATCAGGGAAAGATAACTGTCAGATTAGTTTTTGATAGGGTAGTCTGTGTACTGGCAGGTGTTCTCACCCCCACCATAATGAGATGCTATGGAAAACTTTAGTTCTAGATGTCAGATCTTTTATTTCTTAATGTTTCTTTATCTAATTTAATGTTTACAGAGGGAGAAAAGAATATTAAAGGAAATTGAATCCCAGAGAAAGTGTGCCATGAGGGTCGTCATGGAAAGACGGTTCAATTAAAAATATACGATGTGTTCTGGTGATTCTTGAAGAATGCAGAGCTTTTCTGCTCCTTTCCCTGCTGACTCATGTGGCAAAGGTTGCTCATTGCAATAGTCGTGGAGTTTGCTAAGTTCTTGGGTCACTGTGTTTCGTGCTGAAAAACAGCATGTGAACCTCACTTTGCCCTGTTTTCCTAAGTGGCCCCTAAAGTTTGTTTTCACTGTTAGTTGTACAAATACCTTTTCCTGTGCTTGGCCTGTGTGGATTTTTTTTTCACCCTTTAAAAAAAGTTTATGGAGTGGGGGGTGGGCAGGACTTCTGAATTGGATTCTTCTGGACACGTGAGTTCAAAGTTCATCGTTGCTTAAAGGGAGTTGTTATGAATTGGCTTCCGTATTTGATAGAATTTTTGTAGTTCGAGTTTAAACTCAAATGTACAGAATTTGCTGTCTTGCTGTTAAAATACTTTTTTTCTACAAAGTGCTTGATATACCATGAAGTATTAACAGATGAAACTGCACTTGGTAAGATAAAAAGCTGGGTTCTCCACATTCAAACCAAGTTGTACAAGATAAATGGTATTGCAAAGCAAGGTCCTTGCTAATAATGCCTCTGCAGTAGATAAAGACATACGGACGTAACTTTTTTCATGGCAAAATTTAAATATAGCATGTTACTAATCCATTACCTCTTACTGTTTCCACTTGCTGACTCTCTTTTTGTATTATTTTCTAGAGACCTACTGTATGTGAACACATTCAAGAAATTTGTGCAGCTTGAATACATTGGATTATTCCAGTGCCTGAAACTTTCATGATGAAGAGAGCTAGGCAGAAGGTTGTGGTTGAAAATCAAATTCCTCAAACATCACAGAAAAACAAAAAACAGAAAACTTGCTTCGGTAAATCTGACCCCCTTGCCTCAGTGGACTGGGGAAGCCTTCCACACCATGTTATTCTGTGCATTTTCCAGTTTCTACCTTTAGTAGATCGAGCCAGGGCATCTTCTGTTTGCCGAAGGTGGAATGAAGTTTTTCACATCCCAGATCTCTGGAGGAGATTTGAATTTGAACTTACCCAGCCAGCTACTTCTTACTTAAAGTCTACTCATCCTGATCTGATTCAGCAGATTATCAAGAAGCACGCTGATCATCTGCAGTATGTCAGCTTCAAGGTAAAGTCTTGGATGAGAGGAGCCTTGTTTTGTTGTGTTGCTGTGCCTAATGTATGCAGCTTTTCTGTTGGTTGGCTCAAGTATTGTGCCTGGAAAGTTTTATGTTTAAAAACGCAGCTATGCAACAACTTACAACACATGCACACTGTTTCTTTCTGATTCTACACGTTATTCCCCAAAAAATAAAGAGTTAATGTATGTGGTATAGCACTGAAGATTGGATGATATGTTTTAAGAATATCCTGCAGAGTTTTTGTGAACCAATGTTGGTGGCAATCTGAGTACTCAGCAGGTTATTGTGTGGACAAACACTTCTTATACCTGGAAGAATTCGAGGAAGTGAATTTAAATCTTACATGCACAGCCCTATTTTGCAAAATTATAGAGTGGAGAATGTCTTGACGTTTTAGAACTCGTGAATAGGGGAGAGATGCTGTACAGGCAGGCACATGTACACTTAAGGAAGTAATGGAGTAACAATAAACTTGATTTAAATGAAGGCTATGTTTGTAGTCTCAGGACTGCGTAAATTTGGGCTTCTTTCATTTGAATACTTAGTGTGGTTCACTAATAGTTTATCAGAGAAGTTAGTTTCAATTGCAGGTGCTTTGTTAATGTTTTACAGTCACTTCTCCTTAGCAGAGGTCATAGTTCTAAGCTGTGAAGGAAAAGAAAAAGAACTGATACTAAAGCTAGGGTTAAAATCTGAAGCTTCCCTTTGTCAGCAGAGTTAGCAATTTTACATTTGGAGGTACTGTGATTTGGTTGTGTAGCAGCATGTGGTTAATCAGTTACTAAGTACGTGTAACTTCTACATGTAATATAACTGATCGTATTAAATTGGCAATATGTCTATTTATGCAGCTTGTGTGCTTTTTTAGGCTCTTAAGATAGATCTTCAAGTATTGATGAAAAGCTGTCTATCATTTCAGCTGTCAGCGAGGAGGAAGGAGAGATGAAATAGTGATTTGTCCAAAGTTAGCCATCAGTCTTATAGATGATCTTACAGATGAATTGGGAATAAGTTCAGTATTCAAGATGCAAAGCTGTTGTCCCTGCAGGTAAAATGGATTACAACATTGGAGTATGTCTAGGCCTTCTCGAGTCTTTTTTTTTCTGCTCTAAAATTCTGGAATTGGCATTTAAAGTACATACATACCACTGTCTGTCGTACCAGCACTAAGTTACTTCGGAAGGCATGAGGTTATTTGAAGAGAAGGCCTAGATCTGAGCTGTCTGTCCATATTGGAAATAACCATGCTTGAGAATATTTTATAATAGTAACCTGCCTGAACTCTTGAAATTTCTAATTAATGTTACTTTTTTTGTCTTTGTGGTAAATGAAACTTGGTGCAGTACCGCTTGAAGTGGTAGTGGACCGCGAAGTCTTGAGTATCAGTACCACTGTTTTCTAAAATATAATAAAGAATGACTTAATGTTTTTAATTTGCTTTTATAGGTTGATAGTAGCACTGAGTCAGCAGAAGCAGCCTGTGACATCCTTTCTCAGTTGGTTAACTGTTCTATCAAGACATTGGGTTTGATTTCTACAGCAAAACCAAGCTTCATGAATGTCTCTAAGGTAGTGTTCTACAAACTGCTTTTTGCAAGAGTGAATTAAATGTTTTTCAAGAAAAAGTAATGCACTCTTAATTACTTTAACCTTTCTGTTGTGTTTCTGGATTTTTCTTGTGCTGTTGCTCATAGGAAAATATTTAATACTGCTTTTACAGACTTGTGAAAATTGTTATTCACTTGTTTTTTGTGAAATTGTCTATTGTTATATTGTCTTTACTTTGTGGAATCCATTAGTATTGGGAAAGGAATTGAGTGTTGATTCCATTCATTAAAACTGGGAGTGCTGATAATTAGAAGTATAGAAATGGGAAATTGTTTAAAAGGCCTGAGTCTTCGAAACATTTCTAGATTAAAGTATATAATGAACACATGCTGCAATGTATTGGTAAGATGTTTGGGAGATTTTCTTTGACTCCGTAGGTTCACAGCAGTGCTTCTGGAAAACTACGTAAATGCAACTTCCTTTTTTTCTGTAGAGAAATTCTAGATATGTTAGGCTAGTCACTGTGTCCATTTTCCACTGTTATATTACAATGGAAAGATTGAGTGTATGGGTTGACTACTGAGTGTAAACTTAATTATTGTGACATAGCGGCATTTAAAAAAACACTAAGATAAGCATTTGTGCTTTACACAAGAAAGGGGTTGCTTGAGAAGTGATAATTGTACTTTCTGCATACGCAAAACCTGCGGTTTAGATGAGGTTCTGCCTATCTTTCATGCGACTTTTTTTCCCTCCAATTTATCCAAACAGGCTCATTTTGCTTCAGCACTTACTGTAGTTTTTGTAAACTCCAAGTCGTTATCATCAATCAAGATAGATGACACACCACTTGATGATCCGTCCTTGAAGGTTCTTGTTGCGAACAATAGTGATACTCTAAAATTGCTAAAAATGAGCAGCTGTCCTCATTTATCACCTGCTGGTGAGTAGTGAATATATATATATGAAAAACATAGTAGAATAGCAGTATAAAACAATAGTTACGACCTACTTTTGAAGCAATTATTGATCTACTATATACAGACAGTTTATATGTGCAGCTTTGTAAATTTAACTGGTATTTTGCGGAAATACACATGTAAAATCCCAGACCCACGAGTCAATTACTAGTTGGTGGGATGAAGGATCTGAAAGCAGTTCTCCATAAAGGTTTTTGCAAAATTTTGTTAGTTTAACTTAATGAGCAAAAGTGTTATACTTCAAAGTTGTATTTAAAAAAAAAAAAAACACACCTTAAGGGGTTTATGAATTTTAACAACTAGTAGTGTAAGAGCAAGAGTCTTTCAGTTTCTGTAGTGCCCTCCTGTGTCCAGCTCTGGTAGCATGGACTTGCTCGTTTAAGTATTGGTTGGTGAATGGCTCACTCCACCTAAGGGCACTAGAAAATACAGGCTTGCTGTAAAGCTCAGAGGACCTTTGAGACCCTTCTCACTTATTCTTACCTGAAACTCCCTGGAGCTAGGGGAAGGGAGTGCTGGTCTAGTCTCTGTCCTGTATTCTTATCCAGAGTCCACAAAAGGTGATTTAATCTGTGTACTCTGTTTCAACAGATAAAGAGCAGTGTGTTATTTAAGTTGTAATCAATAGAAAGTTTTGTTTTAGCTTAGCTGTTAAACTTAGCTGCTGGTGGTCATTTAAATAGAGTACTCAGATAAATGCTGAAAAAATTAGCATTGGGGAAGGGAAGGGAACAGTGGCAAGTTCAGCTGGATCTTACCTGATCTCAATTTCCTCTTGCTGAGGAAGTTCTGGACAAGGAAAGGCAAAGAGGAACCAAAAAAAAAAAAGCATATCCAAGATGAACGCAACTAATTAGGTTTGCTTTTATTACTGTTAAGTATTTCTGTCCAAAATCTCACAAAAGGATGTAGATATCTAGAACTTCAATTACGTTTTGTTTTTTTTGATACGGACATGAATACTCAAGCCAATAGACGTGGTAGTTGCTCGAGCTTTGCAGCAAATAACTGTTTTCTGTAAAATGAATAGTGAATATAATTCTTTGTTTGTTTCTCAGGAGTTCTTTGTGTTGCTGACCACTGTCATGGACTTAAGGAGCTGGCTTTGAACTACTACATATTAAGTGATGAACTGTTGCTGGCTCTTTCAAGTGAAAAACATGTTGACCTTGAACACCTTCGCATAGACATTGTGAATGAAAATCCTGGACAAGTTGAATTTCACACCATTAAAAAGCAAAGCTGGGATGCTTTTGTTAAACACTCCCCCAAAGTCAACATTGTGATGTATTTCTTCTTATATGAAGAAGAATTTGATGCTTTCTTCAGAGAGGAAACTCCTGTTACCCACCTTTACTTTGGTCGTGCAGTAAGCAAAGCAATGTTGGGTCGAATTGGCATGAATTGCCCAAGGTTAATTGAGCTGGTTGTGTGTGCTAATGGACTTCAGCCTTTGGACGATGAACTTATTCAGATTGCTGAGCGCTGTAAGAACTTAACAGCGATGGGACTTGGTGAATGTGAAGTAACTTGCAGAGGTTTTATTGAATTTGTAAAGATGTGTGGAGGCAGGCTTAACCAGCTCTCTATAATGGAGGAGGTACTGATTCCGGATAATGATTACAGCTTAGATCGACTTCACTTGGAAGTCTCCAAACACCTTGGAAGAATGTGGTTTCCTGATATGATGCCAACGTGGTGAACTCTCTTCATCTTTGGATAAACAAGTAGAAACATGGCATTACTTTCTATGCAAATAAAGAACTTAAAAAGGAAATAGGAAAATGTATTTTCAGATTTGAGTTTTTTACCTTGTGAACCTCTAGTAGTGTTACAGCAAAATATTTAAGAACGTTACTGGTATATTGAAATAGAAACTAGATTAAGTGTACTTAACACTCCTGAAAGTATGCCTGTTGTTTACAGGTGCTTCATCCTCCAGTGAACTTAAGCTTCTCTGAGCTCCAGTTTTGATGTTCTATTCACATTAAGATTTTTTTTCCATGTGTTTTGTTAGTCTGTCTTTAGCAGTCAGAAGAGGCCTAGAGCAAACGGTTCTCCTTGAGCAACTCAGATTTTGTGGGAAGCTGGATACAACTTGGAGTTCAGGAAGACTTTTTATTTGCCACGATGTTTTATGCAGCTATTTTTCAAAATATTCTTGTTATACATAAAAAAGCTTGTACATGAAAATACTTACACTAGTCCAGGTTACTCAAGTCTAGCATAAAGTCCTGCCAGTGTATTAAAATGTTGTGGTAAATAAGCTTACGCTACCAAAAAGAAGTCTGGAAGATTTTAAATTGCACTTTAGCTAAACTGGTAGAGCGACTTAAACTGGAGAGACAGCATTGTACAGTGTTTTGTTTTTCTATCTTTTATATTAAGTGGATGGAAAAGACATCATGTTAAAGTTAGTGAATTTAAAAGTTCAGTTGTACATTGCTTGGAAGAACTGCAAAGCACGTTGGAATCAGCCAGAGTATATGGAATGGCTTCTGGGTTTGAGAGTTCGTATCTTTGATTACAAAGGTTGATGTCTGAAGGCTGTTCCGGACTCATTATTCAGAAATAAGAAGGATCCCGTAAATGTGGCTAGTGAGAAGGAAGGGTTGAGTGGAATACAGTTGTTTTCAATCACTTTCTGGAATTAAGGGTTTAGAGCATTTCAAAAATTTATTTGCCAGTTAGAGGCCAGAATGGCCTGTAGTAGTCTTACCTTTCCTGCTGTGCTGTCAGCCCTGATTTCTAGAATGTGTATTGCTGGAGGTAATACTGAAATTTTTGGTTCAGGAGGGATTATAAGACTGTTTAATACTTATTTTCTTTTGAGGAAGAAGACTTTCTTTACTTTTTTCACCATGGAAAGGAATGATGAGCTGATGTGAACTAGAGTATGTATTTTTGTGATTACATTTTGCACAGTTTGTGAACTGAAATGCATTGTATACGTATTTTTCTCTACTTGTTTTCATGCTGCAGTTCTATATTCCTGTTTGTAATGAAAGTCTACGTTAATGTAATTTAATATACTGTTTTTTGTCACGTCAGATAGAGTCAAATAGTTTTTCACAGCTATACTTTTTTTACTGTAAAAAAAAAAAAGGCTAAAGGCCTTCATTGTATGGATCAGAATGGTTTTATGGTTTGTTCACAGTTATAAGCTAAAGGAATTCAGGTGATACATAATGCTTGTCTGAACCAATAACGTATTACCGCTTGTTGCACAATTAAAGAAAGAAGCATCTGGCTCTGGTTACTAACACCTATTACCCAAGCACCTGCTTTGTAATCATGGGGATCGAACAAAAGACAGGTATTGCCAAATGATACTTGGTTTAAGATGTGTGATTTGCTGTAACTGTAAACATAATAAACAGATCTAATACATGCACTGATATTAGACTCCTGTCTGTCTGTGTCACTGTTCGTCTGCCCTTTAGGTAGGGTTCTGTCCTGTAGGAACTTGACAAACATAGAGAGAGGCAGCGGAACTGTTGTGAGTTATAGGGAATAAGTTATCCTGTCTTGTTCATGCCTCAAACTGTGAAATGGAATGTGGATAAATCTTCTAGAGCGTTGACAAGTTCTAGAGTCCTTTGTCTGTAGCCAACCTAGCAGAATTATTGAATTGGCCACCAGTGGCTACATACAGAAATGAAATCTGGGGGGAACTTTAAAATGCTTGTTTGAATATTGTTCCTTTCTCTGTTCCTCTGTTGCTGGAGCAGCTTTTCTGTGAAGCTATAGCTCTTAGCTTACCCCAGCTCCAAGCTTCTTGAAAAATGGGCCTGCATTTAATAGTGCTGGGAGTTTTGATGGGATTGGGTGTTTATTCTGCTGTGAATGATCTGAACAAGACCCAACTGATTTGAATTTATAATTAAATATCAACAACGATTCATTACTCTCTATTTGAAGTACTGATTCTTCACTGCAAGCATAGGAAGCTAACTAATTGGGAAGCTAATTTCTGATGTTATGTTAATGTTGAATTTTAGTTTGTGTTAGATTTTAGTGTCCATGTGGTATGAGAGTATCAAACCAAACTACTGGTCTGCGTGAAGTAGCATTCATTCTGCTTTCTACACCCCTATTTTTTCAGTGCGTAACGCAAGCATACAGTTTGATGTTAGAATAGCTAAACCCCCAAAGAAAAATACAGAATCTGCACCTGAAGGGCAAGGATTTGTGGGGTCGTTCCAGAAAGTCCAGCTTTCAGTGAGAAGCCTGCAGTAATGCACCTTTCTGCCACGTGAGGGGGTGAGCTGGTCTCCAGGCTTGTGGATTTGGCTGACTCCTGGAGAAAGCTTATCACTACTGACTGCTACTTTCCTGACTGTCTCGCAAATGCAAATTCCGAGAAAAACTTGCTTTTTTTGTTTTTGTGGTGTGCCTTTGCCATCAAATAGAGGAATCGGTTGTGGCATGACACCTCCAAACAGCATCTTTTAGGCCTGTTGGGAGTGTTTCAGGAAGCTTCCCTCAGTTCAGGCACCTTTAAAAGCTGAAGTAATTTTGTTTTCAGTAACTTTGTTTGCCAAGGTGTAGTAAAGGTTGTAAATTAGCCTAAATAAAATATTCCCACATCTATTGGTACTTAATAAACAGTACCAAGCTAATAGCTGGCACAGATGGTAATGTTAGGGCCTTGCAGTATTGGGTGAGGCCCAAAGCATTGACTCAGGAATGTAAGCTGCTGTTGTGCACACTATGTAACTTTTATTCTGTATGGAAAGTGCCTTTTTCCTTACTTTTCAGACAGACTGTCCATGTGAGAACAAAAACACCTTCTGAATGCTGAGATGTATTTATTCAGAATTTCCTACATATCCATTTCACTTTCTTCTCCCTTTCCCCCTTTCCAGATTGCCAGTAGGATCGGAGCGATCACAGTTCTCAACGTGAATGTGGGATGTGATCCCAGGAAATACTCTCTGCATTGGCAACATCCTGCCAAGGACCTGTCCCTTGGTAATTCTGCCATGGTATCTGATGGGGTGGATGCAGAGTAGTTTTACGCAGAACCCTGGTGAAAATGAGAGGAAGAAAAAGACGACATGAATTTGTTCTGTTTAAAAAAAACTTATCCTTTTCACTAAGGCAGCAATAGTGGAAACACAAAAATAGCAAAGATACTATACTATGGTCTTAAAACATAGATAGTGGTCAGAGCTGCTGGCTTGTTAGAGAAGGGAAGATGGAGGGGCAGGGAGAAGTTGGGAAATCTTTCTTTAGTAGAGAGAAGAGCTTGAAAGACATTCTGTGGAACTCAGGCTCCCTATTTTTAATTATTATTTTTTTCCCCTGCAATTTGGACCCCGACTTCAGTACTTGTAGAGAGAAAACTAAATAATGGGTCATCGAATTGAGATCTTGCCTCACTGTACTTGAGACTGGGTGTCCTATATTGCATTTGAACAAAGGAGCAGAAATTTCTGAATGTAAATGGATGGAAGATGGCTGAAGACATGCACTTTGCTTAAAGATTTGATTACCTGTCAGGGATCATATCTTACGCGAACTCAAGACAAAATGAAACGCTAAATGAAAAATAGCTATTTACCTGATCCCCTAATTTGGACTCCATCATCAATGGCGTTTCCGTTATGAAAGAATTTGATGGGTCCAGAGAGCTCGCCAGAAAAGGGAGCGTACACTGTTGCTCCATCAGCACAGATGACATCCACGCCCGTGTGCTTTCCTCCTTTACCACCGCGTCTGAAAACAACCACACGATTAGAGAAGTCTCTGCCAGGCCTAACGTTTTGTAGAGAGAGGTCACTGAGCAAGATCCGAAAGCAGGTTATTAGCACTAAGATAGCATTGATGTTGTCGACTGTGGCAAAAGGATCTGTTAAAATCGGGTAGATTATGTATGGTCTGTTATCTATGGTCTGTTAAAGTTGTAGCTTTGGAAATGGGGGGGGAGGGAAATGTATTTCTCACTAGCTTTGAAACAGAACAGTCCAGTCACAGAAGTACTGGTTTGAAGGAGCCGGAGAGGACACCTAGTCTAACCTTCAGCTTGAGTCAAGGCCATTCCCAACGCCAGCTTGGGCATGGCTTTGCCTCAGACACAAAAACCTCCAAGCACAGAGGTTTTCTGAAGCACCAGGACAGCCTGTTTTGGTGCTGCATTACCCCTGTAATGAAAACACTTCCTGACCAACCTAAACCCTCAGAGCTGTATTTCTTAAAGAGCTTGAGCAGAGTTCAGCTCTATTTCAACGGAGCAGCAGCAACAACCCACGTGTTTAAAGGTACCTTGGAGCCCCATAGTATCCACAGCCGTAGTTATCACAGCCCCTTATCTCGTTTATAGGATTCCCAGCACATACAGTTCCCCAGTGAGTATCTTGCTGTGGGAATGGTGGAACATCTGGAACGTCTGGATACAAAAACAGGAAAGCAGAGTTAACTTTTAGGTTCATTTTTAAGTATTTCATATTTGCAACTACTACATTTTCGTATTAGGTAGGAACATACTGGAGGTACATTCTGTACATGCAATTGATGTTTCCTCCACAAAATTTGTCACCCTTTTGGAAATGTAGGTACAGCGTGCACCTCAGGCTACATCTTAATGTTTCTTAATCAGGACTGGCTGATATAAAGAAAATACTTTAAAGAGAAGGGAAAAAAATAATAAAGGATTATCACAGTTGTAAACTAGTGTATAAACTGAGGGTTGGGAAAAGACTCATCTCTCTTTCTTATTTTTTTGCCCAGGCTAATGGGTTTGGAGTCCTTAATTCCTATTCTACATCAACACCAAAATCTTTAAATTTGTACTTGAAATGAATCAACCTAAAGTCTGAGCTAGATAACATGTCATATTGAAAACCTTGCTGGTAGCTGGAAGGTTAAAAAAGATGTCTGACTCAGTTTGTTGCTGGGACCTGATGCTGCTGTGTCATGGGGGGCAACGAGGAGTGAGAAATAAAACTTAATAATAGTTAATAAATAACAGTTCTCCTAAAAATAGTTCTCCTTCCTATAACATGCTCTACAGTCCTGTTTATATGTATAATACAAGTTTTCTTTCTTTTGGATGCTGCCCTTAGGAAGACTGTTAGGCAGAGACTCGTGCTATTTGGTATCATCCTTATTTGCAATTAAACATCCTTCCATCCATTATACAACTTATCCTGTTTGGTTGGTTGCTTTTACCAGGTGTAAGGAGAGGAGTAGGGTCGGAGCGGTCGCAGTTCTCAACGTGAATGTGAGACACGATACCAGGAAATACTTTTTGCATTGGCAGCATTCTTCCAAGTTGTTGCCCTCTCTGGATTTGGCCGTGGTATCTGATGGGATGAATACAGACGAGTTTTACACAGTAACCTGGAAAAGATGGGAGAGGAAGTGAGGTCAGGAAACATCGGCTGCCTCTACTCTTGTGGTGTGCAAGAAATCTTCCGTGCTGGTCTGCTGCTGGAGACTGCAAGGATGAGGCAGAAATGTAGTCAAGGTACCGATGATCCTGAAATAAAAATTATTTAGATTGCTATGGAAAAAGGGAAATGAAGGAGTTGGAAAACAGGGAGAGGAAAACATCCCCTCAGCAAAATTGAGGGCTTCTGATACTTTATTTGTACTCTTTTTTTTTTTTTCTTTTTAAAATTATTATTATTATTTTATTATTATTATTATTTTGGTATTGTTTTTCTGTTATCTATTTTTCAACTCCTTTCTTCCTCTCCAAAAAAAGCATTGGGAAAGGCCTGTATCCTGCTGGTGCTCTTGGTATTTCTGAGCAGCAGAGTGGTTGTGCTTCAGTATAGGAACTGGAGAGGGTACAAGACTAAATCAGCACTCTGCTTGACTTGAAGAGCCACAGATGTATCTTAAGCAAATAGTATTGTCTGTGCCTGCCTCACGATGTGTTTGCTGCTGTTACTTGCCTGACCCCCTGATCTGCACTCCATCGTCAATGGCGTTTCCGTTATGGAAGAATCTGATGGGTCCGGAGAGCTGGCCGCTGAACGGGGCGTACACCGTCGCGCCATCGGCACAGATGACATCCACGCCCACGTGCCTTTCTCCTTTACCGCCCTGTCTGAAAATGTAAATACGGGATTATGCAATCTGTCAGGCTCTGTATAGGTAGGTTGGGTAGCGCAATACATGAAGCATGTCTAAACATTTAAATGGTTATATCTGCAGTGAAATTGGAAAATGTTAGTGGCTTCAACCTTTTTTTTTTTTTTTTTTTAATTGCAAAATATTTGTATTAATCTGTCCTACTGTAAAGAGGGACAAAATTTCAAATTTTAAGCCTGTTTTTAATTTTAACAAACTCACGGGACATTTCAAGCTGTTACAGCAAAGTACCCCGCTTCTGCCCCAAAATACATCTGTGTCGGTGTAAAATAGAATTGTATGTCTGGCATTTTCTCATTTAGAAATTCATAAATTGCATGCTGAAGATGGGCAGTTTTTGTAGGGCCTGAACATTTTTTAGGACAGCATAGCCTTTTCTGTTATGAGGTGCCTACTTAGAGAAATTGATGCCTGCAGATTTTTGTTTGTGCAATCTAATCTGCGTGGCTTCCTATAAACTCCGTTGATGAATGCTAGTTAAGTATCTGGTCTATAAGAAACAAGAATAAATTACACTAGCCCTTGAAATATTTTCCATTACTGTTACTGCTATTATTGCTAGTATATGTAGTAGTCTTACTTCTTCATCCCTGTTTCTGTTAGTTAAAATAATAGTAATGTACTTCAGTGAGATTGCCAAGTAATGTCCCAAGGATGAGTAAGAGATCACACAGAAAACCATTTTCTCTCATTCAAAGTGTAAAAGAAATATTAATAAATGGTAAAAAAGCAGAAATATTAATAAATGGTAAAAAGAAAGATGCTATCAGTGATTTTATGTACTGCTTAGGTCTTGGTGAAAGAAGGCAAAATAGTAGCAAGCCTTTGATTTTTGAAATATGTTTAAACTTGACCCTATTTTCTTTGTGAGAATTTGATTTAGGCAACAACAAGCTCCACGGCCCCAGGATCCCGGTGCCCGCCTGGGTTACCTGCTAGCGCCAAAATTGCCACAGCCGTATCTGTCACAGCCTCGGATCCTGTTGGAAGGATTCCCGCTGCACAGCTGCGCCCAGTGCCTGTGCTGTTGTTGGGGAGGGTGGACATCCAGCTGCTTGGCGAAAACTTCATGTGTAAAAGAGGAAAATAGAAAAAAAAAAAAAAAAAAAGAACCATATTGTTAGCGCAGTGCAAGAGAATGAATTAAGCTGCAACATACAGTGTTTAAAGTGGGAGATGTGCGTGACTTCTGCCCCAGAAGAGAGGTTCCTTTCTTAACGACAGGTAAACAGGGCTGTGGGGAATGGTTCATGAGCATTTGTAATTTCACAAACTCTACCTATGAGAACATTGTACAACCTGTTTTATATATATATATAAGGTTTTGATCCCTTTCCTGGAAGCCTTGTGTCTTAATTATAATAAGATACAGAAACTAAAATAAAGCAAAGATTTAGATACACATTTCAAATATTAGTTTCTGAAATAATTCAAACTACTCACTTTTTCGTGAAGCCAGAACACTTCAGTACAGCTCTAACTCTAAATGCACACCCTTTTCTACTTTTTATAATAATTATACTAGTACACATTACCATAATTCTTCATAAAAATAGATTGAAAAAGCTTAGCATTATTTATGTTGGAGAGAATTTCAAAAATTCATGAGTGTCTGCCTAAAAAACTTGAGATGAGCTGCAGCAGAGTGATCTCAACTCACCAGCGGACAGCACGCTGACCAGGGCGATCAGGCTGAGAGCTGGCATCATGTGGCCGCTTCCCCGGTGTTCTTCGATCAAATCAAAGACGTCGTGTGGTAGCTGCCTTTAGTATTTATGTGTTTTCGAAGGCATACATCTGTTGTCTTGGGCAATCAGCCCTGAGCAAAGTATTACAGCCCGGAGCAGGCGGTGTTGCCATATTAGGCACATAGGATGGACACATAGGACATATTAGGACATAGGATGTCCACAAAATACAACAGTTAGAGCCTGTTGGGAAAGGCAGATAAAATAACAGGTCTCTTAGCACACAGTAACAGATGGAAATGAACAATCCCACATTTCAGGAAGCTCTGGTTGAGCCATTTCTTAACACCTTTTCTTCCCCTTCCTCAAGTAAGGGCACACTTAGGCCAAAAATGGTGGGAACCAAAAATATGATCCAGAGGATTCAGCTGGTGGGAAAAGAAGGGTGAAAGTCTATGTTTTGTCATGTCTTCTGTGTGCATAACCTGTGTGTCCTTCACTGCTCGCTCCAGTACCTCCTCTCCTGGTTTATGTGACCCTTACAGCTTTCTAACATTGAACACATGAGGGTGTAATGTTTGGTGTAGCACAAATATTCACTTAGGCTAAGAAATGCAGCTGCTTTTGCACGGCAGCCTGTTTTTCCTGTTCATCTGAAATTATCTCCTTGTCTGGACATAGATCCATGAAGTCTTTTAACGGAAACCCTGCTTTTTGACAATGAAGTGCTTGTTAAAACATCTTCAAATTCTGAAGCAAACAGTTACAAACCAAAGTTGCATTGCATAACTGACGCAGAGTTAAAAAAATAATCTAGGTTTTATAATGGCTCATTTAGCATTTGCTTGACTTCAGCTGTTAAGCAAGCTAGTTAACATCTTATTGTTCCTTCCAGCCAGTTTTTCTGCACTACTTATAGAAAAGCATTAGATTTTCTTTATGAACAGATCTTATTTAATATGAAATTAAAATAAGTACAGAGCTTTCATATAAGCTAGCCAACACTCCAAGCTACAGTAACCTCTGGAAGCCCTGCACATTTTCTTCGGAGGAGAAACAGATGTCTCTGCTGCACTGCTGGTTTGCAAAGAGTGCAAATTGTGTTTTCTCAGAAACTCCCTGCAACAAGCAGCTGGAGACAAATTCCTGCCTTGTGGTTCCAAGCTCTTTTACAGCCAATATTTAACCCCCAAACAATATTTTAGGCCTCCCTGGAGTTATTACAAGCGGCTTTAGTGATTTTATCCCTGCTGCTTTCTCCCCTGTCCTGCCAGAAAGAACTGCTGTTTTTCACACTCAGAGCCACCAAACAAGTATTTATATAAATATGTTATTTCCAGCTTTCCAGGCTTATTCGCCATCATTTCTCAAGCTATTTACACTGCACAGATGGAGAGCTGCATCCTGCCAGGAAGAAATGACCTGAGATTTAGGAGCCAGATTATGTTTTTCCATGACCCAGGTCCCTCACTTCCTCTTCGACTTCAGCACACTTTGAGATGTCATCTAAAGTTTTTGGATCTTAGATTGCATATATTTCTTAAATTACTCTGAACTTCCAGCATGCTTTAAAGTTGCTAGGACTGTCCATGCAAAACTCTTGCGCATGCCACTTCACTTCCACAGCTGCTGCCTGTCACCTATTTCAGTCCCCAGTCACCTTTTTGAGGCCAAAAGAGCCCAGAACCCCTCTAAGAAGGCGGTGCAGTGCCAGAGGCTGCCTGAAGGCCCCCGGGCTCTATTCAGAAGACAGAAGGATGAATGAGGAAGCAAGGTGGTGTGTCAGATCTTACTCCTGGTGTGGCTCCCAGGTGTCAGTTTGCACTCGCCATGTTGTAGATACATCATTAGGCAAAGTTCACCTGCGGCAGACCTGCTTTGAAAAGCTAAGGATTTTTATAAAGTTTTGTGAACTCTTAATTTTCCCAAGGAAGAATTTACAGCACCTCAATCTGCTCTACAAAGTCTTGCAAAGGGAAGGCCAGGTGCAAAGCCAGCCAGCCCAACTGCTAGGCAGGAGGACAGAGGTGCAGCTGCTATCGGAGCAGAGGCACTGAAGATGCTTTTCTGCAAGTCCTGCTTTGGTATTTTATAAAACTGCTCTCAGCTATCTGTTCTTTGCATTTTTTTCCCATTTCATTTTCTTTACAGAATTTACTCCAAATTGCTTGTAGCTCTGTATGTTTATTAAATTTTCTTTGTGAGCGATCTTAACAGCATTGTGTATTGTTCTCTCTCGCTAAAACATGTCAAAATGCCATTTGTTACAATAACATATCTATCAGATGTCTGGTAAAGTATCCTTCTAAAAAAAATGAGTTGTCATGCATGTGTTGCTGCAGTTTAGGTTTCTCACTGCTTTCCCTGTCCTTGCTGGGTGGGCTGCAAGGTGCCGACCTGTCACCTTGGGCCTGAGGCAGCTCTGAGCCAAAGCCGATGGGATTCCCGTGTTGGGCAACAGAGATGTCAATATGACAGTCGGTAGGTGCAGTTGTGAAAGTAACCGTCTGGGCACTTAGCACACCCTAACAGAAGGATATGGAACAATCAGGGAGTTGCACAGCCCCGGGAGCTGCACTTGCACCACTTCCTTCCCCGCGGCAGGGATCGGGCACGAAGGTGGGGGGAAGCCGCCCGCGGGGCTGCGAGGAGCGCTGCAGGTCTTATTTCTTGGTGAGGTGCGGGTGTTGCAGCTGTAGGTTTCTCTTTCTAGAGCTGTTTTACAAAACAGTGCCCTTCTTGGCGAGCCTAGGAACAAATTGGTGCTGGGCATTTACCTTCTGGCTCAGCTTTGTACAATATGTCATTAAGGAACGTTAAACACCGTTTCTCTGGGAAATAAATAAAGTACTTTGTTCTAATCGTTAACAATCAAAGCATAATTTAAAATTTAGACATAGAAGAATTTACTTGTGCAATTAGCAGTGTGGGCTTTCACGGTGAAAATCAAGCTGGCAGAATGTGAAACAAATTGCTTTCACTGTGTAATCAGGCTTCTGATCACTTGAGCAGGCTGAGATAAGAGAGATTTTGTCACAATGACTAAATAAGCTTTGTCTAAACAGCTTTAATTGTAGTATTGCTGGAAAATCAGCAGGCTGTGCTCGTTGATCAGCCAGCCACAAGGCACGTTTGGCCATGGCATTTAAAATCCATATCATGCTGTAGGAGATCTGAGTACATCGCCTTTCTTTGCTAGCTTGAGCTGAAGACAAAGCCCTGAGCTGGTGCACAGCTCCGGTTGAAGACTCCCCCTCAGATTTATTTTGCCTTTATTGGTATACTTGCTAAGCCCAAGTTAGGTTTTGACACGGAGAATGGAGGAACAGAGAAGAAAACCTTTCTTCTACCTATGCCCTGTCTCTTGAGGATATCGTTCTGGCTGAATCCTCCAAAAGTCCCTTGATGCTTGGAGAAAGAAAAGCATGAAAGAAAGCAAGGCATGGCGAGTCGGTGCTTGCTGGGGGCCTTCCCTTTGCAAATGGGAGAAGCTGGTAACTGGGTTAAAAACTGGGATGTTCACCAAGTGAAACCTAACTGGGAACGTTTCCTTTCTCTGGGAAACCAACTTCCTGCCAAAAAAAAAAAAAAAAGGAGATTTTGGTCTAAATTGGAGAACACTGAGGGCTTTTGCTGGGATGTTTCTACTCTCGTTTAAAGATTTTTTTTTTTTTTTTTTCACAGAAGACTCGGGTGTATGAACTGGGTGTTGTGGCTCAGTGTCTCTGCAGGTTTGGGCTATACATTTATCTGGATGTGCTGATGTTTTATTCATGGCAAAGCTACAGTGGCTCCTGGGGAAGGGGAATGGGACACAGCAGGTTCAGAATTTTTCACAGATGTAGCACATGTCTTTTTGTACTTTCTTGTAAAAACAAATCTGCTGCTGGGACATACACAGCTCCCACTGTAGCAGCTTTCTTGCTTACCTAAGATTGCAGTGGCTTTAATAAATCCATGTGCCCACAGCTTCTGTTGAGTGCCAGGAGCAGGTTGGTAGCACTGCCCGGGAAAGCCCTGTGCTGTTAACAGGACTCTGTTCTCTTGGGAAAGACTTCAGCTGATTTGTTAATGGAAAGAAATGCCTCACTTGGACAAAAAGAAACCTAAGCTTGGCAAAGCAATCCCAAAGCAGGAGTCTGGGCAAATGGAAAGAGTTACTTCATTAACCTTGTTTTACATTTTTTTGTGATGGGCCCCAGGAAAGATTTGAGTTTCAGCTTTATCCATTTCTTTTCCCACATCTGCAGAACCAAACCCATATCTGTGACGGCACCAAAGAGATTCAAAGCAATTTCTAGTGGAACAGCCCTTTAATGATATGACTTTCCCATAGGTAAGCAAAGTGAGGCTTCTGGCTTAGTGAGGGACCGCTGGTGTTTGGTGGCACAGCGTGGCGAGGTCCCCGAGGCTCCGTGCCTCCCGCTGCACGCTGCGACCGCGATGTGCAGGATACAGAAATAGCTTTAAAGCATGTGTTATATATCTGTGTTAGGATAACTACTAGCATTTTGCTTATGAATACTTATGGAGCCATGGAGAAGGTTCAGTGGCTTCCACTTTGCTAGAGCAGCCACCAATGCCCAGGCAATTTAATGAGCAGCCAGGGGAGGAGCTGAAGGCTTTGCGTGGATTTGCAGCCTCCCTTTACAGGTTGGGAGTGGGGTTTGTTAAGTCGCAGTTCTGGATGTGGACGTGGGACGTGATCCCTTGGTAGACACTCTGCATGGGCAGCAGGACGCCGATTTTCTCTCCCTTCTTGATGGTGCCGCTGTACTTGACGGGTTTGATGTAAAACATCTTAATGCAGAATCCTGGCAAGAGGGAAGAGAGAAGGTGAAAAACTGTTGTTCCTATGCAGTGGTATAAAAGCCTGGCAAAGTCATAACATTCAGTAGCAAAATATAAATGACAATAAAATGATTTGAGTTACAGCAGCAGGAAACATTGCAGAAAATGCTGTTATGTTCCTAGAGCATCAGGGAGAGAGAATAAGAAAAGAGATAATTAAATATGGAGGAGATTGGGAAGAGGATTAAGTTGGGTAAAACTGCATCAGTAAGTAAAAGGCTCTTCCTTTAATCATCCCAGATGTGCAAAGGGGCCAACTCCATCCTTTTACCTTTTTCACAGATGTGAAATACCATAACCTGGCACCAATTAATTTTCCTGCATAAACAGAGCTTGGCTTTCAAAGATGCGTTTTTGTTTGAATTCGTTAACAGGCAAACACTCTGCAGCTCAGGCAGGGGTCACAAGTTGGGGCTCAGCTTAAAATCCAATAAACAGCCGGGAGCATTTTGCAATCAGGGGTTGCAAGCGCACATCCTTCAGCTTGGCTACCTGCTCCTGACAGCTGGATGCCGTTGTCGATGGCGTTGCCGTTCCCGTAGGGCTTGGCCTGTCTGTCGATCTTCCCCGCGAAGGGCGCGTACACCGCCGAGCCGTCTGTGCACACCACGTCCACCCCTTTGTGCTTCTTCCCTCCCCTGCAGAAGAGCAGACGCCATGAGCAAGCAGTGGGTTGCTCCTCCTGCTGCCCCCCCATCACCCTGCTCTGCCCCGAGCTCCAGGGAAACAGCCCCAGAGCTCCGATCTCAAAGCTCCTCCACCCCACCCCGCTCCCCCCACCCCTATTTTGTGCTTATTTTTATTAAGAAAGCTTCAAGTGCTGTCCTGTCTTCGTGGCCCGGACCTGGGGGCGTTGTAGTGGCCGCAGCCGTGGCTGTCACAGCCTCGGATTTTGTTGGAGGGTTGACCTGCGCAGATTTTCCCCCATTGGCCTGCGGCAACTAGAAAAGAAGAGAAGGTGAAAGGCTGCAGCTAGCAAGGAGGTTTCCCCACCCATGTCGTTTAATGCCTGCTATTGCTAAGTGCCACACAGAGCTCTGAAAATCTAAAGGCCTGGTTGAAAGTCTGTTGAAATTAACAGTAAAGTCCCTTTGGACTTTGTTGTGAGCGTGGATCAGGTTCGTGGAACCAGATAATTTGTTATCTTTTAATGGAAGTTAATTTTAGGGATGCTGTGAGATATCTTTCTTTTTGTTTTATGCTCTGTGCAATGACACTTGAGGGTACTTGCAGCAGTGACTTCAAGGCAAAGATGCAGAACAAAGAGTTACAGAGTCGCAGAATCACCTAAGCTGGAAAAAACCTTCAATACCAAGTCCAACCACCCAAGTGATGGAGAACGCATCCAGCTTTCGCTGTCGTCACCCACAGCCAAACCCCTGCTGATAACACAGCCCCAGCCACACCTGAGAGAGGAAGAGCTTTGTAGGGGAAAAGGGGGGACAGGGGCGCCCTCCTTTACCTTCTGTAAGCCTCGAAGGGCCCCAGCCTCCCCCACCAAAGCACACAGGGTGCCCAAGTGATGCTCTTTGGGGCTGGAGAACAGGGCTGGTATAGCAAAAAGCAGCTGGCTGGGGTTTGTTTGTGTGCATCAACACCTCGCAGGCACCAGCCCTGCTGGCGTCGGGGAGCATACACAAATGGGGAAATTATACGCCGAAGGACTGGCGCAGGAAACCTCTGATGCCTTCCTCAAGCTAAGCAGCCCTTTGTTCTAGGTGTTCTTCATTTATTTTAACAAATCATGTATTCTTTATAGAAGCAAAGGTGACGACATTAAACGCACAAACACCTCTGGGAACACCCTGTGCTCAGCAGGCTGATCTTTGAGTAAAAGGCTTTTAAGAAAAAATGCATGCTGTTAGGGATTGGTGCACCTCAGCTGACTCTGTTCTGTTCAAGCAGAGTTAGTTCTCCTACAAAATATTACTGCAACTCTGTACCATAACTAAAAAGGATTTTTCGATGTAGGTTTCAATGCAGTGTGAGTCAAGTGATTTTCAAAAGCAAAAAATGGCACAGAATAAATCAGCTCCTAGACTTCATAAAGAAACAAACAAAAACAAAAAAAGAAAGAAAGAGAGAGTGTGAGAGAAGAAGAAGAAAATGCGTTTACAGAAATTGAGCTAACTTACCACTGGAGATGGCAATCAGAAGGATGAGTGCTGTGACTCCGTGCATCTTGATGTACCTCGAGAGCTCTGCTTTCACAGCAAAAGGTCCAAACCACTTTGCTTTCTATTTATACATCCCAACGGAGGCTGTATCCCAATTTTTCCAGCCAATCAGAAAATTTACATGACATCAGCATTTTTGCTTGCAGATTCGGGCCAGCAGCAAGAGTTGCCAGCAGCCCATGGGCTGCACCCCCAGCCTGGCTGATCGGTGTGTGCAGGCTCCAGCCCGTTTAGCAACACCAGCTGTGTGTTCTTGTTTGCTTTTGTTTACAACAAAAAAGAAGAATTTTAAAACCAAACATTAAAGACAGTTTGTAACTAGTTCTCTCCATTCCTGCCTGTTGCCCAATCCTGATGTTTAGCAAGATGCCATGGGTGGAAAGGGGGAAAAGAACTTGAATATAAAAAATATATAAAAAAAATATATACCTTTGCCGCCCCACCGTGGCTTGGAAAGAAATTCAGGCAGGTGGGCACAGCTCCGTGCCTTATGCAGGAAAACCTGTGTGTGCCCCAACTCTGGTTAGGCAGCCCATGAGATGGGACCCCCGATCCCCGTTCCTTCATTAATGCATCCCAGATATTGCTTTGTCCATGATGACAAACCTGCAGCGCTAACGGCGTGGGAGATGTTTACAACCTTCACTGTTCCTGAACAGACAAAGTGCAGGACCCTGTGATATCGTGGCTGAGCAAATTTACGGGAAATGGAAGGAGAAGAGAGCAGTGGAGCATGAACAAGGCCATCTCCAGAGTTGTTTCTGGGAAAGGAGGGAGTGGGATGCCTGGTTTATAGCCAGGAGCTGGAAGTTGTTATCTGCTTGGCTCTCTGGCTGCCTGGTGCGTGCTCTTTGGTTTCTCTGTGCAGAAATAACCCCGTGCCCAGGCTGGACGTGGCTGTGGGTCAGGGCTGGCTCTCAGCCCGAATGCTGAGATGTGATCATACCTAAACCACGTCAGATAAACTTGTATTACCTTAAATTCAGATTGTTAATTTCTAATTTTGTTAGCAACTTACCAATCAACATCGAAGAGGAGAAAAGAATGACTGAAGTAATGTTGTGCATTTTTCCAGAAGCTAAAAACCAGCTTTCCCTCCATATTCTCTTGCTAATAAATATCCCGAGGGATAACAAACCCTTTTTCAGCCCACTTGGTTTCACATTGCACGCTCAGTATAGTACAACAGAGGAAGCGTACCATGGTGAGACATGACAGGGGAACCCACCAGCTTCTCCAAACACAACCCCGAGCCCTCTTGGCCATTGACCTGCTCCATTGCTGGCGTTTCCCTGCAGTCAGAAGGCAGCAGCCACAGCAGCTGGCTCCTGCACCTACCCTCTGGTAGGGGGGCCACCGGTACCTGGGCATGTAGAGCTCACAAAATGTGCATCTGCCCTTGTTTCACGCAGTTTGCACAAAGAGCTTTTTGGAAATCTGGATTCCCAGGTGGGATATTTGTTCCTCCAGGGTCTTTTAATAAACTGCTGCCTTGCTGCCTGCAGCACGTGGCGGCCAGGGAGACTGCTGTGGTCTGCAAGGCAGGCTCCCCGTGCCCCTCCGTGAGATGCTTTGGCTTTGTTTTGGTTTTGCTGACTGAGTTAGAAAGTTTCAACAGAGCTAACCGAGTGAATTAAACATGGCAAAGACTGAATTATTTGCTGACATTTTGCGTTATTCCCTCAGATAAAGATCAGAGAGGTAAAGAATGACTAACTTGGGTTTGGCGTGAGCTGTGCAAGAGCAGCTGATGCCTCGCTTGACTTGTGTACAAGTCACACTTTGCAGCACTGCCTTTGGTGGGAACTGCAGCCTTGCTCTGTGTGAGCAACGCTGCGAAGACCGAAGCACTGCAAAATAGCTGCCAATTTCTTCATGTTTTGCTTCTTGCTAGCTGTAGCCAAAGTTTATTATTATTACTATTATTGCTGTTATTATTTTACATAAAATCAGCCAGAAAAGTGGCAGCAGTTGGCAGTCAATTTTGCATTGCTTGCAGGTGTGTGAAAGAATTAAAGCAAGGAGAGGAGGAGCAGGGCTGGGGGTTGTGCTTGTGGGGGGCTCTGAGGAGCTCCCTGGGGGAAGGAGGAAGGATTCAGGAGTCCCTATGGCAGGTGAGTGAAGCTTTTCCTCATCTCCTGTAGTGCTGGGAGCTGTTGAGAAGCAGGTGAGGTGGGCGCCTGGGTAGTGGTTGGTGGCCTCTCCTGCAGGGGAGAGGATCAGTAGCAAAGTGGTGATCTGCTCACATGCAACTGAGCACAATCAAATTATGTGTAATTCAAGTAAGATCAAATTTAAATGGCAGCAACATTAAATCTTAGCCCCCAAAACTCATCAAATGCACTAAAAGCAATTTCCAAAGCTGTAGCCCTGCTGGGATCTAATAAACTTTTCATTAAGGAGGAAGTGTTTGACTCAGCCCCTCATTTAGCAAGATGAGGGTTTTTTCCCTTGTGGATGGGATGCAAATAGCTGTAATAATTTTATTTCTGCTTTACCAAGTACCAAGGCATGACTGAGTTTGTCGGTGATGCTCTGAAGGATAGGAGTTCTCAGCCCAACTAGCTTATACTAAAAATGCTCTCAGTTCCTCTCCCCTAAAACCTGCAATTTGGAGGGTTTAACACAAGCACACTGGGTTTTGCTTTACAGGAGTTACTCAGCATATCAAACTAACAGACAGGAGCCTTCCCTTTTCTTCTGGTTATCAGTTATTACATCTTGAAACACCTAAATATGTTTGAAAGACTTTCAGATCAAAGTACAATTAAATCCCTGGGTAGAGGCAGATTGCAGTAAAGATGAGAGGGCACCTTGGTTACCTAGATGTCAGCCTTACCTAAACATCCATTTTTTTTTTGCGATATTGCAGCTGAATTTCTAATGTGGAATTGAGAGAAGTAAGCCCCAAGGCATGGAACTGCAGATGTTTGTTATCAGTGGCTTTTTCCCTTTTATTTTTGATGGAGGAGGATGCTGCGTGTGAGCTGCTCGAGGGGTGCTGAGCTGCGTGCCCCCCCGTCAGCTCTGTTCTTCCCCTTGCTGGGTGTCTCCTGAGTTTTCCAGGGGCTCCTGAGGACAGGAAAGAGGGATTGAGTTAGAAAGCTGTCCATGATGATAACTTACTGCTTCTGTTAATTCTGTTTAGCAAACAAAGACATTGGAATAACAGGGCATGCCAGAGAGCACTCTGGTGTCCAGAAGCAGTCATTTCATCTGCCTCCTGTCTCTGATAGAGCCCTGGGACCTTTAAAGAAATAAGAATTATCTTGTCACCAAAAAGCCTCTTTTTTTTCTCAGAGGAAACATTTTTGTTTCCAATGTGTAGCGGATTCCTGAAATGCACCATGCAGCTGGCGTAATGGGCACTGAGGGAAAGGATGGTAATGAAACCCAAGTTAACTAATGAGTGTAAATTAGAGAGACTTTATTGCAGAGTCTTGTGGGAAACAGTTTAGAAACGTTCAGCCTGTGGAAGAGAGGGGTGTTGTGGTTCCTCAAGAAGCCTTGCTTCAATCTGTGGAAACACGCGGTGGTTCTTTGTTGGTTAACGCCAGCAACTGAAGGTTGGGTGCCGCCATGAAGCCTTGCTCCTTTCTGGAGTCTCTGGAGCTCTGTGGGCTTCCAGCAAGCTGCCTCCAGCTGTTCTGCAGCCTGCACTTCGTGAGGATTTGTGCTGGGCCTTTATTTAGCCCCTGAAAGCTTTAAAAGCGCTGGATCCCTCACAGCTGTCTGACCCCCAGAAAGACATCAGGTCATCGTCCCCAGGCTCCCTGTGTCCCCAGGGTGATGCTTGCCCTCTGCCCCTTCTCCATCACCTCTGCTCTCATCCTACTGATGACACAGGGAGCATCCTGGGTTTATTATTATTTTTCCTCCCAAAAATGTTGGGCAAGAGATCTCCTTGGCGGGGCTAGGAGAGGAAATGGAGGAGGATCAGGGAAGGCAGCTCATGGGGCTATGGGCAGCTGCCGGGGCTGCCTCTGCCCTCTGATGGAAAACAGGAGAATGCAGCCCTGCCGAGCAGCCCTCCCTCATCTCCCTGCATCTTTCTGTGCCTGTGTGTAGAGATAGAAGAGTGTGTGTGTGTGTATATAATATACGTATACTTTTTTTTTTTTTGCATTCTTCCTTGTTTTGCTCAAAACAACCCCACAAAGCACTGTCTCAGCTCTGGTATTTTCCAGCTTTCCATCTCCAATGAAGGGAAACCTGGTCCCAGTGCTGATGTTCATGGGGATGCCCACCTGCCCTCTGGGACTGGGAATAACAGGTCCCCTACAGTCATTTTTTTTCTTTTGCATCTTTGCATGCCCTACCTATGTGCTGAGGAAGGGGCTGTGCAGCACAGCCTGAGTCCCCTGCCTCCCCCAGGGAAGTGCTCTTTACCTGATGGGAAGGGTTGAGTTGGCTGCTGCTAATAACAGGAGCTTGCAGGCAGTGACTCCGTGGGCAGAAATGGAAAAGTTGCTTTGCTTTTCCTTCCACGCACATCGCTATGTCCCTGTGCCCCCTGCAGCATGGGGCTGTGCTCCAGCAGCTCTGCTTTCACTTACAGCCATTTATCTCACCACAAAGCCTTCACTTCGAAACCCTGAGCCTTGTTGGGGCACCTGGCATCTCCCCTGCTCAGGAGGATGACAACTATAAAAAACAAACAAACAAAAACAAGGGATACAGCTGTTGTGGTGACTGTTACTCTCTTGTACCCAGCAGCTTTTCTTTCACATTTTAAGGGGACCGTTCACCAGATTTTGGGAGGCTGCAGGGACAGTCTGGTGCAGGAGCCAAGGCCGGTCTGGCTGATGGCAGGGGCAGCAGCTTTGGTCTGCGTTACCCTGGGGCTGGCAGAGCCCTGCCCTGGCAGAAATAACCTCGCCTGGTTGGGGATGGCCCCTCGGCAGGTCTCTGAACGGAAACCAGATAATCGTAAACCACTGTCTAGCCTAAAGCGCTGCAAAGTGTTTAAGCTATTGTATTTCCGTGGCTCGTTCAAGGGTATTTTAGTGGTGGTGGATAAGGTGCTGACTCTAGACCAAGTGATCGCTCCTGAACACTGTGGTCACAATTAGGGAAAATTAACCTTTTGCTGAAATGTGTGCTGGGGGAGCACTGGGCCTGGAGCACAGGTAAGGAGAGAGACAAATGGGGAGAGGAGGGATGTGCTCACCTGGACAAGCCAGAAAATGAGGTCCTGGGCTCCTCGGAGTGAGGGGACACAAATGTCATGGCCAGAGCTGACTGCTGAGGCCACCCAAATTAATTCTCGCTTAAACTAGAAAGAACATTGCATTTAATTTAAGCTCTACCAATGAATATCTGGCTGCAACTTTCTTCTGGGCAGCCAGCCTCTGGCTGAAGGTATCCTGAGCACGTCTGGGGTCCTGCTGGGTGCATTCGAGGTGAGGCCGCTGCTTTGCGATACCTTGGATATTCCAGCCCTGTCAGCCCCCTCTGCTGAGTGTGTGCCTCAGGTATGATAGCTATGTGTTATGGTATGATAACTACTGTGCCACTAAGAGACGGCTTGCAAACAGCTCCCTCTTGTCCCATTAACTCCACAGCTCATTCCCTGCCCCGTATCTTATCGCTTGGGCTGCTAATAGGTTTCCTGTATGGCTTCTCTTGGAAAAGTCTGTCGTGCTGTGCAATTTCCTTCCGCTGGCTGGTGAGGGTTAATTAAAACTTCCCCACGCTCTGTTGCCTTGATGCAATGAAGGCTAGGGATTTTTTTTTTATTTTTTATTTTTTACTTTTAGGAAACAATCGAGTGTCTGCAGGTAGTCTGTGTGCTCCCACTGCTCTGATAAGAAATTCCTGCTTGTTTGCAAGGTCCTGCTTGGACACGGACATGGTGATGGTGGTGGTGATGTGAAATGGGGGAGTGCTGTGGCTGTGGAAAACCTCAGATCCCTCAGACTTTTGTGGGGGGAGGGAGGAAGCCCTGGGCTCCTTGGGTGGGTGCTGGGTGCTCCTTGGGCCCTCTGGGGTGCTTCTGAGCCAGCTGTGCACAGAGCAGGAGCCCTGGACATGTCCCACCTTTAGGAGTGCCTTGCTCCTGGATGCTGCTGTCCGGCTGTCCCCTGAGCCCCTCTCAAAGATAGGATAAAAGATAATTATTTGTAGTTATTGCCAGAAACGGAGCTAGCTGCCCATTCACGCCTAGTCGTGGCTGATGCAGGATTTATTGTTCCTGGTGGCCAGGGCACAATTTGCACCACTGGTTGTCTCTGGCTGGGATGAGAGATGCTGTAAGGCACGTTGTGACTTCATCTGTGCTGTATCATTGGAAAGACGATTTTTAGGAAATAAAATCTCTTGTACAAGGCCTGTCATGCATGAAGCCTGTCTGAAGCTTGCCTGAATGTCTCCTCTCAGTACTCTCCAGCAGAGGGTGCAGTAGCTTTTCGTGTCTGCCCAGCTGGTTTTCAGGGAAAGGATGACTTCAGCCCTCACCTCCCTTTATTTAAATAAATAAAAAGGGGGGCGGGGGGATTGAAGGGGCCTTTTGCTGTCTGAAAACTAAAATTCTATAATGTCCATATCAAAAACAATCTAGTTACTGTTAGAGAAAAACATAACAGTATTACGGTTCCTTCTGAGAACTCTTTGATTTACAGCCATGTGTAACATCTATAAATAGGCAACAGGGCAAGGAGAGGACAGGAGGTTTGTGTGTCCTCTTATATTTTGATATGTTTTTAGCAATCCCTTGTGTATCAAATTGTGTTGGCATTCTTAAAACTGTCATTGCTTTCTGGGGTGCACTGTGCAGTGTCTGTAGCTTGGGCAGGATCCGAGGCCGTGCCCTTGCTGCCCGTGGGGTCGGGCAGGAGAGACTTGGTGCCGCAGGTGCGAAGCCCTCCTGTGTCAGACCGGATTCAGAAGTTGCTTGGTTATGATCCTCATACCAACCACCCATGAATAATTCCTCTGCTGCCAGGGTCAGCCAAACACTGCTGGGGAATTGCCAGGGATCAAGCAGTTGCTTTGGCCAGCAAAGTCACTTTTGACCCCCCCTTTTTTTTTTTTTTTTTTTCCCCAAGCCCAAATGCTGGTCCAGGGGAGGGGGGGGGGGGGGGGGGGGGGGGGGAAGGAAAAAAAGAAAAAACAAGGTGTTTTGCCCTTTCTTGGGCAGAAGCACCACTGGTCCGTTTCGGGCTGCCTCATGGCATGCTGCCCAGCACATTGCTGCCTCTGTGAAAAGTGGCAGAGGATATCTTCCCCAGATTACAGACCCAGGGTTGATGCTGAAGGTTGAGTGGATCAAGGCCTTGTTATTCCCGTAGCGGTGAGCATTTTGGGCTGAGTTTACCCGCTGGCGAGCCGTGCGATGCAAATGCCAGAGCTCCAGCAGGTTCCCGACCCCTTTGCAGCGGAGTGGGGATTTATTCATTTTATGGTGCCAGTTATGATTGACAGCAATTGGCATGGGAATAATGAGGACTGCAAAAATCATCCGACGGCTTGCAAAATCTCCTCTTTGCAAATATCTCGCATGCAAACAGAACATCTCAGATAAGAAGCCCATGAAATCCCATTTTCAAGGCCTGGAACATTGTAACTCAGCACAGCCTAATTGGATGCAGTCTCCTAATTTAAGTCTATATTCTCTTCATAATGAGCTACAGATCTAAATTAAATTGTGCTCCCCGTGAAAAATATTTGCAAACTCTCCTTGCTGCATGCTGCTTACCAAGATTATTGAAGGGGTGTTGGTGAGTGGGTTGAGAGCCTTGTGCCAAATTTATCCCTCTTGCACAGGAGGAGAGCCAAGCCCTCGGTGATGCTGCGTGCTGTCTGCGTTGGGGCACAGCACCCCTTCCTGCCTCAGCTGCTGTTGTGTATTCACCTGACAAGGGCCAAAAAGTGATCTAAGTCCTACAGAAACTGCACGGAGCAATTCAGCTCCCATGTTCAGACCCACTGCTCCCACTGATGTCTTCGGGCCATGCCAAGGACCTCTGCTCAGGTCTGAGTATGAGCGGGGACCATTTGCTCTTCTGCTCGTGTCTCTGTGATTGTCCATGCATTTTGAGCTATCTCTAGATAGCATTAAAGGGCTTGCTAATGTGTTGGGAAAGCCTATTTCTCTTTTTTTTTTTAAAAAAAAAAAAAAAAAGAAAAATTAAAAACCCCACTCATTTAAAAGTGACATTTTGTGTTCATATGTGCCAACGTGATCCTTGATCTTACACCAGGACTTAGACAACTTCTATGGAACCTGCTCATACAACCTGTCTGCACATACGAGGCACACATTCTGCAGCTCCTTGGTGCTCCTCTTGTGGTAGAAAGAAAAAATGAGTCACTCCTGCTTCCTCTCCTCCTGCACAGTGAGCAGGCTGGGAAATAGGGTGGGCATCCCACATTTCTGAGACAGGAAACCAAATTCTTGCTTCACTGTTGTGTGATGTGAGTCAAGGCTGGCCCCACGGGAAGGGGCAGCACTGTCGCTTCTGATGGGTGTTCCTCTGCGGAAAGGCTGTGAGCCCTCTTTGCCATTGAGGACACCCCAGAAAGCTGTGCCAAAGCAGCACAGAGGAACATGATCTCCAAAGAAGGCTGGGATGAGTTAGTGTGGAGGGAAAGATGAGATTATCCAACCAATTTCTCTAAGCAAACGCTTGTCTTCCTTCTTTCTTGCCTCTCATGGCCCCTTGGTGTGGAGAGGAGCCTGTGGTACTTAAATGCCTCTGCACAATTTGAGCTCCCATGGCACTTCCATTGGGGAAAGAACCCAAAAGAGCACAAAGGTTTCTTACATTCTTGAGCAAACTGAAAATCTTGTTCAGACACGGAGGGAGAGGAGGGAAGTTGCAGGTAGGAAGATGGGCTCTCCTGTAGTGAACTGGAGGTGTGAGCTTGCCCCTGGCAAGGGGCTGCCCACTGCTCAGCTCTGATGGAAAACAGGCACAGTAACCTTCAGCATGCTCCTTGCTGGTAATTAGTGGGCGACTAATTAGTATTTGTAGGCCAGAGTCCATAGTGGGCATTTCCCTAATGATCAAAAAGCCACGGCGTGCAGCATGGGCTGCATCCTGCGCTCTCCATCCCCCTGGGGAAGGAAGCCTCGCACTGCTGTCTCGCCACGCTTCCTAACAAAAAGTTCAAATCCTAACTTAACTGTATATATTTTCTTTAAAAGTGGTGAAGCAATGTTTTCCTACTGAAATATTATTCCACCCCTCCCTGCGAGCAAGCCATCATTTTCATTTTCTTTGAAAAACATACTTCTCGTTTCAGCTCTCTCTGCTCTGGTCTCAATTTTTTTACATTTGCAGTTAATTGCCTACTTCAAAGAAAAACAGAGAAGTCTTTGATTTACTAGATTGGCTAAATTCAATATCTTTCCCAGAAACAGTGGCTCAGTGTTTCCTAACAATAAGTTCAAATGTTTGAGTGATATAATTTCCTCACTTCTGACACTCATCAAATCAGTGTATAGCGTCCAATTTGGTCTCCTTCATATCCCAGTGGCAAGCTTAGCTTAAATTTTATCCACTTTAAACAATACTTGTGTTTGCCACACAGTGTCCTAAAGCTGCAAGGTCTCAATCGTGATACGAATAACATGCACAGTTGGACACCTACATTAAGTATGTATGATGAGATCACTTCCAGTAAAATCTTGAAATGCAGTAATGTGAAAAACATCTGGTTGTTGTGCATTTGATTTAAAGTTGGAAGTCCTGGACAAAGGGACTATACATTTATTAATGAGTTCTGTGCTTTATGGAGGTTTCCATGCAATTTACTCATTAGACTTCAAAAGCAGGAAATTATACGACATCTTGATTGAAATTAGCTTATTAGACATCAAAAGGAGGAAAATATTACATATCTTAGTGGAAATTAATTATAAAAATTATATATTTTATTAAAAATCTGAATTTAACTTAGCAATTCTACCCTATGAGCCCACTGCAGGCGCAACGTGTGTGTGTTTGGGAGTGTTTTTTGTGTGCCAAAACCAGAGGAAGATCTGGAGGTTGGGATCTGGCCACGCCGCCCCATTCTGGGGGATGTACAAGGGGCAGGGAGCCAGGGGCTCCCATGGCACAGTCCCGCGGCAGTGCCAAATGCTTAAAGCCACGTCAGATGGCTGCGTGGCACCTCCTGGAGAAGCAAGGACCAAGTGCCATCTCTGCCATCACCCTGGGCTGGGGTCAGTCCCTGCCATAGCTGGCCGTGGCTGCAGGACCCCCCCCATTGCGGTGTCCCCGTTCGTGGCTCCCCAGCAAAAATGTGCGGTATGCCTGAGGCGTATCAGTAGTGAGCAGCAGTATCCATGGAAATCTGTTTGTTTAGCAAATTGAAGAGAGGAAAATTCAACAGAGATGGCCAAAGGAATGAATTAGAGCTGCCCCTTGGCAAGCGCAATATAGAAAGCGGTGTTATTTTTGCTTTAAAACAAAACAAAAACATGTATGCATGTGAAATTGGTAATTTTTCAGTCATCGCTGACAGTCTGCTCTGAGATGTGGAAAATATTTGTGGGGACGTTGCTATGTCTCCCACGTTTCGCTTGTGGTCCCACGTCACCTTGCTGAGGTGGGCGATCCTTGCAGAGCCCAAACTGTGGGGGTTGCTGAGGCGGGGGTCCCTCAGCTTGCTCCCCATCCTGTCCCTCAGCTTGGTCCCTGTCCCTCTGCCACCTCCCAGCCATGCTTCTTGCAAAAACATCCTCTTTGCAGCCCAGATTTACCTGCTCTCGAGGCAGGTCTGTGCCAGCTCTCTGGCAACCTCAGCCAACATCCCCAAGGCCCCGCTGGCAGCTGCCTGCCAGCTCTCCCCTTCCTCCTAGACCTTTTTTAGTGCTTGTGCTTGAGAGGAACTCATCAGCAAGAGGTTTCAGGGTGTGATAAACAGGGAGCTATTGCCCCCCAGGTACTCTGCTCGCTGCTTAAAGGTGCATTTGTTTCTGTCTTTTGTTCAGTAAGGGTGACAGGCCGAGGTTGTTGCTGCATTAACCCTCAGTTTCTTACCAAGGGCCATATATTTCTACATACTCTGTGCTGACCTTAGTCTCTGCAACTTCTGTTTCGTAGAATGGCTTGGGTTGGAAGGGACCTCAAAGATCACCCAGTTCCAACCTACTGCCGTGGGCAGCCACTAGATCAGGTTGCCCAGGGCCTTGTCTGATCTGGCCTTGAACACCTCCCGGGATGGGGCAGCCTGTTCCTGTGTCCCTTATTTGTAGAAAAACACCGATCACAAAGCGGTGCAGTTCTACAGCCAGCGCTGCACCGTGCTTACAAATACAGGCAGCCAACTAAGTGCAATGCGAGCAGTTTATCCAGAAGAATTACCTCGATCTTCCCTCAGGCTGTCTTTTGGGGAAGCAGACAAATCCCTTGGCTGGGGCACACTGGGGGTCTGTAGGGCCAGCTCTCCCCGTGTCCCTGCTCTGGAGGTTCATCGTGACAGCTGGGAAAGCTGGGGCTCTGGATGTGCAGACAATTACAAACGAGCGCTTACTGGAAAATATTCTTCTAATGAAACCGTCTGTATGCAGTCTGACTCATCTGAGAGCAGACTAATAAGACAAGTCACCTCTCAGACTTAAAAACCCCTAGGTTAGCCCCACGTATAAATATGCTTTTTGAGCAGCCCCATTACTCCATGCACGAGGCATGTTCTGCCGAGCCCGCTGTGGGTCGTTTTCCATGGAAGCACAACCCAGGCACGATAATCCCAGCTACTATAAAACATCTGTTCTGCGTTTGCATGTGATTTATGGTAACATGTTGCAAACATATATGTATGTGTGTGTATATATATATATATACATGAAAGAATAATACATTAGCTAGCGCTGATCTAAATTGAATAGAAATCCTGCTTATTACTATAATGCCAACAAATTTATTTCTTACATTTAACAAGCCATTTATTGTCCAAATTCCTGCATGACATACGTGAATAATAATAAAACAACAACGAACTCTAATGATCTTCAAAACCAACTGCACATCATTTTTCTAATATGAAAAGGTCATGGAGAGATTTATGCACAATATTTCTTTGTTCCTACAGTTACCCCAAAACTAAGAGTACAGATTACTTTTGGACTACATGGAATCACTTACCTTAACATAATACCACTGAATGTCTCTAAGAGTTTACAGTGCTCACAACGGTAGCTTAAATTCCTCACATTAGGCTCTTCATTTGTTTTTTTATTCTGAAAAATATGATAGCCCTTGAAAGGAAGGAAAATGTTTGTCTGGATAAAGAGAAGTCTGAGCTAAGACTTAGCAGGAAATTTTCTTGATGAGTGTCTTATGGACTAGGTTTCATCTTCATTACGCTCTCCCCCCATTGCTTTTTACACTGTTGACTCTGCTCCCCCCCCCACAACTTTTCCCCCTTCACATTTCCTTTTTTCTTCTTCTTCTTTTTTTTTTTTTTTCTCTTCTGCTTTTATAGTCTAAGCAGAACATGAGGCAATACCATCAGGGACTAATGTTAGCACCAGACTTTTCCCAGTGGGCAGACCAAACCAAAAGGGAAAGTCAAATTCTGCTCAATGTTCTCTTCCAAATAAATGAAAATTCCTCTGTGAAGAAGACCAATTGCTTTGCAGTGAACCTGCTCATGGCAGAGCATGGGTTGGCCTGAGCTTGCAGGCAACAGATGGACATAAAGTGTTAATTCCAGATGTTGCACGGGGGCATATCCCCAGGTAAAGGCTGCTGCTGAGCAAAGGCAGCCTGAGGCTTATGCTTGATGTCACACTGCTGATCTCAGCGAGATCTGGAATGGGAGATGCAACATAGATATGCAACACAATTACATTTCCCAGAGGGATCAAGCAGCTGTGATATTTTGCCCACTCTCTCCTCCCACTGTTCCTGTGCTTTAATAGTATTGGACTTCTGGTAAAACCAACATTGCTGCTCTCATCCCCTACCCTTTTCCTCCTTTAGGTAACTTAAAGCCTTCCAATATTTTTTAAAAATATGTATTAAAAAATTCCCTCATTTAATTAATCACTCTTAAAAAGTATACTTCATGTACATGTCTGAGTACTTGTAATGCCATTTTTGCACTGTTTTGCTTAAGAGCGGTATGAAGTTACTGAAAAATGAGTAACCACTGTTACAAGTGCCAAAACATTTGGAGAGAGCTCTGCTCCCTGGTTTCATCTGTCTCATTTTCCCCCTGGTTTTCTGTCCCTCCACCCTATCTTGTTCCTGAAACTGGAGCCTCCTCCTGGAGGGGGCTGCATTTTCTGGACCAGTGGGGTTGCTTACTGGAGAAGAATTGCATGGTTTTGTCCCTTGTGGGGGGAATGAGGTTACTTTTGTGTTTTCCACCATATTTGTCTGCAACTCAGGATAAAACTGGGTCTCCATTCAGCTCCATATTTCTCTCTATCACTGAGAAGAGCTGTGGGAGGAAGAGGAGGAGGAGGCCTGGGGTGTACAGGGGTGGGTGTGGGCATGGGGATGCACGGGGCTGGAGGGAAAGGAGAAGAGGTGCAGTGCTGGCACAACAGCTGAGCCAGCAGCGGGAGCCTCAGCCTGTGGGTTTGAGGGGGCTTGATGGGTTCCTTTTACATCTTTTTGTTTTTAAGGAACAATTTCCATAAGAGGTGGAACCATTTCCATAAGAGGGTGGAACCCCCTGACATGGGGGTTGGGGAAGGGAATGGGGAGCATGGGGCAGGGCTGGGGGCTTGGTGGAGGAGTGAACTGGAGATGGGATTCTCCAGACTTCCAGGGAAATATGAGGCACCCTACATCTGTGTGCCCAGCAAGTGTTGTGTGTAACGTGCTGGGAAGCAGAGCTAGCTCTCAGTTTAGAGAGAGCCAGCAGTCCTCTCCCGGACTCAAGGATGTGGTTTTACTGGAGAAAAAGGGAAAAAATCCACTCTGGGACCTGTGTGAGAGGCCATGAGCTGTGTCAGCACTTGTGGCCTTGCTGTCACACAAAGCTACATCTTCTGGTGGTTTTGTCTGGGGGAATTGGGAGAACTGGTCCTCAAGCAATGCTGCCTGGGCTGGCCCTGGTGGCTGTGTGGATGACCTGAATGTGGGCAGGATGCAGCCTCCAGCTGCTTTTCCCATGGGTATGATGTGAGCCATCCTCTGTAAAACATTGTTTGACTTACAGTGAGACAATGTCTTTGAGACATCTCTTTGTAATGTCTTTGAGATATCTCGGTTCTTGGAGCACCTATTCCTATTTTTGCAACCAAACCTCCCACACTGGGGTTTAGCCGAGTTGTTCCATTTCCCACCTCCCCTGTTTGCAGTATGTTGGTGCAGGAGCGATGCTGGTGCTGGAGTTGGCCTCACCCCGGGCAGAACACATCAACCCAGCACCTGCAGCACAAGAGGCGAGCTTTGTGCTTCACCTAACAGGTCCCTGAGCCATTTGCAAACCTTCCGTGGTGATTCAGGTGGCTGGGTCAGGCACCTCATGCCCCATCACAGAAGCTCCCACTGAGCATGGATGGGAGGCTGCAGCCCAGGCTGGATCCTGCACAGGTGAGCCTTGAACCCAGGAGCAAGAGTCAAAGCTCCATGGGTTGAACCTAAAATGCCTGTGCTGTCAACCTGGGAGAGATTTGCCCAGATGACTTACATTAATGTTAATGGAATCTGTGTGCAGAAACCACAAGCTTAAATCACTAAGATTATGTCAAAAGAGCAGACTTTACTTTCATAAATCCAAATGACAGACTCCGACTGTTGTTTTTTTTTTTTTTTGCTCACTCTAAAGAACCCATCGCTGTTTTCAGCTTCTTAAAGCTGGTACGATGCCCAAACTTTGTGGGGATCAAGTTTTGAAATGGTTTTTGTAATTCAAAGGATAAAGGAAGAAATCTCCCCAACTGGGGTCACGTTAATAAGCAGCTACATTAAATGAGCAGTTCTCGGAGACTTCAGCACAAATTTTGGCTTGGCGTCTCACTGCAGCTTCTGTGCCAAGGTGGGATGAGCTGCTGAATATCATTTCCTTGTGGTGGGGTGGTTGGGAGCAAGGCAAAGGATGTTGCATCAGTCCATTCTGCCTACCCATCTCAGCAGCGATACTGGTGCTTTCTGTGAAAGAAACAGTCTTTCGTGGCCTGCTGCACTTTAATTGTATCTGTTAACTAAAATGGAAAGGAGGGAAAAAGACAAATATCAGGAATCACCATAATAAATAGTATTGATTTTTCTGAGATTGACAGAGCCCCAAGAAGTACCTCCTGAGCTTGTGAGGAGCTAGGGATACAGGACAAATCCAACACAGCAGTCATGGACTGCTCAAAATGCTCTGGAAGACTGGTGTGAAATTTAATGTTGTGAGTATTGCAACAGGTTGAGAAAATCACAAGATGTCTGTGCAAAAGCAGAAAGGAAAGGATCGATCTGGCTTCCAGGCTTGGATCCAAAACCCCATTGCATCCCAGGCTTGAGAGCTCCTTGATGTGCAGCTCCTGGCCTTGTCCACATGGCTCGCCTTGCTGAGGCGCAAGGAGCTGGATGATTGCCCTCTGCTATCCTGAACTGCTCCCTAAAAGCCCTCTGACCTGCCTGCTTGGCTTTTCCAAAGCCATCCTGACCCTGCTGCCTCCTGGGGGTTATAACCAGCCCTTGGGGCTGGCAGTGCCAACTTAGAAAAAACATTGCCTAATGCCACCAGGCTGGTGGAGAACCTGGTTGTGTCCAGCTCTGGTGCCTGTTTCTTCTCTGCAGATCCCCAAATGCCTCCACGACCATGGTCTGGTGCTGCCTGCCTGGTGGCAGTGCTGGGAGCAGCTCTCGCAGGCAGTCTGTCCAAAGAAGGAAGGAGAACCCCATCCTGCAAAATCTGTTTTCAGAAGCTGCTGGGGGCAAACCCAAGCTTTTCTGGCAGGAAACAGTAGCCATCGCTAACGAACAGGGAGCAACTCGTCATTAGGCTCTTGTCAGTGATTGACGTGTTTGTGGCTCTGGACATCTGGAAGGGATTTAGCAGAAAGGTCTGGTTCCTAGGACACTGCTAATCACCCTGGCTGATGGATTCAAAGGGAATAAGGTAGAAAGAGAAAAGAAAACTGAAGATTCGGGGGCTGATTCCCGACACGTGTGAAATAAATAAAGGAGCTACTCAGGAAAGACAGTAAACAAGCCAGGTCTGCAGCATTGACTGCTTTCTCCTGATTTTTCCTTTCACCTGTTGTTTATTGGAGGTGACCACAACGTGCTGATTGTGCTCAGCCCCTCAGGGTCCCCATTCTGCAGGGTTTTGGGGCTCCAGGTCTCCCCTTGGGCCCCTTCCCCTCATGGAACAAGCACCTGGGGCTCAGCGGTGCTCGTCCTGGGGAGGTGGTGAGCAGAGCCTCGACTAACGCCCAGACCACCACCAGGTGCAAATTCTCATCCAGATTTTGTGTGTACATTTGGGCCCCTGCATTTGGCCTGGCGGCCTCAAGCGTCTGCTCAGCAACGTGGCCCGTGTAGGAGGGCGCTGACCTGAGACACGCGGGGGTGTCCTCTGCCGCTGAGAGCCACGGGAACCTGGAGGTTTTCATTGCTGGTTTCATTCTGGTGTGACAGAAAACTGAGGCATGTGGAAAAAATTGTGTGCAGAAAGGGAAAAATTTCTCAAAGCCAAAGCTGGCGTGCCAGGGCTGTGGGAGGCCGAGTGCCCTTCTCGGGAAGCAGCAGGCCGCGGGGCAGCAGGCTGTGCCGTGCTGGGGGCTCTCAGGGGTTGCTCAGTCTTACATAAAACTGCAGAGCCAAAATGGTTCAAAATAAGGGACGTGACCCGACTTTCTAACCTCCTCGATGACCTGGCTGCCAGGTTGTTCTGGCAGAGCCCGAGATTTCATCCTGCCCGGGGCCGGGGAAGCCTTCCAGCTGAAAACACAACACGCACCGCTGAGGTGTGCTGTGCTCGGGCCCTTGGTTCGGCCCCGCTCGAGGTAGCCTGCTTCTCAGGCAGCATGCTGCTATACACTGAGCTTTGATAAGCCGCCTATTTTACGCTGTTTCACTTAATATCACAAAAGATTTGGAGTATTATCCCATGCATGCCATACCTCTCTGTATGTAACAACGGGACTGAAGGAGTAGAGCTGCTCCATGTGTTTAACTTGCTGTCCTAAAATATGCTGTGGGATGCCTCGTGTTTTTGAGGTGGTGTTTTTTTAGTACCATCTGGGCTAAAATAATAAGGGTCTGTCTGGGACTCAGGAGCCAGCCTGTTAGCTCAGACCTTGGTACGGCTCAGACACAATTCCTAATTTGGCAGTTCCCAATCCAAGAAGTCCCCGGAGGAAAGGAGCTGGGGAATTCCCTGGTTCATTTTTTAAAGTGTAAATCACCAAAGTCCAGAGGAAGGCTAATGAGCAGACCAAAGACACAAACACCTAAAAAAGTATTCCCAGAAGTAATCAGACAGGATGATCCTCTGATGACCTTTACAAAAATGTTTTATTATATTTTTTCACTTTTTTTTTTTTTTTAATTTAAAAGAACTTTCAGGGAGCTTGACTATTTGAATTTTGATGAGTCCTGAAAACTCAGAGCAACAGGAACCCAATGGTGGAAATTTTACATTGCAGCCTGGCAGCCTCACTGTGCCCTGGAGCAGGACTTCGTGCATGCTGGTGGGTGCACATCTGCACATAGCCACGTCCCTGCGGTTTGCTCTCAGCGCTCCGCCACCTCCTACCTACCTGATCTGGCCTCTAGAAAAAAAAAAAAGTACCGTTTGGGATTAAACAACCATGACCTCATCCTGGGAGTTTCGCATTGCTGCAAGGATTAGGACCATATGACTGGAAAGCCTGTCTGATAAATATTTGTTCCTGCTCATGGACAAAACGTCTCTCCTGCAGCAGCTGGAGCGAGGGAGCATTGCTTCCCGCAGCTCCAGGGTTCCCGAGGAGCTCCGCAGGCTCACGGACTTCTCCTCGTGTAAATTAGCCCATCCCTCTGGGGTAATAAAAGAAGAAAGCAAACGTGTCCGCCTGCCAGCTCTGGAGTCGGAGAGTGCTGAGTGCAAACGGTGCCAAACCATTGTGAAAAGCAGACGTAGAAGGATTAAAAACTAATAATGAAGAAATTAGTATGTCTTGATTGTGCTGCAACTGCCAGACTAATCCTGCTGGAATCCTACCAGGTTAGAGCATCACTTATTCATGCTCTTAGTAGCTGGCAACCCTGCTTTGTCGAAGCAGTGGTGAAAACAACTTTGGTTTTAAGCAGCTCTTTATTTGTAGTGAGGTTTTGCTTCATTTGAATTCCAGATTTCCAGGCACTTGGGGCTAATTCTAATACAAAGTCCTATTGTATTGCACTAAAGAAATAACTTTTCTGACTCTTCCCATAAATGCCAAAAGCTCGGTTTCTGTTTACCTTGCCTGAGTGAGAAGCACCACTGAAATCAAGAGGTCAGTTTGCCTGAACAAGAGCAACTGGATTGGGCCCAAGTTATCTTGCTTTACAATGTGCTGTCTCTCCTATAAAAATGTGTGTCTCCACTTTCTCTCGGCTTTAGATATGCCAAAGTCTGGGTGCGTGTTCAGACGTCCCCTACCAGACCTATTCCCACACCTGTATCTCCTGTAAAAAGCAACAGACCCGAGTGCACGTGAACTTGAGAAACGTGTGTGTGCCCCGCTGGGTAAACAGTGCTCGCTTGCTCCTGGCGCTGGGCTGAAACCCGTAGAAAACACTGCTCTTTGTATTTCACGGAAAATAAGCTACGTGGGCCTGGCTGGTCGCAGAAGTCATTTATCCAGGAACATATGTCTGTACGTTGAGCTTGCATAATGAAGGCAATTATTTTCCATTCAAGCCTCCTAACACATTGCAACACTCGTTCTCAGCAGCGGGGAGGAAATGGATCCAAACTGTTCCAGCTCTCCCTGGCCCTTTATCAAGGAGCCTTTACAAGCTCTCTAGGCTGCGTTACTAAATCATTCCCTCAGAAACGATTACTAGCCTGGTCTTGTTATCTGCTCGGCTGTAGCTACAAAACCAGTGCAACTAAATAAAGCTGTATGTCCTCCCTGGTTCCTTGGGGTGATGATGAGCCCACAAGACCTAAGTTATAAGTGTGTGTGCATACGTGGTTTTGTCCATGTATGTGTGCATGTGTGCAGGCAGGAATGCTTCAGAGTCATGGGCTTGGGTGAAGCTCTGCTTGGCGTACAGCCCCCAACGCAGGTGGCAGAGAATGGGGATGTCTCATTCTTGGCACACAAGTTTTCTAGTCACGAGGAAGCAGAAGGAAAAGGTAAAATCCAGGCATGAAGGAGCTGATAACGTATGCAATCACCTTCATTGGACAGAGCTTCACAGCCGGAGAAAGTCGTCTGCTGCTGCTGGGGCTGCTCACTTCCCTGCACCATCCTGCCTGCTGCCCAGCAGCAATCTGATTGCTGAGGAGCTGGTTCAGGTCATGAACTCAACGGGAAGCCAGACCTGGGAAGCTGTCCCTTGCTACTGGGGGACCTGGGGAGCTGCCTGGCTGCCCTCTAGCACCGTGCAAGGTGACAGAGGCAGGGAGAGTTGCTGGCACCTGGCAGATGAAAAAACATCCTTTGTGGGGCGAGTCAGCCGCAACGCTGAACTTTACAGAGGCTGGCCCGGGAGTCTGTAAGCGGCCCTAATGCACACTGACAGCTCAGGTCATCTCGCCCATCTCCCCGTCCTGGGGCTGAGCTTGGCACAAGTCCCCCCCTCCCAGCAGGCGGCTGTCCCAGTTGTTTCTGAAAGCCCAGGGAGGCGATTTCCCACCCTGCCCAGTGGGGTTTTGTGGTGCCAAGAGGGGGGGTTGCTCAGTTGGCTCCCTGCTGGCCCTATGGCTCCTCCCGACACCACGCCGGTGAGCGTGCTGCCCTGTGGTGGGTCGGAGCCGTCCGCAGAGCCAGGAGAAGGGTGACAGGGTCCCCAGGGGGGCTGCTGTGGGTCTGATGGACCTTGGCACTGGTCTGGCACAAGGCATGACCTGGTGTGTTGTGAGGTGTCCCTTTAATGTCATTGAACTTTGCGCTCTCTTCATTAAAAGGGGAGAATTTGTTAGGACCCGGTTTTCCTAAAGGTGGTCTTCATTTGGTTTTCCATCCTGTGCTTTGTTACGTACCTGCTTCCCCTTGGTGCTTGAGGTGGCCATTGTCTGAAGAATGGAATAACCAGGAAAAAAAAAAAAAAAGAAGAAAACGGCTCCTTAAATCTTGCTGAAGAAATTATTGTGCTGAGCTATGCGGGGGGGGTGTGTGTGTGTGTGTTCTGAGGTTGGTCCTGAAGGCAGAGTTTTCAGTGAGCTGAACGTCATCCAAAGTCTATAGGATAACAGAAGCACCTTCTGGCTACGCATCTCCAGTTGCAAGATGGTTTGTTGACACAAGATAGGTTCTGTATCTTCTTGGCAGAGAATGATTTCGTCTGCCTCTTGTATTTAACAGAAATTAACTAGTATCTTTTTTTTTTTTTTTTTTTTTTTTTTTAAGAAAGTTCCAATATATCATAATAAACTAAATGAATTCAGATTTCAAAGCTCAGCATCCCAAAATAACAGTCTGTTGTAATTTGGCTCAGGACGCTCAAACGTTTGCTCTCTTCCTGCAGTACAAAGTGGCCCCCAGCCAACCTCAGCAGATTACCACGCTGACATTGGGCGTCTATCAGACCTTTAAATCAGGAGAAGCAGGCCAGGAGAAACTTGCTTTTATCCATTTTAAGGTCTGTAGACTCTGCTCTTCAAGTGGTTTGCTCTCCAGTGATGGCACAGACTTTTCCATGGCTTATGCAGCTATGTGTGGAAATGACTACTCCCTAGAAAGATACGTCAGACTAGGATTTCTTAGGGTTTTTCTACTTTGTTGCTGGCTTGCTGAAAACAAGAAGATAAATTGCAGGATAAGGAATAAAATAAGAACATGTGAGAGCTAGAAACGTCTTGTGGGAGCTGTTTTCTATCTCTTTTTTCTTTTTCATATACAGACAATATGACTAAGTGACACTGAATCATTCCTTGAAGGTTGAATTGCTACTTCTTGTGCCTTCCTGCTCCAGAATCATACCGTATCGTATGTCTGCAATACGGGGCAGGGGGAAATAGAAAACAGATGCGGCGATATCAGCTTGGCCCCGTAGCACTGCTCAGGAGTTTCAGTGGGTTTATTTTCTGTTTATGCCTGTTGGTGTGTGCGGGAGAAGCAGAAAGCAGTGCAAAGAGCTTCTTAAAAAGATTTATCTCAAAGTATCTAATGTGGGAAGACAATTACAAGCTTGTACGATGAGGTAAGAGGATTGTTTTGTTTATACCAGAGAAGATAAAACGTACTTCTTCCAACACAGTGATAAATTAAAAGGAAGCAGAATATTGCGTGTAATTGCCTTTTTGGCTGGCGCTCCCCGAGGCCAGGACGGCGGGGTGCCTCTCAGGGCTCGCGAGCGAACGCATGGCAGCTACCCTCTTACGTGCTTGTGGGGAGGTCGTTTAATCTCCTGGGAGATTAATTTGGCCAGGCCTAACAAGGCATTCAGCAATAACTTTGCTCTTAACAAGAAAGGAGAGGCCAAACAAACCATAACCCCACCTGAGTTCCTCCAAGCAGCTTTTGGGAGGATGTGTCGGAACTGGCCTTGTGATGGAGCATCGTGGCTCTTCCCAGGAAGATGCCGGGTCTGCGCACTGCTGGGTACCCAAACCAGCCGATGGAAGCCCCGTGTGGATGCTGTAGACCAAGGATTTGGCAGAGTTTCATGCCTTTTGATGGAGATAAGTTTGCTGTTACCACCACAGCAGCAAGCAGGAAGGTTTCTGTCTCTTGGGCTTAAACAAAGCACTAAATTTGTTAGCCAAAGCATGTCTTCTTTTGCTTCTTTCTATTATTCTCTGTTCCAGACTTTTTTCTGTTTTTCTATACTCTTCCCACCTCTCCAAACACAACCCTGATTTTTATTTTGGTTTGAATTTCCACTGTATGTCACATATCTAGAGGGCTGCACAGGCTGTAGGCTTATCTGAGGCTTCAGAGCCAGCTCGTGTTGCCCACTGCTCTTCGCGTTGCTGAGTGAGATGTTACTGTGCAGAGATCTGTACCCATACCCAGTGCCTTTCAGACAGAGCCGTGAGAAGAGCCAGGAGATAAAGCCCATGAATTCCCTGCAGCAGCATGCGATGCATGTCAGAGCTACGGGGGAAAGCGGGATTAACCCTCTTCCTTTTTCCGCAGGCTCCAGACCCATCAGATGGAGCTGCCTACAAAGGGAAACAACAAGGATTAGGTGGTCTGAATCAGGATCTTTGTACAAGGCGGTGTGAAGGCAAGAGTGTGGCATGAAGGAGCATCTGCCATGTCTTTAACACGTGAGCATCAGCTCATTACCTAGAGACTGAAATTAATTGGAGATTCAGCCTCTCCCAGGGATGTGGCTTTTACTAAATGTAGCTAGAACTTTTTATCGTGGCAATCATTGCTTATGCTGTTATGAAGACAGTAGAAACTTAAAATGGCAGGCAAATATATATATATATATATAAACCCTTTAAATTTCATGCAGTTGATCAGTTCTCCTAAAGCTGTTACTGGGGAGGTGGGGAGGCGGTGGTTGTTTAAAAGCTCTCCTTCTGGCCTCCCCATGCAGCTACAGAACAAAGTAAAAATATTTATGGTCTTAACGATTCAGTAATTTCAGCTTTCAGCTTTGTTTACACAGTAAAATCTTTAAATAATAGATGTTTATTATTGCTGTAGATTTTTCTGGTTGGGCTTTGGGTTATGTCTCGCGATTCCTCCCTTTTGGTGGAGCAGCTGTTATTTCTGCTTCTTGCTTACTCTGAACTGTGTACAGAAGTGTCTATTTGTGTAAGTGCGATTTTCTAGGTGATTGATTTTTGAGTATTTGTATGAGTGTGCACGGAGCCCGCTGCCAATGGATTTCATTTCAAACTAAACATCCGTCTGAAGGCAGAGGTTAAAACAAGTGCAAGAGAAAGTGATGGCCATTCACAAATAAGTTTGTCACAGTCTGATAGTCTAATTTATTTAAATATTTCTTTGAAACAGCTGAAGCACTCTCAAAAAGATTCACAGAAACTAATTGAAGGCTTGCTCAGTACAGAGAGTCCTGCTGGAGGGGGATAATGAATGGGGACGCACCGGAGAGGAACGAGGAGGCGGCGGGACAGGGAGGGAGAGGCGGGGAGGAAGAAAACCAGCAGAGGTAGATGAAAATGGGGAGTTTGCCTTCTGGGTGGGTGGAATATCAGGTCTCAGGTGAGGACATCAGGTCTTGTTTTGGAGGGTTATAACATCCTGGTGAGCTCGGCAGTGCCACAAAGCCCCTGGAGCTCATGGTAGGACCGCTAGCCCCATGCTCCTGGGGAAGGAGATGCTCTTCCCAGGATCTGGTGTTCTGACTCCTCGGGCACATCCCGGGGTTCACAGCTGGCTCTACAAGGCTGCTGTGCGAATGAGGGGCTCGTTGCCCTTCCCCAGAGAGCAGTCATAAAATCCGTCCATTTTGTGGGGCTGCAGATGAGGAAGGTTGGGGTTAAGCAATACCTTGCAGAGTTCTAAATCTCCCCTTTTTCTCAGGAAGACCTGAAATCTCTGTTTCTCGTCTTTGGGGCTGGAGTCATGAGCCTCTGCAGGTAAGGCTTTGTGATTCATCTCCGTAATGGAGGCAGCAGCCAGGCGCTTCCCAGGGAGAGGAAACCCGACACTGGGGAAGGGTTTGTGTATTTTATCCAAGAAGCGTTAATGCTGTTTACACTAATCGGATTTATTTACTGCAGGGGGGAAAATATCTTTGTAAATAGAAAGTGTTTATTATTGCTAAAGACCTTCTGTTTGGCTCAGCAGCTGCTCCCTGGATACATTTCAATTCCCGTCCCTCGCTGAGCAGCTGCCCTTCCTGCAGCCTGCAAATCCTCACAAGCCTCCGCAGAAGTCAGTCCCTGAGAGCAAGTGGCCACAAAGGACTCCTTCTGCCTTCCAGGAAGATTTCAGGAGAAAAGAGCCCATAAAGTTTGGTGTCGGTCCAGCCGGAGCGAGTTCACTAGAAACACGGTTGGGATGCTGTGGTGCATCAGGCTGGGCAAAGATGGGAGCGAGGTGCCCTTGACAGGACCGGAGGTTTCCCAAGCGAGCTGTTACAATGCCTGGGGCTGGCTCCCAGGGCGCTGTCACGCTGGCCACAGTGGGCTGGTACCTCTGAGTGTCTGTGGCCCTTCAGAGCGAGGGGTTCCCATGTGGCTCGCTGCTGAATTCACCCTGGGGCTTAACAAGCAACCTGCCCAAGGCGGGGCCTGTTGACGGCAGCCTTGCTGCTCCTGCTGTGGTTTAAGGGAAACCAGAAACCCCTCACCAAGTGTGACCCCTGACAGTGCTGGAAGGACCCAGGGGAGGGGGCTGCAATGCCTGCAGGTATTTGAGAAGGTGCCGGGCAAGGCGGCATGGGGTGGCTGCCAAAGATGCTTGTGGGGCGGGCAGGAAAGCTCCCCGGGGGCTGGGATCAGATGGGACCCCCGGAGCGCATCAGGGACATGAGTTAGGGGAGGTGGGGAGAGAAAAATGCCCAGGAGAAGAAGAAAGAGAGATTGTGGGTGAAATGCTGTGCTGGAAGCGAGGATGAGGGGTGCCCCTGGCCCCTTTCTGCTCTGGGGGATGGATGGATGGGGGGATGGATGGACGGGGGGATGGGTGGGTGGGTGGGTGGGTGGGTGGATGGATGGGTTAGATGGATGGATGGATGGATGGGGGGATGGATGGATGGATGGATGGATGGATGGATGGATGGATGGGGGGATGGATGGATGGATGGATGGATGGATGGGGGGATGGATGGGGGGATGGATGGATGGATGGATGGATGGATGGATGGATGGATGGGGGGATGGATGGATGGATGGATGGGGGGATGGATGGATGGGGGGATGGATGGATGGATGGATGGATGGGGGGATGGATGGGGGGATGGATGGATGGGTGGATGGGGGGATGGATGGATGGGGGGATGGATGGATGGATGGATGGGGGGATGGATGGGGGGATGGATGGATGGGGGGATGGGGGGATGGATGGATGGGGGGATGGATGGATGGGGGGATGGATGGGGGGATGGATGGATGGGTGGATGGGGGGATGGATGGATGGGTGGACGGATGGATGGACGGGGGGATGGATGGGTGGGTGAATGGATGGGTGAGTGAGTGGGTGTGTGGGTGGATGAATGGATGCGTGGGTGGACGGATGCCCTCCCCGGGGGCGTCTCCCTCTCCCTCTCCCCTCCTCCCCTCCCCTTCTCCCCTCCCCTCCCGCAAGGCCGGGCCGCCCGGCGGCTCCTCTCCCCCCGCGGGGCCGCTCCGCTCCCCGCCCCGCGCCGCCGCCGCATTTAACGGGAGGCGCGGGCGCCGCCGGCCCGTCCCGAGCCATCCCGACCCGTCCCGTCCCGTCCCATCCCGGTCCGTCCCGGCCCATCCCGGCCATGGCACGCCTGCCGCTGCTGCTGGCGCTGGGGCTGGGGCTGGGGCTGGGGCTGGGGCTGGCCGCCAAGTCCCCGTACCAGCAGGTCCTGCAGCACAGCCGCCTCCGCGGCCGCCAGCACGGGTAAGCGGCCGCTGCGCGCCCCCGGGGCGAGAAAGGGAGAGGGGAGGGGGAAAAAAAATAAAACACCCCCCAAACCTTTTTTTTTTTTTTTTTTTTCTCCTGGGGTCGCGGCTCGGGTTCCTTCGCTGCGCTCTGCCCGGGGGCTTCCCACCCCCGGGGGCTTTTCCTTCTTTCCCCTTTCTTCCTTTCCTTCAGGATGCTTCGTGCTCCAGTGGTCGTTTTAGACCCCTCTTTATCAGTTTATCCCCGTGAAGGGGATAAAAAAATCATCAGATTTTCACTTAAGCGTTTCGTGGAAGGAGTTCCCCTTTTCAAGAGTTTACAGAAAAAGAAAGAAACTTGGTTCAGTGGCAGACGGGTGTCTTTATGGAGTAAGCACCAACTTGGTCTTTAACTATAAGTCCTGAAAGTTTTCCTGAGCAAACTAATCCCTTACTTAATCATACACCTTCTGAGATAAGGAGCACCCCAAAAATGCAGGTAGACATCTCTGTATGTCTCTATGTTAGGGGCTGTGTGGTTTGACTCTTTTTATTGATAGGTGGAGAGCTGGCCAGCTGTTAGTGGCTGCCCCCCCTGCTTTTATAGTGCATGGGGAATAGGCAGAGTGAACGATGACAGACGCTTCAGCTGGCTTTTGTCTCCGGCGGTGCTGACATCGATTGAGCTGCAGCTTCCATTTAAATGGGCTGCTGAGGGCAGGGTCACGAATCGCGTTGTAAAAAACCAGGCTGAAATATTGCAATTTGATATGTTACCTGGTGGGGCTCCAGGTCAGCCCTTTTCAAGAAGGGGAGCACTGTTTGGGTATCTCACCGGACGGAGAACCTTACAGGCAAATTCTGAGCAGACGCCTATTGGTAAAATCTCAGTACCGAAAGGGTTGCAGGGATTTACACACAAATACAGTGCTGCTATCCATCTGTACATGATCTGAAACAAAGTAAATATCCCGTTCTGCCGATATCCCTGGTGTAAATCAGTGCAGCTGTGTCTGAGGAGCAGCCTGTTGGTCCCTGTGCCACCACGGGAGGCACGGGGTGGGATGTGAACTCACTCCCTGCCGGTGCCTGAGAGCTGCAGGAGGCACGAGGTGTTGGTATGGCGGGGTTACAGATGAGAAGTTCTGCCGAGATGAACCCGGCAGAGCTGACAGCAGCGCTTGGCTCGCTGGTTGCTTTCCGATGGGGAGAGCAATTTATCCCGAGCGAGTTTTTAAACTAAATTCTGAACGCTGATTAATGATGTGTCCAAGGGACACGGCAACAGAAAAGCAGCCCAAAAGCTCTGGGATGTGAGGCGTGTTGTTTCGCTTGCAGGAAGGAGCTCCGGAGGGATGTGCGACCAGGAATGCCACCCTTTCTGCTCTGAGCATCCCCCCGCACCATCAATGCTCCCATTGAGCTGGGAACGAGTTGGGTGGCAGGGCTTGGCTCTGCAGCAAAACTCATACAGCTTAATTATTTTTAAGTGAATCAGCTCAGGTGCTGGGGGGGCGAGATGAGAAGCATGTGGGGAGGAGTATGAACATCTGAAGACGAAAATCTGGGTGCGTGGGTGCAGTCACGGCAGGGAGCTGCTGCGGGACTCGGGGGGTCATACGGGGGTCCTGCTCTTTGGTGCCCCTTCCCAAGGGCTGCCCCTGCCCCGGCAGCTCCCAGCTGCTGCCTGCCAAGGGGAAGGCTTCAGATGCAGGCGAACAATGGGCGGTTTTATCCGCGAGTCAGCTGGGAACGGCATGGCAGAGGTGATGAACTCCAACGAGGAGCGGGGAGAGTGTTGACAAATTCATTTTAAGCCAGACTGGGCAAAGCACCAGAACAGGCACGGCGGGGAGCCGCTACTACAGCCTGCCTGTGGGAATCATTGATAACGCGGCCCTCGGGGGGATTGCTCCGCACGGGGTTAAAACGGGGAAAGTTTTCCCAATAAGTCAGCGAGCAGCCCGGCGGCGCCGGGTCCTGGGCAGGGAGGAGGGGGCAAAGCAGGGGGTTTGGGGCTGCCCAGGAGTTTTCTTGGCAGGCTGCTCCCAGGGATATGGGGGAAGTGATCAAACAAGTCCTTCAGTAGCCAGGCTTGTCAAGACGAATATTAGAGGGATTGTCCACTGCCGTCAGCCAGACGCTGAAATCGAGGCAAGATTTGGAATTTCAGTGTAATTGGAACCACATTTAGGCGCGCCGGGGCCGGAGGAGCCGAGGTGGGCTGAGTCACTGAGCACAGACATGTCTCTCAGCCGGGATTTGGCGTGGAAGTTGCTGAGCCGGTGCCAGCTTGCACCAGCTGAAAGTTTGGCTTTGTGATTTCTACCTTTTCTCAGTAGATTCTTTCTCCTTGTCCCTCACCTTATGTATAGAAAGGGAGTTAAATGCTTTCATGCAGCAGCAACCTACCCTTACTGGGTAAGGCAGTAACAAGGGATGCAGCGAGCCTAATTCCCCGAGGTCCCACGGGTCCCCACTTTGTCCCTTGTGGCAGTGCCAGGGCCTGGCAGGGTCAAATCCTGTCACCGCAGGGCCCTGCTGCAGTCACATCAGCAAAAGCTTGCTGAAGGCAAGCCAAGCTCCTGCTGAGGCTGATGCTGGATTTAACCAACATAGAGGAGACCCTCATATTAATTCACACTAAGGATGGGCAGGGTGACCTGTTTGAGAGAGCTGGGTTTGGGATGCTGGTGCGAAGCAAACACGCCTGCAGGAGGACTTGGTGGTGGGCTGCAGAGCCTGCTTTTGGCAGCTGGGGCAGGTGAGTGGCAGTGTCCCAGCCAAATGGGGACAAATGTCCGTCTGCTTCCTGAAGGAGGTCAGTGAGACCTCCACAGCAGCAGCTCCGTGCCCCATCCAGAGTTGTGCCTTGGAAGGTGCAGAGCAGAGCGCTTCCAAAGTGATGATTTGTGTATTTTACTCAATTATTTATTTTCCCCTTATCATTCTGGCAGCCAACTCTGCTCATACTCTCTGTGCCGCTGCTGCAATGACGGCATGGTTTTGGTGCTGGGAAGCCAGGGGCAGTTGGGCTGAGCATCTGCAGTGTTTTGGGGCATTTGCTGCACCTCTGTTTGAAGCCCAGGTCTATAAAATCACATCTCAAGCCCCCTGCCTTGCCCACACCCGTGGCCAGAGCTGCTGGCACACAAACCATGGAGGTTGGCAACTGGAGACGGTGAGCTGGGAATGGTGTGCTGGCCAAAAATGCGAGTCAGCTCCTGTCTGACCACAGCTTTGCTCCCCATGACACCACTTCTTCGACAGCTGGAAGGCTGCTGCCAGGTTCCAGTGGGACAAGTCACACGGGTGGTGCTGAGCATGGGCTTCCCTGGTGGGTTAGCAGCGATCGGTGCCTCTCAGGCTGAGGTCTTACAGCCACCATGCGTAGTGCATCGAAGCCGTGGAGGGCAGTGCCGCTTGCTCGTCTTCCCCTTCAGTAGCTCACGTCTGTGTCCAGCATAGGCTGAGTCTGTCAGGCAGCAAAAGTGCCCATCTTGGTTTTGGCGTTGATAAATATGTCCTTTTTTAGGTCCTAAACAATAAAATAATGGGTTTGGGGGGAAATATTTGAAATATTGCAGAAATTTATTGGGTTTCACTCAGGACTCCAAATTAGAAGTTGGTGTTCACCATAGAAATCCCGACTGAACTGCTATCTTTAACTCAATTCCTTTATATTTTGGGGAGGAGTGGAACATGGAGAGAAGCCAAGCTTTGCATTCAGTGAAGGAAGATATAACCTTGCAGAGTGGAGAGAGGTAGAGAGGTCTCTTTCACTGCTTCCTTCACTCTGAGACCTGGAAAGTCAGCTCGCAGCTCCGAGTTCCCTTCGTCACACCCACGGTGGGGCTTTCCAGGCTCTCAGACCCTCCTCTGCTCTGTCCCTCCCTGCAGCCCCAATGTCTGCGCGGTGCAGAAGCTGATCGGCACGAACAGGAAATACTTCACGAACTGCAAGCAGTGGTACCAGAGGAAGATCTGCGGGAAGTCAACGTAAGTACTCGGGAGCCCCCCAGGGTCGCCCCAAGACCCAAGCGGAGGCGGCTGCTGGGTGGGGAAAACGAATGGTGCAACAGACACTGGGTGAACTTATATATTGTGTGTGCTAAGGGTTGCTTTAGTCTTTCACTACCAAAGAAAAATTGTCTTGTTTTTTTTTCCAAATGACAAACATGATTCTGAAACACTTCAATGTTAAGAATGGAAAATACCGTGTAAATTCAAACCCTGGTGATTTATTCTAATTGCATTTCTATATGTACTTGTATAGCTCTCGATGCTGTGATGAAGTGGGTTCCAGATGGTTTCTAGTACTTAGCTGTGCCTCTCTCACTGCTAGGCCCAATGCTGCCTCGCTGGAAAAAAAATAAAAGAAAAAAAGAAAAAAAGGCAACCCGGAGCTGATGGTTATTGGAGAAAACACAAAATTCACCTACACGTGTTTTCTTTGGAAGAGGAAAGAGAAATAAGGGGAAAGAAGTGTCAGTTTTAGCCAGCACTCTGATGACTCCACCAGGAAAGTTAATTACACTTACAGGCCAATTCCACATCTAAGATCGCAAACAAAAATATTCAAGTAGCTGTCGCGTAACGTAGCCGTGCGGGCAGCCCCGGGACATTCCTCTGAGCGATGCAGTCAGCAGATAATCACGTGCCTGACTCCCTGCCAGGCTGTAGAGCAGCACGGGGGAAGCTTTCTCCTTGGTGTAGGCCAACCAGGGCTCTCGGGGACATTTGCTGGCCCTGGCCTGAGCACACACACGGCGTTATCCACTGCTGCCGGCCCCGGCCCCATGGCTCTCAGATAGCTTTGGGGACTCCACACAAGTCGCAGGAGGTGGTGGCACCCCGGCCACACACCATCCCTCCTCAGACAGCAAAAGCTGCAAGGAAAGTCCAGGAGATTTCTTCTAGGCCGAAATCACAGACTGCAAGAAACCGCTGATCTAGGACGCGCAGCAGAAATCAGCCAGTGTGCGTCTGGTGTGGTCCAATGTAAATTGTAATTGGATCTATAGGAACATGCTGTTCTTTAGTGAGGATTAAATAAGCCATGTTTGTGAAGTAAACAGCAGATCTTTAGCTGTGGTGAGCTGGGCTGCTTTTATTTTGGTTGCCTTTGTTGGTTTAGCTGTGCTTGCTGGCTATCAGATTTAGTTTCGTGGGTTTTGCGTTGGTGTTGTGAGGAGGGAGGTAAAATTGGCCCTGTGCGTGGCCTTTCATTGTTCTACCCATGAGTTCATCTCAAATAAGACAGTTCTGTAATTCAGGAGGATGCGTTGCAGGATGTACCATGTGTTGGGCAGGTTTCCCTTAAGTCCAATTTTCTTTGTAAAAAAGAGAGAGAGGCAATATTGTGAAAAGAAACAAACACTCTCCTCCAAACCCTAATTCTATAAAACCATAAAATCTGGTAAGACTTAACATGGATGATTAGAGTTCAGACTCATCTTGGTTGAATAGTGGCTTTTTTCAACATAAAATGGACCAGATTATGGCATGGCCATGTGGTATCATTGTTGCCCCTTCAGATAGCAGAGCTGCTTGGTAGGCCTCCCAGCAAAATGTGACTCTGCTGTGGACATGGGGTGGCTTTGCTGCTCCACCCCAGGATTGTTTCAGCTCGGAAGCAGATCAGAAACTAAGCGTCAAGCAACCCATGTCTGCAGCTGTATTTGGCAGAGGCAAACTCAGCTGCTTATCTCCAGAAGGAGCCGGAAGGCCTGGCATCTGGCTGTACCTCTGGATTTCGTCGGGGGAGTTGGGGTGATCTCTTCCAACCTCTCTTGCTCTGCTTTTCCCCAAATGTCTTCTCCAGTGACGCACTGCTGAGAATGAAGCATACACACCGTTAACCTGTGTGTTAACCTATGAGATAATGTTCCCATTGCACGTGGGACTAGCTCACCATTCTTCACTTCGCATCATCTCAACAATGGGTTTTACTGTCTTTTCCTTTTTTCCTAGTCACTTTGGAGCCTGTGCCTTACTTTGCCCTTTCGCAGTGCTTGTGCAGAACAAAGGACACGTGCCTTGACTCAGATTTTCCGGAGGACCCCGGGACACAGCTCTGATTACAGGCGTTTGCTGGTGATGGCTCCCACTGGACGTGGTGCTCCCGGCGTCTGGAAGCAATCAGGAGCCGGTCGGGATGTTAGGCGTTATGCTGCAGCAATCAGACTCCTGCAGCGGTGTCGGGGGCCTGGTGCTGCTCCATCCTTGGTGCCTGGGCTCCCAGGAGAGTGCATGGGCATAGTCCATGGTGCTCAGCATGAACCCCAAAACTGGCCCTCTGCGTGGTGCTGGGAGAGCCTCTGAGAGCACCGCATGCCTTTAAATCCCAGAAAGAGTCAGGGTTTGGCACGTTTGGCAGCATACCTGGGGGCAGAAGCCCTCTCCCGAAGCTGTGTCCTTGGGTCCTCCCTTTGGTGGCTGGATCCACTCCTGCAGCCCTGCAGGGGACGCTGTGCCCATCTCCCACCAGAGCTGGAACACCTGTGGATAAGCATGGTCTTTTCTCTCCTCTTCCTAAAGGCTTTTTCCACCTCTGAGAGGAGCAGTCTTGGGTTGGGAGATGCTTTTCCCATCTCACCTACTTCACTTTTGACCAGTTATCCTCTTTATTTGCTTAAAGGGCCAGTGGTGCCACAGGTTGGAAGTGAGTTGCAGATGCAAATACCTGCCTCTAGGAAGACAGCTGTGACTGCTTTGATTTTTGATTTCTTTTCTTGCTCTGAGCTGTGTTTCAAACAGGTAGCAGGGAGAGAGGTCAGTGAGAGAACAGGTATTGCAGAGAAGCAAAGTGAGCACCCGCAGAGCTGGCTGGGAGAAAAGAAACTCAGCTTTGAGAGAGAAGGGCAGAAAAGTTGCTGCAAGCCAACAGCAGTAAGTCATAGGATGCTCCTAGGACAATTGCATCCTGTGCCCAGAGACATGCAGTGACACGAGAGGCTCGGATGTGCTTGGCCTTTGGTCCTGTCCCCATGTGCATGACCCTTCAGTGCCTGCTCCAGGCTCACTCTCGGGGCCCCTGGGGTGCAGAGGATCTGTGTCCAGAAAGAAATCCAGAAAGAAATCAGCTATGGCCATAAACATGAGACCTGGTGCTGAGGCTCTGCACGCTGGCATCTTTGGGTCCATCGGGATGGAGTGCGCCGCTGGAACTGGATGTGCGCGATGGAAAATTCAACTCATGGATCAGAAGGGGACTCCCACCTCTTTATCTGCTTTTCTTTTTCCACTGTTTTTCTTCTCTTTGCTAAAGTATTGGCTCATGCGGTTAGGGAGAAATTAGATAGAGGATTTATGTACATTTTATCATTGCATTACTTTCTGATGAAGTGAGATAAGGCAGTTGGCAAGAAGTCCGACACTGCTTTGATTTTAATGAGCACTGAAACAAGATTGTTTTGGTAATTAGGTAATTTTCCACTGTTGGTTATTCCAAGGCCAAAGAAATAGTTTATTTAGGGTATATTCTCATAGTTGCGCCTGTGCTTTTTATATTTTTCTGTCTCCCTTATGCACTGGACTCATTCTTCTAGAAGAGCGGTTTGCAGTTGATTGCCTCCCACACGCGCTCTTTTTGTGTAGTGAACAAGGCAACAATCTCCTCCTTTTTTTCTTATTTTTTTTTCTTTGAGCAACAACTAGTAGCAGTAAGTTGCCCCTTACTACTTTCTTTTTCTTCTCCTCAACATTTTTTTTTGTCTGATTTACTTTCCTCTATTCAGGAAAAAATATGAGCCCTGGCACTCTTTTTGCAAAACCAAAACATATGGGACTTATTACAGGAAATTATTACAAATGGATCTTTATTCACTAATACATGCCTTAGCTAGTTTTTATTACCTTGAAAAATGCACTTAAATTTTAATTTCAGGCCCTAAGAATGCAGCGGTGGTGAGACAATGACTAATAAAAGGCAGGGAGCTTGCTTCTGCACCAGGACATGGGGACGTTTAGCAGTACAGTGTTTCTAAGCACTTGGCTTGGCTTTTGTGCTGAATCTGCTGCGTGGTTAGGGAGCTTTTAGGGCTTTATCCCTTCACTGTTTCCCCCTGCCATTAAGAGCAACCCCCCGGCTGATGCTCTGATCCTGAGCACGCAGCTCCTCTGGTGCTGCCTGCCTGGCGGTGTAGGGGAGCGCAGGTGGGGCGACGTCTCCATACGGGGCTGTGCTGTGGGGCATCCTTTGCCCTCTGATCCCTCTCCTGGTGCAGCCAAAGCCCGTGGACAGCAGGGCCAGGTTAGCCACCTCTGGCATGGGAAAGCCCCTCTCTGCTGGGCCTCACGGAGGAGCATGTGTCAAAGGAGCAGCCGTGCTCCCTTATGGAGGTGTAGGGTACCAAGTCCTGAAAATGAGGTGGAGCAGCCTTCAGCCACGGCCATGCTGCTCCCTGGGGGCCGGATATCTTGTGTGGTCTTGTGCTTTCACCAAGGCACAGCCACAGGAGAGCAAGTGGCTGAAGCTGAAGATGGTTTCGTGATCCCTGAGACTGGCTCCTTGTAGGCGCAAACATTTGCCTGAGCACCTCCGTGTTCACCTGGTCCTTTTTTTTTCTTTTAATTAAAAATTAAAAAATCACAGTTGAGATCATACAGGACAAGATGGGAAGAAGGAACAGGGAGGTGAGGGTGGGAATGGCATACGTGGTGCAGGGAGCCAGGCGGTGCTGGTAGGTCAGCTTCAGAGACTGGGGCCTGTACCGACCCCATAACTGGCCTTGGTGCTTCTTGCCACTGGCTTCCCAGTGGGGTGGTGCCGGAGATGCTCCCCGACCCCCCAAAAATAATAAAAAATCCGGCGGTGTGGTCCCTGCATCCCGCCCCGCTGCCCTCACCCTGCTGCTGGAGCAGCATCAGCCCTGAGCCCGCGCCACAGCCTGCGTGCGCCCCGTCCTGCCCCTCCTCGCGGCTCATTAATCTCCGATCGATCTATAAATACGCCTTTTAAAGCCCACGTCAGCACTCGGGAATTATTTATGCTGAACTCTGCAACGATTTCTTTTTAATCAGCTCGTCGTCTTTGATTACAGGTCTGAACCGAGGGAACTGTCTAGACTGGATTTAGTTTCTAGGGTGAAAAAAAGAAAAATTGGAGGTCGGGGAGGGAAGTGGTGGGGGGAGAAAGTGTGCGTTTCTAATGAACATGAGCCGGGGGCTGGGGAAAGTGGAGCAGCAGGGTGTTAAGATCTCCAGTAGTCAAAGGAAGGGATTGCTTTAGGCAAGCTCTTTCCCACATGGAATATATAATGTCTAGACAATCAGTCTGGGTTTGCTTTGTAATTCTCTTAGGAAACCGTGACACAGAATTTATTTGCTTCTGTCACAGAAAAGCAGGTATTTGTTTCACTTACTGGCTCTTAATTACCCTGAAGAATTCCCTCTTAAACCCCAGGCATTTCCACTGTTTGTTAACAGTGTTAAAATGATGACAAATATCTGAAGTTTGAGGATTTTCCTTTCTCTCTGAGTGAGTACGCTGAGGCTCAGCACTACAGCACCGGGCTTGTCTCGAATCCAGCCAGGAGCACAGAGGAAAGGCTTGTCTTTGGGAGGAACACCTAGTGCCTCGCTGTCCCTGCCCATCTACCAGATTGCCTCGCTCCTTTCACACCAAGCATAAAAGCAATAAGAGAAAGAAACCCTTGTGAAAATTAAGCAGGCAACTTCTGGGTTGATTTTTATTATTTTTTTTCCCTGTTTGTATGGAAACATGTTCCCTTTAAAGGGCAGCTTTGAGAATCAGACGACTTTCATTTCCCACCCAGCTGCGGACAATGGGTGCAGCATTCAGGCAGCTCGTGCTTCTTTAGCATCTGACCCCCTTGGGGCTCCCTGTGTCCCCAGGAGGGGGACCCCTGCCCCCTGGTAGCAAAGCCAGGGGTGCAGCATCACCCCCTGGGATACCCACCTAGGCACAGGCATCCCAGCAAAGTTCTCCTTGCAGGGCTTATTCCAGGTCCTGGGGCCAGGGCATCCAAGACCAGAGGCGCCCCTTTGCCTCCAGGCCTGTCATGCCAACTTTGCTCTAAATAAGTAAATATTTTCTGGTGGCAGACAAGAATGGGGTGAAACGCAGGGGGATGCTCGGCGGATTTGTAGGGCAGCCGTACTGGAGCTGCAGTGCGCTGCCCAAACCATGATAGGTTGTAACACTGGGAGAACCCCAAATCCTCCCGAGGAAGAGGCTGAACTCGATGACTTGGACTCCCCCTGAAGCTAAGTAAATAAATAATTCAGATATGTTGGATATTTTGGTCTCTGCCTTGCCTCTCTCTGTGCTGTGTAGGTCCTGATTCAAGCTTGTGCTGTGCTCACTGCCTTGCTCAGGTCATCTGCTGGGACCGTGGCATCGGTCTCCAGCCACTGTTTGTACAGGGACTGACAAAGTTGCTGGGCAAGTGTGGTTTTGAAAATAAATTGTCTGTTTTTGTTCTGTGGGGAGGTTGGCAACACGCAGCCCTGGAGGCGATAAAAACTGTGGTTTGCCTTTTGTTCAAGTGTATGTTTCTAAGGAAGACGCTGCTTCGGAAAGCTCACCACACAGGGACGAACGCAGACAGGACTGTAGCTAACAGAGAAAAAGCAGTGAGGAGCTATCAGTTAATCTGCCGTATCCATCTCTTGTTCCAGAGTAATCAGCTACGAATGCTGTCCTGGATATGAAAAAGTTCCTGGAGAGAAAGGCTGCCCAGCTGGTAAAGACATTTGACATTTTTTACACTTCTTAAAATTATACCTCGGCCCACTGAAGGGAAATATTAGAAAATTGCTCAAAGTGGATTTGATTTTTGCAATTTGTGCACAAGCTTGCTTTGAACGAGTCAAAAACGGACTCAGCAGAGCACCAGCTGAGCACCAGCTCAGCTCCAAAGCATGCAGAAAGTCCCAGACACCGTAAAAACCTCAGATATAATTAAAGTCAATCAAGCACGGGAGGGCTGTGGGGAATTACCGAGTCCAACAAGTAATAGAGCTGTGTTGGAAACGCAATGCAAGGTAGCGATAAAGCAGCAGACTGTTCTGCCAGTCTCTGCTCATTTCTGTTTTGGCAAGGGTGAGTTGAGCAAAATTTCATTTAATAGCAAATACAGCTCAGCTGCTGGCGGGCTGGGAGCGGGTTTGGTGGCTCTGCTGAAGCAAGGCTCCTGCTCCTGCTGTCCCAGCGCTTCCTGTCCCCGAGCTGGGTGCTGGCACTCAGCCACAGGGCTGCAGTGAGCAGCGGCGTGTATCGGGCCAGGTACACAGAGTTAGAGTCTGCTTTTCCCCCATTTACATCTGTATACATGCAGTGTGACTCCAGCAAAGCCCGCAGACTAGATCTTGGATCACACCGCTATGACTGAGGTCGGCACTGTCAGCAGTGCAGAGCAGGATGAGTGGTGTGTCGGGAACATAACCTTCTCTTCTTTCAGCGCTGCCACTTTCAAACATCTACGAAACCCTGGGAGTTGTTGGCTCTGCCACCACGCAGCTCTACTCCGACCGGTCTAACCTACGGCCAGAAATCGAAGGACCTGGAAGTTTTACAATTTTTGCCCCAAGTAATGAGGCCTGGGCTTCCTTGTCTGCTGTAAGATATAAATCCTCTTCGTTCCCCTCTTCCTCTGGCTTTCTCTAGTGGAGATCCAGCTCTGCAGGGGTCTGACTCCAGCCCCAGCTGGCAGAACAGACACGGTCCTGATGCAGGGAGGGCTGCGAGTTTCCGAGATGGGGATCGCTGTCCCGGTCCATCAGCCCCAGGGCCTGATTTCTGAACGAGCCCAGCACTGGAGAGAGGTGTGGGTGCTCCCCAGTGGGTGGACGTAGAAGTCACCTCATTCAGTTTTCCCTGTTTCTTAATGTCAGGGATTGCAATAAGACCACAGCAAGAGATTTTCCATCCCTTTCATTATTTTTCTGGCTGGCCCCTACTTCACCACTCCGGTTGTTCTTACTAACTGGTACAAGTACCCAGTCCCAACTGGAGCCTCTGAAAACCCGCAGCCTCCTTGCATCAGTGAGTTCCCCTGCTCTGCTACATCTACATCTCCTTAACATCGGGTTCAGCTTTCTCACTCTGTGTCTTGTGAAATTCCCACTCCTGAAATTGCCGCCACTGTCCTCTGATGCACCAAATGGAGCATCCCCGTGAATGCAGTGACCCCACACTGGAGCTTGCTGCCCTTGCCCATCTGTCTGCCAAGGCCAGGGCTGCCAGAGCTGCTCGCTGCTGCTTGAAGGCCAAAGATGCAGCTTTATGGAAGTCAGAGCTGCACTGGTGGCATGAGGTTGAGCACCTCACCTAACACACAGGGACCTTTGATGCAGCCAAACCTCTGTACTCTCCCCACCAACAGGCTCAGCACAAAAAACGAATTTTGCTGATTTTCAGGAAACGCTGGACTCCTTGGTCAGTAATGTCAACATCGAGTTGCTCAACGCCCTCCGCTACCACATGGTGAACAAAAGGGTCCTCACGGATGACCTGAAGCATGGGACAACGCTTAACTCCATGTACCAGAACCTGCCTATCCAGATTCACCACTATCCCAACGGGGTAAGATGTTTGCAACAAACCTACCCACCAGGGGCTTCCTTTTCTGCTGCCTTGCACCTCTGCACTGTCCGTGGACCTCCAGGACTATGTCATGTTTAGGCTGAAAACTCCTGATTCAGGATAGATGGTCAGAAGGAGCTTGAAAAGAGTATTTTTAAGAGGCTAGTTTCATAGATGCTGTTGGAGGGAAGTTGCCCGTGTTGCTGTACAACACTGTGACTGGGGAAGTGCTTGATGCTGCATATTTTCTTAGGGTAGACAAAACCACTGATTACTTTCAAAGCTCTTTAAACATGATACCACTCAAATGGTTTTTGATAGAGCATTCTCATTCTTTATGTTTTTTTTTTTTTTTTTTTTTTAAACCACATTTTGGCTCCTGCTGCTTCAATATTATAGCGCTCACTGCGTTTGAAATAGACAAGCAGCAGTGGCTGCTCTACCTTCTTGTTTCAGTGCACATAATGTCCCCTGCATCTTTCCCTTTGCAGATTGTGACTGTGAACTGTGCCAGGCTTTTGAAAGCTGACCACCACGCCACCAACGGGGTGGTTCACGTCATTGACAAAGTCATCTCCACCACCACAAACAGCATTCAGCACATTGTCGAGACTGAGGAAAGCCTGGAAACGCTTCGGGTGAGTCTAACCCACGTGTGCTCCAGGGATCCCTAAAGATATTCACTCATCCCATTCCCAGTGAAGCTTGTCAGTGCCTAAGTGCCGTGACTAAAGCTGCTGATAAAATCCTTGTACCAATATAGCTTGTTTTACTTTAGGAAGAGATGTTTTTGGTATCAGTGCAAGCAGGGTTTTGTGAGAATAACTGTCACCCTGCTACTGTTGTCAGTAAAAAGATGTAGACGGAGTCTGGCTCCTCGCTGTTGTATCAGAAACTTGGCCTTAGGAGATGTTAACTCTTCCGATTTGATGAGTATCAACTTGTTTGCTTTGGTATTTGCCAAGTTAAGGAAAAAAAGTAGAAAGCAGAGGGGTTCTGCAGTAGGGTCTGGTCTGAATTATTCACTGGAACTACCATGACCCTTTCCAGGCATATCAGGGTATTCAAACTGGCTCCGAGGCTGGCCAAAAAAAGGCTCTTGTACTCAGATTTCTGGAGCACAAGAGAACCACAGGGCCAGGCCAAATTTATAAAGGGACCAAAGTGCTGAAAGAAGCTATTCAGGATTTTTGTAAGCGCTCTGAAATTCTAAAAGCTGTAATAAATCTGGCTCTCAGTGACTGCCTGGACAAAGCTGCTGACCTTTGCATTCTGGCTGGACATGTTTTACCCTCTCTCCTCATTTCTCTGAAGGCTGCTGTGGCTGCTTCTGACCTCAACAGCTTGCTGGAAAGCGAAGGGCAGTACACGCTTCTGGCTCCAACCAACGAAGCCTTTGAGAAGATCCCACGAGAGACCCTGAACAGGATCCTGGGGGACCCTGAAGCCCTGAGGGGTAAGCGCCTCTTTGCCAAGGCCAGTGAAAGACTGAAGAGAGCTCTGCACTTCTTTTGAATTCCTTTTTGAATAGATCTGAGCTGCTCCTTGACATGATCTGACGACAGCTGCAGTAAACATGCTTGGCGGCTTCCATCTTTTAAAACTGGACAGCCCAGAGCTCTTGGGATAAAGGCGTGTAAACGTGGCACAGGGTGGTACCAGATTTGGAGCAGGGAGCCGGAGCAGTCCCTTTTCTTTAGCATTCCTGTATGTGATGCTGATTTCTATCCACCTAAAGACAGAAGAGAACTTACCAGCGTAGCTTCCCCTAACAAATGAATCAAACGACCACACAAAACCGAAGTTGACAAGTGTATAAAAATTATTCTTTTGGAACACTTCATTTCACAGGCTGCTGAATTAAAGCTAGCACAATCTGAAATGACTGCACACCCCTTAGAGTAGAGCCCTGTGCAATGCCATCCAGGGGGCCTTCCCCTTTGAAGAGGGCCCCTAAATCTTCATTAACTCTATGTCTGACTTTTCCAGCTCACTAAGGCACTTGCTTCTCTTGCAGACCTGCTGAACCACCACATCCTGAAGTCAGCCATGTGTGCTGAGGCCATCATCGCTGGCCTCACGATGGAGACGCTGGAAGGGACCACCTTGGATGTGGGCTGCAGTGGGGAAGAGCTGACCCTCAACGGGAAGCCCATCATTGCCAACAAGGACATCCTGGCTACTAATGGCGTTGTACATTTTGTTAATGAGCTGCTGATCCCTGACTCAGGTATTGGAGGCTTTTTGCATCTCTTTGTGTTGCCTTTCTTTTGTCTATTATTCTTTTTGACAAAAAAATAATGGATTTAGAAGACATATGTATTTTGTAGGAATGGATGAATTGCCTTTAATGCAAGGTTACTATGCATTACTTTATTTTTTTATTTTATTTTATTTTTTTCAGCTAAGACCCTGTTTGAGTTGGCCCAAGAATCTGAAGTTTCTGAGTCCATGAACCTTTTCAGACAAGCAGGGCTCAGTTCTCATCTAACTGGCAATGAGCGAGTGACCCTCCTTGCCCCAGTGAACGATGTATTCAAAGGTAAACTGGGGAGTAAATCCCTCTCTCCTATCAGTGTGGGCCACAGACCTGCTTCAGACAGTTTCTCTTTGGCTGAGTTTCGGTGTGCAAACATGCAAACTCTCCCTTAAATGCCTCAGCTACAGACAGGGGCATGTAGCTTCAAAATCAAAACCTGGTGTGGGAAATAATCTGTGTTTGGATGTTTTTAGTGTCTCTGGTCATTTTAAGTGAATCACTGCTTGTTTCCACACTTTTTTTTGCTGCAGATAAACCTGTCTCTGTTGACAGCAACATGAAGAACTTGCTTCTGAACCACATTGTTAAAGATCAGCTCTCCTCTAAATACCTTTACCATGGGCAGAAACTGCAGACGCTGGGTGACAAGGAGCTGAGAGTTTTTGTGTACCGCAACGTAAGTGCCTGCAGCTGGCAGTGCTCTGGGTGGGATCTCCAGCGTGTGGGGAGCCCCGGTCTGGGGGGGGGTCTGGCCTCGGCCTCTTAAAACCAGTTGAATTTCTCAAAATTGGTCAGTTTAACCACTGCCTCTAAATGACCACTTCATTGTGAGCAGGACCTGGGGATTAAGCTGTTTTTTGTTATCCCTTACCATAAGTAACAAGTATTCTGCAGGCTGAACATCTTGTATTGGTACAGTTAACATGAAAAAAGTATAACAGCATTATGAAATGTGTAAATATCTCTCTTTCAAAGTACATACTAATCAGGTTGTTTTTCTGTGATTGTGTTTGCAGAACCTATGTATTGAAAATGCCTGCATTGCTGCCCATGACAAGAGAGGAAGGTTTGGGACCCTGTTCAGTGTGGACAAAATGCTGACCCCACCAACTGGCTCTGTGATGGATGTTCTCAAGGCAGACCATCGCTTCAGGTGACCTTTCTGCTCTTCCTAGGTGCCAGCTAGGAGCAGAAGAGCTGCTGTTCTGCTTTCTATTTGTTATTCTATTTATTACGGATTGTAGTCATGACTACATATAATTTATTTTATTTTTTTTTACATGGAAAGAGTACCCAAAACCACGGTCTCATTCTTAAATTATAGGGAGTGAGATTTCAGTAACCTTTCATTGAAGTGTGAGCCAAGAGTGTGTGGTCCCCTTGTGAGCACATTTAAAAGCCAGCTCTGAAGCCATCTCTGCCATCAGTAGTGCTGTGGCCAAGCCTCTGTGTCTCCTCACTAGCCACTTTGTCCCCAGGGATTCAGGATCCCCAGCTGGCTCTGCCATTTCTCACATGTTCTGGCTGGACCTCACGGGATGGTTTCCTACCCGATCAACATTCGGGTTAATTGATTTTTTAGGATTTTGCAATTGTAACTTCACAACTCTCTTGAACACAAGAGGTTATTGCTCAAAAACCAACAAATGTAGTTTGTGGTGAAGCCACTAATGTTGTACGTTTGCTTGCCTTGCAGTACGTTGGTGGCTGCTATCCAGTCTGCAGGTCTAACGGAGAACCTGAACAGGCCAGGTACCTACACGGTGTTTGCTCCAACAAATGAAGCTTTCCGAGCCATGCCACAAGGGGAACTGAACAAACTAATGGGTGAGCATTTTTAGAGCATTCAGGTGAACAGCTGCTGTGTATTATTGGCATGATACCGGAGGAATGGCTCAGTTTGTCTGCCGTATTCTTTGAGTCTGTCTTCTGGTTGCATGGACATCCTACAAAACGGATTAGGATAAGCCCTAGCCAGCATAAAGCTGAGGATGCACAGAAAGGAGTGGCACTGAACTCTCACAAAAACTGTGGGCATGGGTTTATACTTCCCTTGTGCTTGTGTGTGCTACGAAATGTTTGGAGTGTGTGCTATGAAATTCCAGTCAGGGATGAGAGAAGTGAAAATGGATGTCGGTAACATAGGATCAGGGTATCTAAAATAAGTTTTGCAAACAGAAAACATGGCCCGCATTCAGACTCAAGCTACACTGTATGGAATTTCAGTAGTAAAAGGATGGAGCTCTTGTTCCATCTATTTGTACACGGACAAAGAAGGAAGTCCAACCTGATCCTGAGAAGACAACAAATATTCCGGTCTAGCATAAACAGAGACCAATATCCTGAAAAGCACAGACATGTAGGCCAGTTGTGGAAAAAAAAGCATGGGAATGTTTAGTAACCCTCTTCGGGATAAGCTGCAGGATTTTTTTTTGTTTTCTTCGTGTTGGAAAATGGCTGTGGTTGGAAACAATGCCAGGTATTTGAGTGTAACGTCTTCTCGTCATTAAAGCCCAACCAAACATTGACGTCATAATTTGTGGAGCATCTGTCCATGGTGGCTGGTTATCCTTTTAAGTGCATGAACAAGGAATTGGTAATATCAGCCTGCACACCCAGCCTAGTGATTAATGTATAAATATTTCAGGGCTGTTCTGTAGCTATTATAAACGGCTGCAGGAATGAAGTATCCCAGATGTGGGCACTTCAGATGTTCTTGTTTTTTCACGCAAATATTTAGTTTACGCTTCTGATGAAGAAGTGAATCATGCTGGTGAGGATACGCAGTGTGAGCTGTGGCCACGATAGAAAAATGGTAATGGAAAAAAAGCTCACAGCGTGTTCAGATAGGGGCAGCAAAACGAGAAGTCCACCTTGCTTGTAGCTTCTCTGGTTTCTTATATGAAGGCCAGTTTTTACACTAGCTCTTCCCTATCACCTGTCTCTGGGTTTTGCTCTGGGTTTTAGTCACAGCCACTAAAGGAGAACACGGAGCGGGGCTGCTGGCCCGTGCTGTGCACATCACTGCCTCTTCTGGAAAACAGGTGGTGAAGGGGAAGCCTCTTGTCTTCCTGAGATCTGGTTCAAAGCACAGCTAGAAGAGCAGAGAGAGACTCAGTGAGGCAGGGATCAGGCCGGCAGTCTATAAACCATCAGTGACATCTCTCCTGCACTCTTCCCCTTCCTACCCAGGAATCATGCCATGTAAAGTGTCATTGGTGTTGGTGAAAATAGTGATGTTTGCAAGTGTGGGGTGCTCTATTTCACATAAGTTTTTTTTTTTCTTTGTTTTTTTCTTTTTTTTTTCTTCAAACTTCCTTGGAAAGTGAAAGCAGCAACAGAAGAAAGTTAATATAATGCACAGTAAGAAAAAGAATAGACTGCAGAATAACCAAGAGATAGGGATTTCACGTGTAGGGCAGGGTTGATGTGTGCCAAGGTGGGACACTGGGACAACATCCTTCCTGGACTCACTGGGATCCTGACCTGTACAGGCAGGAACAGCCCCCATGTCCTAACCAGCTCCAACTGAGGTGCTTCTGATCGGTCTTTTTAATTTTTCATTGATTCCTTGCCCTTTTAGGAAATTATGGTATTTCCACGTAATGTCATTCCAGCACATGCAATACGGGAAGCAAGCTCTGATGTGGTTTCACAAACGTACATGTTTTTTTCCCCCCAGGTAACGCCAAGGAGCTTGGCAACATCCTCCGGTTCCACATGGCCGACGAGATCCTGGTGAGCGGCGCGGTCAGCGCGCTCGTGAGGCTGAAGTCCATGCAGGGAGACAAACTGGAAGTCAGCACCGTGAGTCACTGCCTCTGTTATGTGTTTAGATGTCCGTGTCGGGGAGCAAAGAATGTCAGTGCTCATGTGGGTGCTATGGGAACCTCTCCTAAACACGCGTACGGCCCCATCGGCAGTGTTTTCAGCGCTGTAGTGGAGAGACTCTTGCCATGTATTCAATTCAGCGAGTTGGCAGCCTTGAAATGTGGTTTTCTTCAGCTTTCTCCCCAGAAGACCAATTGCAAATGATTTCCAGGAGCTGTTATAAATTTATCTCTGAGTCATGGGGAAAAAAACATAAATAAATTAGATGCATAGCTTGTTCAGCTAACACGTCTTTTTTAGTGTAATGAAAATGATCTCTGCATGGGCTCCCCTAGCACAGCAGGATTTATTTAGATGCACAATTTTATCTCAGAAATTCTGCACTACATTAAGAGAATGCAGGATCCCCTGCTGAGGAAAAAAATATATATTTCAGAGAATAAATAACTCATGGCCCGCTCTTTGCACAAGGAAGAAAAAGCAGGACAAAAATGGAAAGGCTGGTGCTTCAAAATGCATCGAGCTGGCCAGCTTCTGTGCCAGGCTCTTGCCACGTCCAGCCCCGAGCTGCTCACTCTTGCCACAATCTCTGTAGCAATCCCTGCCTGTGCAAGCAGCAGCACTGGGATGCTGATGGAAGGGCTCTGCCACGGCAGCACAGCACTCCCACCCAGCCCACGTAGGAAGTCTGTGCTCCAAAACCTGCTGGCTGCTCGGGGACTGACTGCTCCAGCTATCATTTGGTGTTATGCCCTTCTCAACTGGCAAGAGAGATGAAAAGATGAAAATGCCTACAGCCAGCCAGCAATGAATGAATGCAAAGTGAGGGTGTGAGGGTTTTCTTTTTTTAGACAAAATTGGAAAGCACCAATGACAAAAGTTTCTCATTTTCTCTTTTTTTTTTCTTTTTTTTTTCTTTCTTCTCCTGAACAGAAAAACCACATAATACACGTCAACAAAGAGCCTGTTGCAGAGAGCGATATCATGGCCACGAACGGTGTGATTCACGCCGTCAACTCCGTCTTGCAGCCTCAGGGTAGGTCATGGTTGGGATGCTCAGAGCTGCACCACCAGGGCAGAGCTGGCAGCACAAACCCCTCTCGTTTAATGTGGGCAACAGCAAGGAACTGAGCAGAGGGGACAGGAAGGGCCGTGGGCTGCAGCTGGCTCATGTTTGGAGCTGTGGCCTCACCTTGGTCCCAACTTGCATCATCTCTGTCCTTGCTTGGGGAGGGGGAGGTGACATGTGGCAGTTCCTTCAGTTTATTGAGGAGGATTAATCTGTTATGGGGTTTTCAGCACGTGCTCTGAAATGCTGGAAGGAAGCATCCTGTGTGCTTTGAATGCCATCTGTATATCTGCGCACCTAGTAATTTCAGTGCTGTCTATGTCCCACCTTTAGCTTCAAGGCCGCAAGAAAGAGGTGACGAGCCTGCAGATCCCGCGTTAGAAATCTTCAAACAGGCATCTGCATTATCTAAGGTAAAAACCAAAAACAAAGCAAAAAACCTGTCACTGTAGAACTACAGAAATTACATTTTGCTAATAGTGATTTGAAGATAACATCACATTCAGGTTTTGACCTCCAAAGAGAGTAAGCAGATGTGTTTCATGGACTTATCAATCCTCTCTTGCGATTAAATTATATAAGAAATAATGCTTTTTGCAACATGAAGCCTACAATTTGCAGCACACTGTAGATGCAGCCTTGGCTCATTACTGTATGTGTCAACCTCCATAATGCCTATGGCATGGAAGGGCCATTCATCCATCAGCACTTCTGACAGTGTCGGGATGAGAACTAGTAAGCAGCGAATATGACTCCCTGAATGTCTGAAACAGAAGGCTTTCTTCTATTAAAGCCATCCTGTGTAACCGCAGGTCAGACAGATGCCACTGGGGAGGCAGCTCGGCACTGCTCCTTGACTCTAGCCCAGCACCTTCCAGGATAGTTTTTGGAGATTAAGGATGAACACATTGCCATGTAAAGTCATCTTATAGCTGCCGGAGATTTATTGTATTTATTCAAACTTTATATTTTCTTTCCATGTAGGTTTCTCAAAGGAATCCTCGACTAGGTAAGGCTTGTTTCTAATTTCTGTCGTATGTCCTGTCCCTTAAAGAAAAGTTTATTCTGTTGTCTTGCGGCAAGCAAGATGCAGCATAGCCGGGCAGGGATGGTGTCTGTGTGTCTGTCCAACCCACCTCGTTCTTCTCCTTCGCAGCTCCCGTCTACTCCAGGCTACTAGCAAAGATGAAGGAGAACTCGGGCGGGTTCTGAGCTGCAGCCAGCGCCTCCATCCGACCCGCCCTGCTGAACGCTACAGGGAAAAAACCAAATATCACCCTTAAATTTATTGTTGTTTCCAGTGAAATGGATAGGAAAAACTAAAAGCCATATATATATGTATATATTTTAAGACCATTTTTATTTGTTTTTGACCTTAAAGTTCCCCCACTGAGGATAGGTTTTTGTTTGTTTTTGTTCGTTTTGTTTTTACAAAGTAGTTGTTAATTTGCAGTTTTTGACATACCCAGTTTGGGGCTTGATACCTACGATGTACAAGGGCAGGGGCTCAATTCAGCGCTGCCCAGAGCTCGCCTTGGGGCCACCTCACTCGGGGACACCAGAAGAGGATGAATTAAAGCCCCTCTTCCAGGTTCCCATCTCTGGGAATCCAGGCTCCCAAAGTGGGAAGCCAGGTGTGAGCTCACTGAAAACCCTCCTCCAAACCAGGGCCAGAAATGGGAAATTTTGGCCAGAATGACTTGTGTGTGCTCAGCTTTCTGGGCAAATGCGTCACTCAGGACCGACTGAATGTCTGGTGGTTGCTTTGGAGGAAGTAAATTCGTTGAATTCACTAACGGTATCCAAGCAATACATATATACATACGAAACAAACATTGTTTTCCTTCTTCCCCTGTGTTTTAAAAGTCTTCCACACAATTATGAATTGAAGGCTTTTAACAAAAGCCTCTCTATTGACATTGAGGAAACTGCATAATTATAAGCTATGGTTTGAAACATTCTTTTTCTTTTTTTTTTTATTTCTTTTTTTTTTATTTCTTTTTTTTTTTGGTGGGTTGTTTATTGTCTATGGGTTTTAACTGTGCTGCCTTTTATTCACAAAGGAAGATTGAAATGCGAGTTCTCCCTGGCAGAAGCCTTCCAGTAAATGGTTCATTTGTAATAATGGTTGTTTTTTTTAATAAAAAAATTAAAAATAAAATCAAAAATATAAATATGAGAAGTGCTGGTAATGCTTGGTTTTGTTTGTTCATTTGTGTGTAGTTGTTTGATGGTGCAGTTTGACCACCTGAGGAGGGGGAGTGGCGTGAGGCACATCAGTATTTACAGACCTAACAGTGAACATCCCTCTTCTCTCATCCCGGGCTCACATAATATTTTGGGTTAAAAAAAAAAAAAAAAAAAAGAGAAAAAAAAAAAAGAGAGAAAAAAAAAGAGAGAATAAAGGTATCAAGTGCCGAATTAAAAAATAAAATAAAATAAAATAAAAATCCAGATTCTTTTGGCCACCCTGGCTGAGAAACATGCCTTTTCTTCCCTTAAAAGCCCAAATTGAAATGCCATCGGCATAATTCAAATGTGTGAAAAATAACCAGCCTCTTCTTTTATTTCCCCTCCCCAACCTCCCATCTCTTTATTTTTCTGCTGTGGCTCAGCCCTGTGTTAGGTAAGCCCTGAGAGGTGATGGGGAACATCTTGAGCCACCTGTTCCCAGCAGCCTCAGGAGAAAGGGCTGCACCAGGAGACAGGCTCCTGGGGAAGGCTCAGCCCTTTGTAATTAGGACAATCAATTAATGACTCATACAAAAGCCTGAGAGAGCGAAAGAAAAAAGGTTTTTGCAGCTTGCTCAGTAATATGTTCAGTTGTAGAGGGCTTTTTTCTTTTTTATTTTTGTCTCATTTTGTTTTCCCTTGACACTTCAAGAAAAAGCACTAAGAAATCCTTTGATGTCTGCAAAGCTGGAAGCTAGATCTGCTCCTCGCCTAGGTGAGTGCCTTTTGCTGATATCTTCCTTGTATCTGACCTGGCTGGTGGAGTGTTTCTTTGCAAAAATGAAGCCCCTAGAGAGGGTGGGACTGGACAAGCCTTGCTTAGATGTGACTGTGAGATGTCCCCTCCGCTGGCAGAGCTCTGGCATCCTGCTGCCTGGTTTGTGGGCAGGCCTTGAGGATAGCGATGATGCAGTGATGGTCTTTGTGTTTGGTACGTGGTCTGACTTTGCTTGGCTTGCTTCAAGGAGTTCACCAGACCTGTGAATCCCAACAACACCTGCAGTAGGCAGAGGTGCAGATTCCTACCACATACAGGGCTCTGAAACCTTACTGTTGGCTTTAGGTTTCCACAGCAGCTGGTAGGTGCTAGAAGTCCTTCCACAGGCCCTTGGCCTCCAGGGACAGTCTTCCCTGTTAGGATTATCCTTTCAACCCTGTTTGTTCCCTTTTCACCCTCTACCATGGCATGTCCCCTCTATCCCCATGACTGTGCTCCCTCCCACACACCTCCTGCTCCATCTGAGCTCACCGCAGGGCCCATGTCCCTGCTCTGTCTCCCCTATAATTTCCCTGGGATCCCACATCCTGGGAAGCTGTCCCAGGGAGCCTTCCCACGAGCTCTGTTCTTAGAAGTCCTCTGTGCTTTGGTGTCTCCAGTTGATGATTTGTGCTGGTGAAAACTCTGGACACAACCTAATTCCCAGCTCCACGTTGGTTTCTCACCCCAATGTTCTCTGGAGGGGCAAACCCAGATTGAAGATGACAGTTGAGCTGCTTTAGTTGATCAGCAGCATTTCTTGCTTCCTTTCGGGGGTGTTTTCCCCCAGGGGTCCCTCCACTCCCAGAGGCAGGGCGGTGCAGGCAGCTGCCCCCAGGGGGGAGATGTTTTTGCTCCCCCTCCCAGGAGGGGGAAGCGAGAGGCGAGCAGCTGGGAGATGAGGAAATGAGGAGTGCTGAGGCGATGGGAATGTCCCACTCATATGCCATCTTCTAAAGAGGGTTTCTCTCTCTCTCTTTTTTTTTTTTTTTTTTTTTGCAATGTTATGAGAGGTGGAAGTGAAAGGCAGAAGGAAGTTGCTGGGGGTGTGGAGGAACACAGCTGCTCTGGGGAAGTGCTGGCGGAAGGCTACGGAGCTCCCCCCGGCCTGCCTGGGTGCTGCAGGCTGCTGGGGGGCGGTGGAGGCATGTCCCAGCCCTGGGCTGTGCTGCTACCCCGTGTGTCTGCCCGGCTGCTGGTGGCTCCAGGGGGTCACCAGGCAGAAACAATATAGGGGCAGAGAGGGGGAAAAAAAAAAGCCTTTTTAAGGCTATTTCTGCATGTGTCAGGGCAGGGATGCTCCTAGCAGCATCCTGGGCATCATTACCTGTGCTGCAGAGAAGCAGCGAGCGGTGTTTGGGATTGGCTTTTTCATGGCAAACACCCTTGGGGTATTTGGCACGTGGACGTACTGCACCAGCAATGTTGCTTTCTCTCAGTTAGAGTATTTCCACCCAAAACACAGAGCAGATGGGTGCATGTGGCCATTCAAACCAGAGCTGTCCTCCACAGGAGCTCTTTTCAGGGCTCTTTCTTTTCCAGAAAAATAAAATAAAAAAATGAGAGTAAGTATGAGCCTTCTCAAGGAGATTTAAGTCTAAAAGGGGGGAAAAAATAAATGATTTTTTTTTATTGAATATTTCTGGGAATGTGCAGACTCCCTTGTTTACTTCTTTATAATAATAATTTGTGTACTTTCAGTGGCTCCCGTTCAACAAAATAATTAAATGTATGCTGAAGTCCAGTTAGGAAAAGTACAGCTTTTAAGTGTGTGCTTTGTGTCCAAGGCCAGGCAGAGCGAGGCAGCGGCTTGAGCGCCACTGAGGTGCCGCAGCCAGATGTGCTGCAGGACGACCCCTGAGGGCAGGGGGAAGCCACCCACACGCTGTTAGGGATGTGCTCCCTGCTCTGCTGCTGTACGGAAGTGCTCCTTGCTACACATGGCTTGCTGGAAGCCATTGCACCTGCTGGCTGCTGCCTCAGAGGGAGCGCAAAGGAAAATGCCGGGTGAGGTTAGTGCTGGGGAAGGGTGGGCTCGAAGGAGCCATCGGGATCCAAGGCAGCCAGCTGCGGCTCAGGCAACACGTGTGGTTTTCCTTTGGAGTGCTTTTCGATGACACGTTTGAGAGACTTTGCAGAAATCTGTAAAATTCCTCGAATAAAAATATCTGAGGGTACTTTCCTTCCAACAGCTACTGATGCCTCAATGTTTTGTAATGTTTAAGTGCTTTGCAGAAGTTCAGCACTGCTCCCCAGAAAGGTCACCTGCTGTGAACACAGAGCGGTAGCAGGTATCCAGTGAGCCTGCATGGCATGGGGATATCCCCTGCAGAGGCAGCCCAGCCCTCTGAAGGATCCGTTCCTTCCTCCTGGGAAGGAACATGGCCATTCAAGACACTGGTAAAGTTCTTACAGAGTTCACAAGTGGGCCCAGGCACGTCTCTTTCCTGCTTACCCTTGACGTGTCTGTGGTTTTTCACAGGTTGGCTTCCTCCTAGGCTTCGAGCTTGCAGCCTGTCTTCTCTCTCTCTGTTCAGTCGGTTCTTTCCAATGGGACTTTGCCTGACTTCTGAAGGCACACCTGTTTTTTCCATACGCCACTTGTGCATCAAGCTCTGTTGTTTGTGACAAATGCAAAGCTGGTTATATTTTGACCATTGCTTTTGGAGGAGAATCAAGATCTCCGGTTTGGAAAATAATTGTGCAGAACCTGGAGGCCCTCTGAGGGTGCTCGTTCAATGTTTGGTTTTGTGGAGGCAGGTGGATGAACTCAGATTTCAGGACTTGCATCAGTGATTCTGTGTAGCTCTTCTAGCATTCTGCCTTTGGTTTAAAGGGGATAAGTGACCTATTTCAGTGACTGTTAGGTGGAAAACTGTACACCCTGCAAGTATGGCAGCACTATTCACATACACACAGCACTCCTAGAGCTGCTGGCCTCCATAAGGAGCCTGAGGATGGCTCTGCAGAGAGGTGAAGTGACGGTCACAGCAGTCCTGACCTTATAATTCGAGCTCATTTTATAACACCAGACTGAGGATGCATCCAGCTGCTGTAAGCTGCTGTAAGCAGTAGGCTTCCTACTTCATATAACTGGCACGGTGTGCATGCAGTGCTGTCAGTAGTGTTCACTGCTTTGGGCACTGGTCAGGCTCACATGGTGGTGTGCCTTCCAGCGTGGTGTCTCTGGGCACCCTGGGGCTGGCCAGGGCATCCTACCAAGTCTGGTCCTACAACTGGACAGGGAACCTCAGCCTTCTTATCCTGCAGACCCCAGACTGCTTGGCTACAACACTTACAGATGGGTCCCTGACAGTGGTGTGTCCATCCCCGCACTCAGAGGGACCCGATTTTGCAGTTTTGGTTCCTGTGGATGACAGTGACACACCCCATTAATCACCCACACATGTGAACTGGCACCAGTAAGTAACTAAACGAGCACAAGTGGCTGGTTCCTTTCCTTAGCTCGTAACTAAAGAGCAGGAAGAAGTGGGATAAACAAAGCAAAGCTGCAGAGCAGTCACGCAAGGCAAAGGGAACCGAGGAGCATCAGCAGAAAGTGCTCTGGGACAACACCAGCTGCGAACACTTGAGGGTCAGGAAATGCTGCTCCTCACCAAGCTCATGGTGTGACTGGGTATGGCCGGAAACAGGCTGGGGGTGAGGCGCTGCTGTGCCTTTCATTTACTCAGCATATTTTTCTCTTTTTATGTAAAACCAGCAAACGGGGAACTTAGCTACTTTTCTCATAAGATATTTCGACTGCAGAATTGTTTGTTTTCTTGTTCTGGGCTCTTTTTACCTTCTTGTGCTGCTGTTACCCTGAAATCTGGGGAAGCAGTGATAAAATGGTGTGTGCTCCAAGCTTTTCTGACATCCCTGTGAAGCTACCGAGGCCTGAGTTGAGTTACAAAAGAGAGGACTCTGAGCTGGGTTAGCTTGGGGTCTCTGCAGCAAGGGGCTGTGCCAGAGCATCCAGGCCCCCCAGGACTGGCAGCATTGCACCACGGTGCTCACTTGCAGGGTCTGGCAGGCTGCTGCATTGACATACACAGGAACGAACCCTTCCTTTCTCTAGGAAAAAAAATAGTGTGTCTACAGAGACTGAGAGTCTCACAGAAGAGACAGGGCTAGATTCCCACCTGTGTGGGGGTGACCCTGGGGAGATGTTGCAGGATGCTCTTGCTCACCTTCTTTGTAGCAAGAAGCCCCTACAGCCTTGTCTCAGACCCGCTCACCTCGGGCAAGGTGTCAAAGCGAGTGTGCAGGCCCATGGCTCACTGGTCCCTATGTCCCCCGCAGGCCCCTGCAGCTTTGCCACGCTGCCAGGAGCTCAGATCAGTTCTGTTCACGTCAGTGCTGACTGTGAGCCATGGCGGAGCTGTGCAGGCCCAAAGAGCTCCTGGGGCAGGCTTGGCAGAAGGCCTGCATGGGGCTCACAGACAAGGCCATGAGTGCTGGCCACCACTGGCTGTGTGGCTGCTGCCACCGTGGAGCTGTGCCCGTCTTTTGGGGAGCCTCCCTGTCTTTAGGGAGGTAGAAACCAGGTGGTCCGGGGGAAAAGCAATGTGCTGACATACGTCTTCTCTGAGTAATCTGCCCCCACTAAGTACCTTTACAGTACAAAGTGCAGCTTCGCTTCCAGCTTAGCAGTTTCTGAAGCAATGCCATTGCCTCTTTGTTTATTGGGTTTCCTGACCCTCCCCTGAGTGAGCTGGCTTGTTGGGAAGCTGTGTCCCTCTTCCTCTGCCTGTCACCAAGGGATGGCACTGAGGGTCAGAAGTGCCTCGTCAGGATGCTCTGTGCCCACTGCATAAAGCCTTGCAGAAAGCAAGGTGATGCTGAGATGTCTGGGGGCTCTTTTACTGAGCAGAGCAGTCCACATCATACTGGAGCCTTTAAAAAAATGCTAGGAAGAAATTGGCCATGGGTAACCCTGAAGTGAGGTGGTGGCTGCCGGGGAGAAATAGCAGGCCTTTGGTTCAGTGGGATGAAAGCTTCAGAAAGCTGTGGGAGGACGTGCCTGGGAAATCAAAGGGTTGCTTTCATCTGGGCTCTTCCTACTGCCTTTTGTTCTCTGATGCTTTGTTTTAATATGACGCTTAGGTCCTAATAATGGGAATCAGGGGAAACTGAGGCTGGGCATACCCAGGGAGAGCACAAAGCGCTGGGATGTGCAGGGCTGATGGGTGGGGGGGATGCGTGTTTCTGCCCCGCACAAACAACTTGAGGATGCTGCAGGGCACCGGGGAGCCAGGGAAATGTGATGAGTAACGCTCGGAGTAGGTGGTCCCGGGCCTGCCGCCCAAATGTTCCTCCCAAGCTACTATATCTGGACACCACAAGCGAGTGACTTCACCCTCCTGGTTGAAAACAGGCCCCCTAAAGCTTCAGCCCTGGCTGCTGATGCTCGCCCAGCAGTGACCCTTGCCTCCTGTGGCACGGGGGCTGCCCGCGAGCCGAGGGCTGCGGAGCCGTGTCGCTCCCCGCCTAATTGTAACCAGATTCCCCTAGAAATGTCTGCTGCAATATTTATAAATACCATAGCCAGCAGCTGCTAATGCCAAACAGGAAATTTTAAGCTGAACAAACTTTTCCACGTTTCTAAGTGGGGAAAGTAAACTGTAGCTAAGATCTATTTTTTTAATAATAAAAAAAGTCTAAATAGCAACAGGCTTCCACTGCTCCATAGCCTCAAAACAGTTCATGATTCTTGAAGTGTTGGTCCCTTCCAGACAGCCCATTGTCTGTACGCAGTATGTCTGCATGGCAATATGGAAGGAGGTTATCTTAATTTAAAAAATAATAATAATAAAAAATGGAAAAAAAGCTGTTATACCTCAATGTTAGCAGTTGTGCTGTATGATGTGACAGGCTGGATAATGATAAAATCTTTAAGTTAGGGCTGTTTGTGGCCAGAAAAGGGCTTTTGGAAAGCTTTCAGTAATGGTATGTGTGTTGTACCTGCTCTCATGGTAGCTATCCATCTCAGGGGACTGGCATTTTCAAGCCCTTAATGTACTTTTGAGGGAAAACAATGAAGAATTTGAATGGAAAGCAGTGAGTCAGGGACAAGGCCAGTGTGAGCAGCAGACACCTGAGGGAAATTAACGCTTTTGGGCTCATATCTGGTTCTTCGTGTTTGGGGCTTTATTTTCCCCTGAAGCTTTTTATTTTCTAGGATTTTCTTGTTTCTGCTCATTCATTATTTGGTATTGAGATGATATTTTGGAGCTCTATGAAATGGAAAAAAATCTAACACCAAATCTTTGTGGAATTGTTTTAAACAGCTTCTACCATTTATGAAGTCACAAAATTCCATCTTCAGGCAAAAGGCGTTACAAGCTTTTAAAAAGTGATTTATGTCACTTCATAGTCAAAGGTGTTGACGTAGAGATGAAATGATTCCAATGTCCTTTCTGTATATTTTGAAATCATACTCTTCAAATCAAGCATCTTCAAAATGAAGAGGAGAAGTACAGAGCTATAAACTGGAGTATTTATTGAAATAACCTCCTCCATCCCTGCTACAGCCTTCATATTTAGATATTTTTAAGAGCTTCAGCAGTGAGCTCTTATTATGGTGCAATAATGGAAAGAGAAGAGTTTTCTAAAATTTTGTTCTGATGCTGAGACTTTATTACTTTTAAATTCTCTTGGTAGCAAATCCTCATCCACTTCTATGATTTGAGTTAATTTTCTTTTGAATGAGTCAATGGTGGGCAGTGAGCTTGGCTGGAGGAGTGCACAGGCTGAGTTGCACTTCATTGTCTGGGTGGTTTTCAGTGAGCAGCATGCCTGTTAAGAGGCCAAAAAATTGTAAAAGGAAATGAACTTTTAAGGATTCCTGTAAATTCCAGCAACGAACAGCAGTGGGATCTCAGGAAGGCTTTATTACAGTATAAAATACGGAGCTCTGCAGCAAATTTATTCATAGAGTGCATTGGAGTAGAAAAGCTATCTGGTTCAGTCCTGGGAGGAAACTAGAGCACCCAGGTGGGCAATGCTGGGTGCACGAGAGAAAACAGGCCTGTGCAATTGCTTTTTCTTTACTTTTATGCTGTCACTGCAGATACTATATGGAAAACAAAACTTTTTCATCAGCTGGAAAGATACCCTAGGAGCCAAGCCCAAAGGTGGGGACGGTTGGACAGTATCCACAGAAATGTTCTCAGTTGCAGGGGTTTTAAACAGGCTAGCTTGGTAGTTGTTTGTCACCACATAATCCTGCAGCTCCCTTTAATGTTGCATCTCCTTCAGCATGCAGATTTGCTAAGGGCTTTGCTAAGGTTTGCAAAGCCTGCCATGCTTGAGTGATTTTTCCCTTGAGAAGTGTCCAGAAGTGTTTGTCCTGTTGCATACAGTGAATATCTACCTGAGACCTTGCATCACCTGTAACAGAAGCTTGATTTCTGCTTTCAGGTCCTGTCTGAGGGTGTGGGCAATGCACAGACCCCCTGGCAGCTCTGTGTTGTGGCACCCTCCTGCCATCCCCTCCGAAGCATCCCTGGGTTTCCTTTCCCCGCCTGACTGAGACACCCAGCTCCCTGGGCCAGGCATGGCAGTGTGAGTCATAGGTTCTTCATGTTCTGCTATCTGGAACAAGTCTAACACAAAGCAGACACTTGGTGGGAATGAAGTGTGCCTCTGAGCTTCTGCAGATGTGTAGGCAGGCAGGAGGGGCACAGCATAGTAGAGAAAAATGTTTTGTGTCTGTCTCCTAGTTAGTGTTTGGGCCCCAGGTGTCACCAGGTGAGGATTGTGAAAGCGGTTAAGGTATTTCACTGCTGCTGTCTTTGCTCTTTCATCTTCCCTTCAACAGAGACTTGCTGGTGTTAGGCTGGGGTGCTCAGCTGGCTGCTGCTGCCCATGTACCTTCCCTCCAGAGCTGTGGCTCTCCAGAAGCCTTAGTGATGGTTTTACCCGGTGGTAGGTCAAAGCCTTGACATGGATCTCGCGGGCATGTGTAGATGAGATGACCGAATGTCTGCTTCCCTGCTTTCATGCATCAGTGCTGCCGGAACAGCCTTGTCCCTTTGTAGCACGCTGTCCTGTCACCCGTGTTTGTGTGCAGATGTCTCCTGGGGCAGCTCCTTCCCAGACCACAGAGATTCAGCAACACGCATGTAAAACAAAGCAATTCAGCTGAGGTCAGACACCAGGGCTGTGGTAAGGAGGAGGTCCCTTCACTAGTTTTGAAAGGCCATCAATGAAATCCTTTTTCTGCATAATTTATGAGAAAAAATCTGGCTGCCTACATTAAGCTCTGTGATGCTGTCTGGTTTGGGGCTGTAGACTGCTTTTAAGTCTCTGCCCATCAGCTTGAATGGGCATTGCCTGACCCCTCCCCATCTTTTTATTTATTTTAATGGAAATATCAGAATAATACTGTCATACCTATTCTCTCAATCTTGCCATGATTACTAGGGAATGACAGGGATACAGCAAGGCTGAGAGCCCCTTCATTTGTGTGTGTGTGGGGGGGGGGGGGGGCGGGGTAAACCCACATGGAAGTAGGTAACCATGTCCCCAAAACCAAAGCTGCAGACAACAGTAAACCAGTGCTCCAGACAACAAATACTGACTCATGAATACATTGCCCTGCACTGCCCACTGCCAAACACAAGCTTACAGATGGTTCAGTGTAAGGGATCACCATGACAGCCTGGATAGCAAGACACGAATAAAGGAACGAGCTACGCATCTAATATTACAGTTGTCCACTGTGGCTTGGGTTATTTAAGGTAAAGGCAAACTGAAATGTCCATAAGAGTAGGAAGAAAGCAGCTGGCCACAGCCCTGTGTGCCAGGTCCCTGCTGAGGTGGCATTGTTCCACCATGCCTTGGGCGCTGGGCTTACAGCACTGGAGGAGCTGTCCTGGAATTTTTATGACATTTAGGAGAGAATTAGATCTGCTTTAGGAATTATCCAGTGAAACCTTTCTTTGCTGGGAAATGCGGATTCGCTGAAACCATAGCTTGGTGAAAAGTAAAATGAGACAAGCGTTCTCATTGTACCTAATAGCCCACCTGTGGTACGAGGGATGGAGACCATCACAGCACAACTCCCACTGGAGCTTGAGAAACAGCTGCTGGTATTTTAGGCTGGATTTAGGCTCGAGGAGCTCACCCACACCTCGGGTGCAGATTAGTGATACATTTTGTCCTTCCAGTGAGAGATGCAGGAGGTGTCCCAGCTCTCTGCATGGGTTTGGGAAGCTCCAAGAACAGAACATTGGGGAGTATCAGTACTGGCTGCTCACGAGGGATGGCAGCTGGTTAGAGAGGGATGGAGAAGAGGAATGACCAGCTCCTGGTTTGGGGACTGCTCTGCAAAGGATGGCTTTTTCTACTCTGCTGGGGGCTTTAGTTGAGTCAGTCTGTCCTGCTGCAAGTGGGATAGCATCTTGAAATAGATTTTACCTTATAGGAGCCTTGATTAATCAATTAGACTCTCAGAACTGGGTCCATCAGAAAGAATAAGGCTCTGCTGCAGTTGCTCCTACTCACATCCCTACAACAGCATGCAGCATGGGCTGTAGGATAGGACAGGAGACTTGGGAACAAAAGCAGAATGAGATTACTGTGGCCATCAGCCCAAGTTAGCAGCCTGAACACCCACATCCTGGTAATTCTGGGCTTATCATCAGTTATATGAATTGTGGTGTATGTACACTGCTGGGCTGACACATCCTGGATGTTAATGCCTTGTGGTGATCTGTATGTGCCATAACAAAACAAAAATATAAATATTTAATACAAAATATGTATTTATTAGTTCTGCTGTTACAAAAGAGATCTGCCCACCAGGTACCTATTCATAGATGTAACACTCTGTGTACATGAGTTATCTGCTCTCAGCCCACTCCTTCATGGAGAGAAATCTGTACCTTCTGTTTCCCTTGTTATTTTTGACCAGGACAGGAACTTGAGGATATGCAAGTGTGAGCTAGCCAACAGCACACCTGCCCGTGGCCCCTCCAGTGACAGCAGTGGCTCTGCCTAGTGGCAGCTCCTGGCTTCATCCCTCCCTCCCCATCCCAACCTCATCGAGCTCTCCTGCAGACCTTGGCTTTGTGCTTGGCGTGATGCTGAAGCTGAGCTGCAAATGCCTTTGCTAATGTCAGCTGTGCCTTTCCATTTGAGTAAACTGCCTACATCACTTTATATGTATTTTAACACACCTAATGTAAGTACCTAAATAAATACATAATATGGTATAACACCAATGTTACATCTATAGCAGATCCGTTCAGATAATAAGTGTACGTTCATGTTAGCATGGCCTTTCAAACCATGGCACAGGGTCTATTTGTGAACGATTACATGTCTTTTTACCACTATGTGCTTATGGGATGCAGACGTCTGTAAAGTTTTAGTCTCCCATGGCTTTAAGTACTGCTTGCTTAATACTGGCAAAGCCTCTGGAATTTGTCTGTGCCTCATCTGCTGGATTTTAATGAGGGTTTTTTTCTCCATCCCTCTACATTTTGCACATACAGATGCCTTGCATTTTATGAGTTTTATGAAAAAATAAACCACCACTGTAAGGTAGTAGTATAATTCTGTCTACTCTAGACTCCATCCACATTTTTCTGGTTCTGGTAATCTGTTTCTGGAGATTAGACAGCCATGTTTCTGGCAGTCAAATATATCACAAGTGTCACACAATTACTGTAGGTACAGAGCTGCTGTCAGTTGAAGCAAGCCTGTGATTTCACTTGCAAGAAGGTGCCTATAATTGGAACCACCTGCACGCTCTAAAGCCAGGAGCTTTTTGGCTTCAACACGGTTTCGCTGAGAACTCTAATGCAATTACTTATGTGAACTAATCTGTAAAGGATGTTTTTCTGTTGTCTCTGTTAATTGTTTCCAGCTCATGGCATGGAAAAGTTATTGTCCCTGTGAGGCCACAGGGAAAAGGGAAAGGAGGAATGTCAAAGCAAATGGAAGGTTTGGATGAATGTAGGAGGCACTTGGGTTTTTTCCTCTTACTCCTGCATTCATTAAGTCATGGGAAGAAAGGTAAAACAAAAAATAATAATACTTAAGTCAAACTAAGTACAGCAGACTTTTGTCAGCAGCTGCTAACTGTTCTGTTGCTCCAAAGCTCTTTTAAAATGGGTCATTGGGGTCCCCAGGGATCTTTTACTGCTTGGGAGCAGATCCTCAGTCTCCCTTGTGTGTCTGGTACAGACAATTGGCTGTGCTAATGGTTTTTGTGGCACTCCTCTCTTTCCAGAGATCCTGCGGACAGACTTACTGTCCCAGGATGGCTGCTCTGGGGTCCTGGGGCTTCCCCAAGCCATTTGGCTGCTCTCAGCAGCCACCAGCGCACAATGTGGCCACCAGCAACTTTCAGCCCAAACATTCAAATGCTGGGAGCCACGGGGAGTATCTTTGAAGCTACTTCAGGCTGCCTTGCCCAACACAGCCATGTACTAGTGTGGGGAGCTTGGAGTGCAGCCGAGCTACTGGTGTTTGAGCCTCTGACTACAGAAAGAAGGCCAAGTCCTCAGCTCTGCTGAGCATCTAAGGCACTCACTGCCCACACTCACTTTTTCCTTAAGCTTCAACATGGGAAATATCCGTGGATGCACTCATGGCACTTGAGCAAAAAGGCTCTGTACATGGAGCCTCATGCTTGGAGAACTCCCTGTTCTTGAGGGGTGTTGGAAGCCGTGCCCGAATTCCCTGTGTCTCTGAAGACTTCAACCAATTTCAACCATGCATGTCAACACTAGGATCTGAAAGCAGCTGCATTGAAGAAATGTTCCCAGACAAAAATGACTCATTAGCAGAGCCTGGGTTGAGGCCATGATTATTTTGAATCAAGCACCACTTGTCCCGTCTCCAGCAGCCGGTCTGTTCCAGAGGCTACACGGGATAGATGACCTTTGCTCATTAACACATGGGCATCCCTCCCCAGCAGTAGCTTTCACATGCTGAAATTACTCACTTGACATCCAAATATTAATGGAAAATGTCTTTTTAATACTGAAAGCTATTCCATTCTCGCATCGATGTCCAAACCATAGCCTTTTGGACGTGCTTCTGACATGCTGCTGCTTTCTCCAAAGAAACTATCTCCTGCAAATTGTATGTGGTTAATTGGAAAGGAATGCCTCTCTGAAGCACTTAGATAATGAAGATGCTTCATTGCAAAACTGCAAATTGTAACACCAAATAAGCTAGAATTTCCTATTGCTTTTTGGTATAGAAGAACTCTGAGCAGTTGTAAAGCTAAGGAATAGGGAGGCAAGGAGTGCACAGCCCAATGGATTGTAATGATTTCTGGCTTATTCCAGAGAGGTAATCTGAGAGCGAATACCAGTAGATTTTTCACTGGCTGTTCTTTCCAGGCATTGAGGCTTCTCCTATAGAAGCAGAGCAGGCAAGGTAGGTGTTGCAGAGCTTTGTTTGTCAGGGTATTTTGCATGGTTTTGTGTGGTTTTCCTGGGAGGGTCTCTCCCACTGCCTGTTCCGCTTTTCTGTTCCATTTTAAAAACTTTTTGTGCCAACACGCAGTGCCACAAGAAATGCCAGCTTGCTAGATTAAACATAAGCATGTTTATTTGTCTGTTTGCATAAGGCTTCTTCAGGCATGTCAAGTATTTTAGTTGTGGAAAGAGCACAGTCACTTTAATATGGCCAGACTGTATGCAGACAGTCTAGAGATTTCAAAAATCATTTCCTTAAATTTATTGCTGTTTCAAGCTTTCACTTTGTCTATAACATTGTGTGTCCTGGGTTTTCATTTGCAGCCTACTCACCATCTGCAAAGGGGTTTAAAATGTGCTACTGTGTCATGATTTGTTTCCTCAATAACCAATGCTTCATACGAAGTAGCAGAAGTGCCTTTCCTTTGCCCTACAAAATCAGGGCTGATCTTCACTGGGCTTTGACCCAAGACCTCTGCTTCCAGGCCATAGTTGCTCTTTGTGGAGGTGTTGGTGGCATCCAAACAGGTCACCTTCAGGAAGGAAGAGATCAACCTGGCCCCAGGTTGGGCTGTGTCTCACCTAGCCTTGCAGAGCTGGTGGCCACAGGGCTGGCTTTAAGGGCAGGCAATGGCTGGAGACTTCCTTTCCTATTAACTTTCCACAGGGTCCTGAACAGAGCACAGCATCTTTCTTTCCACTCCTGTTGCGTTTGCTCCCTGTGGATCTTCATGCAGGGGCAGCTCTCCACAGCCTCCTGGAAAGAGTCCTAAGCTCTCCTTTTGCAAAAGCCCATCTATCTCTTGCTGGCCCTTAGGGGCTGGAGGGACAGGACTCTGACGTATCTGGATGCTGAACACATACAGATAGTAAAGCAGTGAGGTCATCGGGGTGAAGTCAGACAAAAGCTTTTGAATGTGGTGTTAGTGCAAAGATGTGGCTAATGGTTTGCATATTAATTTGATGCTTTTCCAGTTAATTTTGAATTAAAATTAAAAAGTACTTCTGTGTTGAGATGAGGAGCAGTTATTCATTGTCAAACCCAAAAGCAATGTAGTACAATTATTAGGATTCTTGACTGTTATTGCTGTTTAAGGCCACACCTTTTTTTCCTTCCCCTAGTTGTAGTCAAAAATACCTAAGCTTGGTCCTAAGGTCTTGAAGAAAGCATTTCTCTGATTTTACTCAGACAATACTCTTTCTCTGGCAAACAAACAAACAAAAAAATAAAATAAAATGCTATGTCCTGTAGGTCACCTCTCCTCTCTCAGGTTGGGAGGACACCATGGAGGTTCGCTCCTCGGGCCTAGTTTCTTGCTTGTAACCAAAAGCCTCAGATGGGTGCCTCTTGCTGCCAACCTCCTCTCCTCTGGGACAAAGGCAAGGATCTCGGCAAGCATTGTGTCCATCTCCTGTTTCTCTCTGGCTGTTCTTGCAGGGAAACAGCCCAAAGATATGAAAGTCCTCCAGGCTTTCCTAGAGGCTGCCTGCCTCTCCTCTGGGCCTCACTGGGGAAGAAGCCATGACTGGGCTTGACCTTGGCTAACAACTCATCTGGGAAGAGGAGTAAAATACGAAGATTTAGAGAAAAGTGAAGAAAAAAAGGAGACCTGCTTAAGAATTATTTTAAATAATAACTGGGGTGTTGGTAGGATTTAAAAAGAAATATGATACCCCAGAGCACTTGGTTGAATTCCTGGGGGCTGCTGCACAAGGCAACTAGAGAATTAACAAGGAGTTTAGACACTGGCCTACAGGACAGATTTCTCTTTCGAAGGTCTGTTAGCTTCTTCATTGCTTTGGCAAACTACCTTCCAGACCTTTCTTACGCAGCAATAGTCTGCTCCAGCTGAAATAGGAGCCAATACCTTCAGTAGGAGCTGAATGAAACTCAAAACAAGCTTATTTCTACATACCTGTGCTGGTCCAAATTCTGCTGAAATTGAGAGAGCTTCTGTTTCAGTCTTTTGTCTCCAGAATTCTGCAGTTTCCTCCTCTGCCTTGCAGGAGGAATTACAGCTGTTGAAATACCATGGGGACCAAGATCTTCCAGCTTTCCCTCCTAGTAAATTGATCCCACCTTTTATGTGACATTTGAATTGTCCAACCTTTTCCTCTGATGCGAAAAACATGCTGACAGTAATGAAATCTGCTTAGTTTCTGCAGGAGTTATTGCTTTAGCCTGGTGCCACTGTAAATTCTGGCATGCTTTTACTGGGAAGACGTCTGGAGTTCAGTTTATAGAAGAAAATTAACAATAAGCATGGAAGGCTGATAAGAAAAGATATGCTTGCTTTTGGGCCAAGCAATTAAAAAAGCAGAAAAATTGTAAATGAAAGGAAATTTCCCTAGTTATCTAGATTTTAATTTTGTTGCAATAAATGAAGTTTATTAAATGGAATTTTGAAAAGTTGAAAATTACATTGGGGAAAAAGCAGCTGTAGCTCAATCACAGTTCTAGAGGTAACATTACATCGGTGTTTGTTTTAGTCTGTTTTCCCTCCTAACTACAGAGACCATAAAATCTGTACTCTCATTTTTCAGAGTGAGGACAATTTAATTTCTAATACCAAGAAATGAGATGTAGAGCAAGGGCACTGGGATACGTTGGGAAGATGATCCTGGAAGGCAGTAGCAAGCTATCGTGCCCCATTTCCGTCGTGTGAAGCCAGCACTTTATGACCATCTCTGACCTTAATGCTAAGCTGCTGGCTGTAGACAATGTGAGAATTAAACACCTCCTAAGATTACTGTTGGCCAACCACACCAAGTAATGTAGTGTGATGCAGTCAATGAGGCTTGGACAGGTCCTAAGGGCCGGTGCATGTGTTTCAGCTGTGGGAGGTGGCCATCTGAACCCAACTTTCCTCTCTCCAAAAGGAAAAATGTATACTAAGCAGGTGAAGGTTTTTTTTGTTGTTGTTTTGGTGGTTTTTTAAATCTTTTTCCTCTTCAGAATGTGATTCTATCACACTGCCTCGAGGTGTCACTAGTCGTGATCATGGCAGCATCCTGTCTTGCATAGGGTCTGTGAGTCTTTGGAGTCATCAGCCCTACCAAGGCCCTGGGGAGGGGAGGGACGTGGCTGCTAAAAGCCTTGGTATGGTGTGGTTTAGGTTCTGGCCGCGAGACACCAGAAAGCCTGGTTTCTGGCAGAAAGTGTTGTTTATAGGGGGGCAGTCTGGGGACATGGACTTGGCTGCTTGTCCTCAGGTCCATCCTGTATATATCCGTCTTTATTTTAATTAGATAACCGTTGGCTCTGGGAATGTTTTCTTCTAGTAATTACAGCTTTTGTTTGTTCCTCTGTCTCAGACATGTGGTGTGAGGGAGGTTTCATTGCTTCTTAAAGCTTCTCTGTCATTACTGCATTTCTTCTCTCTGCCAGTGTCTTCAGCAATCTCCTCTTAAAACACATTAGATGCTCCTAAATTCCCTGAAATGGACTTGTGGGGTATTTTGGTCAGGCAGATGAGGGTGGATCTGGAAGACTTCCCATGTCTGCTTGCTTTTCTGGTTGTTCTTGAAGAGCTCTTTTGGCCTCAATTTGCTTAAACCCTTTTAGCAGATAAGGCTGCTTACTTCTCTTTAAACATTCTGAAGCTCTCTAGCTACAGAAAGTACTGGTTAATGATGGTTAATGACTTCCTGATGCCTGGCTCTACAAAGGTGCTGGTGTAGCTACTGCTCTCCTTGCTGCTCACCCAGGTGGCAGGTAATGGCTGTCTCCAAGTGCTGCAGAACTGATGCCTGTAAGCAAACACTGACACAGAGGAAAATGCGAATCCATGCTGCAACAAAGTCAGGAGGTGATGCTTCGTACGTGGCAGTCCGTGGTTGCCACCATGTGCAGGAATCCGGGTTTATGGCATTAAGGGACTGAGGTGACAGGAGGACAGCGTTTCTCACATTAATGCTGTTTATGAGACAAAAGACTCCGAGGAGAAAGGAGCTAGAATTGACTGCGTGTATATATAGATGACTTGTACAGAAATCTCATCTATTCATAGGTTGTTTCCTGGAGAGCATCTGGTCCAGTTCCCCCTGGAGCCAGAGGAGAGAGTTACGGGAATTTCAGTGAGAGTTCAACTTGGCCATAGGGAGTATTTTTCCCTCTGTAGCGCTTTTTTTTTAAACAAAAATTTTCCACCATGGCTGCGGTGCATTAATCAGCAGCAGTGCGATGAGGCAGCTGTGTAATTTTTAGAGCATTGTAGCTCCTGCTAATGATGAAACTCTCCTTTGTGCTGAGGCCACGTCTCAGGCCCTGAGAAAACAGGGGTAAAGCAGATGTTGGTGAGGTGCTGTCTGGAGGCTGCTGCAAAAGCTCTGCTGTTGGAGAGGGACCCAGAGCCTGTGGATGGCACCAGGGAGAAGGAGCACGAGTCTGGAACAAGCAACAAGGGCAGCTCAGGAAAGGACGGGGTGTTCCGAGGTCACAGGCAAGGCCACGGAGCTGCCCTTTGCCTGAGAGAAGGGAAACTAAAACCTAACAGCAAAAGTCTTGAGTGTCCTATAGAAGAAGGGCAGGGAATTGGCATGGGGCTGTGGCATTGGCAGGGATGGGGTGTGCGGGTTCCCGGAGGGCAGGAGAGGCCCCGGGGGCACCGGCAGCCCCTGCACGCACAAAGGCACACGGCTGGGGAGGCCAGTGTGGCTCGGTCCTGCACAATGGCAAAGGGGACGGCTCCCTTCCAAGTTCAGCAGTTAAAGGAAATGATCATATCAAGAAAGGAAACCCCCTTAACATCAATACGAGAATTAATCTGCACATAATTCAGAGCGCTGGTGATTTAGCTCGCAGGCATTGTTTCCCCACTCGCTTTGGGCCTTGCTGTCTCATGAAAAGTGGGAGATGTTTATGGAAGCTGCAGGAGGATTTTGAGGTTGGAATTTTGTCATATAATTACTAAAGATTTCAGTTGTCAGCGCAATGTTTAATAATAACCAGGTGGAGAGGTGCATGTGCATAGCTGCCTCCTCCTTGGTGGGAGCAGGGGGTTAAACTGAGCTGAAGGCAGCACAGCATCATTGAAAACTGGTCCACAATGAAATTGCTCATATAAAAATAAATATCAACAGCTGATTCATGGCTCTTTCAGAGCACGTTTGAAGTGTGGTGTGATCAGGGGTGTGCAAAAAAGCAACTGATGGAATCTATTAAATAATATGGGAATAGTTTTCCCAAGCATACAAGAACACTGCCTAAACCTGAGGCTTACCAGAGAAGCAGGCATCATAATGTGTGCAGAAATGTGTGAGGGGGTATGTGAGGTAAGAATGGGGTAGGTCAGTGTGTTATCAGGGTTATATTGTTGGGATGAAGTATTTGTGGTGGTCTTAGGTGTTTGGTTTTGCTCTCAGGAATATCTTTCCAACCAAAATAAATGGAGGAAAAGTGTAATAAAAATATATGGAGATAATGACTTAAAAACTGAATTGGGTTGGATTCTCCGTCTGAACTTTCAGGACAAAAAGGAAAATGCAACTTTTGGGAAGGGCTTCTGGGGGGGGTGGGGGGCAGCCCTGGTCCGCAGCAGCACAGGGGCAGAGGAAAGGACTGGTGGGGGCATCTCTAAAAACAATGTTCAGACTCGGCAGAAGGGGATAAAAATTAAAATTTAAAATGTGAATGGAAAGAAGAGGCTGGAAGTGCAGGGGTAAATTGGGAGTGATGTACAGAAAGAGTCCACCCACCCTCCCAGCAGGTGTAGCAGGAGAGGCCATGGGGCATGGCCGTGGGAGCAGGGGGTGGCTGCGGTCCAGCGGGCACGTGGGATGAACCTGCTTCAACAAAGAAACAAACTTTCAACACAGCCACACTCATTCCAAGCCTCAAAAATGCACTGGGTATTCTTGAAATTGCTTAAGTCAGTAGGATCTGTGTCCAAACTGTGGGAGGTTTTCTCACGGCTATCACCATGGCGTTGTGGTTCAAACAACAACACCAAAACCAACTCAAGAATGGAGCCTCTCTGCTTCCACTGCCTACTCCAAGGGAAAGTTCTTGCTCCTCATGGTGGTTTCATTCCCAAGGTTTTAGCATCTTTGATCTGAAAGAATAAGTCATAAAACAAAAAGTAAAAGTAACAAAATCCTTATGCCTACATTTTTGCTATTAAACTCTAAATTAATGCTCTGCACAAGACCTGAGTGCTGGCTAACCAGTTGTTTCCAACTGAGGTGCCATAGGACATGCTGGAGACTAGTGCTCCTGCCCTGGACTAACAGCATGAATCTGAGGCTTTCCCAGAGGTAGGAAAAAAAAAGGGGTTGTGCAGCACGGACAGAGCTGCCTCAGCTCTTTCCATGGACCCAAAGAAGTGGTGGCTGCTCTGGGCACTACTGGGACGTGTCCTGCTGTTATGTGACCTGATGGATTTTGTTTGTGGTGTTGGCTGGGGTCTGCTGCAGGTGTGTGCTGGCACGAGCTGCCTACCAGGCAGCTCCGTATCCTCTCCCTGTTGTTCTTGCTGCTCTCTTGGGGCTTTGGGAGGCAATCTAACCTCTAATCTAATTGTTGTTGGACCTTATTTATACTCAGAGTCATGCTAGAGAGAAATTAAAATCTCCCAGCAGAGCTGCTGCAACTCAGAACTACTTCCTTGGCAGGTTCCTCCTGCCCCCGGGCCCTATGCCAGCTGAAGATGCTGTTAGAAGAGGGAGGAGGAAATTATTCAGCCTTAAATAGCTGCTCTGATAAAGTCCAGTTGGGCTGTGCAGCCCTGGATCTGCCCAGGAAGGGGCTGATGGCACGGACAGGTACCTGCCTGTCCTCCCAGGTGTGTGTCGGGAGTTTCCAGAACGAAATGGTTTTACCCGGAGACAGGGATCCCAGTTTCTCAAACGCTTTTATACGTCTGTATTGATTTGATTTCATTCTCGGGGGAGATCCCCAAATTCAGAAGGAATTATTCCTACTCAAAAATGTTGCTGTGAGGGATGAAAGGTGCCCCCCGCCTGGCTGTAAGCTGTGAATTCAAAGCGTGCTCCGCAGCGGGCAGAAGAGGAGCGAGACGCCCGGGATGGAGGCGCAGGAGCGCATCCCCTCCGCTGCGCCGCCGCGTCGGGCTGGCGACGGGGGGGGACCCTGCTTCGCCCCCCGGCCCTGCCCCTTGTGCCGGGGGTCCTGCGGCATTGCGGGGGTGTTGGGGCGCTGCTGGGCTCGGCTGCCCCAGCGCTGGTCGCGAGGTCCCTCTGGCGGCCCCTCCGCAGCCACAGCCCCGAGCAGCGCCCTCGCCGCCGGGCTGCGGGCGGGGGGACCCGGCTGGCCGGCAGGAGCACGCCCGGGTACAGCACCGGGGGGCTCCGGGGGGCTCCGCCGGGCCCCTTCCTTTCTTTCCAGAAAGAAAGGAAGCCAGCCGCTAGGGAGAACGGTTCGCTTTTTGTTTCCGAGAAGCGATCGCTGCTAGCGAAGCAAACTATCTCGTGGCGGAGGTCACTGGGGAAGTGGTGACCTTTCCTCCGCGCTTGCAGGAGGCTGGAGAAAGCAGCACCTCTCCTCGCCTTTGGGCTTCGAGCCTTGAGCGTGGAGCCTCGCCTTGTTTATGGTGCCTGCCACGTCCCCACCCTGCACCCAAGGGCTTGGCAGCTTTGGGGAGGGAAGGCGGCCGCAGGCGGCTGGGTGGGAATGCCGCGGGACAATGCGAGCCCGGGGTATCCAAGGGCTCGAGCTGGGCCAAGGTCAGCTATTGTTCCAGGGAATATAAATAGCCCTGCTGGTAACAACGCAAACCCGAGCCTTGCGATGAAAGCTTTGCTTCGTGTTTAAGCTTTGCTTCGTGTTTTGCGCCGAGGTGGGGAAAGTGCAAGAAGTCACTGGGCGGCAGCGGGGGAAAGTGCAAAAATGTGCCCAGGCTCGGGGTTTGCACCAATAGAAAGGGTTTTCTTTCTTCTTTTCTTCTTGCAAATCAAAATGGGTAAATCTGCACTGAGGAGAAACGTAAAATAATAAGTGTTTTCCCCTTCCGTAAACAAACGTTGCGTTTGTACCTGGGTGTATGTGGCAAAGTCAAAATAGGTGTTAAATTATAGTCATGGGAGATGAAAAACTTCTGCTTACATAATGCTCCTGCAAAATCAGGTTTAGAAAAAAAAAAAATCTGAGGCTTGTCTGACATGTTCTCAGATGCAAGAACTGGGTAGAAATTTTTTGTTTTGTTTTTCAATAATATAGTCAAAACCTAGAGGAAAAAAATAGTCTTCCTTTGGGTGAAAGCATTGGTTTTGATTCTTCAGGGAGGGCCTGGCTGAGCTGGGGTTGGGCTATTGTCTTCTGCAGCGCAAGCTGAAGGGCAGCCTGGGTGGCTAAAAGTGAAAACAGTTATTGTTCAGCAGCTGCTGGTGCCGGCTCACAGCACATTTGACGTGACCTGTGGTTGCAGCCTCATCGTGCCTGACCTTGGCTGCAAGGGTTAGGCCCTCACTAAACAAGCAGCTGTGCCGTTTGACTCCCGACTGGCTGTCCACATCACTGCTCCATGTGATGGGGTGGCCTTGGGGTGCTGGAGGGCTGGGATGGCCCTTTGTGGTAAGGAGGCTTTCCTTTCAGCGGAGGGACAGAGAGCAAGCTAATATCGAGAGACTTGCAAGCTGTTGTCTCCTCTACAGCCAGAGGACATCAGCATCTCAGGAGTGCTGTAGAAAGAAAGTGGAGTCCAACAGGTAGGATGCTGCCTGGGCCATGGGAAAGCTGGGCTCCATTGCAGCCTCACTGTGGGACCTATGCTAAGATATCTGGGGTCTCTGGCACATGTCCTGAAATATATTTCATTGAAACTGGATGAAAAAAAAATAGTTGTGAATTTAGTCCCTCCTCCAACCTCTATTTCTCCATTGAGAGTTTCACTTGGATATGCTGAAAGTAATTATCACCGTACAACTCATCCGTGCTTTGTAAATCATGTGCTTTGAAGCAAAAAGACACCACAGGTTAATTTTCAATTAGCTAAAGAGAGGGAGTGTGCGTGCAGATCCTAAGCTGGCTGAGAAAAGGTGATTTGAGAGAAGCTGCATAAAAGGAGCGTCTGTTCTTGTGACGGTGTGAAGCAGTTTCAGATCTCAGAGCCGTTACCTACATTCATTGTGCTGTTTTCTTCTGTTAAACCGTTTATTTCTAGAACTGGAGTGAAAGCCTAAGCTGCATCCCAGGCCCTTTTTGTGAGCTAGAAATCGTCACAGGTATTTAATTGCTTGTCTGTTTAACCGGATTGTGGAGAGATGAGACAGTCCGTGCCAATTAACAACGACGCTGCTGAGCTCGTGTGTGTAAGCAAATGGATAACTGTGTGCTTAGGCATCGAAACTCCGATTGTAAGAAAAGCACTCTGAAAGCTTTGATTGTATTAATTACAGCATTGCTTCACATTGTAGCTTCGGTGCATGTGCTAGTTTATGTCTTGTCTTCCGCTGTCTTGCAAGCCCTGAAGAGATATAATTACAGCACATCTTTCCTCTTTGAGTTTCCTGCTGGGTTATTTTCTGCTTGAAATCAATGCCTGCCAGCGTGCCTGTGAAATTTCCTGAGGAAGTCGTTTAAATGGTGCTGTAAAAACTGCGCCTGTTTTAGTAAGTGGGAGCAATCCAACGTTGTTTCCAGAAACCCGCAGCATGGAGGGCTGGGGAGCTCGTGCTCATAGGCTCCTGCTGTCCCCTCCCCACTGGTGGCACTGCTCTGCCAATACCTGCGTGGAAATGAAGACAAGTGGGGGAAAAGGGGGCATGAATACTGAGCAGTGTGGTTGCAGGGCATCAGGAAGGATTGTCCTCTTCAGTACTGAATACGGAAGTCTGAAATGGGGGACATGGTGTTATTGCTTCCAGCTGCTGTACTTACAGGTGTCCTCATCTCTTCATTCACATTATGGGAAATAAGAGAATAATCCCCTTCTTATCTCTTCCAACTGTCTCCATCATCTTACATTACAGCGCACGTGAGAGGCTCTGTTTGAAATCCCAGTCTTTGCTGCCAGCAGGACAGTGAGCAGAGGCCAACTGGTGAGAAATCCCCAGTTCTGTCTTCCATAGCTGTGAAGCTGGTCAAGATCTACTTCTTACTGCACTGTCACCCCTCTGGCTCTCATGTGCCCAGAAACATTTCTGTGGAGGATGTCTCTTTTCTAAAGTCTGGGGAGTACACTGTTATTTGCAGGCATTTCCAGATGTGGTTGCATTTAGGCAATTTCATGCAATTCCTTTTCTATGCACTCACGCCACTCTGATAAGAGCATCTCAGTAGTAGCCGGGCAGGTTTTCCACAGCCTCCTAAACAATGGAGCAATTTTCTATATGCCAGCGAAGATGGATTGACAGGCAACTTGTAGCTATTCCTACTCCTTTTTCACTTGGAGAGATGGGCAATTTCTTTGCTGTTTCTGTGCAAAATATGTCTTCAGGGAGAATGTGCTGTCCACACTGTTAGAAAGGTTTCACTATAGAGAAGCAGTGATGGCATAAAGATGTCAGGAACTTAAATTTAGAGGGATTTATTTCAGTGAATCAGTGCTGTTGAAGAAGACAGAGTTGTTGGGTGCAAGCATTTGCTCCATGCTGTAATGCTAGGAAAGGAGCTGGGACCTGAGGTGGATGTCAGTAGCAAAGGGCCAGCTTCCTGGGCTCTTGCTTCTAAAATTCTGGCTGTGTTTTACATCAGCTCGCCATCAGATGGAGCAGTTTTGGAAGTAAAGACCAGAATTGTTCCCCTTCCATTCTGGCAGCGTGCTGCAGCAGCATGCTCTCGGCATCAGTGAATCTTCAGTAATTTGTCTGTGCACCTTTACTTGCAGCGTGAAAAAATATGCATTCAGAAATAATTGCTGATAGTTTGGTGGTGCAGACACTCTCTTGGGAAGCCACATCTTCTACCTCCCACTTTTTCACGCAGGAGGGAAAGCAAGGCTGCGGGGTTGGCAGCAATTTGGGGCACATGGAAGTTTTAAGGGCTCAATGGCATCATAGTGATTCCTAGGTGTGAGGCAGCAGGGAAGTCAGGGCTTTCAGGGTCGTGGTTTGGGTCTGAAATGCTAGGAGTAGATGGGCTCTGGGCTGTCCCTGGCATGGCAGGAGACTTGACCTAGTCTGCTACCCCTTGCTTCACACACAGACCTGCCCTGTGTGTGGGGGGGGGGAAAAAAAAAGAAAAAAGACTAAAAGCCCCCTTTGTCTCTGGAAGAGAGGAAAGTGTTTTTTTTCCTGTTTTTCTTCAGTTCTAGAAAGGCACAGGGTGAATGACTGCACGCTGTCTCCAATAGCATCTTGTGTGCTTCAGAGCAATACACCTGCTGATTCCCCTGAATAATATGGCTTAAATGAGGTACATTAAACATGCATTTCCTTGTCATGAATTTCCAGGAGCTCAATAATGCTGTTTTGGCAGGTTAATTCAGCATTCCTCGCAGTGATGTCTTTAAAGGTTCATTAAAACCCTTCAATGAACTCCTATTTTTTCTATGTAAGAGACCAAAATGAACATTTTTGTGAGTAACAGGAGTAAAAGGATGTGAAATCCGTCTCACCATGGTACGGGCCTGGGGGGAGGGGGGGTGGAACATGGTCTGTCTGTCCCTGCCCATGGTCACTGAGCAGCCCGGCCCTGACCCCTGCCTTGCTGCTGCTTTGCTTTGGAAATGGAAGCCAAGCTTGGCCCAAAGCTCAGGGCCTGGCTGTGTGGGAGAGTTTGTACGCTGAACCTACAAAAGAGAGACTGTTTTGTTTGGGAGGCTTTTGGTTGGGTGCCCCCCAGCAATTCACTTTAGGTTTTGCAAATGCTACGAAGCCAATGCTGTCTGTGCCAACGAATTGTGATTCTAATCCTGCTTCCTGAGCTTTGCGATCCTCCTCGTTTGGCTGGGGGAGTGATTTGTGTCAGCCGGCTCCGGCCCTGCCTCCAAACCACCACAGGCCTTGCCCAAGGCCTGGGCCCTTGCGGCCTGCTTCTAGCTGGGATCCTGCTCTTGGCTGGGACCTCCTGTGTTAGAAATCACCTGAAAGTGGTGATTTCTTTACCCCACTCAGACCCACTGCTGCCATCTGTTGTGGGATGAGGGCTCATGAGGCACTGACAGCAGTGCTGGGAAGAGCCTGGCTCATGACGCGGGGAAAATCTGTGAAAGCCCCTACACACAACAACTGGTTAATTTTTGAACAGCCTTGTAGCTATTTTAGTTGCAGTCTCTTTTAAGGAGATCAACACTGAGGGCAAATTCCTTCCCAGATAAATCATGCTCATTCCACATGCACAAGAAAGTGGGGAATTTTGTTTTTCAAGTGGCTGCTTCACGTGTTTCTCTGGCAGGCAGCTCGCACGTCACGCCAGCGCTGCGTTAACTGTGTGAATGGTGCTTGTCAGCATGTTTTCACACTGCTGGTGAGGAGGGGGTTTGGGCTTCATCTGATGCCTATAGGATAATTAACAACCCCTGACATATTACTTTAAAATACCAGATTTTTTTAAAAAAAAAAAAACACAACAACAAAAATTTAGACAAAGTGTCAGCCCCAACATTTTAATCGCCTGTTTTTCTTTTTTTATGTGGGGAGTTTTTGATTTTTTTTTTCCTCCTTTAAGAGGAAGGAAGGGTGAGAATAGACTCAGGGCACAAGCTGCTTTTCCTTCACATTGACAGGCACAGTTTGCAGCCTAAAAGCGAGGCAGCTGTGGCCTTTGCGCTCCCCAGAAGGCGCTGCAGCTGCCCTGCAGCAGGGCCCACGGCCAACAGCAACATCATTGGCGCAGTCACCTCCCTTCCGTAGGACCCAGCTGTTTCTGTTGTCACTTTTGGCTTGAGTTTTGCCATTGTTCACCTGATGTTCACGTGGCACTGCAGTGTCTCTGGAAGAGCCTGGTGGATGTGCCTGGAGGGCCACGGGTGCAGCACGCCTGTACTGAGCTGGGACTCCAAGCATCACCTTTTTGTACTCGGTGATGACAGTTGAGGAAATTGTGGTGGCCTTTGTGTTCTTAGAATGGAGGAGTTGAAATCTGGTGAACAGACATTCTGGAGGTAGTTGTGGTTGAACATGGAGGTTTCTTTTTCCTCCCATTTGCAAACTGTGCACATGGAAAACAGTGAATGCCCAACTGCACACACACCTGAAGCTCCGCACCCTGCTCCAGGAACACCCCATGTGAACACCCCAAATATTTGTCAATTTTATCTAATATTATTTCTCTGCCACCTCTTCATGCTTGAGTCAGAAAGTGTCTTAGTTCTATATCAGCCATAAGCACAGTGAAATTTTTCCATGTCTGTTGTTGTGCATCAGGAGTAGCTCTCCTACTGAAACAAAAGGAATTAAGATGTACTTGTCCATTGGAATAACACTGCTAGCTTCCAGATGATCTGTACAGGTTTGTACAGTACAGAACTTGCTCTTGGATGACTCTAAAGGTCTATGAGAGTTGCAGGTAGTTTATAAAGTTATGGAAACCACTGTGAAAAGGACTTCTGTGGATCATCTAGTCTGTTCCCCTGGACCAAAGCTAATATGAGTTTCTAGCTAAAACAATGGATTTGGTACCTATTAGAAGCTAGAGATAGTTTTCATACACTTAGAGAAACAAATGCAAGGGTTAAACTCAATATATTTCTGAAGGAGTCAAAAATGCAGTTTGGGGGACAGGGGAGTGCTCTCCCCTGTGTCTCAGGGACCCTCCTGCTTTGTGCGAGTCTTTCTTGTTCTATGAACGAGCACCACCTGAAGTTTTCTAGTCCTTGCTGTGGATAATGGGGTCATTTAAGAGGAAATGCTGGAGAACTGTTCCTATGATTTTGTTTTGGTAGTTCTTGATCCTAAGGCTGGCCTTACTTCTGTAGCTTGCTCCTGTCTCCAGAAGTGAATGAAAGGGCTCACTCAGCCAGCCCCAGCAAGCCTACGGCCCATGCTCAGAATTCTGCCTCTTGAGTCTCTCCCTTATTAGGTTCATCGATGCTATCTGGAAATGAGCTTGCAATGAGCTTTTCTCAGCTCACATGAAAGCACTATCATTTCCTGATATGTGCTGTGCATGTTAAACATCTCCAGCGTATTCTTCTTTGGGCAGCATCTGCTTTTCCCAGTTTCAGTCCTGTTGCAGCCCTGGTATTGTTTTACGAGAATCTGAAGGCCATGTGTGTTTGTCTCTTCCATGGATAATGCAGTTTCTGTTAAGAATCATCACGTGATTTTTGTTTTGATCCTTTTCCCATGTGCTTGGGGTCATCTTTGCTGCAAGCTGCAGATCACGTACAGGGCAGTGAATATTTATTTGCTGGATTGATGAGAAAGGTGTTGACTGCAGTCACAATGTGTTATTACTGTGCATTAGTGGATTTTACAACAGTTTTCTTTGCAAATGTTTATTGCTGTGGATTTGCTTCCTCCAAAGTGATAGGAGCTTTAGAAGTAAATATAGGGCTTCTTCTTACTTAGGCAATTCTGAAAATTGTATTTCCACGTATTAATAGACTAGGCCTTTTTCTTTCTTTCTTTCTTTTTTCTTCTTTTGAGTTTGAATGCCTGGAGGTTTCTCTTTACTTGTGTTTCAAATACCAGCATGGATTTGAGACCCTGCATGGGACTGGCAATAATGCTCCTTTCCCATACAAATTTTGTCAAAGATAAGACTTTATTATATGTTTTTCACCACTGCGTAGATGGGGAGGCACAGACTAAATCTTTGTGAACTACCACGAACGCTGGAGTAGGCTGGTTACAGAGAGCTAGGTTTGGGGAAACGATGCTTCATCCTTCCCCCCAGCCCCTGTCAGTGAACCAGTGGGAGGACACGCTGCACGAAAAGTCCCCAGTGACAGGTCACCCATGACCAGACATTTAACTGGTGTCAGCTGATCTCTTTCAAGTCAGAAATGCTATCAGGATATCAAATATACTCTACACCTGACTAATATCTTCTTTGTCAGAGTTTCTGATAGAAATCATCACTGTGGTGACTTCTTCCTCAACAAATTGCTGCATAAGGTGTGTAGGAGGCAACTCCGAGGGTGATGCTTTCAACAAGTGTTTCTGAAAGCCTTCTTAACCCCATCTACTGCTAGTGATGTTCTTAAAGCTCCTTAAAAAAATAAAATCAAACCTTCAAAACCCATCTCTCCTTGTTGTCTGAACTCTTCTCTGCTCTTGAAAATCTTCCTGCATGTCTTTGAGTCAAATGCTCCAGCGGAGCATTCATCTGCTCGAGATTTAGTTCAAAGGGGGTGGAAAGAATTCCTGGTATTGCAAAACAGACAGTGCTGGAGCCCAATGGCTGTCCTGCCTGCTCGAGAGGGCCAGGGCGCACGCTGCATGTGACTGGCCTGGCTCCAAGGATGGCAAATTGGTGACTCAAGGCATTGGATAGTCACTGCTGGATGGGTAATCCAGTGAGATGTCTTGGAGGATTTCACTAGATATGATGTTCTCCAAACATGGCAAGGAAAGAGTAGCTAAAACAACTGAGAATTCAATGCATGCCTTAATTTAAGCATGCCTTAATCTTCGTGGCAATGTATTACCATGACAACTCCATCCGTATTTCAAGAACGATCACTTTCGACCATTAAACTATCAACTATGCACTCAGTGTAACAAAATAATTCATAAACCAATGAACTAAGTGCCAGGAAAAGATGTGATCAAGCAGTCTTATGATACTCAGGAGAAATACCATACTTCTCCAATGTGCTTTTGAGTTTATTTTTCGTTAAAAATAGATGGAGATGAACGTAAACTGAACAACAGAGTGAAGGTTTGAGATAGCTTACAATAAATGCTGGAGGTGTTGAAATTGCAGCATCAAAGGAAAAACATTCCAAGATCTTGCAGGGTTTGGTAATAAGATACTCCTCCTCTTGTGGATTGCTGAGCCCTTGAAGGTTAAACTCAAGCGTTATTCTAGGTTTTAGGAAACTGTAGGTCCTGCTACTCTCTATGTTTCAGTGACTTGCACCTACATGAGAGGTCTCTCCTGTTGCTTTCACAGCAGGAAGATGCTAGGGCACTGCTTGGTGATTTGCATTTGCAAATTCTACCATGAAACTGAAAACAGCTTCACCCCGGTCTGTGTGCCACACGTGCAGAGGTCCAGATACCAACATCTGGGCGAGCTCCGTGTATCCAGAATGAGCCATGGTTTTCATACAGTTTCCGCATATTTGCAATTTTTGGCTTTGCTGGAGCAGAATAAAGCAGTAATGTCTGTGGCCCCTTAAAGCAGAACCTACAAGGGGCAAGGTGGTTTGCAGCTGGCTTCCCAGAAGTACATGCTTTTTATATGAACATTGGCAGCCTGTGCCCAGAAAGCTTGGGACTGCTGAGTTAGGGCACACAGGTCACTGTAATCTTTTTTTTTTTTTTTTATGGTTCATGAAGATAAATATAGCATGATTTCTGAGGGATTTCACAAACACTTCCTTTATAGTCTTCACCCCAGCTTACTCTCCGTGACTTTTTCAGGGTGTGTTTTTCCTCCTCTGTGCCAAATTTTCTCATTGCCGGGAGCCTGGCCGGGCAGGAGGATCTGGCTGTGGGGACCCCAAATGAAAGAGGTCCCAGGGCAGCAAGCCCCAGGCCCTGCCGGCCACCAGCTTCCCAGCCGGGGCAGGCAGCCCAGCCCCACTGCCGCAGCCGTGCATTCCTGCCTGTGATCCAGAGCAGGACCGAGCACCAGATGTCTGACCTTCTCACCCTCCTGGCAGCGCTGAGCGGCCTTTCCTGTAAACTTCTGTGGCGTTTTATTTTCCTTTCTTTTCCCAGCCTCCAACTGCTGGTTATTATCATTATTAGGCATAAATGGCCTCTTTCACACTCAGCAAGGCGAGTGCTCCCATGAATGAGGCCTAACTACTGTGAAAGGGCTCGCATGAGGTTCAGAGAGTGTCATGCAACCCAACTAATAAGAAAAGGGAACATTATGAACCCATCTCACTTCGCAGGCGAGGGGATATTTCCATACGCCTGGACAAAAAGTGTATGTCAGACTTGTGCAAAGGAAAAAGAGAGCGGGCCGAGATCTTTCCTTAGGGGAAGGAAGCTGGTCAAAGCACAGCAATTTCAAAAATTGAGCAGCGGGAAAGGATTAAGATCTCGGTTCAACTCACATTATTCTTCTGCAGCAGTGAGTGCAACTGCCTAAAAAGAAATCTGACAGAGGGCGCTTATCTCCAGCACCTGGTGAGAAAAAAAAAAAAACAATAAATTTGACATGGAAAAGATAGGCATTCCCCTTACGCTGTAGTTTTAACTTATCACCCAGCACATCTATGCACTGAAGGCAATCTGGATGCAAATGTTACTTCTATTTGCATTGAGGGCTGAAAACAGCTGAATACGGGTTACAGTTACGGGCATGCGGATATCAAAAAGCCTCTAACCACATCCTGTTACAATTAATGCTCTGTGTTCACACCGCTTCATGCTGGGATGCCCTCAACTATGACAAACTCAGCGGGGTCGAGCAGGATCACTGGGAGGGAAGGAGAGCTCCGAACGATCCTCCTGCCTTGCGCTGACCCCAGCACAGCCACAGGACAGAGCACTAGACCCAGGCTGTGGGTATTTCTGGAAAATACCCAAACTGAGACTGAAATACAGCCATCTGATTTTTTAATTTTTTTAATAAGGGGAAATTTTTGCCTTTTCCCTTAACCATGTTTTGGTGCACAGCTTCTGCGTTCTCTTGCTGGTATTTCCCCCGAAAGGCTGTGCTGATGCATTTTTGCACAGAAACCGTAGGGAGTTCCTCCATGTTGGGGAAAAGCCTCTTTAAAAGCCTCTTTGCTCCTCTCTAGAGGGAGCTTTCTATAGGTTTAAATGCAACTTCAATGGAGATGTGAGCTGTGACACCCTCATGTGAAGGGCGAAGAGCTCGCAGTGTTGTATGAGAAAGAAAGCTCTGATGCACAACTTTTTTTTTTTTTTTTCAAGGGGAATTGCAAATGTAAGTCCTCTTTTTGGAAAAGGCATCCCATCAACATGTCAAATATAGCTTTCGATAACCAAGAGGAGGTTCTCCCCAGCCTCACAGATCTTTGACGTTGACAAGGCTCTGATCCAGAAAAGCCACCATGCCCCGGCCAGAGCAGCTGCACAGCCGAGCGCGGCGATTTTCTTGATTGCCAAAAGTCCCCGTTTCTGAGCGTGTTTTTCCCCATTTCCAAACTGTTTTGCAGAGGTATCAGAACATGTTTAATACTTGAGAAAAATGTGAGCATCGTGGTCATTGAGCAAGACTCACCCCTCTTCCCCTTCCTTTTGTTAGAGCAGAATGAGTCTGGATGGACTCTTGTTTACAGTCTCTTTACAGTGGGCTCTTTTTGCTGCCAATGCCACAAATGATGTCATTTGTTTAGCGGGAGACCGACTATTAGAAATGCCAAACGTAATTAGGATCTTTACTTTCAATTGCATTTCCCAAACACTCATGGTGAGAAATGGCTGCTACCTTTTGAACTCTCAGACTAGCAGTGGGAGCTTTCCCCCGCGAGGGCTGTTGGCAAAGGCTCCAAGCAAGGGTGAGAGGAGATTTCACGCGGCATTTGCAATTCTCCTCTGCGTTTGGAAAGCTCATAAGCTTTCAGCCAGGGGGGCAGTGATGTCACTGAAAATAACTCCTCTCCTGATGGGGGAAAAAAGAAAAAGAAAAAAACATTAACCCCCAGAGACTACAGAGCTGAGGCTCTGCCTGCTTCAGGTCCTCCAAGCCTGGGAGGAATGGGGCCGAGGCCGGCCAGATGCTGCCAGCTGGTTTGGAGCCAGCGTACTGGGATCCTACTCCACCCATGACACTTAGAGAGAAACAAAGGGTGTAAAGGGTGTGTTAGGGACAGGAAGAGGCGTGAGGCTTGTGACTGTACTCCAGCTATTCTCCACTGTCAGGAGCCCCCTGAGGGAGGAGGTGGGAGGAGGCGAGGGGAGGAAGGCCAGTAGCAGATGGCATTAATTTAGCACAGCCCAAGGCTGCTGCACAGTGTGCTGCTGCTTGGTCTGCGTTTGGAACCAGCCTAAAAGCTGCGGCCCCCTGCTTGCAGGCTGCCCTTGTACCCATAGCACAGGGCGAGGGAGATGGGGCATCCGAACCACTCCTGAAATTCACCCTGCGGAGCCCCAGCTGACAACAGTCAAGATGTTGTTAGCATGCAGCGAAGCTCTGGGGGCCCATCCCAGTGCTCGCTGACGTCAATGGAAACCTTTCTGTTGACTTCAATAGACTCTGGATCAGGCCCCTGGCTTCTAATTGTAAGCATACATGGTTTCTCTCCTTCCTTCTGATCAGGATGGTAAAATAGTGAACGTGACATCTGCTCTTCTACAGCCCTGGCTATTCAGGCACCTTTCTTGCCATGATGAAGGCAGCACGTAACCAGAACAATGTGCATGCAGATGCTCTTAGACTTCTGGAGTCTGTTCTGCTGTGATTTAGTGCCAACACGTTTGGCATTAGGAACACTGCTCTTCATGGTGGCTGCCACCGCCATGCGTGGTGGCACGCAGCCCTGCCCTCTGCTCTCCCCTTCTCCAGAAAGGGCTTGTGTCTTAACCCGCTTTGCAACCACCACCTGTAAAAATCTGGGCCAGGCAGACCCAAAGGGTGTATTTTTTTCCTTCTCTATTCACAAACCACTAAAATTGTTATGAGTGTAACTCATGGGGCCTACCTGCTCTTCTAAGAAAACAGCAGGTAACCCACCGGAGAGCCCAGCCTGTGCCCTCGCATCTTTGGGTCACTGAGAAGAAGCTCAGCGCAGCCTCTTCTGCTGCCTCTGATCCCCTGGTGCCGGCAGAGCCCGCTCCGTGCCCTCCACAGATCGTTTCTTGCATCCCCTACAGTCCTCCCACCACCACCTCTTCCAGGGATTTCTCTGCAGGTTATTTGAAGATACTGCCACTCGAGTGAAAATATGACGATGAAGCACCTGTGTTTTGACTATACGCTGTCTTCTCCTGCTGGTTTTAATGTTCTCTGCATTCCCGTGTGATTACTTTTTCTGTGTTGCCTCTCTTTTATTGAGCTTGTGAATGCAAATCACTTCTGGGATGTTATTAATTTTCCTCCAGCTGATAAAACGTCTGCGAGGCAGGAGGAAGCACGAAGTCTGCTTTGTGTCCTTTGAGTTCTTTGAGCCAGCAGTTTTACCCTGCAGTTTACAGTTATTCCTGCAATAAATGGGTCCGTAAAAGAGTTGCTGATTTATATTTAAAAAAATAGGCAGAAAAAAACCTCAAAATTCTGAGAAAATTGAGACAAAGGGAAGTTTTTTTTTTTTTCTTTTTTCTTTCCCCAAGACCACATAACTGCTGAAAGAACAAGAAGCTGTTGACTTTGGGCTGTTAAATTTACTGAATCACTTCTGCAAAACCCAGGCACTACGTGGTATCCTTAAAAGGCCAGTCTACATTCATGATGCAGAGCTTTCCAATTTTTTTTTTTTCAAATTTGCCATCATGTCGTAGAAACCTTGTTATAGCTCACTATGGATTTTAAGCAGAAGGTTCCTTTCAATGCATCCCATTATAGTAAATCAATGAAAATTGAACATAAGGACAGAGCCAAAATGTTTTACTGCTTATTTAAAATTTCTTGCTATAATTTTGGTGCAATTGCTTTAGTTTACGCAGCTCGCTACACAGCTGAATCCATACAGCCATCTATTTTAACTGATCCTGAATTTTTTTCTGCTGGGTCAATAGGAAAATATTGTGTTACCATTCTTAGGATATATTCTTAGCTAATGGTGAAAAAATATTTCCAACCCAGGTCAAGTCATAAGGGAAATGCTGTTAATGAACTTTGTCTTTAGGACTTGTAAATCAACAGAGGACTACAGAGGTTTAGAGAGAGGGTTCTCATCTTTCCCTTTAGTGAGGGCTGTCTTAGTCCAGTTCGCTCCCATACTTTTAGAAGTGCAATGGACTGATTAAAGTATTTTTTTTCGCTCTGCATTTTATTTTAGGAATAGAGGATGGGATTTGAAGCTTGACTTTGCCATGCACGTAAGTCCCCTGGTATCTGTTGTACGAGCCAGAGTGCAGCTGACATGGTGCGTGGGCTGGGAAGCAGGGCTTCGGTTTCAGCATGGGGACACGAGTCTGCAGATCCCGGGAGGGGATCATGCGGTGGGCACAGCCTGGGACTTCTGGCGAGGCACGAGCCAGCACACTGCTACGGTCTCTGTACTTCACATCCCGCCTTTTACAACACAGCCACGTTTTGCTCAGCATCCTGCTGCTGTGGGTGCCGAGTGAAATGAAGGGTCTGGCGCAGAGCGCTTGAACGTGGCCAGGTCTGGCTTTGCTGAGCAGCCCCTGGACGTGCTGCTCTGTTCACACCAGGGGTAGCATCAAAGCGAGCAGTCACAGCCGGGCAGCTCCGGCCTTTCCTTGGATGTCAGCAGGAACTGATGGGACTGCGTGCGCAGTGAACTCCTTTCCTTTGCAGGAGGTTAGCCCAAGATGCTGCGGAGGGGCCACCCTTTGTTCCAGGCAGAAAGCTGGTGTAGGACCCGCTTCCTGGAGACAGGGAGGAAGGAAACCCTAAGGAAGGAAGACTAACAACGCTCTGAGTCACGACCTGATTCTCAGCCTGCCTCCGGCAGCACGTGTCCTGCTCACCATCAGTGGGGTTTAGGGCAAAGCTACAGCAGATGCTCCTGATTGGGCCCTTTGAAGTACCGCGAAGAAATTGCTCCTATGTTTTCAACTTAATGTTCTAGAATTTAGTGTGTAACCTGTTTTTAAAGGTGGTCCTCTAGGGAACATATATTGTCATGGCCTATTCAAGAAATTTTACCTATGAGCATGGGTCAGCACATAGGGGAACACAACAGAGGCTGTGTTACTGTTGATATGTCGTCCCAGTTTGATGTACCATCTGGCTTGGTGGCTTTGGCCAGCCCCAGAGAGATCCCAAAAGTAAACCCAAAGGAGAGCTGTGGTGAGTCAGAAGGACACTGCCAGACTGAGAAGATACTGCAGAGTTTTTTTGCCTTGCATTTATCTTGTGAGTACAGAAAATCCTTCCGTCACTGACGTTCTTGTCTTAAAAAGCTGAGGAACAGTTGGGAATACTCAGTGACTTCTAGCTTGAACTGCACTGTGAGGAGCAATGTGAGCAGAGAAATGCCCTTTCCTCTTCTCCCATGCTGATGCTATACATCCTTGACCTCAGTCACAGTCCCTTCCAAGCAGCACTCCTCACTGCAGCTAAACGACCTTCACACATTTGATACTGAAAAAGATAGTTTGGCTGTTTCATGAAAATGAACTTATCAGAGATGTGCATTACCAGGGGCTTGGTGCAGTTATTCAGCTGAATGTAGGAATGAGATGAGTTCTAGCAACACAATAAAAAAGCAAATCTGACATTTTGTGGTGTTGGAAAAGCAGTTGCTGTTGACAAGGCTCTGAAGACAACTATCTGTGAAAAGGGTCAAATGAACACAAACTTCGTGGGCTTTGACCCTGGTTCTCCCTTTGCTCTGCTTATGTAAATTCTGACAGATTCAGTCTTCAAATAAATCACGGAAGAGACAAAATTGTCAAAGTCTGAGACACCAATACCCAGGAGAAAACAACAGAAACTTCTGAAAACAAGGGCAGTAAAACACTGAATGAAGGTACAAACTTTTTTGCTGAGATTTGTCTCTCCAGCCTCAGATCCATGGAATAAGTTTGATAACTTAATACAGAGATGTTCTTGTTTGTTACTTCTTTCCAATCTTTCATGGTCATTTGAAAATTAAAACAGATCCTCCTCCTCCAGACAGTCAAGTACAGTGAAAGCAGCTTGTTACAAAACATGGCTAAGAATGTTTAAATAGAAATATGTAGAAATGTACAATAAAGAAGGAACTATTCATGATGCATCACTACTCTGACAGGCTGTGAAGTTATTTCACCCTTCAACACAAGTGCTAAAACATAATGGAATCCCTACTGAGTGTTTTCATGCCTACCAGAACATAAAAAAAAGCATGACAAAATGTCCAGTGTGCCCCTAACTATTAGCTTGGCTGAGTAAGGAGGCCAATAGAAAACAGTGGCACTGTGGGAAATATTTGTGGTGAGGGAAGGAAACAATAACTGAAAGTGATAAAAATGTATGATTCTCGCACAACCATGCATCGGCTAGGGAAACACACTGTGCCCCTTGCTGTGAAAGACAACCTGCAGACACAGCATCAGTACAGGCTATGCTTTTTTCTCTCTTTTTCTCTCTGCTGCCATAAAGAAATGTAAAAGCCAGATTTTAAAAAGGCTTCCAGTTGGGAAAGGAGGCTGCTTCTGGTCCTTTTGGTTACAAAAAGGTCCATTCAGCTTGCAAGCAAAGCTATGAGAGAGATACTTGGAATGCACCATTTCAATCTGTTCTTTTTGCTTCCAGTTTAACTGAGAACATGAAACAGGCACAGATGTAGTATTGCAGTGTGTGAAAATGGGGCACTGAATGGTGCATTAATATGAGGCTGGATTCTGCTGTCATTAATCAGGCCCTGTTCAGAAAGAACGAACAAGACTTCAGCCAAAAAAAAAAAAATTATATACATATATGTATACTTGGCCTTTAATATATAAGAATGACAGTTAAATAACACTGAATTCACTGAACTTGATGAACTCAAGGTGATTGTTCGGGTACACATCAATGGTGAGCTGGCTGTAAATGACAATTTGTTCCAAAGAAGCTTTTAACTTTTACTGCCTTTTTCTCTGATTTGCAGTGCAGATAGAAAACACTTCTGAGGCCGTGCATCCTATTTGATGTTTAAACGTGAAGAACCTAAGAAGAATTATCCTGAATTATTGCTGCTTACAGCAAGGAAGTGAACTTTTATGGAGGTCCAAAAGCCCTTCTGTACTCAGAGGCTGGGATGGTTTCACTTTGTTTTCCCTTAGCCCTGATGTAGCTTCATAACCACCCGGTGGGAAGCGATGCTTACGGTGTTGTAAAACTGGTGGAAATAACAGGATTATCTTTGCCTAACCACAGGGTTTTCCATGTCAGGAATTCGAACATCCTGAAATCATTCTGCCCCCAGACATTTTTTTTTTTTCCTTCTGGAAGAAAGGACTAAATAATATGTTTCAGGCCTATGCATGGCCTTATGCTCTTCTCAGTGCGAAGCTTGCAAAAGGAAGAGGAAAGGAAAAAAGGCACGCTGAGGAACCTGTCAGCCAGAAGCCAGGCCTCCACGAACCCAAACCAGTATTTCTTCAACTCAGAAAAAGGTATTTGCCAGTCAGGTGAAGGGGAAGGCCTGGAAAAGCCATTCCATTCAACGTTTTTACTGTCTGTAAGTTCTGAGCAACCAGGAACAGCACAGACATTTTGTAATTTGAGGGAAAACCCCGAGTGCTTGTCGCAAGCTGCTCCTAGTCTCCTTTCACTACCAGTCCTCCATGCTTCCTCCAACAGTGAGGGCTGCAGGAGAGGAAGGCCGGGCTCCCCACTTCCCCTGGCTAGCCAGGCCTGTGGTACAAGATGGCGCCTGTGGTACAAGGTGGCGCCTGTGGTACAAGATGGCGCCTGTGGTACAAGGTGGCGCCTGTAGTACAAGATGGTGCCTGTGGTACAAGATGGCGCCTGTGGTACAAGATGGTGCCTGTGGTACAAGATGGCGCCTGCGGTACAAGATGGCGCCTACAGTACAAGATGGTGCCTGTGGTACAAGATGGTGCCTGCGGTACAAGATGGCGCCCGCAGCCCAGCCTGCCCTGCTGGGCCTGCTCCTGGCTGCGTGTGGCACCCACGGCACCCGCTCCTATCCACGGCCGCCTTCAGCTATTGTAACCATGAGCTGATCCAGTTTCTCAGATCTCCACATTGGTCGTGAAAGACTTAAAGCTTTTGTCTAAACTTTTGGTTTTGGTAGTATCAGGCCTCCTTCCTAAAGTTCTCCTAATAGCCGTTCGGCATTGTTGTTTTTCCGCTAAGAATATTTTTTCTTGTATATGAAAATAATTGCAGTAATGCTCGAAAGATAAAAATGTAAGTATGCTACATAAATTCAATTTATTATTATTATTTTTTTTTATACGAAGCCTCCATTAACACCACTTTTTGTAGTAGTGACTGCATGGAAAGCAGACAATTCAGTTTTGCTGGATTTGCTTTCGGTCTGATTCCATAAACATTAAAGGTATTAGCAAATCCTGAAAATCTTTTATTTCAGCTTAATTGAAGTAACTGATACAACATAATATAATTTATTTCCTTTCAAATTGAATGGTGGAAAATTGGCATTATTTTATGCCGGTTCTCAAATTGTGTCAGGAATATTCTAGCCAGTGGTGTAAGTTGGTTTATGTTCAAATTTTGCAATTATTCTTTTACTTCTTTTTAAAACGGTCACTTTGCTGGTGAACAGATCATACGTTAATGAAGTTTGAAAGGTCTTTTTTGAGCAATGTAAGACTTAATAAGACCATAATTTTGCATTTTACTGCTTCGGTGGGGAAAAGGTGTTAATTAAGAGTACCATGGCACAGAAAACTGCTTTTTGGCTCTGCCTACAAACTGGCTTATTCTTCTTATAAATAATCAGTCCCACTTAATTACCAGACCATATTGTATTTACTAGCTACAGTCAAGCGTTCCCAGACCTCATAGTTTTAAGTCTGTGAAACACTTGAATATTATGATCTCACCTCATGATACAGAATCTCTCTATTCAAGTTTATACATGACGTGGAAAGTCTCCGGGATGTACTCTGAGGTGTAAAATTAGTGTAATTCCACTGGAATGAAAGAGACGTGCCAATTTATATCAAGTGAAGCTATGGCCCACAATGTCTCAAAGACATTTGCTTTTGTCTAGCAAACAGCAAACAACATTCTTCATTTTAATGGAAAATAATGGTTAAGTCTGCCCTTGCTAATGTACAGAAGCAGATCAAAGATGGTACAACCTCAGCTTGTGAGGCAGTATTTCGCTAGCAGACAATTAATATGATAGTATCAGGGAAATGAAAATCTATTCCATGCCTAGGTGTTTCCCCTCATGGACTGCAAAACTACTGGGTTTATCATTTTCTGTCTTTAGGCAAAAAAGGTAACTCTTATTTGCATGTTTGTCAGTTTGCGCTTGAGAGTACGAGATTTACTGAAAAACAAGCTCAGCGAGCTAAATGAAATGCCAATGGTCTTATTATCTTGAGAGAGCAAACCACTTAAGCCCATGATTAAAATGAAGGTAATTGAATTTAAGTGTGCAGTAAAGTAAAGCATAGAAATAAATACTTTGCTGAATAAAAAAGAGATTATTCTCACACTTAAATGTAAGCACTAATAACTATTTTGCTAAAATTGAGGTTTGTAGCTTTCTCTCTGCTGTTCCAACTATCCCATTAATAAAAACTGGCACTAATTTCAGAGCTTTTCTAGGAAATTTGTATCACAGAATGAAGATCAAGGTGTTGCTTATACAATAAATTGGCAGAGTAGATTTGCAAGAGGAAAACATTAAAATCTGGGTGTGATTATGTATGTATCAGAAAGGCAGAAGAAGAACTTATTTCAAGTTTGTGTGGCTTTCTCAGAAACATGTCCTTGGTAAAAGAGAACGATAACACCTACTTGTTCTATGAAATCTCCAAAAGGCCGGTGTTCAGGGTAACTTCAGTGCAACTGCAGCTGCTGTGTTTTTACACCCGAGAACCTCTGTACCAAATTGGTGTTTGGATTTTTTTTTTTTTTACTGCAAGCTTAGGGAAGGAAAATGGATAAATGGAAAAGTTCAGCTGCAATCCCATCACAAACTGCAATCACAGTCACAACAAAATATTTAGATATGACTTTTCCATTAAATGTTCCTCATTTCTTCTCTGATTTTAAAAGCTTTTTTTTTTTTTTTTTTTTTTTTCCCATTATAAAACTTTTCAAATGCCAAATGATTCTCTTCCTTGCCACCATTTTGCCTTCAAAGAAAACAAAAAAAGCCAGGTTTTGCTCCTGTTGAGCATGAAGTTAGGTTCCCTAGCACTGAGCGGAAACTTCTTTCTTATTACATGGCTTTGGTATCACTGGAAGAGAGATGGACCAGAGGCACATTTGAAAACATAATATTCTTTGTTGTACACAATGTTATAGGTTGGACTGTTGTGCTGAGGCGAATGAGATGAGGTTTAACAAGGCCCAGTGCCGGGTCCTGCACTTTGGCCACAACAACCCCATGCAGCGCTACAGGCTTGGGGCAGAGTGGCTAGAAGGCTGTGAAAAGGAAAATGATCGGGGGGTGCTGATCGATGCTCAGCTGAACATGAGCTGGCAGTGTGCCCAAGTGGCCAAGAAGGCCAATGCCATCCTGGCCTGTATCAGGAATAGTGTAGACAGCAGGAGCAGGGAGGTGATTGTCTCCCTGTACTCAGCTCTGGTGAGGCTGTACCTCGAGTGCTGTGTTCAGTTTTGGGCCCCTCACTACAAGCAACAGAGGACGCCCAGAGGAAGACTGTAAGGGCAGGGCAGGCAGTAATGTCACAGAATACTCTCCCAGCACTTAGGGACCTAGGAACTTAGCAACCTAGGAACTTCCAGAGCCAGAGGTTGGTGTCTTGTATTTATTTTTTTAATTTTTTTTTTTTTTTCCAACGACTTTGTTATCCACAGATTGCCTTACTCCCTTCCCAAGCTCACTCACGAATAGGTTGAGCTGGACCAATATGTGCACTTGTGCCTGTGAAACTCCACCTCCCTCTGCTGTCAACAGTAACCAGGTATTAGCTTCGTTTTCTTTCAGTAGTTATACCTTCTTGGGAGATTATTACCTCCTTTCCCCTGGTAGATTTTCTTCCCTGAGAACGGTGGGAGACATTGTCAAGGGTTTTTTAGAAATCCAAGTAGAATGCAAGGAAATATCTGCCTCACATGCTGGCTGAATCCTTCAAAGAACTCCAGCAGTGATCTGCAAGGTCTAGCTTTCTTTTGCCATGCTCATCCTTCTCCGTGAATGCCTTACGGGAGTGTCTGAACCTTCCTGTCTGCTCTTGGCTCCAGTGTTGCCAGATAACTGGAGCTCTGCAAGGGAACAAAACCCGTGGGAGGTAGACACAAAGTTTCTTAAGAATCAGTTTGAGAGGACTGAGCTGATAATTTAGACACAACCCCAGTTATCTTCATGAAGACCAATGGCTAATGATTAGGCATAATCATAATAATCTCCTTAAATAATAAATGCTTTGAGTCTGCAAGCACCTAATCACAAGAATTTTATCTTCTGCTTTCCGTGATTCTTCTAGGATGTGCAGCTGTCAGACTGTTCCTATTAACTGGACTTTGAAACCTCTACGTGCTCTGCTGTCAACACGACTTCTGTAGTGTCTGTAAGTTCACAGAGTGACCTATCTTTTGCAGACTTACATTTTAAAATATTTCTCATTCTATTTTTGCCATCTTTATGTATACATGTTGAGTGGTAAAATGCAAATTTAGAAGGCCTGGTATGAGGATCATTCATACTTTATAATGGTATTTTTTATATGGAAAGGGCCATTATCCTAATTAAGCTGGCCCAATTTGAGGCGCGGGTGTATTCACTTGTGCATACACATACAATCTAATGCATTAAATGCATATAGATCTATTCACATGTATTACACACTATATATACATTTAATGCATCCAGACTGTGTGTATGTCATGCTTTTTGCGCAGAGCGACCTAATGCAAAGCGCACTGCGATGACTATCGCTCCCGTTTGGCACACAGAGAAGACTGTGCTGGATAAATTATTCACCAAAAACCATCAGCCAGGCTGGCCACGGGCACGATTTACACCGGCAAAGTGCTTTTGATACGGATTGCGTGAGAGACACGGCACAAAAGATGGCTGCATTGCAGTGGACCGAGGAGCGTTACTCCAGGATGAAGGCAGGAAGCAAAAATAGCCTTGCCACGCCGCTATCGCAGAAAGTTTCTAAAGCGGGAATGTGAATTCCTTGCCCTGCATGCACGCAGCCTGCGGCTGCTCAGCTCCACGCCTCTGCCCCAGCTCAGCACCAGCTCCAGCTCAGCACCAGCCGCAGCCCAGCCCGTTCCCCAGCCCCAGCTCAGCACCAGCTCAGCACCAGCCCCAGCCCAGCCCCATCCCCAGCCCCAGCTCAGCACCAGCTCAGCACCAGCCCCAGCTCAGCCCCTGCCCGGCGCCGCCCCTCTCCTCGCTGCCGCCAGGATGAGCGCACGGCAGAGGGCTGGCCGTCGCTTGCAAGGGAGCTGGAGCGAAAGGGAAGGGGCAGAAAATGGAGCGGCAGTAATGTCCTGAAGGTAAAGTTATGCTCAGTTGTTGTTGTCTTTTTTTCTTTTTTTTTTTTTTTTTTCCTCGTCCCGAGCCTGCCTCTCGCTTGGTTTGTTTCGAGCAGAGGGAAGGAGACTTGCTGAGAAGGCGTCACTTTATAAAAGTTTGCATATTTTGCTGAGTTTTTTTTTTTTTTTTTTTTTTTTTTTAAGGGGGGGTTGTACTATTCGTAATGCAACTGTGCGATGTGGCCAAGATCTAAATATACGGCTGTGAAAACAACCCCTGAGATAGCGACACCGATAGCAGAGGCTATTGTTTAACTTTTGGGATTCCGATTAAATCCTGAAATGTTAAATATTTATTTAATGCGTACGGAGATCGGGAATTCTCGCTAGCTACACTAATGGAGTCAGAACAGGCAGCGAGGTTTTTTGCCTACTCCCCTCCCAAATCTAAATGGGGACTTCCAGATCTAAGAGCAGGGACTTTGTGCCAATGCTCAGACTGGAATATGAACATTAAAGGACAAAACGCTTTAGCTTTGTTTTAGGAGTTTTATTTCAGTTGGTTAAGCAAACTATCGCACTTTTTCCCATTTCTCCAGCTCAATCCAAACATAACATTCCAAAGGCTAAAATCTGGTACAAAATAAAACCTACTTAGTAGCAGCTGAAGTTACATTCACAGTCTAAAAATGATCTGAAAGTGCCTCGAGAGTCCTAAATGTCATGTCTGCTAACGCTCCTGCCGTGGCCTATGTACTGCTGCAATCCTCTGAAGTGGTTACCTGTCCAAGAGTCAGGAACAGACGATAAGAAGCCAGCAGACAGAAAGCCAAAGAGACACTAAAAGCTAAAGAACAGGGTTCTTCATGATGTTACATTGCAGCAGTTAGCTTTCTTAAATGTTAATACATTTTCCCTCAGAGATGCTTCTTGGCTCAGTGTTTGTTGTTTTTTTTCTCTGTACTATTTTGTACATTGTCACGAGTACATAAGATCAGTTTAGCGTATGAAGGCTCTCTAAATTTTGGCTGGAGTTTCAATGAACTCACAGGGAAGGCAGGTGTGGGGTGATAAACTTCAGGCTCTGTGAGTTCACATCTCACTCAAGCATTTTACTCAAAGCGAACACTGTCCTAGAGTCAAAGTATGGTTAAAGTTATAGTTTGTCCAGAGAAGGGCAACGAAGCTGGTGGAGTCACCGTCCCTGGAGGTCTTTAAAAGACGTTTAGATGTAGAGCTTAGTGGTATGGTTTAGTGGAGGACTTGTTAGTGTTAGGTCAGAGGTTGGACTAGGTGATGTTAGAGGTCTCTTCCAACCTAAATGATTCTGTGATTCTGTCATTCCCAAGCTGTGTTGAATTGTAATTAAGGTTGTGAACTACTTTAGTGACAGTGCCTCACATGGGGCCCATCTCAGCAGTTGGAGCAAAAGGTTTATGACCTTCTAATTTTTCCTTTACCATGTGAAATATGAAGGTGTTGGGATAATAACAGTAATGCCAACATTTCAGATTTGCAAAAAATGTAAGCAAAATTGAAAATATATCCTTTGCCTTTTGATTTTCCTCCTTTTATTTCCTTTCCAAACATATGTCATAGGGCAGTGCTTAAAGAGTGGACGAAATCCCATCAGTGGTAAAACCCTGAATGAAAAATAACATTTGACTATTACTATGAGAAAGTAGAAATTTCCTCATCTTATTGGCTTCTCCCACAAGTTTTAATTTCTGTTTCAGAAAATGACCCAGTTCCCTTTCCTCTTTTTATTTATTTATTTATTTTTAAATAAGACTTCTGTGGAAATGGTTTTATTGTGAACAGAAGCAAATAACTTGCATCATGCTGTCCCAAACTACACCATACTACTGCCCCAAAACACTTTAATTTTATGATAGGTATTATTATGCTTGTATATGCAGATCTTGATACTGTAAAGGAAATTATTAAAGCCAACTATTTGGTCATGAGGATTGAAAAAAAATTTGTTTCCCAAGTGTGCCACAAAATTTAAATACGAGTTGTAAAGGCCCGGTGTGGTTTAACTTGAGGACTTTGGTGAAAATACACCTAATGCACCCAGAAGGTCAAGTCCTGTCAGCTCCGCCATGGGAAAGCTTTGGTAGTCTGTATTGCCATCACTAATTGCTTTGTGTTGTGAAATCCTCGGGTGATAACGTGTTGTTAGAAAGTTGTCTTATGAGTAATTAAGCTTAGGTCTAGCTATTATAACCTGATTTGTTACTCATACACTAGAGTCATCGGCTGTGTTTTCTCTCAAGATGCAGATAAAGCTCAGTGTCCTCTTCGCTGGTCTAAGGCAAAAGTGCCTGCATAATGAATGGAGAGATTTTAACTATAGGTAGGTTCAGGCACATGTAGCGGGAAGCATTATCTTTAACACAATAGGTACAATTATTGTATTTCAAATTTCAATCATTTGTATTTCAAATTGTTCCTTTTTCCTTTTCCTTTCCTTTCTTTTATTAAGAGGGAATGATGTGGGATGTGTACCTTTCTTCAATTAAAGTTTAAAATACTGTTTTTACTCATAAGTAAGGTTTTTTTTTTTTTTTTTTTTTTAATCTCTCTTTGAGAGTGTTTCTGTTTATTGTATCCAAGCTTCTCCATAGAGTGGGTGTAACCAGGAGAAGAATTTGGCCCATAATGTGAGCTAAATTTTCAGCGCTTCCACTATTTAGAGCTCTGCTGTGTTAAAAATAGCTTCCCTGTGGTTTTGGCCATGGAGCCACAAATACAACTTTTCAGTGCAGAGTTATTGTGGATGTTGGTCCCAACTATTGCTACAAGAAATGGAATTCCAGCTCACGACTGTGTCAACAGATGGTTGTATTGAATGTGAGGTTGTGTGTTAGATCTTCTCACTGTCCCAAACAGAGAATGCGTCCCACCCAAATGCCAATCACATTCAAAGGGAGCATGCTCCCAAGGAAGCACTTGGCCTTGGGAGTGAAAAGCCCTGGGAAAAACTGAGCCCATGCTGGCAATAAATTGGAAGAATGTACACAGAAGGCTCCGAGGGTGGCTAACCGTGCAGGATGTTAAACAGGTGCTAGGGAAGTGAGTAAATCTTTAAGAAGAAAACAACACAATTTTGTTCGTGAGTAATTTTGAGCATAGTTTACACAAAAGAAAAAAGCTCGCAGTGACGTATGATGTATCTTCCTGCTGCCTACAGGTTTTTGATGCGGTTGCTACAGCCAGCTTTCAGGAGGTGGGGGCTACCTTCCCTCTGAGCTTAGCAGTGGGTGACAGACTCCAGAAAGTGTTCTTGCAATCTGAGGTCATGTTCTGGAAATGGTTGAAAATCACCAATTTAGAAGAATGCCGGTGAGAGTACTGTATGTCCATGTACCGCTGAAGCAATAGTGAATGCAAGCCGGGAGGCAGTCTAGAAAACTAGCAACAGTGGAGGAAAATTCAAAGGAACTATGCCATTTTAAATTCTTTTATTTATCGTTTCCTCTGTGAAGCAGTGTATTACTTCACGTTAATCAGCTGGAATTTTTTTTCCATTCCTCCAGGAAGGTTCCGCCTCCCGTTCTGCAAAGCAGATCCAATTTAGCAGTACTTTGCCCTGACCAGATGCTATGCACAAGTTTCAGTGGTCGAGGGTTCACACTCTGATATGGACTTTGCAACAGGCCTCAGTGTTCTCTTCTATTCATTGCTTATGCGTTTACTCTTCCTGCATTGTCCTCTCACCCTTCTTAGGACTTTGACTTTTTTGTCTGTTCTTTTGACATTTATTGGTTGGATTGCGTGTTCAGTTTTGCACCTTTAGTTGACTCTCAAATCTGTTAAACTAGATATACCATCCCTAATATATTTACATTTTTCTTCTCTAGTGTGAAAAGACAATGTTGATTTAAACTAAAAAAACCTTTACACAATGTCTTTAGTTCAAACATCTTCATAGATGTAGCAGCACTCAGCAGTTTGATCTCATTTATTCGTTCAGTCTAGTAAAAAAAAAAAGCCGGCAGCTTTTTTTCTTGGAAGTATACCTTTAGCTTGTCTTTCCCTCCCCTGACCTACAATTTCATGTTGAGGTCCTGTATCTATAGCTTCAGGAAACAAGAGTAATCCTTCTCACCCCTTCTCTGCAGTGCTGTGTGAGTTGGGCAATGTAAGATTTCCAGAAGCGTGGCTGTAACAATACTAGGGAACTCAGTGGCTGGGAGCCAGCGAGTGTAAGTTCACAGTAGCCCACACCACCAAAGGCCCTGCAGATAAACACTTTTAATACATTTCCTCCAGACACTAAGCAATTTTTTTTCATTTGGATTTAACTTTCTTACATGTGTGATGTAATGTACACAACATTTGTGTTGCTTTCTTGTTGTGAGGCAGCCACGTACCATCTATTGTGTTTGTTCTCAGCATGCTGTAAATTGTGGGGCTATTTAAGAGGACCAAATGGCCAGAGTGAATGCCACCTCCCTTTCCACTGGCTGAACTCTGCTCAGACATAACCCTCTTGTTCTGCCTCAAAAATATACGTAAAAGTATGTATAGTATGTTAGCCCCTCCTTAGCCTTTCCCACCCTGAAAATTTTCAAATAGGGATGGCATGTTCCCCTCTCCACTGCCAAGAAAAAAAAAAAATTCACAGTATTTCCCCCTTCCCCCATTTCTTCTCAGCACACAGCTGTGAGAGTCTAACTTTCAGGAGCTATCCTATCTGTTTCCCCCGATTTTGTTTTGAAGCTGGATTTCGTTTAAATATCCAAGTCATCTTTCACACTGCAGGATTTTTTTGACATAGTTTTAAAGTGGCCTTGCAAATGTTTAATGTGGGTAGAGACATGGTAATTGTTTATATATATATATATATATATATGTTCTTTTTATCCTATTATTTTGCATGTATTTTTTTTTTTAATAAAAACCTCCCCCAGCAATTTAGAAAGTTGATAGGGAATTAAGTTGAACAATGCAGTCATTTTAGAAGTCACAGGAAGGCCAAAGTTTCATAATAAAGCTACCTTTTTTTTTTTTTTTCAAAACTATTTCCTTATAATTCAAACAATCTATTTAATTTTCACACCATTCATTTCTAACCAAACAAAAAATCTCATTAAAAAATGTAGAGATCGTATTCAAAATCTAGTGAGAAAATCAAAATAATGTAATTTAAGATACTTGTTGAACTTCATAGTTGCTTCTCAACCATGCAAGGCCTGATACAAAGCAGCGGTAATTTTTCTGTTGATTGTTTTGCACTTTGATCAGCCTGTAAGGTTATAGCTAGTCCAACATAAACATGCACAGCAGCTCAGGTTTTATGAGAAGACAATCTTCTGTCTTCATTGGTATTAGACTGTGTGCAAAGGAATGTGAAACAGGTAGTTGTACTTTACTTGACTTTACAAGGCCGGAGCAAATGTATAAACACGTGCAGTTGTCTCTGCAGAATCTGAGCACGCTATTATAATTAAAATGTTTAAGTAGAAAGTTAGCTAGTTGTTTTTCCTTAGATTATCAGAGTTACATGTCTGTATTTTGAAAAATGTACATTTGCCAATGCTAAAAGAAGACGGATGGATTCATGAGTTATGAAATTCATGAATTTCCCAAATTCATGTAGTCACATGATTTCCAGAAACTATGTGCAGGATGCCTCAAGTCTACTTGCTGCAACCCTGTTTTTGAGGTTTGTATGTTACTAGAGTACACCAACTTCTGTCGACTACATACAGCTTTGTATGTAGTCGACAGAAGTGTACGTGGTGTTAATTTTTTTGTGACCTTAAGCATAAACAGACTTGAATCATGAGATAGCAGATGTAATTTACTTTATCCTTTACTCTGTCCCATTGACTAGAACCAGGTAACTTGTCTTTTGCAGTTGGTCATTTGCCATTTAACATTAGACAAAGAATTAGTCTGTGGCAGAATGATGAAAAAGAGGAAAACTATTTTTCAGTTGGTAGATTATATTTGTTATTACTCTACTCCAAAATAGTCTGTATATTGTGCTTAAGATTATCACTGCTTTCTAAGGAGTAGTGTGTTGTGAGCAGACATGCCTAACTTGCCTGTATTTTTAAACTGGGAACTTTGCACAACTTAGAGTTTTGGAAAACTTGGAGTTTTCCCGTAAGCTTGCATGCACACCTGCAGAGTTCCTCATAAACTCTAAAACCTCTGCAGGAGGAAGAACATCAGAGCTCTGTCTCGTAGCTTCACTTGACAACATACAACTGTTTTGTAACTTCTTAATAAGAGAACATTTTGTTTTGTAGAGACATGATGGCTGGCACATGAACAACACCTCAAATGCTGCTGCCAATTTGTTGTTTGTTACTTGGTTTATTAATTAAGTTACACAAAAGATTTGGAAAAAGACCAACAGCCTTCAACAGCCTTTTTTTTTTTTTTTTGGTCCCATATTTTGGACTGCCTGGCCAAAGCAGAACAATTGCTGGTGCAGAGATACACAGAAGTCCCCAAAGGCGGTTAGGGCGGTTAGCTCTGTTCTTTGACTGAATTATACCAAACCCATGCACCTTCACTGTTTGTCATGAACTTTAGTAGGGATATCCTTCCTGTTGGTCTATTAATTGACCTCTGTATAGATCTGATCAGAGTACACTGGTGCTAAAAACTTCTGTTTACATCAAAAGCCACATGGTTTTCAGCCAGAAAAAAAAAATAATATTCAAAGCTCAAACTTATTTAAAATTGAAACCAGTTTGGCTCACTGGCTATTTTCCCCATTTCTACAAACTTTACCTCACTTTTTTTCTTATTCTTTTTTTTTTTTTTTTTCTGGAGTTAATTTACACAAAGAAGGGGTTTCATGTTCTTTCTTTCTGGCTTAATTATATAAAATATAATGTGTGTATATACATTTATATATATATGTATATAAAATTCCTTTACATTTGCCTGTTTCTAGTAATTTTTTTTGGAAGGAAGGATTTTAATAGCAAGATTCGGTTGGCATGCCGTAAGCTGTGGCTACACCAGGTTTTTAATGGCTCAGAACTGGTGTAGTTACACGTCCTGCAACAGAAATACAGATTTGTATGCAAAGAATCGGTTTGCCTAGTATATCCTTCCCATATGCTATTTTTGCCAGGGGAAGTAACTTTTCTCTAGAAATTTCCGTAGTGGATCAGGCAACCATTCAGCTAAGTTCAGCAGTGTGTCTGAAGAGGCCTCAGGTAGGCCTCAGGCACCTTTGGGTTCTGAAGTAGTCTTCCTGTAGAAAAAGTTTCCTCTTAAAATCATTTTGAGGACTGAAGCGTAAAATACTTTCCCCTCATTGTGGATATTTTCATTAAGAATATGAAGCTAAGTTTCTCCGTGCCATCAGTTTGGGCCTCACCAGTGCTTTGTGGTGAGCAATGCCACCTGCTTAGGAGCCGGGACAGCAGCACTAGGCTTGGTTAGGCCTTCATGGAGGCCTCTCATGTATTTCATCTGTCATGAGGAAAACAAAACTTTGCCAGTCCTTCCTCATGATGAGAGGCATTAACAACTCATTTTTATTGTTGATTTTAATGAAGTTTGTGTGTTCTTCAGTTACGGCTGAAATACTGGCTTTTGGAGTTCCCAATATCTGTTGCCTGTTGAGGGGATATTCAAACATGGAAATGTTGTAACTTCAAGTCATGGTGCTGAACTCGGTTCTTCTTTAATTTACCCTCGTATTCACTGATTTACATAGTTAATAATGACAAGAAATGAACAATTAGGCTGCAGCGTGCTTGATCAAGGTCAGGCATTGTTGTGGCTTCTTGGAGGTGGCATTGGCCAGGCACCTCTCTGAAATGAGTTTCTCTGCCATCCAACAAGTGGCTGTGAGGAAGCGGTGGCCATTTCCATGTAATGCGGCAAGGACAGTTTGTCTCATTGGGTATTTTCCCCATTTCTACAAATTTTACCTTGCTTTTTTTTTTTTTTAATTATTTTATTTTACTTTTTTTTTTTTTTTTTTAGTGGTTTTAATTTACACGAATAAATAAGTGGTTTAATTATATATAATACAGTATATATGTATATATATAATTCTTCTACATTTCCCTGTTTCTAGGTGGTTTTTTTTTTTTTTTTGGAAGGAAGAATTTTAATAGCAAGATTCGGTTGGCATGCCGTAAGCTGTGGCTACACCAGGTTTTTAATGGCTCAGAACTGGTGTAGTTACACGTCCTGCAACAGAAATACAGATTTGTATGCAAAGAATCGGTTTGCCTAGTATATCCTTCCCATATGCTATTTTTGCCAGGGGAAGTAACTTTTCTCTAGAAATTTCCGTAGTGGATCAGGCAACCATTCAGCTAAGTTCAGCAGTGTGTCTGAAAAGGCCTCAGGTAGGCCTCAGGCACCTTTGGGTTCTGAAGTAGTCTTCCTGTACAAAAAGTTTCCTCTTAAAATCATTTTGAGGACTGAAGCGTAAAATACTTTCCCCTCATTGTGGATATTTTCATTAAGAATATGAAGCTAAGTTTCTCCGTGCCATCAGTTTGGGCCTCACCAGTGCTTTGTGGTGAGCAATGCCACCTGCTTAGGAGCTGGGACAGCAGCACTAGGCTTGGTTAGGCCTTCATTGGGCCTGTAAACTGTCTCATCTCTCATGAGGGAAAAAAGACTTTGCCAGTCCTTCCTTTCAATGAGAGGCATTAACAACTGATTTTTATTGTTGATTTTAATGGAAGTATGCGTGTTCTTCAGTTACGGCTGAAATACTGGCTTTTGGAGTTCCCAATGTCTGTTGCTTATTGAGGGGATATTCAAACATGGAAATGTTGTAACTTCAAGTCATGGTGCTGAACTCGGTTCTTCTTTAATTTACCCTCGTATTCACTGATTTACATAGTTAATAATGACAAGAAATGAACAATTAGGCTGCAGCGTGCTTGATCAAGGTCAGGCATTGTTGTGGCTTCTTGGAGGTGGCATTGGCCAGGCACCTCTCTGAAATGAGTTTCTCTGCCATCCAACAAGTGGCTGTGAGGAAGCGGTGGCCATTTCCATGTAATGCGGCAAGGACAATTTGTCTCATTGGGTATTTTCCCCATTTCTACAAACTTTACCTTGCTTTTTCTTTCTTGTTTTTTTTTTTTTTTTTAATTATTTTATTTTACTTATTTTTTTTTTTTAACTGGAGTTAATTTACACGAATAAATAAGTGGTTTATTTATATAAAATACAGTATATATGTATATATATAATTCTTCTACATTTCCCTGTTTCTAGGTGTTTTTTTTTTTTTGTTTTTTTTTTTTTTTGAAGGAAGAATTTTAATAGCAAGATTCGGTTGGCATGCCGTAAGCTGTGGCTACACCAGGTTTTTAATGGCTCAGAACTGGTGTAGTTACACGTCCTGCAACAGAAATACAGATTTGTATGCAAAGAATCGGTTTGCCTAGTATATCCTTCCCATATGCTATTTTTGCCAGGGGAAGTAACTTTTCTCTAGAAATTTCCGTAGTGGATCAGGCAACCATTCAGCTAAGTTCAGCAGTGTGTCTGAAGAGGCCTCAGGTAGGCCTCAGGCACCTTTGGGTTCTGAAGTAGTCTTCCTGTAGAAAAAGTTTCCTCTTAAAATCATTTTGAGGACTGAAGCGTAAAATACTTTCCCCTCATTGTGGATATTTTCATTAAGAATATGAAGCTAAGTTTCTCCGTGCCATCAGTTTGGGCCTCACCAGTGCTTTGTGGTGAGCAATGCCACCTGCTTAGGAGCCGGGACAGCAGCACTAGGCTTGGTTAGGCCTTCATGGAGGCCTCTCATGTATTTCATCTGTCATGAGGAAAACAAAACTTTGCCAGTCCTTCCTCATGATGAGAGGCATTAACAACTCATTTTTATTGTTGATTTTAATGAAGTTTGTGTGTTCTTCAGTTACGGCTGAAATACTGGCTTTTGGAGTTCCCAATATCTGTTGCCTGTTGAGGGGATATTCAAACATGGAAATGTTGTAACTTCAAGTCATGGTGCTGAACTCGGTTCTTCTTTAATTTACCCTCGTATTCACTGATTTACATAGTTAATAATGACAAGAAATGAACAATTAGGCTGCAGCGTGCTTGATCAAGGTCAGGCATTGTTGTGGCTTCTTGGAGGTGGCATTGGCCAGGCACCTCTCTGAAATGAGTTTCTCTGCCATCCAACAAGTGGCTGTGAGGAAGCGGTGGCCATTTCCATGTAATGCGGCAAGGACAGTTTGTCTCATTGGGTATTTTCCCCATTTCTACAAATTTTACCTTGCTTTTTTTTTTTTAATTATTTTATTTTACTTTTTTTTTTTTTTTTACTGGAGTTAATTTACACGAATAAATAAGTGGTTTAATTATATATAATACAGTATATATGTATATATATAATTCTTCTACATTTCCCTGTTTCTAGGTGTTTTTTTTTTTTTTTTTTTTTTTTGGAAGGAAGAATTTTAATAGCAAGATTCAGTTGGCATGCCGTAAGCTGTGGCTACACCAGGTTTTTAATGGCTCAGAACTGGTGTAGTTACACGTCCTGCAACAGATTTGTATGCAAAGAATCGGTTTGCCTAGTATATCCTTCCCATATGCTATTTTTGCCAGGGGAAGTAACTTTTCTCTAGAAATTTCCGTAGTGGATCAGGCAACCATTCAGCTAAGTTCAGCAGTGTGTCTGAAAAGGCCTCAGGTAGGCCTCAGGCACCTTTGGGTTCTGAAGTAGTCTTCCTGTAGAAAAAGTTTCCTCTTAAAATCATTTTGAGGACTGAAGCGTAAAATACTTTCCCCTCATTGTGGATATTTTCATTAAGAATATGAAGCTAAGTTTCTCCGTGCCATCAGTTTGGGCCTCACCAGTGCTTTGTGGTGAGCAATGCCACCTGCTTAGGAGCCGGGACAGCAGCACTAGGCTTGGTTAGGCCTTCATGGAGGCCTCTCATGTATTTCATCTGTCATGAGGGAAACAAAACTTTGCCAGTCCTTCCTCATGATGAGAGGCATTAACAACTCATTTTTATTGTTGATTTTAATGAAGTTTGTGTGTTCTTCAGTTACGGCTGAAATACTGGCTTTTGGAGTTCCCAATATCTGTTGCCTGTTGAGGGGATATTCAAACATGGAAATGTTGTAACTTCAAGTCATGGTGCTGAACTCGGTTCTTCTTTAATTTACCCTCGTATTCACTGATTTACATAGTTAATAATGACAAGAAATGAACAATTAGGCTGCAGCGTGCTTGATCAAGGTCAGGCATTGTTGTGGCTTCTTGGAGGTGGCATTGGCCAGGCACCTCTCTGAAATGAGTTTCTCTGCCATCCAACAAGTGGCTGTGAGGAAGCGGTGGCCATTTCCATGTAATGCGGCAAGGACAGTTTGTCTCATTGGGTATTTTCCCCATTTCTACAAATTTTACCTTGCTTTTTTTTTTTTTTAATTATTTTATTTTACTTTTTTTTTTTTTTTACTGGAGTTAATTTACACGAATAAATAAGTGGTTTAATTATATATAATACAGTATATATGTATATATATAATTCTTCTACATTTCCCTGTTTCTAGGTGGTTTTTTTTTTTTTTTTTTTTTTTGGAAGGAAGAATTTTAATAGCAAGATTCGGTTGGCATGCCGTAAGCTGTGGCTACACCAGGTTTTTAATGGCTCAGAACTGGTGTAGTTACACGTCCTGCAACAGAAATACAGATTTGTATGCAAAGAATCGGTTTGCCTAGTATATCCTTCCCATATGCTATTTTTGCCAGGGGAAGTAACTTTTCTCTAGAAATTTCCGTAGTGGATCAGGCAACCATTCAGCTAAGTTCAGCAGTGTGTCTGAAAAGGCCTCAGGTAGGCCTCAGGCACCTTTGGGTTCTGAAGTAGTCTTCCTGTAGAAAAAGTTTCCTCTTAAAATCATTTTGAGGACTGAAGCGTAAAATACTTTCCCCTCATTGTGGATATTTTCATTAAGAATATGAAGCTAAGTTTCTCCGTGCCATCAGTTTGGGCCTCACCAGTGCTTTGTGGTGAGCAATGCCACCTGCTTAGGAGCCGGGACAGCAGCACTAGGCTTGGTTAGGCCTTCATGGAGGCCTCTCATGTATTTCATCTGTCATGAGGGAAACAAAACTTTGCCAGTCCTTCCTCATGATGAGAGGCATTAACAACTCATTTTTATTGTTGATTTTAATGAAGTTTGTGTGTTCTTCAGTTACGGCTGAAATACTGGCTTTTGGAGTTCCCAATATCTGTTGCCTGTTGAGGGGATATTCAAACATGGAAATGTTGTAACTTCAAGTCATGGTGCTGAACTCGGTTCTTCTTTAATTTACCCTCGTATTCACTGATTTACATAGTTAATAATGACAAGAAATGAACAATTAGGCTGCAGCGTGCTTGATCAAGGTCAGGCATTGTTGTGGCTTCTTGGAGGTGGCATTGGCCAGGCACCTCTCTGAAATGAGTTTCTCTGCCATCCAACAAGTGGCTGTGAGGAAGCGGTGGCCATTTCCATGTAATGCGGCAAGGACAGTTTGTCTCATTGGGTATTTTCCCCATTTCTACAAATTTTACCTTGCTTTTTTTTTTTTTAATTATTTTATTTTACTTTTTTTTTTTTTTTTTTACTGGAGTTAATTTACACGAATAAATAAGTGGTTTAATTATATATAATACAGTATATATGTATATATATAATTCTTCTACATTTCCCTGTTTCTAGGTGGTTTTTTTTTTTTTTTTTTTTTTTTTGGAAGGAAGAATTTTAATAGCAAGATTCAGTTGGCATGCCGTAAGCTGTGGCTACACCAGGTTTTTAATGGCTCAGAACTGGTGTAGTTACACGTCCTGCAACAGATTTGTATGCAAAGAATCGGTTTGCCTAGTATATCCTTCCCATATGCTATTTTTGCCAGGGGAAGTAACTTTTCTCTAGAAATTTCCGTAGTGGATCAGGCAACCATTCAGCTAAGTTCAGCAGTGTGTCTGAAAAGGCCTCAGGTAGGCCTCAGGCACCTTTGGGTTCTGAAGTAGTCTTCCTGTAGAAAAAGTTTCCTCTTAAAATCATTTTGAGGACTGAAGCGTAAAATACTTTCCCCTCATTGTGGATATTTTCATTAAGAATATGAAGCTAAGTTTCTCCGTGCCATCAGTTTGGGCCTCACCAGTGCTTTGTGGTGAGCAATGCCACCTGCTTAGGAGCCGGGACAGCAGCACTAGGCTTGGTTAGGCCTTCATGGAGGCCTCTCATGTATTTCATCTGTCATGAGGGAAACAAAACTTTGCCAGTCCTTCCTCATGATGAGAGGCATTAACAACTCATTTTTATTGTTGATTTTAATGAAGTTTGTGTGTTCTTCAGTTACGGCTGAAATACTGGCTTTTGGAGTTCCCAATATCTGTTGCCTGTTGAGGGGATATTCAAACATGGAAATGTTGTAACTTCAAGTCATGGTGCTGAACTCGGTTCTTCTTTAATTTACCCTCGTATTCACTGATTTACATAGTTAATAATGACAAGAAATGAACAATTAGGCTGCAGCGTGCTTGATCAAGGTCAGGCATTGTTGTGGCTTCTTGGAGGTGGCATTGGCCAGGCACCTCTCTGAAATGAGTTTCTCTGCCATCCAACAAGTGGCTGTGAGGAAGCGGTGGCCATTTCCATGTAATGCGGCAAGGACAGTTTGTCTCATTGGGTATTTTCCCCATTTCTACAAATTTTACCTTGCTTTTTTTTTTTTTAATTATTTTATTTTACTTTTTTTTTTTTTTTACTGGAGTTAATTTACACGAATAAATAAGTGGTTTAATTATATATAATACAGTATATATGTATATATATAATTCTTCTACATTTCCCTGTTTCTAGGTGTTTTTTTTTTTTTTTTTTTTTTTTTGGAAGGAAGAATTTTAATAGCAAGATTCAGTTGGCATGCCGTAAGCTGTGGCTACACCAGGTTTTTAATGGCTCAGAACTGGTGTAGTTACACGTCCTGCAACAGATTTGTATGCAAAGAATCGGTTTGCCTAGTATATCCTTCCCATATGCTATTTTTGCCAGGGGAAGTAACTTTTCTCTAGAAATTTCCGTAGTGGATCAGGCAACCATTCAGCTAAGTTCAGCAGTGTGTCTGAAAAGGCCTCAGGTAGGCCTCAGGCACCTTTGGGTTCTGAAGTAGTCTTCCTGTAGAAAAAGTTTCCTCTTAAAATCATTTTGAGGACTGAAGCGTAAAATACTTTCCCCTCATTGTGGATATTTTCATTAAGAATATGAAGCTAAGTTTCTCCGTGCCATCAGTTTGGGCCTCACCAGTGCTTTGTGGTGAGCAATGCCACCTGCTTAGGAGCCGGGACAGCAGCACTAGGCTTGGTTAGGCCTTCATGGAGGCCTCTCATGTATTTCATCTGTCATGAGGGAAACAAAACTTTGCCAGTCCTTCCTCATGATGAGAGGCATTAACAACTCATTTTTATTGTTGATTTTAATGAAGTTTGTGTGTTCTTCAGTTACGGCTGAAATACTGGCTTTTGGAGTTCCCAATATCTGTTGCCTGTTGAGGGGATATTCAAACATGGAAATGTTGTAACTTCAAGTCATGGTGCTGAACTCGGTTCTTCTTTAATTTACCCTCGTATTCACTGATTTACATAGTTAATAATGACAAGAAATGAACAATTAGGCTGCAGCGTGCTTGATCAAGGTCAGGCATTGTTGTGGCTTCTTGGAGGTGGCATTGGCCAGGCACCTCTCTGAAATGAGTTTCTCTGCCATCCAACAAGTGGCTGTGAGGAAGCGGTGGCCATTTCCATGTAATGCGGCAAGGACAGTTTGTCTCATTGGGTATTTTCCCCATTTCTACAAATTTTACCTTGCTTTTTTTTTTTTTAATTATTTTATTTTACTTTTTTTTTTTTTTTTACTGGAGTTAATTTACACGAATAAGTAAGTGGTTTAATTATATATAATACAGTATATATGTATATATATAATTCTTCTACATTTCCCTGTTTCTAGGTGGTTTTTTTTTTTTTTTTTTTTTTTTGGAAGGAAGAATTTTAATAGCAAGATTCAGTTGGCATGCCGTAAGCTGTGGCTACACCAGGTTTTTAATGGCTCAGAACTGGTGTAGTTACACGTCCTGCAACAGATTTGTATGCAAAGAATCGGTTTGCCTAGTATATCCTTCCCATATGCTATTTTTGCCAGGGGAAGTAACTTTTCTCTAGAAATTTCCGTAGTGGATCAGGCAACCATTCAGCTAAGTTCAGCAGTGTGTCTGAAAAGGCCTCAGGTAGGCCTCAGGCACCTTTGGGTTCTGAAGTAGTCTTCCTGTAGAAAAAGTTTCCTCTTAAAATCATTTTGAGGACTGAAGCGTAAAATACTTTCCCCTCATTGTGGATATTTTCATTAAGAATATGAAGCTAAGTTTCTCCGTGCCATCAGTTTGGGCCTCACCAGTGCTTTGTGGTGAGCAATGCCACCTGCTTAGGAGCCGGGACAGCAGCACTAGGCTTGGTTAGGCCTTCATGGAGGCCTCTCATGTATTTCATCTGTCATGAGGGAAACAAAACTTTGCCAGTCCTTCCTCATGATGAGAGGCATTAACAACTCATTTTTATTGTTGATTTTAATGAAGTTTGTGTGTTCTTCAGTTACGGCTGAAATACTGGCTTTTGGAGTTCCCAATATCTGTTGCCTGTTGAGGGGATATTCAAACATGGAAATGTTGTAACTTCAAGTCATGGTGCTGAACTCGGTTCTTCTTTAATTTACCCTCGTATTCACTGATTTACATAGTTAATAATGACAAGAAATGAACAATTAGGCTGCAGCGTGCTTGATCAAGGTCAGGCATTGTTGTGGCTTCTTGGAGGTGGCATTGGCCAGGCACCTCTCTGAAATGAGTTTCTCTGCCATCCAACAAGTGGCTGTGAGGAAGCGGTGGCCATTTCCATGTAATGCGGCAAGGACAGTTTGTCTCATTGGGTATTTTCCCCATTTCTACAAATTTTACCTTGCTTTTTTTTTTTTTAATTATTTTATTTTACTTTTTTTTTTTTTTTTACTGGAGTTAATTTACACGAATAAATAAGTGGTTTAATTATATATAATACAGTATATATGTATATATATAATTCTTCTACATTTCCCTGTTTCTAGGTGGTTTTTTTTTTTTTTTTTTTTTTTGGAAGGAAGAATTTTAATAGCAAGATTCAGTTGGCATGCCGTAAGCTGTGGCTACACCAGGTTTTTAATGGCTCAGAACTGGTGTAGTTACACGTCCTGCAACAGATTTGTATGCAAAGAATCGGTTTGCCTAGTATATCCTTCCCATATGCTATTTTTGCCAGGGGAAGTAACTTTTCTCTAGAAATTTCCGTAGTGGATCAGGCAACCATTCAGCTAAGTTCAGCAGTGTGTCTGAAAAGGCCTCAGGTAGGCCTCAGGCACCTTTGGGTTCTGAAGTAGTCTTCCTGTACAAAAAGTTTCCTCTTAAAATCATTTTGAGGACTGAAGCGTAAAATACTTTCCCCTCATTGTGGATATTTTCATTAAGAATATGAAGCTAAGTTTCTCCGTGCCATCAGTTTGGGCCTCACCAGTGCTTTGTGGTGAGCAGTGCCTCCCGCTCAGGAGCTGGGACAGCAGCACTAGGCTTGGTTAGGCCTTCATTGGGCCTGTAAACTATCTCATCTCTCATGAGGGAAACAAGACTTTGCCAGTCCTTCCTTTCAATGAGAGGCATTAACAACTGATTTTTATTGTTGATTTTAATGGAAGTATGCGTGTTCTTCAGTTACGGCTGAAATACTGGCTTTTGGAGTTCCCAATGTCTGTTGCTTATTGAGGGGATATTCAAACGTGGAAATGTTGTAACTTCAAGTCATGGTGCTGAACTCGGTTCTTCTTTAATGTACCCTCGTATTCACTGATTTACATAGTTAATAATGACAAGAAATGAACAATTAGGCTGCAGCGTGCTTGATCAAGGTCAGGCATTGTTGTGGCTTCTTGGAGGTGGCATTGGCCAGGCACCTCTCTGAAATGAGCTTCTCTGCCATCCAACAAGTGGCTGTGAGGAAGCGGTGGCCATTTCCATGTAATGCGGCAAGGACAGTTTGTCTCATTGGGTATTTTCCCCATTTCTACAAACTTTACCTTGCTTTTTCTTTCTTGTTTTTTTTTTTTTTTTTTTAATTATTTTATTTTACTTATTTTTTTTTTTTTAACTGGAGTTAATTTACACGAATAAATAAGTGGTTTATTTATATAAAATACAGTATATATGTATATATATAATTCTTCTACATTTCCCTGTTTCTAGGTGTTTTTTTTTTTTTTTTGTTTTTTTGAAGGAAGAATTTTAATAGCAAGATTCGGTTGGTATGCCGTAAGCTGTGGCTACACCAGGTTTTTAATGGCTCAGAACTGGTGTAGTTACACGTCCTGCAACAGAAATACAGATTTGTATGCAAAGAATCGGTTTGCCTAGTATATCCTTCCCATATGCTATTTTTGCCAGGGGAAGTAACTTTTCTCTAGAAATTTCCGTAGTGGATCAGGCAACCATTCAGCTAAGTTCAGCAGTGTGTCTGAAAAGGCCTCAGGTAGGCCTCAGGCACCTTTGGGTTCTGAAGTAGTCTTCCTGTAGAAAAAGTTTCCTCTTAAAATCATTTTGAGGACTGAAGCGTAAAATACTTTCCCCTCATTGTGGATATTTTCATTAAGAATATGAAGCTAAGTTTCTCCGTGCCATCAGTTTGGACCTCACCAGTGCTTTGTGGTGAGCAGTGCCACCTGCTTAGGAGCCGGGACAGCAGCACTAGGCTTGGTTAGGCCTTCATGGAGGCCTCTCATGTATTTCATCTGTCATGAGGGAAACAAAACTTTGCCAGTCCTTCCTCATGATGAGAGGCATTAACAACTCATTTTTATTGTTGATTTTAATGAAGTTTGTGTGTTCTTCAGTTACGGCTGAAATACTGGCTTTTGGAGTTCCCAATATCTGTTGCCTGTTGAGGGGATATTCAAACATGGAAATGTTGTAACTTCAAGTCATGGTGCTGAACTCGGTTCTTCTTTGATTTACCCTCGTATTCACTGATTTACATAGTTAATAATGACAAGAAATGAACAATTAGGCTGCAGCGTGCTTGATCAAGGTCAGGCATTGTTGTGGCTTCTTGGAGGTGGCATTGGCCAGGCACCTCTCTGAAATGAGTTTCTCTGCCTTCCAACAAGTGGCTGTGAGGAAACAGCGGCCATTTCCATTTATTTCCATGTTACGCAGTGAGGATGGTTGTGAGAAAAGTAGGTGTTTGTCCTACACGGGTGTTACACCCAGCACGAAGATTCTCATGCATATGGGCCGTTGTGGAATTTTCCTCATATCACTGTCCCCGGAGGTGTTTGAGGAAAGGTTGGTGGCATTGGTAGTATGGTGAAGGTTGGACCAGATGATCTTGAAGGTCTTTTCCAGCCTTAACGATTCTATGATTCTAATATTGCTAACATTTTCCTGAAACTTTAATCATTTTTTGGGGATTGTGAGATCTAGCTGCCTGAAGGACCTCAGCACTGCACATAAAACCCAGTGCCAGAAAATGTCCCCCGAACGCCCAGGCCAGGCCTACGCCAAATGGTGGGCTGGCAGCAGGAGGCAGGCAGGGCTGGCAGATGTCCCACAGCTGGGACCGAGCAGACCGGGCATGGTGAGGCCATGTCCAGCGGAGGCCATGGTAAGGTCCCAGCGTGGTGAGGTGAGCGCGGGCCAACGGGGAGCTCGAGCAGAGCTTTTTATGCCTCCATCTTGTGGCAAGCCACATTTGAGACGAGACAACACGGCCATCTCTTTTCTTCTTATTATTATTTTTTTAAATTTTGGGTTCTGCTTCATTTTTATTTCATTTTTTTAGCCGCTACCCCGGACCACGACTCCCTCCGAGGGCCCTTCCCCCGCTCTCCTCTCAGCGCTCCCGCCCCTGCCCCTTCCCGCCGCTTCCTCCCGGCAACGCGCACGCGCGGCCACCGCCAGCCCGCGCGCTCCCGCCCCCTTCTCCCCCCCCCCCCCCCTTCCCCTCCCCGCGGGGCTCCCCCCGCCCCTCCGCGCACATCCGGGTCCCGGCGCTGGCCCCGCCGGCCCCGCCGCCGCCGTCCCCGTCCCCTCGCGTCGTGGTGGGAGCGGGCGGCCCAGGCCCAGGCCCAGCCGCCGCCGCCGCCGGCCCTCAGGGGGACGTCCGCCGCGGCCGGGAGGCTGCCCGCGCTCCGTGCCGGGTGGGTGAGGGCGGCCCGGGAGCCTGGGGAGGCGCTATCTGCTTCGGGAGGGGGGTGTGAGGTGGGGGGGTGGGGAGAGCCGCGGGCCCGAACTTTCTGCTCCCTTTGAGGAAGTTTTTGCCCCCTTTTGCAAACTTTGTGCCCCTCGCTGAGAGGTTTTGCTCCTGTCGGAAAGTTTGTGCCCCCCCTCGGGAAGTTTCTGACCCTTTGGTTGAGGCCGGGACCCTCCTCACAGGGCCGCTGGGGGGTGTGGGGGGGTTGGAGGAGCAGCCCCACTAACCCCACAAACCCATGCTTCGTGCTGTGCACGGAGCTGCCTCAGTACTAATAAAAGGTTTGCTTTTTCTCCCCCTTTTTTAAGCTGAGGAACTCTGCTCTTAGATTGTCAAAGGCCAGAGCAAGTGAAAGAGGAGAGGGATAACTGCCCGTGTCCCGGGCGTGCTGGTGAAGCGGCGCCTTCTCGCTCGGGCTCTCTGGTCCACCTCGGCCTCGCCAGCCTTCCCCCAGCATTGACAGCTGCTTGACAACAGATGGGCCGCAGAATTGATTCAGAGGGGCAATTTTTGTTTTCTGTGGGTTGTAAACTTAATAGAGGAAATATGGTCTTGTGGTTAAAGCACAGGACTGGGGATCAAGTGATCTGCGTTCTCTTCCAGTAGTGTAGTTTTTGATGTGACTTAAAGCAAGTTAAATGAAGGTATTTCTTAGGAAAATGAAGAACTGATTTCCCAAAGGTTCAGTAACAGGCCTTGAAGCTTGTGGTGGAATCTATGGGTTTACATGATTTATTCAGTGAATGACGTGGGCTCCCTGCTTTAACGCAGCCTCTGAGGAATAACTGTCAAAGTTTGCATTAGCCTGTGAGTTTTGTCTTGTCATGGGAAATTAGATTGTCAGTGTGTGATGGCTTTAGATGAAATCTCTTGCTGGTTTTCATTCCTTCGTTAATTTCAGGTAATTTATCTGTCATGTGTGGGTTTAAAATCCTGACGACTGAAGCAGGTGTTGTGCAGTGCACATCCCGATTATGGGAGTTCTGCGCGGATTATCTTCCCGATATTCTGATTCCTGATATTCTGAGAGAATCCCAGTGAAGAGAAGGGAAAAAAAATGGTACATACATTTCTCAGTCACGTGCCCGTGCTCTTCAAAAGCTGTAATGCTTTACGAAATTGGCAGCTGGTGGTAGTGGAAGTTAATAGAAGAAGCAAATAACTTAATTGAAGATGTTTCATAATTAGTATGTTGTAACTTCTGAGTGCTATGTCTGTGTAGGGTGTTGCTGAATTTAATGTCTTAATTCCTGCTGTTTGATAGTGGTTTAGTCTAACATCTGATATAAAATTTTGTTCATTTGGCCTTGAAATTGACAGTAAGTGTTTAATGGCACTTATTTTGGAAAAGAAAACCACAGCAAACCTTGTGCTTGCTGGGGTACCTGCCATTGTTAAACCTTTCTTTCCTTTTCAAAAGTGGAGAAAATACACTTAAAGGAGGAATTTTCTTTTTTTCCTAAAGAAAACTTTCCTAGTGGAAGCCCGGGAAGATGGGCAGTTGGGGTAAGGATGAGAAATAAAAGAAGAGGATGAGAGGCTTCCCTTGCATTTCTCCTCTTGATGACGGAAGATCACAGCAAAAGGGTGTGCAGCGTACAGCTGTAGTGGGTGCTTTTCCTTTGAGGTTTAGAGCTTTAACCTGCGGTGGAACCTGAAGGAACGGTAGCTGTGGACCCTGTACTTGGTTGTTGTTACGAAGTCAGATTCTTCATCTCACAGCTTGAGCAGGTGATCTCCTTTGCAGAGTTTTCAGGATGACAGAATGGTATCTGAGTTGGAAGAAATTCCATCTCTTAAGATAGGGTGCTAATGCTCTGTTAAATGTTGTATTTCTGTATTTGGTCAAACGGCCTTTGCAAATTATATTGTGATCTTTAGTCTTCCAGAGGACGCTTTTAATTTCAGGAAGATGTTCTATTATATTCTCTTTATGGTTCTCTAAAGAAAACTCTAAAAACTCCTTTGTTGCCCTTAGCTAAATTATATACCTGTAGACATACTGCTGGGGGAATTCTTTGCAAGTCCGTATTCCTTACTTTGCTGCCAGTTAAATGCTCCTTGTTGTTTAAAATGCAGGTTTCTTCTAATGTCTGTGATAGCTTTGTTAAAATTATTTTAAACGTGCTAATATTCCTTAAAAGATCCCTAGATCATTTTTTATAGCAACAGGTTTAGTCCGTTCAAGTAAAGAGAGCAGTTCACGCTCAGAACTAAAAGGTACTTGTGTTAGCTGAGAACACTTCAGATGTTTCGTGGCTAACATTGATAAACAACTCATTAAAAGCAAGTTGAACAGTAATTCAAGACTTTCGCAGTTATCATTAGTCTCGGTGCGAGTTCCTGCACTGCTCTCTGGAAGCCTTCTCAGCGGTGCTCCTGTGACCACGTCGAAAAGTTTGGCCGGCGCTTCAGCCCGCTTGACCAGGGTGGGTTGGCAAGGTGCGGGACGCCGCCTGCCAAGTCCGTATCCCTCCTGACCTACCACCAAGGTTGCGCCCGCCAGGACTGTCATCCTTGACAGAGGATCTTTGTCAGAACGCTGCTACCGATCCACCAACTATGAGGTAGTGTCTCTGAATTCTGGGTCAGCGCATGTCACAAACTGACAAATTTAGAATACTTCGCCATTCATTCATTCTGTGCAAGGGGGAAAAAAGGCTTGCTGAATTACTATTGTCAGTGTTCCCTCCAAATCCTGTAGGCATTGTAAACTTGTCACAGTCTTAATGCAATTCAGTTGGAGTGGAAGCGAATACACACACGTATACATCTTTATTTTTTCTTCCCCTCTTTTAAAGCTTTATGAAAGTCTGCAGTCCCTGCTTTCAAGTTACATTTTTTGTTGCCAATTCACGTTTTTAGTGGCAGTATTTAGGATTTTATTCTTTAATGAAGGCTTTGGGTGTGAGCAGCTACATTTTTGGAAGGCTTTGTCAGGTTTTTTAATTTCTTAATGTATTTTAGGGCTTGTGGAAAGTATAAGCATGTCTTCTTTTTTCCTTTTTTTTTTTTCAGGTGGAGTATTGAATCCATTTTAAATACCCATTTGCTTGGCTATTTCCACCAACCTGCCAGTGGAAGAATAAGCTTTTGCTTTCATGTTTAGTGAAATTTAGTGATGTCCTTGTATGTGATTTTAATCAAGAAACGGCTGCTAACTTGTAGTTATCTGCTGTGGTTAGAGTAGATCCTGAATAACCTTAAAAATATGAGGCAGTTTTAGGGCTGACTTTCAGAAGTGCTGACTACAGTTGATGATGGCATTTTTCAGCTTAATGCTTCTGTTGGAAAATGCCAGTTAGGTGAAATAAGAGTGTGAGAAAATGCACAGTTCTGGTAAAATACTTAAAAGAGAGATTTGGGTTCTAAGGTGGAATTTGCAGGTTTTGAGACTTCTACAAAGCTGAATAATTAGAGCAGTTGTGGAAACCAGGGCCATGTGAGCACAGGATTTTTGTATTCTAAGTGGATGCCTTAAGAAATAGATACATCTTTCAGGCCTGGGAAGGTTTTGTTTTTTCCCCTCTGTCTCTTTTCCACGGTATCACACTTCAACTTGAGTTGTACCATGATGCAAAACACGTTCAAAACTTTCTGTTCTTTGGTCACACTTCTTCCTGAGGTTTTCTTGGCATCAGTTGCCATTTTGAAATGCAGTGGAGTTCTAGTGAACTCTTTCTGGCTGTACCTCGTTGGAGATACAGTTCTTTATCACTTGTATTATTTTCTTGCAGTGAATTTTGAGAAGACTAAGAAAAAAGAGGCAAACAGGCATCACCTTTGTGGTCTGAGCTGTACGGCTTTTATGGTACCAGTTCTTCCATGTCCCATTCATTACTTGCATCTTGTGCTTGGCCTCACAGTTTTTGTTGTTTCTATACCAGTGCTAGTTAAATACTTCTCAGCTGACAGAGTTATATGCTTCAGGTTTTTTTAAAGCTGTGTTAGATGATGTACAGATGTGGAAATGAAAAGAAGTAGTATTGTGTGAGAAAGCCATGTCTGAAGTTGTTAATACAGTTTTTGTTGGGAGAGCAGTCACAGTTAATAAAATTTTTGAAGATACCAGACAATTCTTTTCTGTTCTTGTTTACATGTATTATTAATTAAAAAATATTGCCTTACAAGGCATGTTTGAAGCAAAGAAATCTAGAGCTAGTATAAAAGAAGTTATGTTTCACTCAATTAGATGTCTTTTTATATATGCAAGCCCAGTTCTGATGGAAATACCACAAGTTCCATGTTGGTATCCTTCCTAAAATCTCATTTCATCTTTTCCTAACCCCTGAGGGGAGGGGGGAGAAAAGTTAACCAAATGATGGGTGATACTTTTCATTTTTCATGATAGCTTTTCTGCACAGGATAATTGAAGAAAAGTCTTTTCTGTTCCAGAGCTGTGGCGATGGCAGGGAATGCGTAGGCCCTTGAAGTTTGTTGCCCAGGTGTGACCTTAGGATTCATTTTAACTGTGATGTGCATGGAAAAATTGTGGAACTCTAATGTGTCTTCTGTATTTGTCCGCAAGAAAAGACTAATGAATGCCATTGCATGGGACCGTATGCTAGGCCACAGTGTGAGATGTAGGCTTTGGAAAATGATCGCAAAACCAAGCACAATCCTGCACAGCTCCTGTTTAAGACATTTATAAGGAGAAAAGGATCTTACTAAAACAAAGTGAAATTGATGCGAATCCAAGTGAATAGAAGTTGTAGTTTTAGATAGTTTTAAAAATATGTTGATAGCTGAGTATAGTGCAATAAACTTACTACACTGTAAGTGGGTTTGGGAGCTTTCTGTATGAACACACAAACTGTTTTAATGTGTCCGTGGAGGCAAAGTACTGAAGCGTTTCTAAGTTTGAAGGGGCAATGAGGTTAGGCACCAGAGCTGACTGCTAAACAGTTTTAACTGGCAAGTCTGAAGCAGTTCTAACGACCTACCAATTGTGTAGCTAGTTATAAGGGGTGGTTTGTTTATATTGTGAAACTGAGTCTCAAAGCAGCTTCTAATCAGGAGCACTTCTGATTGGATCGGGTGCTGCAGGAAGCTTCATTTGCAAACTAGTAAATGAAGCAGCAAAGGATAGCATTTGTACAGTTGAAATGCAAGCTTAGTGTTGACAGTAGGAAAGGATGAGGATCACGTAGTTAGGTATTTTATGCTTTTTATTCCTATAGGGTGATGGGCTACTTGGTGAATGGGATTTAAAGTTCAGATCTTACAGGTAGGAAATTTGTAGTTTGGGATAAGTAGCAGTAGACTAAGAAAATCTCAGAAGAGGAACCAAAACGTAGTTCTGCTGCTTCATGTTTGTGATGGTAGATGAACGATAGTCTATTTTTCCCCTCTTCACAAGTGAAAAGTCATTTGTGCGTTGTGATGTTACCCAAATTTGTTTGTATTTAGATGGCATGATGAGGTATTAAGAAGGGGTTCAAACAATGGACTTGTTCACACGACTAGTTTCCTTCTATTTGCTGTACTCATCAGTAAGAACTCTATAAGTTCAAATAACATCTGCCCTAAAGTCTTAATTTTGGAGCAGCAATTACTTCCTTCTATGTTCGCCCATTCAAAGCCCCCTCATGTCACCTCATGGAATGCATTGCTTTTAGTCTATAAAGACTGTAAATGTTTGTTGTTGTTGTTTGTTTTTCAATGTAGTGTTTTTCAGCCAAGGTTCACTTGTAGCTTGGTTGAAAAGTTATTTAATAAAAGGTGATGTGTAATAGACCCTCTGCCTCTCGAGGAAATTTAAGAAATCTGCCAGTGAAAGTTGTTTGCCTGTTGCTTCTAGAGGTACAGCAGTATGAGCAATTTTTGCAACACTACAAATGAAAATGTGACTCTTTAAAGCGTATTTTTCTGCCTTCATCTGAGGGTGATGCACTGTTGTGCTGCAATCTTGGCTCATAATGTGCATGTGTGAGCCCTTGGAAGAAACTGGTTGTAAATATAGATGATCTGGTGAAGCAGTTCATAGCAGATGCCATGATTAGTTAGAAACCTTTCAGTAATTAGGTGTCGGAATTACATCAAATGCAAGTAAATGTTCTAAATGTATTAACTCATTCAGAAGTTTTAAAATCCTAGAAGAGCTGTAGTTTCCACATGAAAGTGTTTTGTTCCTGTACATGAATTCCTGAACCTACTGCTTTGTGACCTTAAATGGCTTCGAAGAAGGAAATACTTTTAGTCTACAAATAATTTATGAAGCTTCTTAATACTAGTTTGTTTTCATAATAAAAAGCTGTAAACCTTCAGTATTTTTTGTTCCAGAATGAGCTACCAGAGGGCCTACAATGAGGTACAGTCAGTGTCTCTTACACTTCTGGAAGCCTGTCGGTACAGGAGTCTGTTGCAGGGTTTCTTTTTTGCCCTCGCTGCTCTTGAACAGGTAAAAACGCTCTTGAGCAAAAGAGTCTAGAAAGCTACATGGGTGGACAGAACAGTTTTACTATAAATGATATTAATGTTTTCAACTTCAGCAGTCTCATTTTTCAGTGGTCATAGTACAAGTGTGTTATGTGGAAACTTTTTTCTGAAGATGAAACAGATCAAATTGTTAGGATGCTTCAGGAATACTTGTTTTACTAGGCTTTGCTGTTGTTGATAGGGATTCAGACTTACGTAAAGTTTTGAGAGCTAATTATGTTACTTCAAAAAGACTTTTTCTGAAATCATTGTTTATGAGACAGTCATTTATCAAAATTCTCTTGACTTGCCCTACAAATACCAGTTATTGTAATGGATTGCTTTAGTAGAACTGTTCCAGCTTTCCTTGCTTTGAGTTGCTTGTTTATTCTAAGAGAATAGTTGTGGGTAAATGACATTGAAATGATAGACAACCAGTAAAATTTCGTTCCTTGTTGTTCCATGTTACTGTTGCGTTTGAAATACTAAAAGAAAAAAAAAATACACTATTGTAGAATAAAATCATTCCTCAGTAAACCTGATTGCATAGTGTAGATGGGGCAGCTGTCATGGAATAGACCAGTGGCAGGAGACAAGCATTTCTTGAAATCTATTTTGAGCTTAACTATAGGAATTTTTAGTGTATGTTCTGCCTTGATGGTGCTTCAGATTCTTTGAAAGCATAGCTGAGAAACAGAAATAGAAGTTTTTAATTGTCTTCTCGCTGGTCTTAAGATTGTAGGTGGGTTCATTTCCTTTTTTAGGGGTGTGAGCAGCTGCTGAAATCTTCCAACTATTGAATGTACCCAGGGCTTGGAAGTAAGTTAATTGTCACCATAAACAGCTTTTACTTTTTAGAACTCTAAACTTTTTTCCTCAGTAAAAGAATAAATTCAGTCTGTGTTCTTGGCCAAGTTTCTCCCTTTATGTATTTCCTGTTACTTTGAAGGGTGCAGAGGTTCTCATGTGTAATTGTTCTAGGGAATGAAATTTCTACTGAAGATGCTGCC